>NC_088375.1:147395000-148595000 GCF_037993035.2 Macaca fascicularis
CTCTTGCAGCCCCCTCCTCCGCGCTCAGGCCGGCCTTTCCCGCAGGCCTTTCCCAGCTCTCCCGCAGCTTTTCAGCAAGACCTTGGTTGTTTTCAAAAAATCACAACCTCAAAGTCAAGACAGTTTAAAAGCCCCTCAGTAAATCGCTATGTGGTCTCAGTCGGACCAAGGGGTCCCCTTCACCTGGCGGCGGGCGAGCAGATTACTCCACTCCTCTGCAGCGATCCCTGCGGCATTGAAAGCTCCTCCAACAAGTGGACTTGAGGGACACTGGGGAGCGGGTAGCTGAGAAGAACAGGAACGTCTGCGTCTTCCCACCTTCCCACCCTCTGGGCATCTTGATGGGCTGAGAGGAACACTGAAGGAAGACTTCAGTAATCTCTTAAATTGGAGGGGAAGGGGGGCTCACAGCTGCTGGTGAACCCTGAGCAAACTATGAGGCCATCAATTTGGTACTGAGCTAGAACTCATCTCTCCTAGAAAGATCTAAGGTCCTCGGGGTAGCATGTAGTTCAAGGGCGAGCCTGGCTCCAGTTTCCAGATTCAGAGGGGAAAAAAGGAAGAACGTAGATCCGATTAATTAAGGCTCAGGGCTGGGTACACATCCTCCATTGCTCCATTAGGGCACAGGAAAACACCAAAAGGCCATTTACATTTGGCCCCAAGAATAGAGAAAAGAATGGACACAATTCCCAGGAAGCCACTTGCCTGAACTTGTCCTGGGGGAATACAAGTGGACCCATCTTCTTTTTAATTAGTTGTAATCAGAAGCGAGGGGTTTTTTGGGTTTTGTTTTTGTTTTGTTTTTTTTTAAGGCACTTGGAGAAGAGATGAATCTGTACCATTCACGGAATCTTAACAGCACTGTCAATTTTTCCACTTCAAGCCACACTCCTTTCTTACCACAGTTTTGCTTTCTATTTAATTACAATACTGTCAAAGCTCATGGCATTACTTGGAAGGAGGACCAGAAAACATTACACCCATGTTCCCGCTGATTTTCCAACATTTACCTCTAAAAGAACACTTAGTGAAATTAATGCTGCCATCTTAATTTAAAAATAAAAGCCCTCTCCCTTCCTATATTTATTTTACTTGACTGATTGAGGATGCCAGCAGAGTGGACACAGGTTGCATTATCAAAATCACTAAATGTCCTTTTACTCCATCATCTTACAACTAATGATATCACTGGGGTAAACGTATCCACACTCAGCTCTGAACTACACTGGCATCTTCTGCAATGTTAGGCGCAGAATAAGGCGAATCACAATGGAGCTAAACTTTGAACAAAATATCTCATCCACTGATTTACCCACGCTGAAGAAAGAAGAAAATTTTCTACTAATCACTTCAAAGACAAAGGTTTAGGACAAATTTACAAAGGATGAAATTCTTCTTAAAAGTGTGCGGTTTTCTAGTATCAACTGTGTGCGTGTGGGTTTTTTTTTTTTTTTTTAATTACTGGATGTTGAAACAGAACACCTCCTAGAAGCATTCATGTGCATCAGTCTATCAAACCATTTACTCAAATTAAATGTGTAATCCTTCAAATGCCTCCTTTCAAATTAATGAGTTTAAGTAGCTTGAGTTCACCTGAAAAGATCCTATAGGCACCTGACCTCCTGAATTCTTTCCATTAATTGCACTGCAACTTGTTGGAAAAGACTGCTTACATGGACATATGAATGTTCCTATACATTGCTTTAAAATGCAAGATTAGTATAATTCTATAGCCTCTTTTTCTAAATCTCTTTTGAGGATCAAGGGCAGTGATACAAACGACAACAAAAAACCCAAAACCTGAACATACTTCCACTGAAAAAAACTGCAAATTCTACATCGCAAACCACACACTAACTGAATTATTGCAAGCCTCCGAGTAACAGTATGAAGAGAAACATTATCACTAGATTTTATTTCTTGGGGCTTTTTTTCTCTATAAGAAGAATTACAAGTCTTTAAACTGATGGATAATTAGCATTTTTCTCAAGGAGCACAAAGAATGAATCACAGCTTTCCACTCAAGAAAGTTTAAAAATGCTCATGTAAATATCGTAATAAGCCATCACTACAGACAAATCATTTCTCACTAACTACACTTGTATTTTTAAGTCAACCTTTGTCTCCGAGTTCCTCTGTGAGTTCCCACCTTGTTTTAAGAACGCACCTTAACTACCACTTGAGATGTTTGCTTTTAGCCTGTAGTCCAGTAGAGGCTGACCACTTAAACTCTGCGACCAGAGGGTGCTCAACCTTTGTGCATCTAATGACCCAGTCCCACCAGATGGTCTTTACTTAGTATGGCATTTGCCATTAATTTGCCATCAGATATTGGAAGACTTAACAACATGCTTCCTGAACCCTTTAAATTCCGCCAACTAAAAGATTTTTGAGGTGAAGGCTGCAATGTATTGCCATAGGTGCCTGCTCCTTTCCTCACAACCCTGTTAACCTTTGGCCTTGCCATTGCTCTGCTCGCCCATCCCCAGGAAAGGCAGCGAAGTCTTACCTAATGTAGTCATTTCTGCAAAGGATCATGCCGCTTTTGGTGTAACAGGACGTGCCGATGTCGCCCAGCTGCGCCTGGCAGCAGGAACACTTGAGGCACCGGCTGTGCCAGTAGCTGTCCATGGCATAGAGCAGAAAGCGGTCCGCAATCTTGCCCCCGCAGCCTGCGCACCGCTTCCAGGAGAGGGAGCCGGCCGTCACCGGGGGCGGCTGCGAGCTGCTGCCCGGATTCACCATGGTCTGCAGAGGGCGGGAAGGGGACAGGGAGAGAAAGACAAAACAGGGGCGATGCAAAAGTTAGTAATCGCCGGAGAGAGAGCAAGCCCATTCCCCTCCTCCCCCCGGAGCTGCTGGAAGGAAACAGCAGGGCAAGGGCGGGAAGGAGGCTGAGGGGGAGAGCGAAGGAGGGAGGCTCGCCGGCACCAGCCGCCTGTTTACTTTTCTCAAGCTTTGTTCTGGGGCCACGAGCTCCTCTCAACTTTCCAGCGCTTGCCGCCGCTGACAATTTCAGCTCCGGTACTGTCAAAACTCCGAGAGCAGGCTCCGCCGCGCGCTCCACCCCTCGCGGCGCCTCCTCCCAGCCCCCGCCTCCGCCCACTGCCCCCCTCCTCCGCCGCCCGCCTGCAGCAAATGAGGGTCAAACCCACCCACCGCCGTGCCCGGCCCCTCCCCAGCCCCCGCCGGGCCCCGGGACAGAGTCGAGGGGAGTGGTGAGGCGACGGCCCCGCCGGAGCCTCGTTCCCTCCCGGGCTCTGCCCTGGGAAGTGCAGCAGGAGTTCACAAGTTGGAAATAGTTCGGTTTTCCGAAAGGGAAGGAGGGAGGGACCGGCAGACGGAAGATGGAGAGCGTGGTGGTGGGAGGGAAGGCAAGGTGACGGCAGAGGGGGTGCAGTGTGTAAAGTTGCGAAACTGGTTTTTCGTATTTTAAGCAGCACCTTTCACATGCCATTGTGGTGACCGCCATCTCCCATTATTGTTCCAAATCTCATTTCATTTTGAAGATCAATGAGTGTTTTCTCTGGGTTTTCAGGACACAGGCAAGAATAATAGATCATTGAACTTTAGGATGCCTGTTAACTTCCTATACAAACACTCTCCACTTTGGTCTCACTAATCTGCCCTTGATCAGCAATTTAAATGCTAAAGCTTTGTTCCTCCAAAGGGGGGGGGGGGTCGGCGTTACAGATAACGTGCGAGAAGGCAGCATTAAGGGATGCACAAGTTAAATTCGAGCCCGTTCTGCTGTCACCAAAAACTGCTTTAAAAAAGAATTCCCCACTCTAATGAATGCCACAAGAGATGCAACTGGGATATAATATAGAAATCAATTTATAAAGCTTAGCCTAAACCGATTAATTTGTTGCCTTCAATTCCGAGTCCAATAAAGTCCTAGTGTTCCTCTAGTCACTTATTCTATAAAAAGATCAAGTTATTTACTGCCAATTAAGCAGCCTGTTTTGTCTTTGTCCTCTGTAAGCTGAGAGTGTGGGCTCCCCCTGAGGCTCCCGGCTATCTGCTCAAGACATTCAGCTGATACCTCAGAAGAAGGCGAACTTTGCCTGTCCCCGGCCCAACTTGGCTGCTGCAAAAAAACGAGGAAGGAACGAACGAAACAGGGACTCGGGTTCCTTAAATAGGCCGATTTTAAACACATTTCCTCCGAAAGAGTCCCGGAACGTGTGTCCAGTGACCGCACAATAAACCAGAATAAGAACTGCACCAATTAAGCTGTAACAAAACCCTGAGACTTTGGAAACAGGACCACTCTAAAACCCATTAGCATTGCATTTATCCGAATGCATCATACCTTTATGTAAATTGATTTATCTGATGCATTTACTCGAGGAATTGCTTTTTGTTACAATTTCAGCCCTAACCCAAATGAATCTGCATTTCCTGCCCTAGGTCTTTAAACTGTTTCCCCCAACGTTTTAATCGCTCCGAATTCCTTTTTAAAAGGAGAGAGGGAGGAGATTCCCAGCTCTTCCCCGCCCCCATCTTTAGTGAGAGGTAAATATATATGTATTTTTTTTTTTTTTTGAAAAGGAAACATTACACTGAGAAAAGCATCCAGTAACCCCATTAGCTAAAGCTCTTAAGGACAAGCAATACCTTAATGCTGATTAAATCTAAAAGAGATGAATCAAGAGGACTGACCAGAAACTGACTCCCCTGATAACTAAGGACGGGCCCTCATCAAGTTTCATTTAGAGTTGGAAAAAAAAAAAAAAAAAGAAGAAAGCTTTTAAGTTAAATAGGCTTATACTCTAGTAATTACATAGCCAAGCAATTTAGGTCCTGGGATAGTCAGTGAAATAGAAAGCAGAACTGGCAGCTAGAGGCAAAATCTGCCCCCCTTTAACAACGTCTCTGGTGTTTTTTAATGGAGACCAAGGGAGGGACAAACGTAACGCTGGCAATTTGTAGTACAAAAATGGATGCTTAATTCATGTCTTGATTTTAATTAGGTGATTCACCGTATTTCTCCTGGATTGTAACAAAAGACTTATAAACCAAGAGGTTTTAAAAAGAACTAGCAATACCGAATCCTGCTCACTTAGACCCTTCCTGCCACTGTTTCAAAATTAGTGTTTACTAGAAGGGGGGGGTTATCGTGACTATCCCCACCCCCCCAAACACACTACTTCTCATACTTAAAACCTCATCTAAGCACCCCTTGCCCTTTCCCTCATGAACTAGAAATATCCCACCCCCTCTACGGTCCCCACCAGCCCCGTTTCCAAGAAGAGCCCTTTTGTAAGCAGGAACCGCTACAAAGCTGGCGGCCCGGGGCTGCCCTCCGCGCTAGCTCGCAGGCCGGCCTCGGTAGTTTCAGACTCGCGCTTTATCTAAGGCGACGTATTGTTTACTTGCAATTTGGGACGGTAAGGGGAAGGAAGCCAAAGAAAACAGCCCTGGCCCGAATCGGCCCCCTCCCTCTCTCTCCCACCTCCCGGCCCGCGGCTCCCCCAGCCGCCCCCTTACCTGCTTTTCCCCTATATTGCAATATTGCAAGAGGCGGCGGCGGTGAAATGCGAACGAAGCCGCTCGGCTTCCAGGGAAGGGGCGCCTGGGCTGGCGGAGCTGGAGGGAGGGAGGGAGTTCTCGCAGAAGCAGGAAAGGGGAGGAGGGGGCTAAGGGCGGCTTTTTTTTTTAAATCGCGTTGCTCTGGGGCGGGTTGGGGGGCCCCCGCGTAAGTGGCAGGCGGCCGGGAGCAGAAGTGTCAGTCTCAGTCTTCGTCCTTCTCCTCCGCCTCCGGCTGCGCGCGAGCAGCTGCAGGAGCCCTCGGCCCGCGCGACGCGGCTTCAGGCGCGGTGCAGCGGCAGCAACTGCTGCAATCGCTGCTGCAAGTTTGGCAATGTGGCTTCACTTTGTATATTCCCCCGCCCGGCGGCCCCCGCCCCCGCCCGCGCTCCTCGCGCTCCTCCCGCTCCTCCTCCTCCGCCGCCGCCTTCCTCCCTCCCGCGCGCTTGCTAGCTCGCTCGCTCGCTCCGGGCTGGAAGCGGCGGCTCGACTGAGCTCCCTGCACCTCCGCCCGGGAGCAGCCGCAGACACAGAAACCCGGGGAGCGGCGGCGGACGGTGCGGAGGCCGGCAGGCAGGCGCGCCCAGGAGTCGGGAGCTGCGGCCGGCCAGGCCCGACGCGCTGGAGCCTACGCCGCTGCCGGGACTGTTGCCGGGGCTGCTGCTGCCCGGCGCGGAGGCGGAGGCGGAGGAGGCGGCGGCGGCGGCGGCGGCGGCGGCGCTGGCCTCTAGCCGGCTCGCTCGCTCCCTCCGCGGCTCTTACACATGTGTTACTGACAGAGCAAAATCCCAACTACTCCCCGGCTCTGCCTCCGACGTCAGCGACCCTCAGCCACTGGGCGGCCGGATTGTTCAGGCGGAATAATAAAACCTGCCAATCCGGGGAAGGACAAAGGGATGACTGAAACGAGACTTGGGGGGCGGGGGAGAGAGTGAGGCGGCGGAGCGGGCCGACAGAGGAGAAGGGAAGGGCCCGAATCAGGTGGGGAGAAGTGACCCGCTTGGCGCCTGGCGCCGGGGACCCGCTTGGGCTGACCTTCGCGACCCGGGATCCGGAGCCGAGACCCGGTGGGGCGGGGGGGCCTCACCTGCCTTCTCTGCGCACGGGGACCCTGAGGACCCGCGCCCGCTCGCTCCTCGGGGACTGCCATCCCCTCGATCTGAGAGGAGACCCTTAGGAAACTTACCATCTTTCTCAGAAATGGGTCTCTTCCTGTTTGGGAAGATAAGTCCTGCATCTTAGGGCAGTGAACTTCTATCCCCTCACGCACACGCACACAGAAGAGGGTTTTTGTTGTTGTTTCTTTAATTCACGATATTGGAGATTTATGAACCGTAGTGGAAGCTTAGTTAACAAGGTAGAAACATAAAGGAAATAATAGTTGCTAGCTAAATACTGCCTACTTAGCCTCCCTCATCCCAGATTTACCCGAGTGTGAAAGTGCCTAGCAGGCATTTCTTGGATCCTTGTCAATTGCTGGTGATGTAGGGAGCACAGTCCTTATTTTCAAAGTTGACGAAAACTTCAGGGAGAAAACCTTGCCCGACTACCCTCCTCACTGTGGAGAATGAGAGGCGGAAATTCTCACAGCCCCCAAAAGCAATGGAAGTAATTGCGAGATTTGCAATCTCACAGCCTCTAGAGAGTAAGAAATGTCACTTCTAGTATAAATCAAGTTTTGAGGAATGCTTTTAGGGTGCTGGCCTGAGTTTTTCCAAGGCCGAAGCACAGCCTAGATGCTTGCATACCTAGGCGTTCGACTTTATCTACTCTGCCAAATAAGTTTAATAAATCTCCAAACTGAGGCTAATATTAGGCCTGATTATTGTTAGTAAGTTCCAGAGAGATTTTTGTGGTGGAAATTATCATGAAAGTGCAAAGCCCTTCTGCTAAGTATCATTAAGTAAAACCAGCCTTGTGGGGCAAGTTTTCGTATTACTGCTAGATTGAGGAAAGGAACCTGAAGGAGAATCAGGCGAGACAATGCAGATGTTGAACATCTATAGTATCTATTTGGGGGATTTCTGTCTTTCAAACCATCAAAATTAATAAGGCTACATAAGAAAGAATAATTATTGCTCATACAATCAGGTAGAGGGCATTTTAAATATCAATTCAAACAGTCATTTTTTAATTCTAGCGTCTTAAAACTAAATGAATTAATTTTATTGATTTGTATTTAAAATTGCACTGTTACAATCAATTCACCTTGTGCACCTATAAAAAACTTTTTTTAAAAAAAGTCATTAAAACTATAATAGTAATTAACATGTCCTACACAGAAAACAGCTGCAGGTGGGCATGATTAAAGAGGACCAACTTAGAAAAGATGTAATGCTGCGTGAAGGTTAGTCAAGAAAACTCAATTAAACCAGATGAGGAGAGGAACCCCATAAACAAATAATACATTTGAATCCCCCTTGTTCATTTTCACTTTTTAAATAATTTATAATAAAGCGAGATGACACAAGATCTTAGTGGACTACAATTAAGTTATGATTTGTCATGTGCAAGTAAATTTCCTTCTCTGGGCCTTAATTTTCTCATCCACGAATGAGAGAATTAAGCCAAATGGTCTTTATTTTTTCTTTTTTAAAGTGATTTTCTTAGATAGGACACATATGCATAGATGTATAATGAATTGTGGTACTTTTCAGTATTTTTCCTGAAGAATATGCACTAAAACGAAATCTTAATTCCTGAAGGGAATGTTAGAAATTTAACCAGACACATGTTCGGCTATCACTGAGTGATTATCCAAAGGATCCCGGTAGTTTTTGTGGAAGGAAGGAGAGTGAGATGGATAAAACTTTGAATAACAGAGCTCTAGGCTACAAGGCCTACATTTTAGAAGGTGGTTTTAGTGCTTCAGCTCTAATTCTGTGCGGAGTGAGGTCTTTAAACATGTCCTGGTAGATTGGAGTGGATGGGAGTGTATTACCAGAGAGCTTTATTTGCTGATGTGTGTTTATAGAAATACAAAAGCGATAATGGCTAACAGTCTCTCTTCTGAGAGGTGGGGAGTAAATACAGTCACTGTAATCAAAATTCAGGTGTACTTTAACCACAGCGCCACCTATGGGTAGTCTTTATTTCTGCATTCTTTGCGTTTAGCAGTCCTTTCTCATCCTGATTTGTGGTCTGAAAGTGCCTGGTTGAGTGGGTAGCAATGTCAATCTTTTATTTCCACTGATGCGAAACACAAAAACTGTGTAAACACACACAAATTCATTATGGGTAAAGAAATTCTGTATTCGAGTATTCTTCAAACAAATATTTAAAACAGCGCATAAAGTAATATTCCTGGTATAAAGTAAAATTGCCTAACTCAAAATAATGTTATATCGTGCCCCACAGTTGAAACAACCTCTGCTGCTATCACACATTCATCATTCATCCTACTCATCTGCAGTGAGATATAAGAGTAGGGAGCTTTGGAAAAGAAAGATAAACGTAAATTGTTTCTTTCTTGAATCCTAATTAAATGTGGGAACCATACTGCTCCTAGATCAAGCTGTCATTTTCTCCACTTGCCCCAGGATTATTTGTTCATAGCTTCCCTTCTTGTTTATGTCCTTCAATCATAATCATTCTTTTCTCCAAGTGACAGTTCTCTAAGAATCTCCCATGGACAGCCAGAGGTTCTACACAGACCTGTGCAGCCTTTAATGTCTGGAGAAGGTCTAGACTATTTGATGCTAAGATGACCTCCAAGACAACATGCCCCAGCTCTTTCTCAGGAACAAATATTCTGTCCTTTTAAAATCAATGCAAAACTGTTTTTGAAGAATGTCTTTTTAGGAAGGAAAATTTTTAAAAATCTGCTCAACTTTATTGCTGCCATCACAGAGATCCCTTGATATTGAAAGTTTCCTCCAACGTGAATACAAAAAGCTTGAGTCTAGGACAACAATTCCAGAGTGTAAAAGGTGTGGAGAGAAAAGGGAACAGTAGTTACCAACAGACAAAACCCAAGGAAGAGCAGGTTAGGTCCTGGGCCAGTTTTCTGTGGTGGCATTGTCAGCTGAGCAGTGGGGTGTATGGTACAGTAAGTAGAGTCAGGGACCTGCTGCTTCATTTAAGAATAGGAGTTTACAGGCACAGTGGCCCATGCCTGTAATCCCTGCACTTTGGGGACCGAGGCAGGTGAATCCCTTGAGTTCAAGACCATCCTGGGCATCATGGCAAAACTCCACCTCTACTAAAAATAAAAAAATTTAGCTGGGTGTGGTGACAGGTACATGTAGTCCCAGCTGCTGGGGATGCTGAGGTGGGAGGATCACCTGAGCCCTGGAAGTTGAGGCTGCAGTGAGCCATGATTGTGCCACAGCACCCTAACCTGGGCAATGGGAGTAAGGCTCTGTTGCAAAATAATAATAAGAAGAAGAATTTACGTAGAACTCAACATTTCGAAAAGCCTATATATTTCACGGAGCCATATCTTGGCTTTAAAATATTGATAATATTTAATAATACTTTGAATTTACTGACTGCCTTTTTCATCTTTCTCAAAATTATTTATAAATATCTCCCTAAATGTTTCATGTGATAAGTGTTTCTGATAGTTGCCTTATTAGAATACTGTTGTTTGTTTTTTGTTAAAGCAATCCAGATAACTACGTTTGGTAAGTATCCCACCAAATTACATTAATCAGTACTTAGGAAGTTCTACCCTAGCTACTCTTTTTAAGGTAATAAACAGGCATAGTGAAGAAGTTGATTTTATGGCAAGAAAATAACAGATCACTGAGGAAAAGGAAACAGCATTGACGATGTGATTGCAAATATAATTTAAGATGTATATTTTGATTTTAATTATTCTATTTGATTAAGGTATTTGAAACTCCTAGAGTTGATGGAAAGGTGAAAACGATAATAGGAAAGAAGGAAACACCTCTGTGACCCAGCATTTTGCCTGATGTAGCAAGGCTACTTTAAAATAGCGTCATGAAATTACTCATTGTCTTCATAAAAGTTTATTAGCACAGCAACAGAATATTACAAGTCCCCCAATTTGCCTCAGAATGATCAGCAATTTTTTTTTTTTTTTGAGATAAGGTCTTGGATGGGTCACCCAGGCTAAAGGCTCACTGCAGCCTCAAACTTTGAGCTCAAGCTATCCTCCTACCTCCTCACCCCCCTCACCCCTACCCCAGCAGCTGGAACTACAGGTGCATACCACCACGCCCAGCTAATTTTTTTTGTAGAGACAGGGGTCTCACTGGTTGCCCAGGCCAGTCTTGAACTCCTGGCTGCTAGGGATCCTCCCGCCTCAGCCTCTCAAAGTGCTGGAATGACAGGTGTGAGCCATCATGCTCAGCCCAGCAAATCTTGATATATGAATCTGTTTCACGGCAATGATACCATAGAAAAAAGTGTTTGGCTTACTCATACTACCTATTTCTAAGCCTGAATTCTGTCAACAATATTCAAGCACAGTGATATTCTGCATCTATCATTACAAATAAGCTATCAGACTATATGTGTGAGTGTATTATATGTTCATTAAGGTCTTTTAAACGGTCTAGTGGGTCAATATGCACTGCTTATTAAAGTCAAGTGAAGTCTTTGCATGGATAGATTTAATTTAGTAATAGTTACAAAATAGGGTGTATAGATGACTGGGCCACTTGTATATATGTGAGGTGGTTATTACTAAGAATATATATTAAAATTATAAATCCAGTGGAAAACAGCAATTCCGTTTAAAATTAATTACTGTTTCTCTCCAAGATGATGGAAATGAGCACTTAGTGATAGAGAAACTAAGGCATTAAGATGTAATTCATTCTCCCTTATGTTCCCACTAACTCTTCTTGGTAAAAGAAAGGCTACTAATTCAGAAATTTCAAGGGCCCGAAACCATAACTTCCTTTGTTAGTGTCAGTTCTAATTCTAGTATTGATGTAATTAAGCTTTTTCTCTGTATGGATTTGTAGTAAGATGTATTTTAAAGTACAACATTGGTTTCTATTTGTTCACCAAAAAAAAGTTGATGAAAATATGAAAATATTTATTCATCCAACTGTAATGAATGACTCTGTTGGAATGAGGGAAGTACAATCCATGGCTGTCCTTGGACTTGGAAAGCACACATTTCTACTCTGTACAGCACCATAAATTTTTTAGAATAAAAAGAACAACCAGATATGGATTTTTTTAAATAATAAAATTGAATAACTCAATTGACTAAAATGTGTTCCCTCCACACAGAGGTTACACATTATAACGTCATCATTTATATTTCTCAACATAAATCAAATTTCATAATAAAATTGTTTTTGATGAATCACCACTTCTTTTCTAGCTTCAAAACATTCTGACAGAGAAAGCAAATTTGTCAATTTCTCTGTGATAAGAAATCACTGAAAATATATTTAAGACCTTTAGTCTAAGATAATAATTTTTTCGGAAGTTTCGTTTAAAAGGAAAACATTCAAGAGAAGCCATTTTCAAATTTGGAGAAATAACTGAAGAATAAAATAGACTTTCTTCTCAGCATTTTTTTTCAATGCCATCTGCTATACTCTCTGACAATAAGGCCAGGAGAAGTCATTACAGAACAATACTCTGGAAACAATTTGCCTCAAAAAAGAATGAAAACTTAAACAACACTACCTTCATATATGTTTGTTCTAATTACAGCATTAAAACACCCAAGCATTGTCCCCAGATGCCTGTCTCTGTCCTCTTTTTATTGCTTTTCTCCACTGAGATAACATTTAACATTTCATTGAAATTCCTACTTACTGCTTGTGTCCAGTAGTAAATCCTAGCACATTATTAGAATATCTGCCTGTTATCAGCTCAGTCAGGGAATGAATTATTGACTATAACTCATTGCTGGGAAGACTACGCATGACACTCCAGTGAAGTTTTGATAATTTCTAGAAGTCATGGTAATTTATGGAAGGGGGTTTTGATTGATCTCCCACCACCTATTTTGCACCTATCAGTAAATAGGACATATATTGATGGCCTACTTGAACTCCATTAACAATATGGGGGAATTCACAATTTAAGCATTTCTCTTTTTTCTAGTATGATTTCTATTAAGACAGTAACTCAGTTTCTATTAATTTTCGTCTGTGTGGTTTACTCCTGAGAGGGAGGAATCACAGATCTCGACTACTGAATGCATAACGTCACTATGCTAATAATGATTTAGATACAGTCTTCATTTGTAGTTATACCAGCGTCTGCCTTTTGGAAAGAAAGCCCTAAGATCATTGGAACAGATGGAGGTGGAGCAGAACAAATACTGAAAGATTTTAAAAGGTCTCTTCAGGTGTTGTAATACAGCTGATAGAATAAAAGAGAATTTTTTGAATTAATGGATAGTAGGCAAGTTCGTTATTATTTGGGAAAAAGTTTATAATATGTTTGATATAAAAGGTACAGATACCATTTAATGTGATATAACTGTCACTTTAAAGTTCATTTGCCAGAACGTTAAATAACAATCACCACCAATCACAACTCTCTTTTAGTTTTAGGTTTATTTTCCTCCTGTCTCATTTTTGCTGGGTTTCTCCAAATTCAATTATTTCTCAGGGTAAACTCTACTAGACAAATGTTCCTTTTATTTCCTTACTGAGTTTTCATCATTGTGATTTCATTATTGTTTTATTTACTACAACAATTGCTTTCTAGAAAAACAACCAGTATTTTCAACTCTTAATATATACTATGTAATATAGCAAGCAATATAAATAATAATTTAAAATGTAATGGTTATTTCCTAGATGACATTGAAAACATGTCTAGATTTCTAGAAATGTTTTCTTATACCCAATAGTATTTAGTAATCTGATGCAAAAATAATGGTGTCTCTTTTGCCAGAGCAGTCAAGATTGGAGGCGGGTAACTTGACTGAACACTTGGCTTAAAGAAAATAATTCGTTTTTCATTTTATCTTAATTTAGTAGCTTCTAGCAGTCATCTAAACAATCTTAAAATTAAAAGATAATGTTAATGGGAGAGACTGTTGTCATAGGATAATGGTTTCCTGCTGCTAGATTAATGCAGTGGCAATAATACTGGAGCATTTATTGAAAAATAAAGGGAAAGACAAAGCCAGGAGATTTATTTTTAAAGCAGGTGTCATGGATCCTATGACACTGTTGTGTTATAATTACTGTTTTAATTTTACCAAATGGCTGATGGAGAATGACCCCTTTCCCTGATGGGTGTGGGATGGCAGTGACCCTGGCTATATCCCCATTACTGGAGAGCGATACTTTGTGTCTAGAGGAGACTGTCGTGTGATTCTTCCAATCAGAAGACAGCTTCTAAAGGCTGTGTAATTTAAAGAAACAAATACCAAAAACACACAAATAAATTTGTCCTTGACCAAACAAACGAAAGGCAAGAGTCTACTTAACAGTGTCATCACTTGTTCTAGAAACACTAATAAACCCCCACACTGGCACCCAAATACATTGCTCTCCAGCAAGCCCCAGGAATGGCCATATAGGCAAAAGCTCTGTCCATGGATGTTAGCCACTGTAGCCAACTGTCCTAGATTTACTTTCTTTGAATACATAATGATAATCTGGGGCTAAGTAATAGACTTCTCCAAATGGCATTCTCACAGGAATGCTGTAGTAGTCAAAATTCTAAGATATACCCCCAAGATTCCCCTCCTCGGGTGTGTGTGCCCTTCATAACACCTTCTCCTTGAGTGTGGGTGGGCCTGCTTTAATCAGGTGAGCCCTTGTGCGAGAGGGTCTAGAAATAGAAGGCATGAAGGAGATTCAGAGCTGCAGAAGATGCTCTCCTGTTGTCCTGCAAGGGGCAGACTGCCATATGTGAGAGGCTCTATGGGGAGGCCACACAGTAAGCAAGGACCTGCATGCAGCCTCTAGGAACTGAGAGCAGTCCCTGGCCAAAAGCTGGCAAGGAATTGGAGACCTCAGTCCTACTGCCGTAAGGACATGCATCCTGCCAACAACCAGTGATCCTGGAATGAGAACATAAGCCTCAGATGAGATGGCAATCCAAGCTGACACCTGGATTTCAGCCTGGTGAGACCCTGAACAGAGAACCCATCTGCACCATACATGAACACCAGCCTACAGAGGCTCTGAGATAACAAATGGGTGTTGTTTTAAATCACTGCATTTATGATCATTTGTTATGCAGCAGTAGAAAGCTAAGAAATGCTGTGAGAAAAAGCCAAATGAGATATTTTGTTGACACCTATTTCTCTCTACTATGAATTCTTCCATTTGCTCACTTTTGTCCAATCTCCCTCTCTAGCAGAGCCTAGGACAAAAAGCTGGAGTGTCCTCACTATCATTAGGGTGTGTACCAGTTAGGATCTGGGTTATACGCAAGAAATACCAATAACTAACTCATACACGAGGGGTTCTTAAAATTAACACGAGGCCTGAGGACCAGTCTGAGAAAAAGCAAGAACCAGAGGTGCAATAAAAAGTTATGAAGTAGGAATTTCAACAGTGGTCTCCTAGCAGAAATGGGGTGGTTAGTATGGTGTTGCCTAGACAAATGACCTTCAACTGTTACTGTTCTTCCCTGGGCCACCTAGTCAAGTTGCAGAATCCCTAAAAAGAGCCTCCTACTGGGCACTCTGTCATGTACCTGACCCTTAAGAAGAAGAGCAACCCTCTTAGGGCATCTACAGTTGAAACAAACCCTGGAAGTCTCCTCCCTCCCAGAATCTATAGAGTGAAAGAGGTCATTCTCTACAGGAAAATAGATAGTGGACTTTTTTTTTAAAGTGATGAATGTCAGCCAAATTGTATGTGGTCAGAGGGTGAATGCTAGAATCAGGTATGAGGAGGAGCAGAGAGCCCATCAGACAATCACATCCAAAGCAGGTTATCAAAAAAATAGGAGTTTTAGGCCACATGAGACTCCATAGTAAGTATGAGAAACAGATATCTGCAGCACATGGGGCCATCTGAGCAAATTCTAGACCCAAGAATCCAACTGGCTCCCTACACGCCCCATACTTGGGTGGTTTAGACCTATATAGACCAGCCAGAATAAGACTCATTAATTTCTTACTTGTCACCTTATCATAAGCACCATATTTCCTATCTCTTAGGATTATAAGTGTCCATGACTATTTGCAGGGGCAAAGGAGGTGGGGGAATATATTACACATTTCAGAGTTGTTATACACATGTTCAGGAGGGCCATGGGAAAACCAGTCTGGCAGGTTCAGGGTATTGTAGGATTTGTGTCAGTTGACATACACAAGTGGACTCCTGGTTTTCTTTGTTATTTTTACCTCAATTAAAATTGTGCTATCCTCAGTTCATTCATACATTCAAAAAACATTTATTGAGCACCCACTATGTGCCAACCAATGTTCAAGGTGGTAGAGATACAGCAGCAAAGAAAACAAAGCCCCTTCCCTTATGGCATTTACAAATTATTGTATGTTAGAAGGTGGAACATGCTAGGAAGAAAAGGAAGTGGGGTAAGAATGATAGGGATTGGTGGGGCCAAGTGGAAAGGCTCTTGATGGTGGAGCACAATTTTGTGTAGGTGAGTCAGGAGAGGCTTCAATGACAAGACAATATTTGCCAAGAGACATAAGGAAGTAAAGGAGCCATGCTCCTAATGGAAAGAGAATTCCAGATAGAAGCACCAACATTGCAAATGCCCTAAGGAAGATGTGTTTGGTATGTTTTAGAAGCAGGTAGGAGACCAGATTGCCCAGGGTGTAGTAGATGAGATCAGAGTTTAGATTGGGACAGATGTGGGGCTTGGGCTTTTACCTGGATGTTATTGGAGGATTCTGAGCAGAAAAGAGATATGATCTGACTTACACTTCATCCTGGCTGCTGGGTGAGAACAAACAACAAAGCAGTCAGGAAGAAGCAGAAAGATCACCATGAGGAGGTTCTTGCAGAAATTGAGCAAGAGATGATGGTGACTGGAACCACAGTGATAGCAGAAGGGAAAGTAAGAAATGATCAGATTTTGGATATATTTTGAATATCTGGGGCAGATAGAACCATGGTTTCTATTTCACAATTTACAATTGAGTTCATGCGCCTTTGATAATCTTTAGTGTGTCCATGTTTCATGGCAGCTATACCTTCCCTTCTGTTTCTGAGAAGCTGAGCAGGCACCTCCCCCATCTCTCACCCCACAGAATTCCTCTTCTCACATTCTGAGTTTATGTCAGAAATAGCCACAATATTGTTTTTCACTCAGATATTTCTATTTTAACTCAGAAGAGAGAAATAACAAATATTGAACCTTCCAAGGAATACCAGACACTAAGCTAGGTTTTTTCCATAGAGCAATTCATTTAATCACAATAACTACCTAATACAATAGGCATCATTGCCATTGCCTCCATTTTAACACTGAGGAAACTCAAATCATAAATGTTAAGGATTGTCCAAGAATAGGGTCAAAGCTGAGGTGCAAAACTTGGAATTTGGCAAAGCTTAATAGATTGAAGAAACCTTCCACAGTCCACTCCTACATGCTAATAAATTAGTCTGTGCAACTTTAGCTTCTAAACCTGTGGTTCTCAACTGGGGATGGTTTTTGCCCCCCAATGGACATTTGGCAATGTGTGGAGACACTTTTGCTTGTTACACTGGGGAAACACACTGAGTTGCTGCTATCACCAGTGGGTAGAGGCCAGGGATGCTGCTAAACATCCTGCAAGGCACAAGAAAGCCCCCCACGACAAGGAATTATTCTGCCCCAATTTTTTTTTGCTTTTTGAGATGGAGTCTCACTCTGTTACCCAGGCTGGAGTGCAGTGGCATGATCTCGCCTCACTGCAGCCTTCACTTCCAGGGTTCAAGCAATTCTCCTGCCTCAGCCTCCTGAGTAGCTGGAATTACAGGTGCCCGCCACCACGCCCAGCTAATTACTTTATATTTTTAGTTGAGACAAGATTTCACCATGTTGGCCAGGCTGGTCTCGAACTCCTAACCTCAGGTGATCCACCCGCCTCAGCTTCCCAAAGTGCTGGGATTCAGGTGTGAGCCACTGCACCCAACCTTCTCTGCCCAAATGTTAAAAGTGCCAAGATTGAGACCACTGCTCTAAACCATTGTTCCATCATTGGATTGTCATAGTAGAAGTAACATAAGCTATGAGACACTTATTAATAATCTTTCATTAAGATCTAAAACCAAGGAAGTTTCTATAGCCAGAACAATTTCAGTGTGTTAGTTGGTGTTAAATTTATAGTCAAGGGAAGTTGTACCCAGTATGCCCCATGGCACAATGCTGTGTGCTTATATAAGCTCAAGAATACAAAAGCAAAACTCTGAAATGGAAGTTAGTAAATATCCAACTAAATGTCTACAAATGGTAGTGGATTAACTTGACAATTGCAATATATTTTGCTTCTTATATAGGCACTGTCAAATTATATTATTGTGGGATATGTTTGATATGATTTGGGCAGATACTCCAAAAGTAAGATTTTTCTAGGCTCCACAGAATTGTGATAATAGCTCTACAGTCATTGTTTTAAAAAGTAAAATCAGGAACAGGGCAAGGCTGTACCTGAATGAAGTGAGATGCTAAATTGTGCCAAGATTTGACAGAAATGCATTCAGGCCACAAAAACAGCAAATGCAAAGGCTCTCGGGTTGAAATCAGTATGGCGTGCTTAGTGTTAGCTCATGCTGCTAGAATGGAGTGAGAGGGACACAGTGTAACAGAAGATACTGAAGAGAGAAACAGAGCCTTTAGATTTTAATCTGAGCATATTGGGAAGCCATTGGAGGGTGTTAAGTGGGGTTGTGCCATAATCTGATTTAATTTTTTAAAAAGTTAACTGGCCCTTGGGGAAGAATTGATTAGATGAATATGTGGCAGAAATTACTACAAGCTTACCACAGGATTCGTTTTTCCTTAGAAATAGAACCCCAATTTAAACTGCATATATTGGCACCTGGAATAAAGGACTGCATTTCCTAAACTTCCCTTGCAGCTCAATAGACCATGTGACTACATTTCGGCCAATAAATTCTATGTAAGAGAAAGTGTGGATAGGACTTCTAGGAATGTGTTTAAAGAGAGCTCATTCAACTCTCTTCTTCTCTTCTGTTTCTTCCTTCTTTGGGCCTGAAATGTGGACCTAATCACTAAAGCTTCACCATGAGATGGCCTTGAGGATGGAAGTTTGTACTAGGATGAAACCTTGTACTAAGATGATGGAGCAGACAGATGAAAGATGGAGGCACTGGTGAAAGGCAAGTCCCTGGCAATACTATGAAGTTGTCAAACCAACACTGCAATAGTTGCTTCCAAACATATGAGGGAGAAATAAACATATCTTTCTTAAAACTTTTTAAATTTTTTGCAGAGAGTTGAAATTAATTCTGACACAGGAAGCAAAAGTGGAAGTGAAAAACTAATAAAGAGATGACTACAGCATTCCACGTGAGAGATGAAGTTGATGTGGACCAGGACAAATGGTGGAAGTGGTGGGAGGTGTAAGATACCAAATATACTTTGAAGGTAATGTTAAGAGCACATGTCCGTGCCCTTTGTGGGGAACTAAAGGGAAAGAACAAAATCAAGGATCACTTCATTTTCTGGGATAAGCAGATGAATGAGAGCTGTCCTTTTCTGAATGGGAGGCCCGGGAAAGGATTATGGGCTAAATCAAGATTCTGTTTTGCTCCTAAGCATAATAAGATTGAGATCCCCATTTAACATCCATGTAGTGAAGTTGAGAAGCCAATTAGATATGTAGGTCTGGAGCTCATGGGAGAGATCTGTGCTACAGAAATAAATCTGGAAATTGTTAATATATAAAAGGTATAACAACCATGAATAAGACTATAAAAGGCCAATGATTGAGCCCTGGGCTACCCAACTTTAAAGGTCATCAAGAGGAGGAAGAGCAAGTCCAGTACTTGAAAAAGAGGAGGTAACAAAGTTGGAGGAAAACCAGAGGACACATGAAGAAAATGTTGTAAGAAGAACACTGGTCAAATCTGCAAATGCTGCTAAGAGGCTAAGGTGATGATTGAAAATAGGTCATTGATTTGGGAGAGGGGCTTTATTTGGAAGGGAAGTACCCATTGGACTTCCTTTCCCCTTTATGTCTCATTGGCTAGAACAAGATCATATGCTCAGCCCTACGCCAATCCTGATTAAATCCCTGGGCCAGCTAAGGAGAAAAACACCTTCTCTTGAATGAACTAATCTCTGCCTTGAAAAAAAATCAGGAATTGATTAGCAGAGAAGTGGGGGCAGGGATGATGGTTAGATAATAAACAGCCTAACCACAGTTACAAAAGTATTGTCTGCCACAATACTTTTTATTGTGACATAAAAATTCCAGGCCTCATCACAGTTAGGGCTGGTACTACATTGGGCACATGTAGTAAAGTGATCTGGTGCTCTTTTCTGTGTTGCCATTGATCTGGTGATGAACTGCTTGTCAGGCATTTGTATACTATTAATTGCAAAATAATCACTCCCATCTTCAAGAAATTCAACACACCAAATACTTCTAAAACTATAATAAAGATGCTGTCAAGTGAAAAAAAAAAAAAAGAAAGGAATCAACGGCATGGATTTTTTTTTCCCCCTCTAAAATTCTAGAGCCACCTGCTTGTCAGCTTGGAAGAGTAAAAACGTGTTTACTTTTTGGTCGCATGCATGAAAGCTACAAAGTTATTACTGACCAAGTGTTTTAAAAATGATGCTAGAGATTATTTTTTAAAAAGCATCCAAGAGAATTCTCCATGTTTACCTTAAAATTTGGATCTCTTAGTGTCTACTTCTCTGTTCTCTGGTAAAATCACCCTTACTTGCCTTGACAAGTTCCTTAAAGTTAGTATTACATTGTCATTTGTCTCAAAGACTAAGACAGGTTATGGGAACTAGTCTCTCTTACTTCCTCTAACTCTGCTGCCAGATATGGAAACTGTGCTGATGAAATGAGTGGGTGGCTCTGGGAAGCAGGGAGTACTGTCTTATTCACAGCAAATGTGATCCTGTGAGACTGGGCCTGGCCTCATCCTCATAATAATAATAAGCTACACACGTATTACCTGCACCTTAGGAATGCTACGTTGCCTCTTGTAAGAAAATCTGAAGACACCAAAAGCTGCTGGAGCAAAATGAATAAGGAAATAATGACAGAGGGCCCACTTTGTCTGAGCAAAGCCCTTCACACAGTGTACAGCACCGAGTAGGCCCTCAATCAATGATAGTTCAATGAACACAAGATACTGCAAAACACAGAGGGGTCATGTCCTCTGGGCTTTTAAAATCTAGTCTAAGAAGAAAGAGTTAAAGGATAAAGAAACAGCTAAAGGCAAGAAGAGAATTTTGGCATGCTGTTTGTATCAGCTGCAGAGTAAGGAGACAAAGGAGACTACCAGATGGCAGTGAGAAAAGTGGAAAATCTATCAGATTCCAAGGTGAGAAGAGACATTAAGGTTTCTCTGACCCAACCCCTTCATTTCACAATGAAGTCAGGGAAGTGCAGAGGTCCAGGATTCAGTAGCAATCACCTAGCAAGCTAGTGGCAGAGCCTACCCTGGGCCCCAGGTTGCACTCTTCCCACCTCATCAATTGCTGGCTACAACTCCTTCCAATTCCAGCACATGATTCCCTTTATTGAATGGTGATTGGTCAAGAGAACAGGTATGAGAGCCACAAAAGACTGAGCCTCATGCTCAACTTTGTCTTCTGACTTCATACTTAACATTGACCCTTCACTTTTGACTGGAGATCACCGAGATAGGTTACTTGGAATAGCAATCTCAAGTGTGTGACAGGCATTGTTGTTTATCTTTCCAGTAAATCATTCACAACCATCCCCTTTCTCCTCTCTAGTGGAAGCTTGGTTTTGTTCAGTTACCAAGGTGCCAAGTGGTTTACCAGAACCTAAAACGCTTCACAGACTACAGAGGTGAATCATGATTGGTCCAAGACTGGATCACTCCTTGCCAGTGATTGGTTTAGGAGTAGGCATGTGACTTCCTTTTGACCAGTAAGATGTGAAAGGTCAGCTGCCAATATTTCCAGGAAAGGTGTCCTTGCTCTTTATCCAAACAAACCAGAAAAGTGGGGAAAGAAATGGTCCCATCTCTTATACCTTTTGATGGTGTTACGTGAGGACCACATGCCTGGAACTCCTGTTATCTGGTGACCCTGAAGGGAGTCACCAAGGCCATGAGACAAAGGGAGTAAAAAGATAGTAAGAACCTGTGTCTTTAATAATGTTGATGGGGGCCTGAATTAATCCAACTGGAAACTTGGGATTTCTAACTTCTCGTTACTGAGGAAATAAACACCCCTATTGTTCTAGCCACTTTTATTTTTTATTTTAATTTATTTTTGAAGACTAGATCTCACTCTGTCGCCCAGGCTGGAGTGCAGTGGCGCAATCTCGGCTCGCTGCAACTTCCGCCTCCCAAATTCAAGGGATTCTCCTGCCTCAGGGTCCCGAGTAGCTAGGATTACAGGCAGGTGTCACCACGCCTGCTTAATTTTTGTATTTTTAGTAGAGATGGGGGTTTCACCATGTTGGCCAGGCTGGTCTCGAACTCCTAATCTAAGGTGATCCGCCCACCTCGGCTTCCCAAAGTGCTGGGATTACAGTCTAGACACTTTTAACTGAGTTTTCTGATCATTGCAGCCAAAAGCATCTGAATTATTATAAAGAACCAATCTTCAGAATTTCTGATAATACTGAAGAGGTTTATTTTGTTTTCTGAAAACAACAACAATGACAACAAAGAGGGCTGTCCTCAGGATGATGTTTCTGCAATTAGGCTCTCCCAGTAGCAAGGCCTCCCTGGCGGCATGATTCCACCACATGCTATCTCTTAACACTCTTGTTTCCAGAATGCCTATTATTTTTAATGTGGGATTTTGGCCTCGGTTAAGTCTTGTTTATACCATTAGGATTTAACATGCCTCATGCCTCTATTGGGTTTCTCTTGTTCCTTACCGCCTGTTTCAGAAGGCTAGGGAGACCTTGAAAGAAACAGACACTGGGAGAGGAAACAAATTCTCTGTATCAGTCTTATGGGTACTAATATCTATTTCCCACCAGATGGATGAGATTTCAGGGTCTGCTAAATTCATGATGTGTACATTTGAAATGTATAAAACGTTCCCTTTGTTTCATCTGTTTGAATGGGGGCAGTAATGATATTCCTTCACTGTATATAGTTATTAAGAGTCCTTTGCTTATGTTAAGGGGGCTTATGGAAGGTTTCAGCCAAACACAAAACCACTTATTAGGACAAACAGAGCTTTTAAAAGAATACTATACTCTCATGAATAAACTAGTTTCTGATTGGCTAGAGTTGCAATTTAGCTTTTATCAGTAATTAAGGGCAAGCCATGGAGCAAACTCGTTAGTTGACACCAATTACAATTGGTAGACGAACTAATGAGTCCAAGAAAAAAGTTATTTATTTCTAAACTTTTGAAGCATAATTGTTGTGTAAATCGGATAGCGAGCAAATCTTTTCCATACGTTTAGGTTGGTAATTGAGAAATAAAATGGTTACCAAATGTACTCTTTGTCCAGTTTTGTTCTGCAGCCGGTCTCTCTCGGGACTCTTTAAAGTGTAAGGAAAAGGTGATGTCAACAGCAACGTACTCTGGGCAAACGGAGCCAGGATTAATTAATAGAGATGAAAGGGAAACACTAGACCTTTCTAAACCATCGCCTTACAGTCCCCACAGTTAGATGCTTGCTGTTCTGCAGATGACCAAACACAGTGCCGAGGATGAGGGCCAGGGCCCAGAGACTGCCTCGTATTTAAAAACAAAACAAAACAAGAGAATGCAGAATGAGCCTTGTCTCCATCTCATTTCCAGCATGTAGTCTTAAAAATGAGGAACTCTCAAGAGCTTTTCCTTTTGAAGTTTAATATGTGGGACTTTACATCAATATAACATTTTAAAGTGTTAAACAAATTAGTCTCTGGTTACAAAAGTTTTGAGACATTTGCAAGTTGCTGTTTAACTAAATTTAATATGTGCCAGCAAAGTTGATCGTGCAGTTGTTCATTTAGAAGAATGCACATTTGGAATGATTAATAAATAAACCAGCCTCCCATTGCTTCAACCTCTGTGTTTATTTGAAGGCAATCTACTTTAAAAAGACATTAATATTCTTAGAATTATTATTAGAATAATTGCTTTTACTCTGCTCGGAACACACATTTTTTCTCATTTCCCTTCAGCACAGACAGCTTTTCACTCAGATATAAACTTCCCATTATTATTCCCCACCCCCCAAAAATGAAGAATAGGAATTATACACTTTTCACTAAGGAATAATTAATTTGTCTCAAGTATTAGAACAGAGAATTGTAGAGTGACTTTGAATGGTAGTCTCTGAGGAGTAGCATTGTTTGTTCTCTCCAGTCTTTAATGAGCTTTAGTAAATGGCCAGGAAAAATTACCTTCTTTCTGTAATATGAGAGAGGTGAAGAATGAAGGAAGCTATAGAATCCCTAGGAGAAAAAGGAACACACACACACACACACGCGAGCGTATGCACACACATATACACCTCCTTCACAATAGCACTCTGGTTAGTTAGGAGAACACAGTTCTCCTTTAGACTTATTTGAGGACAAGAGATCCGGTTACTAAGTGCATTAAAACAGAAGCATGTCCCTAATTTGTATTGATTATTGTTATCGTTACCACTGTTGAATCCGCTGGGGAAACCATCCATTCTACAATTCCATGGGGCTGGATATTTGTTACACCCGCCATGTTAAATTTCTTTCCTCTTTAATGACTGAAAGAGAATTAGAACTAGAGCTTTAACATAAATTAGCTGAAAAGAAGCCGCCCCTCCCCCACAGGTCACTGAACTCCATAAAAAGATCCCCCACATTGTAAAGGTCCTACCCTAAAGGAGACTCACTACAGCCAAAAGACATTTACAAAGAGCCAGATCATTTTTCCCAGGTTGCCATAGACCCCTGGGCTTGTACTCAAGAAATGGAAACATTTTTAGTTCGAAAATTCCTCAAATAAAGGGGAAATTTTACACTCATTTAAAGATGGCCTGGAAAGTGGACTACGCAGGAGACCCTGAAGTTCATCCCCTCAAGCTCGTGCTGGGATCTAAGGAGACCATGAGACAGCACCTCTCTTCTTGCCTAAGTGCCGATCCAACTAAGATATAACCCAAAGGGATAAGGCAGGAGGGACCCAAGGATCACCCCCAGACTGAAGAAGCAAGTATATGCAAAAATGACTTTTATCTGGGGCCCAGTAAGCTTTTTTTTTGGTTGGGGGAAACAGGGTCTTGCTCTGTCACCCAGGCTGGAGTGCAGTGGCACAATCTTGGTTCACTGAAACCTCCTCCTCCCAAGTTCGAGTGATTCTCCTGCCTCAGTCTCCTGAGTAGCTGGGATTACAGGCCCGCACCACCACACCTGGCTAATTGTATTTTTAGTAGAGACGGGGTTCTGCCATGTTGCCTAGACTGGTCTAAAACTCCGGAGCTCAGGCAATCCGCCCACCTCGGCCTTCCAAAGTGCTGGGATAATAGGTGTGAGCCACCATGCCCAGCCCCAAGTAAGCTTTATAGTAGCAAATGGCACAACTGGACTGACCTCCCAACATGATCTCTGCAGCACAGACCTCTCCAGAGCAACTGACCGCACAGCAGCAGGCAGGACACAGCGTGGCCGCCCCACCGCCAGGTGACTTGCTCTCAAGAGGAAAGGGAGGGGAATGCCGGGACTCTCTCCTTTCTCTTTCTAGGCATCTAACATCCGCAAGCCCAGCATGAAGGAATGTCCACAGCAGTCCAGCTCTGTGCTTGCCTCTGTTCCCCGGATTGTGTGCGTCTTCCTTTCCTCATCCCTAGTTACTGACCTCAAGCTTTATTCTAGCAGGATCCTATGCTGATCCTTTGACAAGTCTTATAAACTGGTTCCCACTAAAATTGTAATGACTGATAGAAGCTTAATATATTAGGTGCTGTCAAGAAGTTGGGGTAGAGAGACCCATGGGTTTTCGAATTAAACAAACCTCTGTGAATTTCAGCTTCACTTCTTACTAGTTTTGCACCCTTTGGAAATGTCCTTAATCTCTCTGAGTCACAGAATCCTCATCTATAAAAGGGTTAAAGCCACTGTTGGTGAACTTTGCAGGTCAACGTGCTGGCCCAATGCCTCACATTCCGTAAACGTGCATGTCTTTCCATTCATACTCAGATGTAGGGAGATGATAATCACAACCATAGTTTCTAACTGTATCAAGCTCAGAGTTTACAAAATGCTTTAATGGAAATATTACTTAAGAACTGTGAGAACTGCTTGAATCCTATAATACCTCTCCTAAGGCAGGAATTATCTTTGTTTTGCAGATGAGGAAACTAAAACACAGAGAATAGAAGTTACTTGTTCAAGGTCATTTAATTAGGAATTGATAGAGTTCGTATGTGAATATGAGTTATCTGCCTCCAAATTCTTTCTTTTTACTCATCAAACTAGTTCTTAATAGTAGGTTTTTGTAACACTGAAAATTGGAGACAGTATCCCCTAAATCAGAGGAGGCAAACTGGCAACCCAGGAATTTAATCCAGGCACTAAATGTGTTTTGTTTAGCAGACAGGGTTTCTTAAAAGTTTAAATTTTTTGCTAACATTTAAAAATCGGGATAACATTTGTGAATATTTAGATTTATAGATTCTTTAAAAAACCAAAAGGTCTGAAACTTGCATGTCCATTAGGCCCCATCACCTACTGGTGCTGTGACCTTGAGGAAAGTACCTCTTTGTACTTCCTCGTGTGTAACATGAGGATAGCAAGAGTACCCCTCTCAGAGGGTGGTTGAGAATTAAATGAGATAAAACATTCAACATGTTTAGAATAGTCCCTGGCTCACAGGTAGATCTCAATCAACTTAGATGTTACTTTTATTCTTTTTAGGACTATTTGGCAGCAAAGTGGAGCCTGGGGATTTTCCTGGAGACCTGCAAACTGTACTTATACTTGAAGCAATGCAAGATGGAAGTGTTGTTTCAGTCTGACATACAAAGCCAAAGTTGGTTCTTACGCAGAAAGTGCAGCTTAACCCGGCATTAATGCTTGAGCTGTTCCAGCTGAGGTTCTGAAAAAAAGATTTGTCATGTCTCACATTTATGATATTTAAAGCAAACAAGAAAAAAAAAAAAGCCTACCTGTTGAGCTGGCATGTTGCATGACTTTGCTAGGAAGGAACAAAAGAAGAAAGACAAGGAGGAAAAGTGGAGGGGGAAGGAAGAACTTTTCTTAGTTTTGCTTAAACAAAAGAAAGAAGGCAGCAAGAGAGGAAAGGAAAGGAAAGGGAAGGGAAGAAGAAAAAAAGAAAAGAAAGGCAAAGAAAATTGTTCTGAATATCAGGAAGGTGACTCTTACTGGTGCTGCTAGAATACTTTAGACACGCTATGCCCTCTGGTAGCAACTTGCATTATGCTTTGTTTTGTTTTCAAAAACTTCAAAGTTTCTCCAGGCTTCATCCCCAATTAGAACAAATGTCAGTAACATGCTTGAAGAAAATTTGTTTAGAGATGTGTGTATGGTTGAAAATTGCACATTACACATGCCCCATGCATGATTTTCCACTAAATTTTAACGATGAGCGGAGGTACATGGTTCCAGATAGATGAGTGAATCTGAATGTATATATCTGGTGCTTTGCACGCTGACATAAACACAGCTGCTTTTATACATTTGAGAACATTTGTGTTTATTTGAATGTGTGATGGGGAGGTCATCAAAATGAACACACTCGTTGTGTTTATTTGAATCTCACATCGCTCATAAGAATACATGCTGTGTTTGAACATGCAGTCAAACACCAGCATCTCTAAAAGGCAAATCAAACCCCAAAAGGCAATTCAATGCAAAACCCCATTAATGCTGCATTAGAGGTGAAATTCCTTTCACAGGAAAGCCAGGGAATTTAGAGTTAAAGATTTTCAACAGCAAGTTTGTTTCTACCAGCTCCAGAGAAGTACACTGGAGAGAAGTACACGGTTCCTTTCCATTCCTTTATCACAGTACATAGAATTTGTATTTAGTAAGATGAAAAGAAAGATAGAAAGAAACCAAACCCAAACGCTAAAGTATCAAAAATGTTTGCAGGGCACTAAGAAATGACACACGACTGCAATATCAGTAACATAGACAGGACATAAGCTTTGTATTTGGAGGATGCTGCTGGTGGTGTCAGTGAAATGAACAGGACTTAGGTGATGGGTATGGTGATGGTGATGGGGATGATTTGTACACATGTTGAGTATTCTACAAGGACAAGGGTGTTCTGAGCCATTGTAAGAAAGGGAGCGGGGCAGGTAGGTACAAATGTGGTCCATGAGTAGAGGTATTTGTATGTAAGTATGCTTGCTTCAGTCCTTAAACAGAGGCTGTCGCCAAACTTAGTAGTCTGTGACTTGCAATTTTTTGCACACTTCGAGAACAATGACAGCATTACAATACAATCCTGATCCTTTTTTTTTTTTTTTTTTTTTTTTTTTAGTTGGGATCTCACTCTGTCACCCAGGCTGGAGTGCAGCGGCGTGATCGCAGCTCACTGCAACCTTGAATTTCTGGGCTCACACAATCCTTCTCCCTCAGCCTCCCAAGTAGTTGGAACTACAGGTGAACACTACCATGCCTGGTTAATTTTTAAAAATGTTTTTTTAGTGACAGGGTCTTGCTACGTTGCCCATGTTGGCCTCCAACTCCTGGCTTCAAGTGATCCTCCCACCTCAGCCTACCAAAGTGCTGGAATTACAGGTGTGAGCCACCGGGCCCAGCCCACCCTAATACTTTGAAGCAATGCAACCTGCTACATATGACTGAGAATGGTTGACAACGTGTTGGTTCTCAGCTGTTGCTCTAGTTAAAATTAAAGCCCCTCTCTCTTATGCTAGGTTAGCTTTTTAAATTCTTCATCCTTATTGTGCTGTAATTTAGAAAGAGCAGATAGCCAGGAACTAAGGCATCTGCCATTAAAACCATCAGGATTAAATTCACAAAACTTGTTACCTATGGTTTTCTTTGGAAAAAAACATAAAAAGCAAATAAATAAACAGAAAGGAGGAAAGGGGAACACAAAACAGCAAGATGAGGTTCCTCTGGAAATTAAATAGCTGATGCAGATGATTAAACAATAACAAGAAAAAGCGTGTGTTTCTCTTTGGCTTATAAGAACTGACAAGATTACAGCCGATGGTGGTTTGGCTGGAGAGTAGGAGTTTTATTGTATGGTATTAATTAAAGCCAGAGGGAGTGGGATACCAGGAGCAGGAGGTGAGCCCGTTTCCACAGAGTCACAGAACACTAGGGTTTGGCCACCAGGCAAGACTTCAAATACGTGAAAAACTTTCAAAATAAAAGACATAAAAAATCTTTAAAGGCCCGTGTTATCATAACAAAACATGCCTAGAATAACATAATGTCTCCACTGGTTCCCCATTAGAACAATTACAAAATTCAAAATTGCTTAATTGGTTAAATTAGATAAGATCAGATTGATTGAGACCAGAAGCAATATCTACTACCCCTCTCTTCCATTTCCATTGACGGTAACTATGTCTTTGTTTCTCTACCAGGATGCATTTTCATTTACCTAAAATATTATTACTGCATGGCAGTTTGTTACTCCATTAGTTTTAACACTTTTTTAAAATGTTTTAGAAATGACAAGTGAAAAGAGGAGACAGAAGTTGCATTTAAATCAAGCAATTTTCTGAGTTTTATGTGGAAAACAAGACTATCTCAAAACTCCCCTTTGATGAGTCCCCAAATATACAAAGGGATCAAACTCCCTATAGAAAAAAGAGTTTTCCCCGTGACTTTGGACTGATACCTTGTTACACTAATGGCTCTTGACAGCTGTCATAAGACCCTTCCTTTACAATCTTCAGAACGAGGGAAGCTAGAGTCTGCCATTGAAACTTCAATGTTTCCCAATCAGAAACAAGCAAGCTTGCCTCTTAGACAGAGACGTGGACTAAGGTAAGGGAAAGTAGAGTAGATTTAAATGAAATAGGAAGTTTCAAAATCCTATGTTTGGCTGAGTGTGGTGGCAAACACATGTCATCCCAGCACTTTGGGAGGCCGAGGTGGGAGAATTGCTTGAACCCAGGAGTTTAAGACCAGCCTGAGCAACAGAGTGAGACCTTGTCTTTACCGAAAATAAAAAAAATTAGCCGGGTGTGGTGGTGAGCACCTGTAGTCTCAGCTACTCGAGAGGCTGAGGCAAGAGGATTGCTTGAGCTCAGGAGGTTGAGGCTGCACTGAGCTGAGATTGAGCCACTGCACTCCAGCCTGAGCAACAGAATGAGACGCTGTCTCCTTAAAGCAAACAAAACCAAAAATAACCCCATATATTTAATATGATCTCATTTTCATTTTTAAAAATAAAATATTTGCACATATATGTATATATGTGTATGTTGAGCATTTTAAATTTGAAAATCCAAAATCTGAAATGCTCCAAAATCCAAAACTTTTTGAGTGCCAGCATGATGCTCAAAGGAAATGCCCATGAGAGTATTTTGGAGTTTGGATTTTCAAATTTGGGATGCTGAACCAATAGGTAGCTATAATGAAAATATTCCAAAATCCAAAAAAATTGGAAATCTGAAACACTTCTGGTTCCAAGTGTTGCAGATAAGGGATATTCAACCTGTATATATAAAAAAGCTTAGAAAGCTTATAGACCAAGATGTTAATGGTGGTCCTTCTTTTTCATTAACTATATTTAGTGCTTTTCTCTAATAAAATATGTGTTATATTTATAATACGGAAACTTTCAAAAAATATTTTTCAAATATAGAGATTTTGAAAATTAGGGACAGCTTCTGCATCTGTAAAATAGGAATAATAATAGACCTATCTTATAGGGTTGTGTTGAGGACTAACGGGGTTAATATACATTAAACACTTAAAATAGTTCCTGGCCCCTGGTAAGTATACATAGCTTTTAGCTATTATTATTAACATAAGAGGACAATTATCTGTTTCACTTAAATTAATGAAATTTATTTAAAAATAAAAACATGTTTTTAAATTATTGCTACATACTACAGCTGCTTGAGAGCTCTGAGGATGAGGCCTATCCTCTGTTAAAGAAAAAGAAACTAAATTATTTTGAAAGTGTTAAAGACACATAACACCAACCGAGATAGTCCCCTAGAATTAATATGAAGGATTGAAAGTGCTTTAAATGGAATAACTTTCTTACTAAACAAAGCAATATAATTTAATAACTGTGTCCATGGAACACCCCAAATCACCTTAAATATAGTGTCCCACCCTTAGGACACATTGATAAACTGTTCGTGCCTCACGTGGAAACTGGACTATGGGACAACATGTGGATTCAAGGACAGGGGTATCAGGTTGGTTAGTCAGATATAGGATACGGGATCTCATTCTTCTGGTTTCAAGGGGCTGAAAATGCAGTCATTTCGGTGAAATCTTGCTCTCTTCAGCGCTGTGGCAAGGTGTGGCGTACATATGAGGCAGCTACGCTTTCCCTTTTCCTCAACTTCTTCATCTCCTTAAATGTCCTCCCTACTTCCCACTGGGCTTCCCACAGGACAAGGTGAGCCAGATCCCTGCTAGGCACTGCGAGCAAACTTGCTCTGTCTCTCTGGTTCCTTGTTCTTGTCTGCTGTACAGTGGATCAGCCTTTTCTAGCATCCTAACAGTAAACTCCAAAACAGGTGCGTGGGTGCGGAGAAAGAAAAGAGAGCAAACATTCGAGCCTGCTGCCATCTAAGGCTACCCAGAGAGAGACACATCAGAGGGGGTCCACCTTCCATGCGGTCCAGCCCAGCATTCCAGATTTCTCTGCATTGGGATTGAAGGCTAAAACTCTGGCTAATAATAAAGTGTAATGTCCATTCATTTCTTGTTCCCCCTTATTTTCCCTCCCTCCTCAGAGTGACAGTGGCTCATCAGAAAGGATTTCAGGATTCCTGGGTCCCTGAACATAATATCATACAATATCATCCCACGGTTACCCCAGCATTAAATCATGACCTACTGGCTCTCTCAGGGGACTTTCCAGAGCCAAGGTGCCCCTGACTGTGGGACCGTCAGGCTCAGTGGCAGGTTGTGGGAGGTGACTCTTGAGCACAGGTGGTAAGCCACGATTAGATAGGGTGGGTTCATTCCAGATGTGAGCTTGCCATGCAGGTTTGGAGGAAAACTTCCCGAGGAGGCACTTATGGTGGAGTTTTTACTTTGTTGCCCATTCTGTGACTCAGATGGGAGGACAATCAAAACTAGGACAGACAACAGTCTGACAGAAGTACCCCAGGCACATGCCTGGCCAGCACCTGTCAGCGTTAGAGCAGGCTCTCTGGAAGTCTTTTTCAGTGATGTGAACCCAATGTCGTTTTTTGGTTTTGCTTGGTTTTTTTTTTTTTTTTTTTTTGAGATGGAGTTTCGCTGTTGTTACCAGGCTGGAGTGCAGTGGTGCCATCTCGGCTCACTGCAACCTCCGCCTCCTGGGTTCCAGCAATTCTCCTGCCTCAGCCTCCCACGTAGCTGAGATTACAGGCGTGCACCACCACACCCAGCTAATTTTTGTATTTTAGTAGAGATGGAGTTTCACCATGTTGATCAAAGTGCTCTCGAACTCCTGACCTCAGGTGATCCACCCACCTCAGCATCCCAAAGTGCTGAAATTACACACGTGAGCCACTGCACCTGGCTAACCAATGTGGTTTTTTTTTCTTAAATTTTCAAATTGTTTTTTCTATTCAAAATGACAATAGCTTTATTTAGTTCCACAAAAATGATATATAGTTTTTCTATATATCATTCATACATATCAATCTAAGTTATTTTCTTAGAATGTCAGTAAAAATATAGGCACTGCTTTTATCAGACACATGGGGTGTATTTTAGAATGATGTGTCTCTGTGGGTTTAAGACATTTTCATGACTTCCAGTTGTTCTGGTGATGAAGACTAGCATCCATGCTGTGCCTTCCTTTTCATCTTCATCCCTCCTGTGCCTTTTCCCCTGTGTTGCTGCCAGAACTGAAACCAGGGTTAGTGCATTCCCCTCAGGATAACAACCAGCAAGGCCCCTTTCATCTCCTGGTGTGCACTGGTCCAGGTCTCCTTCATGGGCCTCCTCATTCAAGGTTGAAGATCCCCCTCTGCTTGGCAAGGCAGGCAGGAGAGTCCTACAGCCCAAAGCAGCCCAACTGAGGACAGCTTTCTGGAAGAATCCATAGCTAGGGCAACACTGCATTCAGATAGCTCTTCTATCACACTCGTTACCAGTGATTCTGGAAAGCTCCTTCCCTGAGTTTTCCCTTCAAATGTCTTTGCCATACCTGAGTTGAAGCTCTTCATTAGAAAGGCAGGAAGGCAGAAGATGCTCAAGAGGTGGCTGTTTGCCACTCCAGGGACTTAGATGGCTGCTCACAGCCAGCCTTGTCCTTTCACCTCTCCTTAACCTCCAGGCCAACAAAAGGATAAAGACAGGAGCTGCTGACTTCCACTTGGTCCATACTTTGCTTTTTTTTTTTTTGAGACGGAGTCTTGCTCTGTCTCCAGGCTGGAGTGCAGTGGCGCAATCTTGGGTCACTGCAACCTCTGCCTTGGTCCATACTTTCACAACAAACCTATCTCTTGGGCAAACTGAGAACCTCAAACCCCCACTACCCAGAAATGGAACCCAATCAGTGTCCCCAGTTTACCACAGGGTTGCCTTTTAAAAATCACTCTTTGAGCCACCTGCCCAGCATCTGTCTCCCCTCAACCTTCTATGATCTGACTGGTAGACTCAGGCGTCCTGAGAAACTGCATCTCTGAAAGTTTGAAAATCTAATTTGTGCTACTGTTGTTAAATGATGGTAACTCATAACCACTGAATTGGAACTCATTAGCAGGGCAGCATTAAGGAGTTGCTGCCGCATTTGAAATCCATTTCTTGGGGGAGTCTGACTGCCGTCAGGGACTTTCTCATGGGGTGATTGAAGTCACTCCCTTTAGAAAACAAAGTATTCTATACAACCACCTCAAGGCCCCGGCCTGCTTTCTTTCAGGAATTTAACAGAGGCTTATATAAGGTCCAATAACTCAATTAATTAAGAGTAAAATGAAGATGGTGACTTCATATTTCTTCGGTCAGTGAAAATTTTAACATTCTCATAACCCTTTTTATTCTCCCTTCTCTTTGTGAATGCTAATAGAAAAATCCTTTTTAAATGGTATTTTGTTAGCAGGGGCTATGCCGACAACTCCACAGTATCTTCCCACAGATCACTGCTCACATCATTCAGATGTTGAAAATTTTAAATGAAATCAATACTGGCCTATTCATGTCAACAGCACTATCCCTGGCAATGTAAAAATATAGAGAGAAACTGCAACCCAGGCTACTTACCCAGCGCTCTTTTCATTACAGGTCATCAATTAAATTATTTCTACAATATTGTATCCTTCCACAGAATGTTACGCAATATTCATGCACATTACTTCAGCTACACAGAATCCCTGTAAAATAAATGAGGGCGGGCAAGGAAACTGAGGAGACCTAGTAAAATAGGAAGGCATTTATAGTAAGTCCAGTAACGTGGCTGCCAAAATTGCCCCCACGATGATGCTTTTATTATCGCTTGAGAAACAGCCATGTCTTCATTCTCATGATTCCAAATTATTCCATGCGACAGGAAGGAATACCCTCAGAGAGATTTCTTGTAACAGTGAGTGGAAACTGTAACTAGGAACTTGAAAGTCAGCCTCGTTTGCAATGGACCAAGCTGGTGGGCTTTCAGAGAAGCTGGACGTGTCTCTATTTCCCTGGATTCAGTTGCAGCTGCCAGATTGAGAACCGGGAGCCCATTACCAGTCAAATCCTCCGGTCTTCATTGATGATACCCCAGGAGGTTCTGCAGCTCCAATTGCCCCTGGCGCTGAGCAAGGGAAGCCAGTGGACTGTGCTAAGGCTTGGCCCCGGGATTAGTGATCCAGCCAAGATGCATCTCGGCAGGAGGATAAACTGATTGAATCAATAATTTCAATCACTGCCTATTCCTGATAGAAACCAGGGAGGGCAGAGGAGGCTGGGGGAAGGGAAAACCCACCAGCCTGGAGCAGAGAGGTCAGGGCTAAGCCCAGCCTGAAAAGAAAACAATGAAAACATCCCCATAAGGAGAAGAGGACTGGAAAGAAGAAAAATGGACCAGGTTCACTGAGAAAGTGCCTAGGAATTGTCCTTACCTAAAAGAGCCAACCTGCAAGCAATCTGCCATCTGAAAGTCACCCCCTTCTATGGGGCACAGAATTTTGAGGCTTTTGGTGTAAGGATGATGATTACTAAGGGCTTGGAAATGGCCCACAAACCCTGCTGCTCCCAGGGCCTTGCCTCAGACTTACAGTCCACTGGCTGTGAGCCGCAAGGTCCAGGCTGGAAGCTCAGCTCTGACACTTCCTCAGCTATGTGGCCATCTCTATATGGCTATGTCAAGCCATAAGATCTGCCTAGGCCTATTTCCTTCTGTTAGCTATATGATCTTTTTAGGCCTATTTTCTGCTCTTAAAAAGGAAACCTGAATCACTTAACACTTCGAATCCAATCCTCCTGGGACTAACATTGGAGAATTCTGCAGGCCTGAGTTTTAGCTTGCCTGCTGCCATCACTGCCTCTCCAGCTGGTCTGGTCCTGTCTGCAGTGGAACCCAGGCACAGATTGTGAGAGTAGTGGGAGCTGCCTCCCTTAGTAAGACTAGCTGCTTTTTATTGAGTGCTTACCATGAAAGATCTCAGCCAAGTTTAGTCCTCCCTGGAACCTCCTGAGGCATTATTACTTATGTCCCCATTTTATAGATGAGGAAAGTGAGAGACAGAGGAGTTAAGTGACTGTTCCAAGTCACCAAGCTAGTTCCTAGCAGATCCAGAATCAAAACCTGAGTCTGTGAGGCCCCAGAGTCAGAGCTTTTAATGGCCAGAGTATACTGCCTCTCTCCCTCTTTGCTCCTTAATGGAACAACTTGGGAATTAAGCACCTTCTTTTGCAGGCCACTAGCTGGAAATCCAGGAGGGGCCTCAGCCAAGTTTACTCTCAGCACAGTAAGGAAGCAGAGGGCTCCCAGGGATGTTCTTCCTCATCAGCCATCTTCTCTGTCTTCCATTCCCTATGCCCTGCCTTGGAGTCTCAGCTTCATCCGCCTTCTCCATGTCCCGGCCATCTTTGCTGACAAAATCCTCTCCCCACTCTCCCCCAACACCTAGACCCCAGGTCAGAGGAGGCTAGCTCCAGGTCCCCATCCTTCTGGGCCTTGTTCTCTGCTATGAAGCTGCCAACCAGTTATGCCATGGGGTGTGAGCATAACACCAAGTATAGAGCCTTTGACAGCGTATCCCATGCCCCTATTTGTTTAGAACACTTTAGAAAACAATGCTTTTAATTCAAAATTGCAGGTCAGAATTTTTGGCCTCAGGAAAGCTCATTTGAAGGAGACTTGGGAGAGGAGCAAGTCTGCTACGTCTGCCACCAATCCAATCAATGACAGAGGGCATCTTAGTCTCTTTGAATTGCTGTAACAAAATACTGTACACTAGTGTCTTATAAACAACAGGAATTTATTTCTCACCATTCTGGAGACTGGGAAGTCCAAGATCAGTGCACCTACAGATTCAGTGTCTGGTGAGGGCCCGGCTCTAGATGTGTCCTCGTGTGGTAGAAGCAGCAAGGGAACCCTCTAGAGCCTCTTTTATAAAGGCACTGATCCCATTCACAAGGCTCTGTCCTCGTGACCTAATCATCCCCCAAAGGCCCCAACTCCTAATACCATCACGTTGAGGTTTATGTTTCAGTGTTTGAATTTTAGGGAGACCCAAACACTCAGATCATAGCAGAAGGCTATTCCAATCACTCACGAAACTCACATGTCCCACTCTAGGGACTTCTCAGGACATGTTGCAGCAATTGAAACACACCGAGAAAAGAAAGTTTCAGTCAGGAAGATTGTTGGTGGCTTGAGCAGTGGGAAATAGAGAATAGGAACAGATGACATAGGAGGTGGCCTGGCTCTGTTTCTAAACGCCAGAGTGGGAGTGACCCCCAGCCTTCCTGAGAGAGATCTACCTGGAGTGTGTAGCACATAATTAATGGAGCCCACAATTCCAACACACTTTTTTCAATTCAATTCACCAAAAAATGTTTAAGAGCTTGAGTGCATAAGGTCCTGGTCTTGCATCTGGAGACACGGACATGAATAAGACATGGTCTCTGACCCTAAAAACCTTGGATTCTAGTGGGAGAGACAGACACACACAGGAGTAACCATGATACAAAGCAAGTGGTGATTAGTGCTAAATAGAGATATACACAGAGGACTGGGGGGGCTCAGAGGTCGGCTGATTATACTGTCCACAGAAGGAATTTGCAGAGGAAGAGACCTGAACTGGGCTTTGAAAATAAAAAATGTGGAAGCCTTGTAATATGGTTTGGCTGTGTCCCTACCCAAATCTCATCTTGAATTATTGCTCCCATAATTCCCACATGTCGTGGGATGGACCCAGTGGGAGGTAATTGAATCATGGGGGCAGGTCTTTCCCTTGTTGTTCTCATGATAGTGAATAAGTCTTACAAGATCTGATGCTTTTATTTTATTTTATTTTATTTTATTTTATTTTATTTTATTTTTGAGATAGAGTCTCATTCTCTCGCCTAGAGTGGAGTGCAATGGCACGATCTTGGCTCACTGCAATCTCCACTTCCTGAGTTCTAGTGATTCTTGTGCCTCAGCCTCTCGAGTAGCTGGGACTACAGGCATCCACCGCCATGCCCAGATAATTTTTGCATTTTTAGTAGAAATGGGGTTTTGCCATATTGGCCAGGCTGGTCTCAAACTCCTGACCTCAGGCAATCCACCCACCTCAGCCTCCGAAAGTGCTGGGATTACAGCCACCACGCTCAGCCAAGATCTGCTGGTTTTATAAAGAGGAGTTCCCCTGCACATGCTCTGTCTTGCCTGCTGCCATGTAAGACATCCCTTTGCTCTTCCTTCATCTTCCACCATCATTGTGAGGCCACCCCAGTCATGTGGAACTGTGAGTCCATTAAAACTCTTTCCTTTATAAATTACCCATTCTCGGGTATGTCTTTATTAGCAGCATGAGAACAGACGAATATTGCCACTCTCTGAGTACTTAATACGTAACCAGCTTTTGATGTGTATCACACCAGAAAACCAACATAGCACTATGAAGAGGGAATTTGCCCCACTTTTCAAATGGAGATAGCTGAGGACCAGCCCAGACAAGAGCCAAACCCAAGCCTGTCTGCCTTCAGAACCCAAGAGACCCACACAGCCCATGAGAACAGGGGTAGCCAAGGGCCCATGGTGGGAAAGTACAGGGTGGGTTTAGAGAAGAGAAGGGGTGTAAATGTTCTGTGGCTGAAGTTCTCAGAGTGGGGCATGGGATGGGGCGGAGTGATGGAAACATGGAGAGAATGAGACAGTGTCAGGTGGGGCTATGAGCAGGGACTCTGCAGCCCGCTGGGCACACACCTCACTTCTACCCCTTAACAACTGTGGAACAGTGAGTACGCTGTGTCATCTTCCTATGCCTCAGTTTGCTCATCTATAAAAGGGGAATAATAAATAGCAACTCCCTTAGCTCCTCCTAGCATTGCTGTGAGAATAAATGAGCTAAATAGATAGTAATAAATATATATTCTCATAGGATGGTACTAGGAGCATGGTAAGCGCTTTATGTGTTTATTATCTAAAGAGGCTTACAGCATGCATTGTAGAGCTGGATGGCCTGGTTCAAACCTTGGCTCTGTCCCTTAGTGGCTGCGTGACCTTGGTCGGCTTACATCAAGGTCTGAGCCTCAGTTTCCTCATCTATAAAACAGAAATAATAGTGCCCATCTCACAGAGTTGTTGTAAGGCCTCAGCGAGACACTGTTTGCAAAAATGGGAAGTCTGGCTCCACATAGGAAGTGATTTTCTAAATCATATTCTCACTGCTACCATGTCGGCTTGCTAGTTGTGGGCTAAAAACTTTCTTCACAATCGGTTGTGCAAGTGTCCTCATGGGAAATTCAGCAAAAAGTTCAGCAGAAGAACTGTAAATTCTTAATTGTAGGGGATTAATAAGGTTGTATTATGATAAATTTACCTCACACATAATTTATTAAGTCAAAACTACATTTTCTAATTAAAAACCTAAGAAATCATGCATGCTGAGGCTTATAACACACAAATTTTAGTCTGAAACCACTAACTCAGGAAACCGTAAAAGACAGGGCAGTGTATATAAATCATGCCTTGGGAAGAGGCGAGTTTTAGGAGGCAGGTAGATCTGTTTGGGGATTTATAGCAGGCCCCTCAATGTAGCATCTCAACCGTTTGACATCTGTACTATTCAGCCAACCCCAATATACAGACAACAGACCTGAGGCAGAAGGAAAACAAATGGGCAAATAGTGGCCCGCCAGTGTTGATGCCCAGGCTCAGTTTTCAGTTTGGTGCCAGCCTCCTGCCCGCCCACAACCCCTTGAGCAAAGCCTTCCACACAGATGCTAATTATGTGCCTTCATTTGAACCCACAGATCTGGCATTAATTTGTATTGAAGCTATGAGTCCTTTTTAAGTGGTAAAAAAGTCAAAACAGTGGTGAACCTCTAGAAGATTCTCAAGGTAACGCAGAGCCTATTTTGATCAGAAGACCGTGTTGCATAGAGGTTAGACAGACAGTCGGATGGACTCAGAGTGGAGGCTAACTCTACTGCTTACTGGCTGGGTGGGACAAAGTCCCTCTGCTCTCTCAACTAGAGTGCAAAATTAATTTATTCTGCAAAATGAAAGAAATAGTCATAGCTCCTACCTCTTAGGTTTGTTGTGAGAATTGTATAACTGGAAAAGCACGTGCCTGGTACATGGTAAGCATTTAGTGTTTATTATTAGTAGTACTTATTTTAGGGAAAAGGGTCAGGAGGAAGGGGGGTAAGAGAAGGGGAAACCCCAAAGCCCTCATCGCCCTTTGCCTTGTCCCGAATCGCAGAGGTATTGTCTTTTCTGAATAAGGGGTGCCTTTTTGAGTTAGAAGACAAAGATAGTAAGAATTGTAAAATTCAACAAGTTATCCAGTAGTTTTGGTCTTTGGCATAAAAGCTGAGCTTTCACTTAATGTTGTGCCTGACATTTCTCTTCAAAGGAAAGTAAATTGGAAAAGTTTGTTTCAAAGTTATTTTTGGAAAGAAAAACAAAGCAGAGGGTTAACTGATTTGAAAGCTTTAGTGGTAAGACATCTACGAATTGAATTTCTAGTTGTTTTAGTTGTAAATCACATTTGGAAACGTATTTATGTGTGTGTGTACATTGTGTATATACGAACACACATTTTTCTATCTCTCTATATCTGGTTTGATGTCACAGAGTTTAAAGTTCTTTGCTCACACTAATGCCAATATGTGAACAAGAAGGGAAATCTCTCACTGTAATTGCCCTGAGGTCAGGGTCACGAACCCCCCCGGTGAGACCTTGTGGCATCCCCCTTGATTTCAGCCCTGGGAACAGCCATCTCTGGTGGTAGTGGGGTAAATAACTCTCCATTTGTTTGACAAGACTTCCAGCTGGGGTGTCATCAAGTGTCACTAGCTGGGGCATTGCTGTCTGTCTGTACCCCCACCCCCACCACCATCCCTGCCTTGTCCCCAGAGGAAGGGACTGAAACCAGCCAGGCTCACAGTGGCCCTTAATTCACTCATTCATTCATTCCTGTCCTCGGAGAGGGGTCCTGCCTGCTGGCTCCCGCTTCCGTGTCCAGTTGTTCTCAGAAAGGTGTCCAGGTGTGTCCTCCCCTTCAGCTCTGGGTCCTGGACAGTGAGGAGCAGAGTGTCCGGTTCGTCTTGGGAAGATATTGTTCCTCTGCGTTGCCAGCAGCACGCATTCTAACAATGAAAATTTCTGTTTTAAGATGAACAGATATTTTTTACCTTTAGGGCATTCTGCAAGGCATTGCGTGACAGTGATTATGTGAAGGGACTCCAGTCGTGGCCCCAGTTTTGGAGTCTGCCACCAGGAGTTAATGAAATCAGATTAATCTGTAGTCTGAAGACTCAGAGAGCCAAAACTTATGAGCAGAAAAAAAGAATTGGGAGTTGAATGTGGTTTCCTGCAGTAGTGTCCTTGCTAAATAAATGCTAGCCTCGTCCATTTTTCTTCATGAAGAGTAGGGAAGTGTTTTCAATAAGAGGGTGAGAAGTGAGTCATTGTCATTAGAGTCATCCATGAGGTCTGTGCATGCTAAATGCTTTGATTTAAAATTCAGGCATAAGTACCACACAGGTGTCTCTTGCAGAGTTGACACACAGTGTCCCGTCCACCCTCCCCACCTCACAAGCCCACCCCCCATTCACAAATGTACGCCCCTTCTGGCCTTGAACATTCGCTGGGGTTTGGATAGGAATCTGGCTACTCTTTGCCATTGCCATAATTACGTTGGTCAAGGCCTGTGTTCTTGACAAAGAAAACATTCCTCTAACTCAACCTGAGTAATCCTTAATGAGTCCTTGTATCTTGTGATAAATTTCATAATTATTCAGCCCCTACCACTAACACCGAAATTCATCAGTCAAAGCAAATTAGCCGAGATTCATTAGAATAAGACATCTAGTAGGCACATGTACTTTATTAGCCTCTTACACCAATAGTTTTAATTAGGTACATATTTCACAGCTCTCGAGCTACTCCAGTGAAGGGCTGCCTTTATCTCTCTTATTTACAGTAACAAGCTATCAAACACACACCACCATAATTAAACTTGGATATAAAAAAACTTGTTTTATTAATGGCAGCCTATTGTGGCCTTGGATTTCTGAAACCTGCACTAGACAGATATTTTTATTAATTAAATAAATACTATTCAATTACACTGAAAAGATGGGGTGACATGAGAGGGGCGAAGAGCGAGGTTTAAAAGTGAGATTCTCTTCTTTCTTTCTTGTTGATGGTTTCCTCTGTCTCACCTTCAGGAGGGGAACAAACATCTCTTCATCAGATATTTTAGTAATGAGAAAAGTGATTAAAATCCAGAACATTTTTAAATTATTAATAAGGAATTTAAATGATGTTATAAAAAAGGAAATACAAGAGAAAATGTTACACATTCATAGAATTTTGGCTCATGCATCATAAACAGGAGAAAACACTTTACTTATAATACTGTACAAATTAAAGAGGCAAGAAGCCCCATGCTTTATCCGTGGGTAGTAGCGTCAATAAATGACAAATGGCGCCATCTGCTGGTACTCAGATTAAACACTTAATTCAGAGCACAATTGTCACAGCAATCAGTTCTTAGGTTGTCAAAACAAAAAAGTGATAAAATTCTGTGCCTCCTGATATTTTCATATGGTTAGACAAGTATAACTCTGTAAGAAAGACAAAGTTAGAGCTTAACATCCAGCTGCTTCAGGCAAGACACTGCGGGGAGATCTCTAGCCTTCCTGGTCTCTTGAGCTCTCTATGAGCTCTCCTTGAGATATATGCAGAAGGATCACAGCCAGATCCTTAAAAGACAACATGCATGCAAAAAAATAAAAGTAACAAAAAACTTTAAAAACCCTGCAAAGCACATGCTCATTTGAGGGGCTGCCTTTGAACCCTGAATTCCTGGGTTGCTGTACCACAGAGCACACAGGACTCTAGGAAGCCATCTTGTGCTGTCTCTCGCAGATTCTATGACACCATAACCATCATTCCCCAGTCCTTCTCTGGAATGGCTGTTCTTCACTTCCCCTCCCACCTTTCTCTTAGTTGTTTGTGTCTCTGGTGCATGAATATAAGATTCCTCACTCTTCAGACCTCTCAGGGGCTGGTGTGAAACCAATGAAATAACATTATTTTAATATAAATGATCGTATTGATTGACTGAACCCATTTACACAACTCATTGAACAAAAATATATGTTCTATAACCTTTGAATAACATCTTTTAAAATTCAAATCCTCAAAAAGAAAAAAAAACTTTATCCATTATCCCACCTTCTGCAAAGAGTCTCTTTAAGCCTGACCAACTAAGTCAGTCCTTCTGAGGCCACCAGCGCTCACAAATTGAAAATCTACATTTTCAGACACCACAGTCACTGGACCTTTCTTCCTGGCCGCATTTTGGCATAAAATGTGAAATTAGCTCATTTTTAAGATTCCTTTATTGTTGTTATAATATTTATCATAAGCAACAGATGACGGAAAAAATAATTTACATTTTATAGGATAGTATTTAGAGGTTATTGGAATAAAAATATTAACAAAATCTGAGTAAACTTGTATTGCTTCTGCCCTTTCTGTGAGGTAGGACTGAGCTAGGCTTTTCCAATGGAACCTCCATGAGCACACAAGGAAGGTAACTCCAACTATAGGCTGCATGATATGTGGATGATCATGTGGGTTACTCACACTGTGCGCGCGTGCGTGTGTGTGTGTGTGTGTGTGTGAATTACTCCAAGTCCCAAGTCCACCTGTTCAGGCTTATATCTCCTATGAAAATAGAAAAGAGCATAGGAAAAACTTCCTGCTAAGGAGAATCGCCTGCCCTTGAAATCCTCCTTATTGTGGTCAAATAGTCCCTTTCAGCTCCACAATTTACCTGCCAGGGTGCTGCCTTCCTGAATGGCCCTCTACCTTGAATAGGGGTCCATACCTACAGGCCACTGGTGGCCCACTGGTTGGCAGCACTGGCTCCATCCCCAGCCCTCAGGTCTCTGCTTTTCTCAGCCCATCCTTTCAGAGTCACAGATCATTCACCCACCCTGGGACTCCAATCCTTAATCAGCAAAATTCCTTACACCCCTGTTCTGTCTCCCCTATGCCTCCTTGCTGCTTACTGACCCCTCATGCTGCCCTTAATTTTAACTTTTATAGGAGTAAGAGGCTGACTTAAGATCTAGCCCCTGCCCAGACACTTCAAGGTGGCCCTCCCTCTTCTCAAACTCAAAAGAATGAACAGAAATGTGGTCTTTGGACATCCCTGATATGAAAGGAATGGAAAAGAAAGAGGCTGGGATGCACTGAATGCCTGTGATGTGTCAAGCTCTGGATTAGAGCTTTATTAATATCTTAGTGAAGCCTCACAACAATCTTACATAAATGGGATACCATCTGAATTTTATAGATTTGGAGACTGAGACTCAGAGAGGTGGAGAGACTTGCTGAACATCTCCCCAGTACTACAGGGCAGAGGTGCAGTCTGACTTCATGGCACTGCACTACCTCCCCAAGGCAAGGATGAACAAAAACTGCTTCTCTCCTGGCACCTGCTTAGAGACCTCTGAGGTGCCCTGTCCAGCCTCACTTGAATGGCCCCACCATTTCTTTTGACAGGGTTGAACACTGCTTCCTTGTAACATTCCCTGCCTCCTCCGAACTCTCTGCCTGTTCCTTCTTTATCTCTTGGGTGGTCTCTTCTTTCATCAAAAAACAGTTTCGTTGAACACCAGTGTCATAGGTTCCCATCTGTCTCTGCTCTTCTACTCTGCAAACTTGCTCGGAGTTGTCTAATCCACCCCCATGGCTCTAAAGGCCAGACAACACCTCTCAGACCCTCATCTCCAGCTCTGATCTTTCATCTGATCTTCTGACTCATTTACGCAAATTTCTGCTAAACATCTCGATTTGGGCATCCCACAGGCACCTCAAACTTAACGTGTTCAGAATAGTTCATCTTTTCATCAAACTACGCCTCCCTACATATTGCTTATCTTAGTCAATGGCATCACCAACCCCAGACCTCCAGGCCAGAAAGATGGGATCATTTTGCTACTTCTTGAGTGACCAGCCCAATCAGCCACACAGTTCTGAACCTCCTACTTCCTAAATATGTATTAGACCCCATCCCCTTCTCCCTGCCCCTGCTGGCACTGTCCCACTTGATATCACAGCCGTCCCTGTCTCTGTCTATTGTAATAGCTTCCTAACTGGATCTCTGCTTCCAGATTTGCCTTCTCAAATCTTCTCTTCCCAGAATCATTAATGTATCTTTTAAAAATGCAAATCTTTATATATCAGTCTGTGTTTTTTAGTACTCTTGATTGCTAGTGTCAGAAACTAATTTCAAACTGACATATGCAAAAGAGAAAATTTATTAGTTCTTGTAACTTGGAAAGTAGACCCAGGTGTTCAGATGAAGACAGGAGTCCATCTATCTTTAACTCTCACTCTGCTGTCCTATGGGTTTAATGTTGGTTTATTCTCAGGAAGGCTCGCCTTGTAGTGACGAGATGGTGACTAACAGCTCCAGGTGTAAATTCTAGCTGCTTAGCAACCTCAGCAGAGAGAACGCTGTTCTCAAGCGTTCCAATATCGTACCAAAGTGATTCTAATATGGTCCATCTTGACTCACATGTTAGCCTCTGAGCCAATCACTGTGGCCCAGAGGACGCAATATTGATGGTTCAGGTGTATAGTACGTGTCCACCACCCCTGTACTTCACTGATCCACAATATCACAATATCCAAAAGGTGGGAGCAACGCAAATGTTCATCAGTGGATGAATGGATAAACAAAATACATTGTATATATTATTCAGCCTTAAAAAGGAAGAAAAATCAGATCCATGCTACAACATGAATGACTCTTGGAACACTATGCTAAGTGAAATAAGCCAGGACAAGTATTACATGATTCCCCTTTTATATGGTCCATAGAATAGTCAAATTCATTGAGAAAGAATGTAGAAGAGTAGTTACCAGGCGCTGGGGAAGAGGGGAGTGGAAAGTTATCGTTTGAGGTCTACAGAGTTTCATTTTGTGATCTACAGAGTTTCATTTTGTGATGATGGAAATGTTCTGTAAATGGATAGTCGCAATGTTTCCACAACAATGTGAATGTATTTAATGCCACTGAATTTACGCTTAAAAAAGGTTAAAACGGTAGATTTTTTGAATGCATTTTATTATAATTTTAAAAACCTTTCAACAGCTCCCCATCAATTTCTGGATCAAGTCTGAGCTCCCAAGCATGCTGCAAGAAGTCTTTTTGATCCGACCCCACCCACTTTTCCAGCTTGTACTGCCCTTCGTACCTCACCCTGAAAGCACACTGTCCAGCAGATCTTTCTGTAATGATGGAAATGGGCTGCACCCGTTCTGTCCTATTTGGCAGCCACTAGCTCTGTGTGGCCACTGGTCACCTGAATGAGGCTAGTATAACTAAGGAACTGAATTTTAAATCTTAGTTAATTTAAATGTCAATAGCCACGAATGATTAGTGGTTACTCTATTAGACAGCAGAGTTCTAAAACATAGAGTTATATCAGGTTACTTTATAATCATGTGCCTTTGCTAATTCTCTTCTTTTGTCTTTGATGTCCTCCCCTCTGCTTTTCATTCCCAAACTCTCAACTATTCAAGAAAACCTCAGGAAGATGAGGCTGGGAAGGACTCCTGGACACTTGGTGTTGTGATAACCTCTGTCATTCTGGTTTTCTTTCAAGCATTCATTTATTCATTCCTACAACTCCTTGCTAGGCACTGGAGATGCAAAGATAAATCTGGTTGTTACTATAGAGCTCACAGGCAATTCCTCTTCCAACAATGCTAATCACTCCTATGCTACCCATTAGCAGGGTCCTAACTTCCTCTTCTTATAAGGACACTAGTAATATTGGTTTAGACCCCAGCCTAATGAACTCATCTTCTCTTCATTACCTTGTTAAAGACCCTATTTCTAAATACAATTACATTCTGAAGTATTAGAAGTTAGGACTTCAACATTGGGTTTTTTTTTTTTTTTTTTTTTTTTTTTTTTTTTTTGAGACAGTGTCTCTGTCGCCCAGACTAGAGTGCAATGGCACGATCTCTCTGCTCACTGCAACCTCTCCCTCCTTGGTTCAAGCAATTCTCCTGCTTTATATTTATATTTATATAATTCTCCTGGATTATAGGCGCATGCTACCACACTAAAGTTTTGTATTTTAGTGAAGATGTAGTTTCACCATGTTGGCCAGGCTGGTCAGGACCTCCTGACCTCAGGTGATCCACCCACCTCGGCCTCCCAAAATGTTGAGATTACAAATATGAGCCACCGTGCCTGGCCAACATAGTAATTTTGAGGGAGACACAGTTTAGCCCACAGCAACACTCTGCTTTAACGACTAATACAATTCTTCCTTGCCCAAAATCCATAGCGACCTTACATGCACAAATTTAACCTCACGTCAGGGAATACCAGCACACTATTCTAACTAAATCTTTCTCAAAAAATCTCTTCTGCTCTTCCTTCAAAAGCACAGCAAAAGACTCATTCAATTTAAATAACTAAGTAGAACATCGCATTATCTGCCAAGAGATTTCAAATGTCTTCAGGGCTTACTGAAAGGATAATGGGTGGATCTTGCCTTATATTTGTACAAAAGAACTAATTTTAGAGGAAGTCAGAGAATCAAACAGCTAGCAAACAACATCCTACTATCCATGGCTGCATCTTTACAAACATTTTAATGATAATAATATAACACACACATTTTAAAAACCCTTCTCTAAAGCTAGCCAGAAGATTCTGGTATATTTTCTTTCTTTCTTTTTTTTTTTTTTTTTTTTTTTTTTGAGACGGAGTCTCGCTCTTATTGCCCAGGCTGGAGTGCAGTGGTGCAATCTCCGCACACTTCAACCTCCGCCTCCCAGGTTCAAGTGATTCTCCTGCCTCAGCCTCCCAAGTAGCTGGGATTACAGGTGCCCACCACCATGCCCAGCTAACATTTTGTGTATTTTTAGTAGAGACGGGGTTTCACCATGTTGGCCAGGCTGGTCTCAAACTCCTGACCTCAGGTGATCCACCCACCTCGGCCTCCCAAAGTGCCAGGATTACAGGCGTGAGCCACCGCGCCTGGCCTTTCTTTTTAAAAATCAATGTCATTCCTTGGATTCATTCCTTACTCATATATACACACTTGCAAGAAAACACATGCCCTATGCACACTGTGTTAGGACTAGGTTCTTCTGGGAGTAGCAGAAAACTCAAGACTATGAAGCTTAGACAAGGTAGAATTTTTTTTCTGTCTCAGGTAAAATACAGTGACAACATCCAGGGTTTCAATGGAGCTCCACAGGGTCAGGGACCAAGTCCTTATCTTAAAGCACCACTATCTGTGGCTTCCATTCCTAAGGTCATCTTCTTTTCCACCATGACTACTCCAGTTCTAGCTTCAATCCTACATTTCAGCAAACACGTAAGAAGAAAAGAAAAAAGTTGTACATATGACCCTTGCTCACATCCCATTGGCTAGAATTTAATCACATGGTCACCCTAGCTGCAAGGGACTTTGGGAAATGTATTCTTATTTATGACAGCCACATACTCTGCTAAAAACTAGAAAGTGGTCATAAAAGAAAGGAGCATCAAAATAAACTGAAGTAGTATTGGATTATAACGCAAAGTGTAAAACAAACATCTATGAGTCCAACTGATATAAATAAATGATTGCATAAGTAAATAAATAGAGAATAGACAAATCTCCTATGCAGAAAAATTCCAAACGCTGTAATTTATTTACATACTCTACCCTTAAAGAGAGGGAGCATAACTCTCCACTTTTTTTTTTTTTTTTTTTTTTTTTTTTGAGACGGAGTCTCTCTCTGTCACCCAGGCTGGAGTGCAGTGGTGCAATCTCGGCTCACTGCAAACTCCGGGTTTCCTTATGCCATTCTCCTGCCTCAGCCTCCTGAGCAGCTGGGACTACAGGCACCAGCCACCATGCACCATGCCCGGCAATTTTTTTGTATTTTTAGTAGAAACGGGGTTTCACCGTGTTAGCCAGGATAGTCTGGATCTCCTGACCTCGTGGTCTGCCCGCCTAACCCTCCCAAAGTGCTGGGATTATAGGTGTGAGCCACCGCGCCAGGCCAATTCTCCACTTTTAAGTGTGGGCTACACGTAGTGACTTTCTTCCAAAACTACAGTTTGGAAAAGGAGGAAAAAAAAAAAAGAAACTTTACAGTGGAGAAACCTGACAAATACTACCTGAAGCCAGGTAATCAAGGTTAACATCAACAGTGATAAATCATGTTGATAGTATGTACCCTTGATATAATCTGGTTTTAATGGCATTTATCTCTGTGGTCCTCTTCCCCAAAACACATTACTTCAGTCTAATCATGAGAAAAACATCAGACAAATCCCAGTTGAGGGTCATTTTACAAAATACCTGACCAGTCCGTATTCCTCACAACTGTCAAGGTCATCAAAAACAAGGAAAGTCTGAGAAACTATCGCAGCCAAGAGTAGTCTAAGGAGACCTGACTAATAAATGTCATGTGGCATCTTGGATGCGATCCTGGAACAACAACAACAAAGGACATTAGGGAAAAATTGTAGAAAACAGAACAAAGCATGGACTTTAGTTAATAAGAATGTATCAGTACTGGATACTGGTTTATTAATATTATTATTATTATTTTGAGACAGAGTTTCGCTCTTGCTGCCCAGACTGGAGTGCAATGGCTCCATCTTGGCTCACTGCAACTTTTGCCTCCCGGGTTCAAGCGATTCTCCTGCCTCAGCCTCCTGAGTAGCTGGGGTTACAGGCATGTGCCACCAAGCCCAGCTAATTTTGTACTTTTCTTGTTGTTTTGTTTTTGGTTTTGGTTTTTTTTTTTTGGTATTTTTTAGTAGAGACGGGGTTTCACCCGGTTAACCAGAACGGTCTCTATCTCCTGACCTCGTGATCCGCCCATCTCAGCCTCCCAAAGTGCTGGGATTACAGGCTTGAGCCACCGTGCCCCGCCTAATTTTGTATTTTTAATAGAGACAGGGTTTTGCCATGTTGGTCAGGCTGGTCTCAAACTCCTAACCTCAGGTGATCCACCTGCCTCAGCCTCCCAAAGTGCTGAGATTACAGGCGTGAGCCACTGTACCTGGCCCTGGATACTGGTTTGTTAATAGTGACAAATGTGCTGTACTAATATAAGGTATTCATATGGGAAGTGTGGCAAGGGATAGATGGGAAACTTTTGTACTATCCTTTCAATAATTCTGTAAATCTAAAACCATCCCAAGACTAAGTTCATTTTTAAAAATAAAGGGAGACTGGAAATTGGAGGATAACCAGCAATTAGTTGTCCCACCCCATCTAGAAGGCATTTCTTTCTCTTTGCACCTCCAAATCCAAGAGATGTTCATGCTAGAGAGGACTTTCAAGGCCATTTGACTTCTCTCTCAAGATGATTAAAAGAAAGCCTAAAGGTCCCATAGAAAGAATTTGCGTCCTGCCACCCAGCCAGCTGATGGGTAGAACCAGAAGCTACATGGCTTGACAACGGGCCAAGTGTTCTCTCCACCCCTTCGCATTGCCTCCCAGTTCTCCAAATTCCACAGAAGAAAGAAGTGGACTGGGGGGATGTCTGTTAACTGCCTGGTGAAGGAGAAACCTCTGCATAGTGGAAAGTGCCCTACCATTAACTGTCCTTTGAACAATAATGAGTCACCCCATCTCTCTGAGCAATAATTTCTTCACCTTGAAAATGGAGATAGTGCTAACTGCCCTGCTTATCTTCACAGGACTGCTGTGAGACATGAACCCTATGTAAACGTCTGCCGCTCCTATGTTGTAACAGACCAGCAGGGGCCTTTTGACATACTGAAGTTTTGTGATACAGTCCATCAGAGTGGACCCAAACACCACGTGTAGGCAGTATTATCTGTCCTTCAAAAATGGAATACAGAATCTGGTCATGGCACTTTTACAGTTTCTAATTCATTGCTGGAGGCTCGTTATTAGTAGGATGCTCCAGCATTTCTCGGACACTGTCCTGCTCCCTGAACAACTGTTCAGGAGGTCCTTCAGCCTCGTGTATCAGATCAGGAAAAATACAGAAGCCTGTTCAGTCCACCATTGTCGCTTGGCTTCTTGTGCAATACAGTGTTTCAATTGAGTGGCAGTGCTGCATCATCTGTCACATGAAAGTGATTCCCTGGGGAAAACTGCCTCACACGTCCAGATCTCTGCACAGGCCTGGCAGCCTTCACCAAGAAAGGACAGTGCCATTTCCTCAGTGCTGGCTGCGGCCAAGAATATCCCACTTCTCTCCTCCCACCATGCAGCTCCCAACGCCCAGCTCTTCCCACTGGCATCCTTGGGTACTCACTAGGCACAGAGGTACTGAGCTGGTGTTGGTTCCGCTGTCTACTACCTCTGGGATCCAAAGCCACCTTCTCCCCTCCTTCCCAGGGCTCTACCTTTGCAGTTCGGTTGCTTTGTTTTTTTTCCTCATAAAGCTTACACATCCAAAGTACTCTGCCCCCTTTTCTAGATGTTGAAGCTACTTGCTTTCCCTATGATAGGCTGAGTTCCATACCTCTAGGGCACCTTATACCCACCCTTTGGAGAGAAACCACCTTCAGTGATTCAAAGACATTTTAGCCATCTAAGAGAGACTCCCCTACCCTTTGAGGGAGGTGGTGCTACTCTCAGTGATTTCCAGTGATTGAGGGTATGACCCTTCAATGAAGAAAAGCAAGGAGAAGCTGATTATAATATCTGGCAAGACATTTTGCTATAAACAAAAAATAAAATTGAGTGCCTACAATGTCCCAAGTGTTGTGTTTGGCACAGGTAATCAATCAGAAATCGATGAAATTTCTAGAAATTATTCACAGAGATTGACAAGACACTGTCCCTGTCCTCAGAGAAGTTCGGAAACAGCTTAGGAGAGAAAGCAGACAGATGAGCACCATGCTGTTCACAAATATTATAAGAGGCAACTAGAGGACATGATGCCAACACAAAGGAGAAACTCCAACCTGTCTTGCAGAAAACAGTCACCCGCAACTAGTCTAGGTCTTCAAGGATCTTCTTGTGGCATGCCTGGCCATGGATAACCATCTGAGTATCAGGTAGAGGCTCAGAAGGTGTGGACATCTCAATACTAACATCATGGAGAATAAACTGAATATGAAATCAGATAAGAAACACAAAGAAGGCAAGACTCTTACATTAGTCTGGATTCTCTTGGTTGTACGTGACAGAAATTTGATTCAAACTAGTTTAGGCCACACTGGGATTTAGAAAGATACTGGACCATAATGAGGAATAAGAGCAGGGACCCAGAAGCAACTTGAAAGTGAAGCTTAAACACCACCATGACCCTCTGTCATTCCTCTCAGAGGGAGGCTTCATTCTCTTCCACAGACTGCCTTCGTGTGGTGGGGAACACAGCTCAGAAAGCCCCTGAATCCAGCAGGCAGGGGCTGCTGCCATCAGAGGGAGAGAGACAATCTTCTCGTGGTTCCAATTCAGAAAACCCCAGGGAAAGATACTCATTGGTCTGTTTTCAATGGGTGTCCATCCCTAAACAAATAAACCATAGGCAGGGTTTGGGGAGGAGATAGGGTTGCACTGCTTGGAAAAAGCCATGGCAACCCTTGTTGGTGTCAGTCCCAGAGATGGAGGAACTCTGAACCAAGAGCCACCCCGACAGATATCTACTAATTCAGTGCTCAGAACACTTGGGACTGAAAGGTATCATTAATAGGAAATTGCACCCAGTTTTTTTTTTTTAATCATTTCACAATTAAAACCTTAAACTGGCCCTAAAATACTGGCATAAATAGGCTAAATCTGTGTAACTACAAGCATATAGTATACTTCCCTAATTATTTTCAACGCACCAGAAAGTTGAGTAAATAGATATGAACTGCTTATATATGTCCAATATTTTGTTGAGCATTAAGGGGATGGGGTGGGAACAGGAGTTGGAAAAAGTAAGTTTCAATACCTGCCTCAAGGAGCTTACCTACTACTGAAGTTACTTGGGATCAGAAGTAGCTCATGGAGATCATCTAGTCCATGGATATTTCCCTGAAAGTTCCTGGGAGGCCAAAAAAGAGCTGGGGGAGGGGAGTTGGACTGGTGGGGAGAACAGATCATAATAGGTTGAGCTGATGAGTTCTGAGCTCCTGGTTCTTCTTCCAGAATGTCTCATGCTACATCTGTTCTGTATAGTGGAATATCACAAAAAGAAATAGTGTTTGTAAAAAAGGTTTTTACTCCTTTAAATGTTTGAACACTACAGATATAGTCCAGCTTCCTTGTGTTGCTCCTGGAGATTTCAACACCCAGATCTGCCTCTTACAGGCATTTAATCGCCACATTTTGCTAAGGCCTGGCTGGCTAAGGCAGGTGTGGGTCTAGAGCCCTCTCCTCCTGACACCAGGCCACCACCGTTCTACCACCAACCCTCACTTCACTTACATGAACAGCCAGATAAAACCATCATCAAGAGGTCTCATGCAGAGATTCAGAGAAGAAAGATCATTCTCTTGAGTCATTCACTATTCAACAGAGTAGTGAGTAGTATTGTATTAGGGTTCTCTAGAGGGACAGAACTAATAGGATAGGTGTATATATGAAGGGGAGTTTATTAAGGAGAAGTGATTCACAAAATCACAAGGTGAAGTCCCACAACAGGCCAAGCTGAGGAGCAAGAAAGCTGAGGAGCAAGAAAGCCAGTAATGGCTCAGTCCCAATTCCAAAACCTTAAAAGCAGGGAAGCCGACAGTATAGGCAAGCTGCCTACAATAGGCAAGCTGAGGAGCAAGAAAGCCAGTAGTGGCTCAGTCCCAATTCCAAAACCTTAAAAGCAGGGAAGCCGACAGTATAGCCTTCAGTCTGTGGCCGAAGGCCCAAGAGCCATTGTTGTAAGTCCAAGACTCCAAAAGCCACAATCTTGGGATCCTGATGCTCAAGGGCAGGAAGCATCCAGCACGGGAGAAAGATGAAGACCAGAAGACTCAGCAAATCGTCATCTCCCACCTTCTGCCTGCTTTATCCTAGCCTCGCTGGCAGTTGATTCGATGGTTCCCACCTACGTTGAGGGTGGGTCTGCCTCTCCCAGTCCACTGACTCAAATGTTCATCTCATTTGGCAACACCCTCACAGACACACCCAGGAACAATACTTTGCATCCTTCAACCCAATCAAGTTGACGCTTAATATTACCCATCACATTTATACTTTGTGGAAGGTGGGAGAAGGGGAGGAGAGGAGACTAGAAGGGAGAAGAAAGCTGGCACACCTGAGGCCTGCACCATGCAAGGAGTCAGGTGCTTGGCCTGTGTAGAAGAGCATAAAGAGAGACAGGAGCAAACGAGGAAGAATATAAAGGGGAAAGGAGTAGAGGAAAGAAGGATGGGAGAGGCAGGGGCCACACCAGCCAAGAAGTTCCAAGAATCACACTTAAAACAGCTGTTTCTTCCTTTGTTTTTGTGTCACAGGTTTGAAATCCTGAAGTTGCTTACTCACATTTTCTCAGGAATTCATACTCAGACCCTTTAAAATTTGCTCTAACTGCAAATGCTTATACTCTAATAGCAAATGCTTATTGACAGTCACTATGTGGCAGGCACTGCGCTCAGGACCAGATAGAATATGGGCAGCTTCGGTTGACTCACCTTTTGAGTCACTACAAACCGATATCCTATTGACCAACAGTCGTTTGCTGAGGGTAAGAGAAACTGATTTTCTGTTAATATAATTCATATTCATCGATCTTGATGTTCAAAATAAGAGACTTATTTCATGTACTGAAACATTTTAACTTAATTAAAATTGCCTTCCATTCCACTTATTTCACTCTCACAACTGAATAGTGTTCTTTTCAAAGCATAAAGATAACAGAACTACAACTCTAATATAGAGTTGTAAAATCTTGTTCGAATTTTGCTTAAAAATCTAATTTCTCTGACTTTCATGTTGACAGAATGTTTCCTGTGTTTTTGTTCTTGTTTTCTGTTATGATTCTTTAAAGCAGACAACCGTTTGGGAAGGCTGGTATCAGGATTCTAATTTAGATAATAGCATAATTCTCCAGAATACAGATATAAGTCCAGCATCATTTGGTTTTAGATTTTCAGCTTGCTATGACTTCCAGCTTCAGGCTGGGTGGTGGCAGGACCTGCATGTGTCCCATGCAACTCAGCCACACTGGCCAATCAGGATGGTTTTTTTCTCTATTCCAAGGCGACTGTCTATTCTGGCAGGACAGAGCCAATTCCATTTCGCCAGGATGACGTGTAGACACCTGAGTTACTGGCACCATGTTTATCATTTATTCCTGGGCTATTTGGTCTCCCTTCAGCAGAGACCCATAGACCCTCAGACAGCTGCCGTGATGGCCAGCTCTTAATCTGGCTTTAACTGTGCCAACTGTTCACAGGCATTTAATTCTCACAACAGTGCTAAGAAAATAAGTATTATTATACCCATTTTACAGATTAATAAATTGAAGCTGAGAGTGATTAAGTAACTAACTGGAAAACAGTAGAGTCAGGGTTTGAACCAGAATATGTCATTTCAAAGCACATGCTCTTACAGTATACACCACTCTATTATACTGACTCCTCTTGGTAAGTTAAGTACATCTTTCACTTATATTCCTATTTTAGAGTTTCTGCCAAAATTGCTGTTTTTAACTTGAGACCTACAAACTCAACAGCTTTGACTTTGGGTCACTAGCTCTGTCAGTTCTACCAAGAGAGCAGTGTACGGCATAGTAGTAGCAAGAGCCCAGGACTAGGATGTCTAGTCTATAGGTCACAAGGCCTGACACATAGTAGGCGCTTTGTGTAGAATTACGAAGCACAAGTTACTTGTGTACATTTAATTATGACTTTCTTCCGAGTGTTTAAGAGACCACTTTAATTAAAGATCCTGCAGTTGATACCAGCATCACGCGGGTTGTAAAACACTGCAGTGTAGCATCAAAAACTACCACCATTTACTGAAAACCCATTAAACTGCCTACATAGTACAGGAACTGAGGAGCAAGGAGAGTGTAGGAGACTTTTGCTCAAAGTAGCCTCTGCCTCTAACTGCTATTTTGTTCAACTTGTCTTCCCTTCTAACTTTGTCCCAGAAAAATCTCTAGGGAAATGAAATTAAGCTGTTTCCCAGATTTACTTTTCAAAATTAGTCCTGGGCTGGCCTTCAACACTGCAAACACATTCTGTGTAGTCACAAGGGAGGACTGCATTGAATTCTTGGACCAACTATGAAGCTTTGGGGGCCAGACAAGCTGAACAGGCTCAAGAAAAACACAGAGTGGGTGTTTTGTGCTAATTACTGCCCACCACGCTGGTCTGTCCAGGGGCGGAAGCCTCTTTCCTGTGCCCTTTTGTTTGTCCTTGCCCTTTCCTGCTATTAGAAATAATATGTTTGCTGCCTGTGCTTGGGTTTTGGGCTGGGTAACTGTTACCCACAGTAACTAAATCAGGCCATAGTTTTGCACAAGTACCCAGGGACCATCATCAGAATTAGGGCAGTTTCCCAATCTAAATGGTCCTCCTTCACGGAGGTGGGAGGTGGTGTGGTTTTTCTTGACACATGGGCTGCCTGCTGTGGTGAGTCACCCTGTCTGAGGGCCCATCTGTAAAAGCTAGACATCGTCAAGGACTTGGCTTCATCATTTTCTTGGGACGAAGAAATTCAATTTTAAATCTGCATATTCATCATTCTGGAGAAATAAACACAGTGTGAAACTAACTAAAATATTTAATAGTCAACATTTAATAATTCCCCAATCATATGTGGAACGAAATTTCATTCTCAGGAATTGTAACACTCATACATATGTAATTATACAGGCAGTATTCAAGAAAGCTATCTTTCTTTCCCATAATAGATTTTCTTTCATTCTATGTGAGTTTTCAACAGATTGGCCCCAAGAGGAAAATACCGCCTACTCTGTCCTTTCCTTACAGTGCTGAGGTCATGGTGTTTTAAGCATTACTGGAATTTCCTTTGTATCCAAGTCTTTCTTATCTTCTCATCCTTAAAGTCATCTTTCCACTGACATTCTCTCTCAAAGCAAACAAAGCAACAACAACAATTTTTTAGCATAAAATATCTACATAAATTTGGATTTTGTTCAGGTAAGAAGCACTCCAGAGGCAAGTCCTCATCTGACACCAGTCCTCTGCTTTTTCTTAGCCATACAAAGATGCTCAGGCACTGGGCAAATGTAATCTCCTTGTGCCCATGGTGAGGAAGTGTTGAGGGAGCACATTTTAGGAGTCTAATATCAGTGACAGTTTTTGCCAGTAAAATTGTGGATTTCAACACGTCTTCTTTTATAAATGTTTAACACAGAGGAGATTTAGAGGGACTGTTTGTGGTCAACCTTTGTAGAGTCTATCCATGAATGCCATTTATTTTTCATCACACAAGAAATTAACAAAATCTAAACCAATCCCTCTTGCAAAGACATTATTCAGTGGTAACAAGTCCCAATATGAAGAATTCGGGTTTCCTTCTGTCTAATCATATGGCCATTTTCCCAATTGTTTCACACATGCTAATGGAGTGTGACAAGTAAAACACATTTGGCTCAGTGTAGGGTCCAACATGAGATGGCTTCACAACAACAAAGCTTCTAATCATTTTCCCCCTAATCTACCACTGGTTTGGGGAGTTGGTGTCTTCCCTGTCATGAGTGATTTCAGTGCACTGATCAGGGTAGACTTGACAGATTCTTTATCAATGTCAAATGCCTTTTGTGGTTAAGTCCAGTAACGCTAAAACAAAACGCCTCATAGATATTAGATATATGGTGGCATTACAGAATTCTCTTGCAGGCAATATTTTTTGGTCAACCTATGAAAAGAAAAATGGAGCGCAAGCTTAAAATCAAAGGAAGATGCAGTAGAAGTCTTGACAGTTATTTCCATGGAAAACAGACAATGTGAATGACGTGGGGCCAATCGCCCTTCCCCTCTTCTATTCATGTTAAAATAGAACAAAGAGAAATTGCCAACAAAGAAAGCAACGATCTAGGAGGAGGGGACTGAATCTCATCCACTCTCCCAATATTTAACTTTAGCGCAAACTGCCTTAGAAAAAGTAGAATCCAAGAATCTCTGAGCAAAATTTTCTGGGAGATATTGAATGGTGTTTTCTTTTGGCAAGAAGGGTTTGTAATGCAATCCCTGTGCCGTTCTAGCAGTACAGCCATGACAACTGTATTATGGAGAATATTCTCTTCTTCAGTTCATAACAATGGTTATTCCACGGGCAGATTCTTAAGGAATCCCTCAGAGGTGCACACTGTGAGGCCTACATGTATATGTGAGAAAGATACCAACCACCCCTGCACTCCCCATCTAAAATAAATAAAATATCCCAATGCTTTGCTGAATCTGAATTGTGCTAATCTAAAATTTCAGAATGCCACTCTCAGAATAACATGGACTCCAAGAAGCTTCATTTGCCTTTTTAGAAACCGAAAGCCAAGGACAACAAAATTCTCATCAAAGCCACAAAAGAACACTGGAAATAATTACTCCAAGTGCTGGGTGCTAACCTGAAATTGTTATGTGTTACACTATCAAACTGATAAATTAACATGAACGAACAAGCCATACGGCACACCCCGCGTCCTCAGCCTTCAGATGCTCTTCTGTTTTATACAGTTAAAGACTGAAGCTATTTCAATATTTTATCTGATTTTTTCTTTTTTTTTTTTTTTTTTTTGGTACTAATTTAGAAAGTTGGTACTTTAATGTAATTGAACTCACTGAAGCTAAAAATGTCCAGACCTTCTTAATAAGGTACCTTTCAATATTAAACTTTGGGGTCTGTTTTCCTCCCAAGCAGGCACTTAATTCCCATTAGCACTAATGGCAAGTGTGCACAAACATTGAGTAGGAAATATATATCTCTTTGTCTCTTTGTACTGAGCTCCAAGAAGGGAAAAAAAGAAAGCAAGAAAAAAAAAAAAAAAAAAAAACTTTGAGATTAGATAAAAGAAGTAGAGCTGTAGATTCATTTACAAAGATGAAATTAATGCCTAGCACCCCCAAATTTCAGGGAGCACACACCTTTAATAAGCAAGATGAGGAGAAAATTTCTAAATCATTTCAAGTAATACCCAAGCCATGCTTTTCTGAGAAGCCTGTTTCCCCTCCATCCCCAGCATATACATTAAACCCATTTTGCCCTTGTTATGTACATAATGATTCTAGACAACATAAGAAGATTTCATGATTTTTTCTTATCATTTTTACTTATCTACCAGTGAGCCAATTTATGTGGCTTAAACCATTGCTAAACAAGATGCATCAAAAATTGTCTGTAATCATTACAAATAATAGCACAGAATGTTCACAAGAAGCTGTTTTCTTATCATATTTTCATTAAAACATCTTTTCACCTGCTTTGCTTTTCCCACGTCTGAAACCTGTGTTGTAATCAGTCTTATTAACTGGGAACATAAATATGATTTATTATGGCCTGATAATGGAAGCTACGTGGACCCAGAGAAGGGCTATATTGTCCTTTGATAAAATGGCTCTTTTCTCTCAAATGGAGAACTCTATCATGAGAACATGCAGAATGTAGTGAGTGATTATTTCCTCAGGGTGAGTGATGGAAAAGCCGGACAGAAAATCTTCTTGTTGACCATGACAGCCTCAGAGGGTCCCCAAACCTCCCTGAGTTTGACAACCTGCAGACACTTTTGATGAACTGTATTCTTCTGTCAGAGACAGCCTGTCTGGGAGGAGAAAAGAGACCTTTATCGTCTGATCGGCTATTATTGTCTTGATCTTTTATAAGCAATCTCTAATGCACATGAATATAATATCCTTTCACACAAGTGCCAAGCATAATAGAAATGTAGTTAAAGGACCCTCTCCCTGGTTATGTAAATGTCCTTACACCATAATTAAGAGAGATGGTTTGTGACTGATAGAGGAAGGAAACAGTAATCAAGTTGTTTTAGCATTCTCTCCCTATTTTAAAGACTTCAACCCAGGATAAACAGCATTTACGGTAGATATAAGGAACCAGGTTATTTTGAAGTCTTCACCTAAAAGGAAAAATAGTTTTGAATATGATATTAGTGTTATATTTTTATTAAGCATGCAAATGGAAGCTGGTTTTTAGCCAAGAGAGATTACTATGCTGATATAACTTAGAAGAAAATGAGTATGTTTCCCAAAATCCCTGTCTGTGGCTTACAGCAAAAACAAAGACCTATTAATAAGGAATAGACTTGCACAAATAGGTCCTCGAGTCCAAATAAAGTCCTCCAATAAATTTCCCTCTTATCCATTTCCAGGAGCCTAAATATAGCAAAAATATATATATTTTTTCAATTAACAAATATATTTGCAGGCAAAATGCCTGCAATTATTGGGCAATTAAATTCAGTTCTTACATGGCCCCTGGGAACCATCTCCATTTCTGAACTGTGAAGGATAGTTCTAGATGGTATTTGTATGGATTTGGTGGCAAAACTTTTCTGACCTTCCAGATAAAGCCCAACCAGCTCATGGAGGACAATAGCTTGATGTTCAATCTCAGTTGCTGGCAGAAAGAAGAAAAAGACATCATCACCCCTCCTAAAATTTTTAATCCCCTCCAGCAAAATACAATACTTAATTTTTCATTAGCCTTCTGACATCTGGACTCAGAATATCCCCACAACAATCACTAATGGGTTTTGCATTACCAATTAGTGAAGAAAACCCTCCAGTGCTGGTGGCAAAGGGTTAATCATTAGTTTCACACCACTGGGTGGTCAGAGTTGGAAGAGCAGCCCCTGAACCCAAAGGGGCGGAGAGCAGGGGCCCCAGGATGGGGAGAGCTCTCATTATTAAGAAACACACAGCTCACAGGCACTGACCTCCATACCCACTCCTGGCATCTTGCCTTGAGGTGGATTTGAATATTACACACGGGCACGTGCACATGCGTGCTCACACGTTTATGTCCATGTCTGGGCCTAGAACAAATCGCCAACTTAGCCAGACTTTATTGAGTCTGTCCCATCAAAGGTAGATCAGACCAGAGGAATTCCCTTTCTCTCAGCACCTCTATCTACTTGCTTCTCTAAGCAATGACTTTCCCATGGGAATGAAAAAATTTGCCATTTCAGAGGGAGTTGGGTTTTGAGAAGTGTTTGATCTCCCTTAAGAGATACTTCTCTGAAGTTCTGCCAACCCTCGATTATCTGTACAAATGAGGCTTAGAGAAAGTATGGGTAGATTTGATTCACAGATAATCTTCAAGCTCCAGTTTGGTCTATATTTTAGTTTCTTTCTGAATAAGTTGTACTAGTGCAATTAACAAGCAAAACTGATTGGATGTTTCCTTCCTCCTTTTATGGTCAATTTTGTGGATGTCAGCAGAGTAAGCAAATTGTCAAAAAACCTGGCAAACAAAAGAGAGGAAAGGGAAGAAATAAAATACCCAGATAATCTGCAAACTGGATAATCTGCTTCTGAGTAATTGAAAAGAATCTAATTTCAAAGATAATGCAAAAAAGGGGCCTGGTGAGTAATTCCATCTTGAAAATGCACAACCCCTTCCCCCAATCCCAAAACAGCTAGTAGAAAAACAAATCAACAACAACAACAAAACAAAAAACCCACCAGAAAAATTCCAACCTACTGTCCACATTCATGTTTTCCCTGATCTGATCTGTATGTGTTCTAGGTTACATTTTATTCTAAGGAGGATCAGAGCACGGAAGAGGAGAAGAAAGCGTCATAAACATTTCTTATTTGTGATCTGCCTAGCCTCTTCGTTAAGTGCAAATAGCAACAGGGTTGCTTTCAAAACTGTGCTGGTCTAAAACTTCAGCAATCAATCCACCTCATTTCTGATTTTTTTTTTTTTTTTAAGGAAAACCAATATCCAAGAAAAGGACAACAATGACTCAGTACTTCATTTTCTCTTTTTCCTTTTTTTCGGTCCCAAATGTGTGATTCCTTATTTAAAAAAAAAAAAAAAAAAAAAAGCTCAAGTACATTTGAGACCGACATGAGAAACTGTTATGCTTGATTCTCCACGGTGCTTCCATTCAAGGTCAGTACTCAGAGCTTTTCAGTTAAGGGAAGAAACACTCTTAATGAGCCTATGCATGCACAGATTTTGGCTAGAGTCATTGACTGACTGCACTTATTTAGTTTTCCTTTAGAAATGAAAATCTAAACAAGTAACTGGCAGTTTAAATGTCACCGAAATTTTCTCCAACTTCCCAAATGGAATTGTGAAAACAGTTTTGAATTCCTCTAATCTCTCCCTCTTTCACCTTCAAATGCCACACTTCTGAGGTGAACCATTTCCTAAGAAATAGCAGAACTAGGTTGGGTTCAGAGGTCAGGGGCACAAGGTGGGGAGAGGAAGATTATTTCTTCGAGTTGGAGGGATTTGCTTTTTTCCCCACACCAAGGCAAGAAGGACCGGAATCTTGAGGCTGGGAATGTTCTGCCTCTTGCAAAGGAATTCAAAGGAGCCATTGTGTTTGATACTTTGCTTCCCAATTGGCCTCTGACAGCAACATCAGAAGCAACAGATACTTCAGTTTTACATCTGGAAAGAGACATTTTTTTTTAAACCAGGGGGGAAAAAAAAAAAAACCCACACACACTCCTGAAAACATTGAAGCCTAATTACTCTACATCCCATAGTCTTAAAGATTGGGATCTCTCTGATAGTTAGTGATAACCCCTTGAGGAACAGGAGCAGGTCCATTAGAAACTCAGATAACATTTCTATACTTTACCCTCAATAAAACTGATAGCCAAAATAAGTATATTGGCTGGATGCTTTCATTCCCCTGGCCATGGAATTGTAATGATCATTATGCAAGATACAACAATACCATTAATTAAGCTATCAAATGGAAAATACATTCTTCATGAAAATGTAGAAGGGATTTAGGATGTCCAAGGTTAAATGACCAAGGAATTGGTTTAGGTTAACTATTGTCTTCCTTGCTTTTCTAGAAAATATATAAATCAAGTCCTCATATTCATGGTAGGAACTTTAAAGTTCTGAATGTCTGAATCTTAGCATTATGAATACATTCTAAGAGGATAGAACGTATTCTATGCAGCACAGTAATTATATTCATGGAAGTTGGAACTGCTATACAATATCCCCTGGGAGAAGTTTACCCCATTTCTACTGCTACTGGGACAGAAGTCACTGAAAATGTCTCAGGTTTTCTCATTCTGCTATTTTGATAGAAATTAAGCTTTGTAAGTAAAGAAGAATCAGAATCAACTCTATATAAATACACTCTTTCCTTATACCCTATTTCGCAATACACTACCTATCTGATTTCATGCCCAAATGATTTAAGACTCCCAAATACAAGTGAAAATTTTAAAGTTGGGGATATGCTTGTAAAACCACCTAAATGTAGGCCTAAGTTTCCTACTAAAAGAATATTTTTAAAAAGATATGGAGAGTAATTGTACAGTACTCTTATACAAAAAAGAACAATGGAGGCATACCCATGAAAGGCTCATGAAATAGTCCTTGAAAGTGCTTGAAGTGATGGACAAGTGCATCCTATGGGAATCTGCTGAGTCTTGTACAGATATAAACAACATTCGTGAACTTTTCTTCTCCAACTTGCCCTTGCACATCTTTGGCTGGTCCCCCTCCTCATCTACCTTCCCTCTGGGCATCTTTTATTAAAAAATTTGTTTCTTTACTCATGTCATCTGCTATCCTTTCCTCTAGATTTTGACCATCCATTACTTGGACACAACATTAAAAAAGACCTCCAACTAAAGAAAAATGTTGATTCCCCTTATAGAAACAGTCACTCTCAGCAACCTTGCCACTCCACCAATTAAGATTTTCAACATCTGGAGCAAGACTAAGAGATGTATATCAATTATTGACCTGTTCCAGATGCAGAAATGATGGTAGCTGCTGATAAACCATAAAACAAATTCCAAACAAAATGAAAGCATAACATTCTGAGCAAAGCTCAGAACCAACAATTAGATACTTGAACCCTAACTCTGAGACCCCAGGGGCACCCAAGCAACCATATTTCTGAAAAGACTACAGTCTAGTTCTTGCATTTTTAACTCTATGCCTTTAGCTACTGAAAAACTAGGCCAAATTTGGTGCAATTTCATTTCCTAGAGATTTTGCAGTCACTCATTCATTTGAACACTTCTTTGGGGCTTTGTCAACATCCTGCATTTTCATTCATTCCATCATAAAAGCTTCTTTTTAGCTATAAAGAAGACTTATGCCAATTAACATTGTATTTTGTCATCCTCTTAGAGGCTTAGCCTTTGCAGAGAGGATTGACAATGACTTCACTCTGAGTCGTGAGTGGTCGCTCTCAGCCATAATCACAGGCTCAACAGTGCATCATTCCCAACACTGCTTTTCCTTTTTTATAAGTGTTAAAATATTAAATGTTTAAGCAAAATGTTCTGTAATGCAGCATTGTCTCATGCTAATCATCAGGTTTAAAGTTAAGAAGATAGAAACTTATTTGACAAAGAAAAAAATGAAAGGATGAAAGGGGGAAATCATGAGCAGGGATATTTCTTTCCTGGGATTGTTATTCAGATACAGTCAGACAACTCCTGCTATTCTGCCAATGGAGGAGGCATTAGCCAGATAAAGCCAAACCTTTAGTTTCAACTTCTTCTATAATTCTAACATTACTGGGATTATTGACAGATGTCAAGCAGCTGGGGTCATGTCCCAACACAGAAATCAACGTCTTCTGATAGACATATAGACATACTCATGGATTACATACAGACATACTCATGGAATTCTCACAAATTACATAGGCAGTAGAGAAGAAAATAAAAATCACAAATAAGGTACTCCACACTGGAGAGTCCAACAGTGATGGCAACATAAAACCCAATTCTAAGCACATAAATACAAAACAGAATTCTACTGGCCCTGTAACTGAGAAGTTCAAGGCATGGTCTAGCTTCAGGCATGACTCATTCAGGTGCTCAAACAATGTGGTCAGAAATCTATTTCTTTCCCACCATCTCTATTCTCTATTTTACTCTGTGTTGGTTTTAGTTTCAGGCAAGATTTTTCTATTGGGTGGTAAAGAAAGACACAGCAGCTCCAAGCTTACACTTTTACCAAGGACATTTTACCAGGGATCCTACAAAAAAAAAAAAAATCATGTCTATTTCCCAGAAATTATATCAAATCCCCAAAAGGATCTTAAGAGTGCTGCTTGGAACTCTTGCTGATTGGGCAGCCTGACCATTTGATTGACAGCCCTACCTGAGTCACAGAGAATTTAGGAAAGGTGAATCCAAAAAGAAGGAAAAGAACCTTTTATCAGAAGGAAGGATAACGGAGGCTGGAAGGTCAAAGGCAGATGTCCTCCAGGCAGTGCCATTCCAGTCACTTTGAACCTAAATCATTTGCAGGGACCTTTGGAACTCATTAGCATCCCCTGGCTCAATGGCAAGGTGGTACCTCACCTTTGCTCCAAGTTGCTACAATGTTTTTTCGTGTCTAAGTAGAGAACAGACCTCAGTGCCTTATCTACCCTACTACATGGATGAATAAGATCTTCTCAGTAGCTTGCGATGGTTCTTTGACTGCCATTACTGACTATGATGTAAATAAGTAGTTATTGACTTAAGAACTCACTATTTACTCAATAACTCTTGGTGGGAACTGTGATCCCCTTACACACTATTACAGAAGTACATAATTATAGACCTTTCAAAATGGTTATTTCTTTCAGGCATTTGCCTGTAATAGCTCCTTCAAAGCTGTTAAGCTTTTATCATGTGAAGACCCAAGTGGAAAATATTTGGTTCACTCCTCATTGACCTAGTAGAGAAAAAATTCATCTTTAAGATGGTGTTAGCTTCCTGGCAAGAACACGTGGTCAGCCTTGTCTGGCTTGGGCTATTTGAGAAGGAAATCAAATTGCTGTTAGATCATGCTCACCTCATTTAGTAATTAAATATTGACACTAAATGATCACTGGTGTCACTATTTCTTCAGTCTCCTCTGAAGGAAATCTTGTCACAGCCATTTGTCCTGACTCTATTACTATCTAGCAAGGGTTCTATAAAAGTAAAATGCCAGGTAGGTCTGCTGGCTTCAACATATCTCATTGCTGAAGCATGGGGCACAATTCTTACTTTAATGAGAAAAAGTTTTTATGCATAGTAAATGCATTGGTCTCACAGAGGAAACCGCAGCTAGAATCAGGAGATTGAGACATGCCTGGCTCTTCCTTGAGCTCAAGAAAATCATGTAATATATGATGCAATGAAATGTATACATTTTAGTCTGTTTGGACTGCTATAACAAAATACCTTAGATTGGGTAATTTATAAACAACAGAAATTTATTGCTCACAGTTCCAGAGGCTGGGAAGTCCAAGATCAAGGTGCCAACAGATCTGGTGTCTAGTGACAGCCCATTACTCACAGATGGCCCCTTCTTTGTGTCCTTACATGGCAGAAGGTGAAAAGGGCTTTCCCAAGCCTCTTTCATAAGTGCACTAATTCTATTGACGGGGGCAGAGCCCTCATAATCTAATCACATGCTGAGTACCCCACCTCTTAATACTATCATATTGGGGTTTAAGTGCCAATGTATGAATTATAGGGGAACCCAAACATTCAGACTACAGCAGTATGTATCTGACACACTCATTACATGTGATGTGTATCACATTACAAAAATTATGGTTGTACCTTGTTTGAAAGGGTCTCAAGATATATAGAAAAATGTATTTAATTTGCTCAGTTCAAGTCAAGAAACTAGCGAATATTTACAACCCTGTTAAAGGGACTAGGTTAAGTGAGGAAGATGCCAATATAAAAATAAAGTTTGCTTTCTTGCTTGCTCACCCACAGCAAGAGTCTATTTTTACTGCCCCATTTCCTACCATTCCCACTGTCTCCCTCTCTAGGCTTCACTATTTACAACTTTCTCCCCAAGTCTCAGGTAAGCACAACTCCTTTTCAGCTTTCTGCTGTTACATGTGCAGTTTCTTCTCATTAGGATTCCCCCTCTTTTCTTCTGCCTCGACCTTACTGAAACATCACCTCTTCAATAAAGCACCCACTGAGTCATGTGGGCAGAGCTAGCCACATGCTATCTCTGTTTCTGAGGCACTGTATAAGCATCTGTATTGTACCGTCAGCATTTCTTCACATGTTTTCTCCCCCATTATACTCTGAGCTCCCTAAAGGTCAAGATTATGTCTGATTCATGGCTATTTCCTCAGGGCCCTTGCAGAGTACTTGGCACAAACAAGTCCCTAGTAAGATGTCGAGTAATGGTAATTTATTTGACCTCATTCCTTCTGCACAGAAAAGCTACTTTGCTCTCCTTGCGTTTCTACTGTCAGGCCTCATAGTTGACTAGAAGAGAGACACAGGTACATGAGCCAGGATTGGAGAAACTGAAGTCAATGCTGTAATGGAAATTCAAACAAGCAATGAGTGGGAGGGGACTTAGGGTATAGAGAATAGAAGGAGGAAGAGAGGAAGAAAAGGAGAGAGAGACAGAGCAAAAGAGCTGGAGGTGAGAGCATCTCAGGAGGAGGAGGCAGTATGAGCGGTGGCTCTGGTTGGGGAGGGGAAGGTGAATGGAACATGAAGAAAAGAGAAACACAGGTGCTTGGTATGGGAGGAGCAGGGGACAGTGTGGGAGAATTGCAGGGTAACAAACCAGGATATCATGTTAGAAGGGTCAGGCAGATTTGCATTGCCAGGCTGAGGAATTTGCATTTTTGGACCTGCAATGGTGGAGATTTGTGGAGAGGAGAGAGTGACAATGGAGGCATTTGATCCCATATGGGCATTGGTAACCCAATGGGGAAATTATGAAGATTGGAGTTCTAATGCTCAGAACCAAAACACTCAGACTGTACCTTTCAAGAATTCAAACTCTCAGCCAACTTTAGTGAAACAAAGGCCTTCCTGCACACATCAAATGAGAGAACAAATTGCAGGTGATCGACCCTGATATTTCTTAGCCTTTAGATTCTCAAGCATGCCAGCAACTTTCAGATTCCTCTGCCTGGGACTCACGTCCCCCAGGTATTCTCATGGCTGCCTCTCCTTTATCATTTTTACAGAGGTCCCTGCTCAAATATCATTTTTACAGAGAGGCCCTTCCTAACCACTCTGTCGAAAAAAAGCACCCCCATTATTTCATCCTTTTGTTCTGTTTTACTTTTCTTCAAAGCACTTATGACTAATTGACATCATATTATATATCTATGTATTTACTTTCTTAATATTCATACCCTCCAACATGAGGATCATCAAGTTTTTTCTATGAATACCATAAAGACCCAGACAGTAAATATTTTAGGATTTGCAGACCATAAGGTCAGTTGTAACTACTAAACTCTGCCATTGTGGCACCTAAGCATCTGTAAACAATGCATAAATAAATGGACAGAGTTGTGCTGCAATAAATCCTTGTTGACAAAAATAAGCTGTGGGCCAGATATGGCATGGGCCATAATTTGCCAACCCCTGCTTCCATAGAAAGCTCCATGAGGTCAGCAATACTGTCTTGCTCGCTCGTGGGTCTCTAAGGGTTGACTCAAAGTAGGCACTCAATTAGGAATTTTTAAAGAATAAATGAAGTCCTATGGGAAGCACACAGGTATAGGAAAACTACACCCATGTGAATATATATATATTCCCTTTGTGATAGCTAACCTTATGTGTCAACTTGACTGGCCATGGTGCCCAGATATGTGTAAAACATTATTATGGGTGTTTTTGGAGGAGATCATCATTTAAACTGGTAGACTTTGAGTAAAGCAGATTGTCCTCCATGCTCTAGGTGTTCCTTATTCAATCACTTGAGGGCCTGAATAGAACAGAAGATTGGCACACACACTGCCCCCAACCCATCCCCCAGTTTGCTGCCAGTAGATGGCCTCTGGACCTGAACTGCAGCACTGGCTCCTCTCCCAGCTTCTGTCTGCCAGCCCACCCTGCAGATTTTGGATTTGCCAGCCTCCCTAATCTTGTTAGTCAATTCCCTAAAATTAATCAGTCAATAAATAGACAAATAAATAAATCTCCTGTTGGTGCTGTTTCTCTGGAGAACATTGACTAATAAACACGTACATACACCACAGATTTATTCCATTAGCAAAGTAGGGAAACAGTTGGCTCTGTAGAATTGGAAGCCTTACTCTTGGGCATGTGCAAATCCCCATCACAGCAGCTTTCAAAGATGCCCTGTGGCCTTCAGGGAAACACTCAAATGTTTCTTAGCACTAAAGTGACTTCCAAGTCTGGCTTCCACCCACCCTGACCTCCACATCCAGTCAGCGTCGGTGTGCGATGTGCAAAAGAGCCATGCAGTACTTCTCACTGCTCACTGCTTCCCAGAGGGCAAGATTTTGCAAGTTTCCATACCTTTGCACACACTGTAGCCTCTGCCTAGAGTGACATACCAACCCCTGGTCACCTGGCTAATTCCTAGTCATTCTTCAAAACTTCCCCTGAGAACTCCCAGAGGACAGGGTTAGATAGGCGCCCCTGCTACCAATCATTACCTAGTTACAAGTGGCCCTGCATGATAGATGTTGGTTTGCTTCTGTCTCCCCCAGAAAGCTCCTACCTCCTTGAGAGGAGGGACTCCCTGTTTATCTCCCTACTTACCTCCTCCCACCTTCTCAGCTCCCATGTCTGTACCTAACATGCGACGAAGACATTAGTGGGCAGTTACATTAATAAACAAAATATTTCAAGAAATTAAACCATGTGAAAATAGTGTCACTTATTTGCAATCTATGAGAATAGAGCTTAGAATCACCCAAGCAAGATGCAAAGCCAAATCCCAGGGGTATTAAGAATCTGCTCTGGGGGCCTCTGACTGGACAGAACCCCTCCTGACCTGAAGAAATACTGTCCAGAGTGAGCACCAAAGGTGAGAAAGCGCTGTCCATGCCCTCTCCACTATGAACCAGGTTTTTTTCCCAACTTCTCAAAACACTACCAGGGTGGGAGTAAGGTGGGAAGTGGAGAGGTCAAAAAACAGCTGGAACCTGGGCAACCACATTCAGTTCTCCCATGTCAAAAATGTTCAGCTCTACGTGTGGGAAGAATCTGGGAGCCCGTATCACTGATTTTTCAATAGAAATTAATAGGAAAATGGGGTTTACTTTACAGGAATAAACAAACAACGGAGCTGAAACATCTGGTCGACAAAGGCAGGCTCTCCTGGATGAGGGGAACTCACTGGCAGCAGTGTTTTCAGTGGATAGCTCCTAGCCAGATTGTCCTCAGTGGATAGCACCTAACCAGACCACAAGGCTCTAGGCTTCCTGTTTCTATCACTGACTTGCTCTGGAACTTTTATGCCTCATGCTTTTATTTCTCAGTGCCTCAGTTTCTGCATCTGTAAAACAGGAAGAATAATGTTTGCCACCTGCCACACAGGAGGGTAATGCCGATGAATGAGCTGGCATCTGTAAAGCACTTCGTGTTCCCGTTCCTTCCTCTCTACGGATCTGAAGTTGTATTATTATTACTTCTGAAAATGTTAGCTATCATCCAAATGGGTTATTTCAATCAAAAGTCTTTCTTCAGGAAGACTTCATAAAGAAAAAGTGAAAGTATGCACATTCTCCTTGGAACCATCATAATTAGTCCCAGTAACAGTTGGGCCATTTTTTTTTTCAGTTCATTTATAGTCAGATTCTGCAAAATTGAAAACATCCAACATCTGGGCTGAAAAACTTATACAAAGACAGAAAGCCCCCCAAATGGGCACGTGTGGGCTTCAGTGGCAGAGGAGCCAGATGTACTTTTTGCCTCAACTACTCTTTTCAACCTTAGGAAAGACTAAAATAATAATTAAATTTTCATGCTTACAAAAACCTTTGGTTTTCATCCCTAATTTTTTAAAGTATCTTTTTGGACAGTCGTATTTTTAAGAGTCTCCCAAATAATCAGAAATTTCTACAAAAGGAAATAATCATGTACAAAATAATCATGTACAAAAGCATTCTGGGGTTCAGTTGTAATCGTGTAAAATTTTACAGGGACAAATAATAGTTAACATGTATTGTCCCTAAACTATGGGCAAGCTGTCTTTTAATTACCTTACAGGTATTATTTCACTTAATCTTTGCATTCAATTCATGAAACTGGTACTACTATTTTTTCCATTTTATAGGTAAGGAATCCAAGGAATAGATCAATTAAGTAACTTGCCCAAAGCACCATTAAGACAGAAAAAAGAAAAATGTTTTGGTTGATGTTTAAAGAAAAATTTCATTTAATTCAACCTTAATACAGCAAGAATCCAAAACAATCTTTGGTATAATAAGGTTATCCCGACCAGATTAAGCCACACCCTCTCCTGGGAAGAGCCGCAGAGCCTTTAATACAGCTTCCTGAGATCAGAGTGTTTGGGCTTCAGGAAACAAGCCCAACTAGACAGTATGTCCCAGTTCCTGCCATCTTCTTTAATGTTCTGGGGGAAGAAAAAACCCCACACATTCACAGTAACTTATTTCACCTATTTGCTGAAGAAAAGCTGTCTTCAAGTCCTGTTGTTTTCAGCATGCCAACCAATAGCATCTAGAAGCTTCCTCAGGGAAAGAGGGGAATTGGCTAGATTGCCAAACATCCTTAGAAAATCTGCTGGGGACCTCCACAGAAGGGTTTTGTGAACGAGGATAAAGAGGGCACATTAGCGTTGCTTTGTTTCATAAAAAAAGGGAACACACACAACAAAACTTGATTACAGAATCTCATTTTACAAACTCTAGGTAAGATGCACTACCCTGGGGCAATGGCATAGCCCCCACAGGTTGCTCTGCCGTGTGCTTTCTGAGTGAAGACCTGATTCTACTCCAAGGGCTGGGTTAGATAAAACCGGAAGGGTTTATGTGCACAGCATTTAACTTTAAACATTTCTCATGGAAATTTACAATGCACATAATTTACATATTCAATACCAGTGACAATTTACTTCTCCCATCTGAACAGGGCTTTCAACTATGCCACTTGAACTAAATTAATAAACAGTAATTACAGAATGTTGTGTGAGCTAGCTGTTGATGTTGAGCAGATTCTAATCAACACCTTCTTTTAAGGGCCAATTAGAGCCGAATGTATGCAATATAAACATCTTCGAGTATTTAGACATGAACCACAGAACAAGGTAAAAAAAAAAATTAAAATATGAACAATTAGACTGGGGATGAGCCAGTCAAAGCTGGAGCCATAGACCCTTTTCAGCCAGTCTCTAAAGTCAAGTTAATTCCTTTAAATCATGAGAATTTTTGTGAAATGGGGAGGGGCTCCAAGGACTTGTTAGGCCAAACTCCATCCCTTTAGAGATTTCTCCAACATCTTGTATTATTTTCCATATGCTTTAAGTTTCATGGCATTTCTTTTTAAATTGCCTCAAACACTTTTCTCCTTAATTCATGTGCATCTCAGCAAAAACTTAATCTCCATATTTCTGACTCTTTTATGTATAAATCATCTACATGTTATTTGGTGTCTAAGAAACCTTTCCCTAGGCCCTATCTTTGGCCATCCAGGCGCTACACAAAGCTGGGAGTGCATCCCAGGCCCTACTATGAGGGTTTGCATCCCAAATAAGCAGAGGACACAAATCACTGAGGAACCAGATTAGAAGCTATAGGAAAGAGAAATCAAACAACCTCTCAATCATTGGTTGTCCTCAGAACCTTGCCTCAGTTTCTTACCATGGCAGCATTCCGGCAGGCTTCATGACCTTGGGAAAGGGAGTGAAGAGGAGGCATTCCAGTAATAGTAAAAGTTCTGGGAAATGGACAGAACTGCACTAGTCACCAATATGCACTCAGTGAAAAGTTTTGTCCAATGCCTGAGATAAGTTGGTAACCACGTTTCTTTCAAAATACACATCTCAAGAGGATGGCATGGGACTGAGTTGCCTGTAATATCCACTTTGTAAGGGACAGCTGATGGCCTCCCCGGGATGACCATGAGAAGTCTAGGACGAGCCTGCTGCAAGTAGGGGTGTGAAGACACATTTATAGTCTGTGACCCGTAACCCTCCCTTCCTCTTTCTACCTTAGATTCCAAGGATGTATCTGGACAGTTCCCCGCTTCCCTCAGGCTAACTGGCTCCCCTTCTTACAACACACCTGGACTATCTTTACCTTCTCTTTGCCACTCAGACCTTCTCTCCCTCCTGGAATTGGCCTCATCTCTGACTGTTCAAATCCTACCCAATCTCAAGGCTAGCTTCAAGCTCATTCCCCTCCCTCATTCCTTCTCATTCTTCTCTTTCTTGCTCTCGCTCTCAATGTCTGCCTATCTCTCTCTCTCACCTCTATCTTTCTGTAATCTATATTGTCCAAGACTTAGCCATAAATTGCTTTGAAATAATGCTCACAAAAGTTGATTTTGATCAATTACCACCTCCATTGATATTTACCTCTACAGGTATGCTCACCTCCCCCTTATCTAGTTTACGGACAGTCTGGGGACAGAGATTTTGCACTTACATGGCTTCACCACTGTACCTAGCAGAAAGCTGTTTATGTGAGCAAGAGATGAATGAATATATTTTGGATGAATATGAATAATGCTTCTTTTAAAGTCAACAAAATCAAAGTCTCTCTTTGGCTTCCAATATTTTCTCAATAAAATTTGGAAGTATAATGATAGACTCTGGGCCAGAAATCAAAATTTCAAGATAGTTATTAATTACCAGTCACATATTAAAGTGAGAGAATTATGGAGCCAAGGCACTGGGAGGGACCACTGGAAATAATTTTATTCCACAGTTCTGCCTCTGGAGAGGTCTACACCAAATAGACTCTTGAAAAATAGTCACTTATTTTTGCTCTGTCCATGATCATAATAGCCACGTTATTACGTGACAATGACAGTGATCATTTATCGAGTACTCACTATAGGAAGGCAAGGGCCCTCACGGTTCTCACTCAAGCATGGCTGGAAGCCAACTCTCTGGGGGGAAAAGCCAGGTGTCCCGTGGACAAGAGCCACCAGGGAAGATGTTCTGGGCCCTCCCATCTCTCACCTTTGATCTGTTTAATGAGTTCCTTTCTTGCCTTCCTTCTGTTCATACTCCACATGGTTCCCTGGGCAAACTCATCTGCTTCCTGTAGCATCATCCAACATTTCAGGAGTAAGAAAGAAGGGAGTTCTAGAGCAGAAGTTTGTGCCTCTCCTGAACTTTGATTCTGTATTTCTAACCACCTGTCGGTTATTAGATGTCCTATAGCTGCCTCAAACACTATGTGCCCTCAAGTGACCCTCTGTGTCCTTTTCCTGTTAAAGAAAAAGGGCACAGAGGTTCACTTCTCTTCCTTTTCTTTCTAAGTGGTATCAGTACTCACTCTCTTGCCTGTACCAAAGCTGAACTTTGTCTTTGACAACACGCTGTGGAGGAAAGAGCAGGGGATTTGGAGTCTAACAAGACTGGATTTGAAATTTGTTTCAACCACCGACTATCAGTTCTGTGATTGTAAATATTTTTTTTTAGCTTCTCTCAGTATGTTTTCTCACCTGAAAATATAAATATGCTAACAGAGCTATCACATACTAGGCCTTCAGGAAATGTTTATTTCCTTTCTTTCCTTCTCTCTTCTCTTCTCTCCCTCCCCACTTCCCTCCCTGTCACCAGCAGCAGTCACTACTGCTGCGTCCTCCTCACCCTCCTCTTCCTCCTGCTCCTCTTCCTCCGCTCTCCGTCTCTATCCCTTTCCCTCTCGCTCTCCCTCCCCTTCCCATAGCAAATCAGTCATCAAGTCTTATCAATCATGCTTTCCAAAGAACTGCCTTTTCCTCTCCATCCCTACTCTCCTCATCATCTCTCCTGCAATAGCTCCCAGCCCAGTTTTACTGCCTCTGTTTCCTCCTCTAGTCTATCCTGTTCTCTGCTACCAGTTATCTGAAGACATAACTCCCTTGTATAAACTCTACAATTGTTCCCAGTTGATCACAAGAGAAAAACCAAACTCTGGCAATATATTCAAGGACCTTCACAGTCTACCTTCGAATTACTTTTCCAGTCTCATCTCCAACTACTTCCTGAAGCTCCGCCTGGTTTTCAGCTGGGTTCTTGCCATTCCCTGGCTATGCTATATTCTTCAGTACCATTAGTTTGTCATGCATGCTATTTCCTCTACCCAGAATTTCTTCTATCTTACCCAACACTCACACACCTGGCAAACCTCTACAGAACTTCCCTGACATTGTCAAAAGGTGAGTTCCTCTTGAAAACATTCCCTGGCTTCCTCTGAACTTTCAAGGGCGCTAATTAATTATGGTATCTTGGCCTCCTTCCACTCCCATTTTCCCCTGGGTCTTGGTTTTGCCTTGTATATTCTTATATCCCCACAGGTAACATCTTCCCTGAATCCAAATTTCTTCCATCCTGGCATTCTCCATCTAATTACAAGCCCATGCCATAGTAATTCCCTCCTGTGACTGCAGAGTATTAGCTTTCTAGTCTGGGCTCTGACAATAGAAAATCCAAATTTCTAGTCTCAGCTTTACTGTGTACTAATTATATGATCTCGAAGAACATGCTCAAACTTCCTGAGCCTTTAAACTACTAGGTACTAACCTTCCTCACATGGTTCTTGTAAAGGCTAAGGCACTGGCATTAGGATAGACATATAGGTCAATGGACTAGAATTGAGAGTCCAGAAATAAAACCTTACCTTTTTTTTATGGTCAATTGATTTTCTATAAGAATACTAAGACAATTCAACAAAGCATACTGGGACAACTAAATATCAACCTACTTTGAAAAGAAAGAACTTAGACCCCTACTTCACATTATATACAAAAATTAACTCAAAGTGAGTCATAGACCTAAATGTAAGAGCTAAACTATAAACTTTTAAAAGAAGACATAGGCGTAAACAGTCACAACCTTGGATTGGACAATGATTTCTTAGACATGACATAAAAAGCACTAGTGACAAAATAAGCAACAGTTAAATTGGACTTCATCAAAATTAAATAATTTTGTGCTTCAAAGGACCCCATCAAGGTGAAAAACAAAATGGAAGAAATATTTGCAAATTATGTATCTAATAAGGGATTTGTATTCAGCATATACAAAGAACACTTACAATTCAACAATTTAAAACAACAATTAAGAAATAGGCAAAGGCTTAGAATAGACAATTGTTCCCCCCCCACCAAAAAAAACCCACAGATGGCCAATAGCACATGAAAGGATGTTCAGCATTATTGGTATTAGGAAAATGCAAGTCAAAACCACAATGAAATACCACTTCACATACAGTAAGGGAAAGGATCCCCTATTCAATAAATGGTCCTGGCAACAAAAGAAATAATCAGCAGAGTAAACAGAAAACCCACAGAGTGGGAGAAAATATTCATAAACTATGCAACTGACAAAGGATTAATATCCAAAATCTACAAGGAATTCAAACAAATCAGCAAGAAAAAAAACAAATAATTCTATCAAAAAGTGGGCAAAGGACATGAATAAATAATTGTCAAAAGAAGATATACAAATGGCCAACAAACATATGCAAAAATGTTCAACATCACTAATTATCAGGGCAATGCAAATTATAATCACAATGAGATACCACTTTTTCTTGCAAGAATGGCCATAATTAAAAAGTCAAAAATTAGCCAGGCATGGTGGCAGGTACCTGTACTCCCAGCTATGAGGGAGGCTGAGGTAAGAGAATCTCTTGAACTTGGGAGATAGAAGTTGCAGTGAGCCAAGAATGTGCCAGTGCACTCCAGCCTGGGCAACTAAAGTGAAACTCCATCTCAAAAAAAAAAAAAAAAATCAGAAAACAACCTGTGTTGGCATAAATATGCTGAAAAGGGAATACTTTTACACTGCTGGTGGGAATGTAAACTAGCAGAATCACTATGGAAAACAGTATAGAGAGTCTTTAAGGAACTAAAAGTAGAACTACCATTCAGTCCAGCAATCCCACTACTGGATGTCTACCCACAGGAACACAAGTCATTATATGAAAAAGACACATGCACAGGCATGTTTATAGCAGCACAATTAGCAATTGCAAAGATATGGAACCAACCTAGGTGCCCATTAACCAACGAGTGGATGAAGAAAATGTGATATGTATCTACCATGGAATACTACTCAGCCATAAAAAGTAAGGAAATAATGCCTTTTGCAGCAATGTGGGTGGAGCTGGAGGCTATTATTCTAAGTGAAGTAACTCAGGAATGGAAAACCAAATGTCATATGTTCTCACTTCTACATTGAAGCTAAAGTATGAGGATGAAAAGGCATAAGAATGATATGATGGAGTTTGGGGTCTCAGGAGGGAAGGGTGGGCGGTGGGTGAGGTATAAAAGACTACTTATTGGGTATAGTATACACCCGTTCTGGTGATGACTGCACTAAAATCTCAGAAAGCACCACTAAAGAACTTATTCATGTAACCAAAAACCACTAAAATGCCCATCAATGGACAAAGAACCAAAACATGGCATATCCATACAATGGAATATTATAAGTACCAATACATGCTACAACCTGGATGAATCTTGAAAACATGCTAAGTAAAATAAATCAGACACAGACAAGAATGATTCCATTTACATGAAATGTTTCAAATAGGCAAATCCATAAAGACAGAAAGTAGACTGGTGATTGTCAAGTATAGGAAGACAGGAGAAATAGGGAGTGACTGCTGATAGATAGATGATGAAAATGTTCTGGAATTAAATAGTGGTGATGGTTGCCCACCTCTGTGAGTACACTAAAAACACTGAATTATACATATTAAAGGGGTGAATTTTATGGTATGTGAATTATACTTCAATGAAGCTGTCATAAAAATAATTAAAACTAATTTAAAATGTTAAAAGATTGAGATAAGTACACAATAAATGCCAGTTACTCTTATAACGTGTATGTCTGTTGTTGCTGTATCGATCTTATCCTGTCGTAATTCCAGATTGGTTTAGTTTTCTGTTTCCCACACTAGACCATGAGCTTCCTGAAGATAGAGACCATGCTTTGCTTAGAAACTATGCCATGTTTATTTCCCTTTCCCCAGTCCTTAGAGAGATATTTGGCACAGAGAATACTGCACAAAACACAACTGTACATAAATTAAAATGAGTGAGTGAGTGAGTGGGCAAGTGGGGTTTTCATTTTCACAGACATATTTAGCACCTCTGTATTACATATTTGCAGGACTTGGGCTTGGACATCTGCAGGAAAATGTAGACTAGTCTACAGGGATGCTTACTGTTCCGGGGACCTTCCAAAACTGTTTGCAGCCCTGAGTCTGGAAGGAAAGAGAGAAGGGAGAAAACAGGAATGAATGAATCCTAGTGGTTATCCTTGAGGTCTCACTTGGTCTAACTTTCACGGAGTTTCTGTCTGTTCTCCTGGGTCAGAAGTTCTTCAGAAATTAACAAATTCAAACCTTGGAACATAGAAGAGTTTAGTGCTAATCAAAAGCCAGGATCTTTAATTATTTTTATTCTAAATCACAACTTTCTTACAAGAAACTGCCAACAGCTACTCCTGAGCTCTACTGAGATAACATAAATTGTAATTTTGTTATTCTGTTACCATTTTATATAGGACTCTACTCTGCCTTCTTGCCTCTATAAAGAGATTGGTAATCAGTCATAGCCCATTTCCCACTAATCCTGGGTATTGCCTAAAAATCTTTCTCAATACAGTGTTCCAAGAAGCCACCACCAACCTGTTTGACCTATCCATGTGGCAAAACAAAGCCCAAAAATATAGTGACTTAAACCAACCATTTTATTTTTTATTTTTATTTTTTTATTTTTTATTTTTTAATGTACTTTAAGTTCTAGGGTACATGTGCACAACGTGCAGGTTTGTTACATATGTATAACATGTGCCATACCAACCTTTTTATTATCTCTTACAATCCAAGGGGTTGACTGGAATCAGCTAGATGGTTTTTCTACACCGTGTAATGACACCTGGGCTGCAGATATCTGGCAGGTCAGCTAGGCTAGAGTGTCCAAGATGGTTCACTCACATGGCTGATAGTTGATGCTGGCTTTTGGCTGGGAGCTTAGTCTGAGCTATCCACTGGAGAGCCTCAGTTCTTCTCCACCTGGTCTCCCTGTATCACTTGGGCATATCACAGCACGATGGCTAGACTTCAAGGGAAAGAAAGTGGAAGCTGCCAGTCCCAGACTTCACTTCCACCACATTCTTCTGATGAAAGTCAGTCACAAATGCAGTCCACATTCAAGAGGAAGAGAAATAATCTCCATCTCTTGATGTGAAGAGCAGTTTGTGCATACTGAGGAGAGGAATTGTTAAGAGACAACTTTTGAGAGCTACCATAATCTGCTCTCTGACCAGAGAAATTCACATTCTTCTCAAGGGCAAAATATACTCTCTCTCTCCTACCCAAGATCCCCTAAAAGCCTCATCCTTTTAGCACTAGCTCAAAGTCTAAAATCTTATGAGCTAAATCTCAGGCATAATTATAGATGGTACTCTTAATATGTGGCCCCATTTGTGCAGCTACTCAGGTATGGTTTTTCAAGTGCAAGGACTGTAAACTAAAAAGATAACTTCTGTACTCCCCACACATGCAATGCACAACAGTGAGAAACAGAATAATTGCAATAGACATTTCCATTCATAAATGGAAGAGGCGTATAAAAGACATATAAAAGCACTGGTCCGTTGCAATTTTGAAATCCTCCAATTCCAAAGTCAGGGAGTGTTCCTGGAGTAAGGCTCAGTTTTGCCCCCTGACAGCAGAATGGCTTTTGTTACAACAATGGCTCTTGGATCTGCCCTCTGAGCTCTTGACTTCACCCTCTCTGAGTCATTCTTTTCCATTAGAAATGCTTCATGATTACAACTAAGTAGCTTTTTCAACCTTCTTAACCATAGGAAGTTAGGTCCTCAGAGACGTCTTTTCATTTTGTCTGTCCCTTTTAATCCAAGCTGAAATAATTCATTTACCTTTGTAGGCTTACTATATATAAAAGTATACTGCAATCCATTAAAAGCATTTCACACTCATAAATCTTTCAAAAATAAGCCCCTTTCTACCTTTGGCTGAAAATAAGGGTGCTGTGAAAACAAATGCTATTATACTCTTAGAAACTATGTTTTTCTAGCAGAGGGAGTATAGGAAATAGTCCTCTAAGAGTCTTAAAATCCTACTGTCTATCTCGGAGGATTGATAAGACTGAAACTTAAATCTTATTGAGGTTTCCACAACAGGTGTTACAGCCAAAACCTTGATCTGATCTAGACCACCAAGGCCATGTTTTCCTAGCAGTGACATGGAATTAATCTGTGCCCCCAGGTTTTTATTTACTTTGAGAATATTTTGTAGGCTGGGGAGGCCAGAATGAGAACTGTTTTACTTTGTAACTCAGCAAAGCCTGGATTAGGAATGTTGCTTCTTGATCTTCTTGAAAACTGAACAGTCCCTTCTTTCATTCATCTCTTTTTTTATCTCTCTACTTTATCAGGCACAACTAAAAGCTATCACATGCCCTTTCAACATTCTGCCTGATAATCTCAGGAAAATCCACAAGTTCATTAGACATATATTTTATATTATTGCATTGCCACTTACAACAATTTCAAAATTAGAATCACCTTTTCTCCAGCCGCCAACACAATTTTCCTACAGTCATTTTAGTCTCTGTGAACAATCTCCTCAAAAAACCTTCCGAATTTCACTCATTGCCTGGTCCCAAAACCGGTGCCACAGGTTTAGGTTTGTATTACAGCAGTGCCCCACTTCTAGGTAAAAGTTACTGTTTTAGTAGTCCATTATTATTAAAAACTTAGTAGCTTAAGGAGGCGTCATGCTACTGGACTCCAAACTATACTACAAGGCTACGATAACCAAAACATCATGGTACTGGTACAAAAACAGACACATAGACCAATGGAACAGAACAGAGAACTCAGAAACAAGACCGCACATCTACAACCATCTGATCCTCGACAAACCTGACAAAAAACAAGCAATGGAGAAAGGATTCCCTATTTAATAAATGATGCTGGAAGAACTGGCTAGCTATATGCAGAAAATTGGAACTGGACTCCTTCCTTGCAACTTATACAAAAATTAACTCAAGACAGATTAAAGACTTAAACGTAAAACCCAAAACTATAAAAACCCCAGAAGAAAATCTAGGCAATACCATTCAGAACATAGACAAGGGAAAAGATTTTATGACAAAATTGCCAAAAGCAATTGCAACAAAGCTAAAATAGACAAATGAGATCTAATTAAACTAAAGAGCTTCTGCACAGCAAAAGAAACTATCATCAGAGCAAACAGGCAACCTACAGAGTAGGAGAAAATTCTTGCAATCTATCTATCTGAAAAAGGTCTAATATCCAGAATCTACAGATAACTTAAACAAATTTACAAAACAAACAAACCAACAAACAGCCCCATTAAAAAGTGGGCAAAGGACATGAATGACACTTCTCAAAAGAAGACATTCGTGCAGCCAAGAAACATATTAAAAAAAACTTAACATCACTGATCATTAGAGAAATGCAAATCAAAACCACAATGAGATACCATCTCACATCAGTCAGAATGTCGATTATTACAAAGTCAAGAAACAATTGATGCTGGTAAGGTTACACTGTTGGTGGGGATGTAAATTAATTCAACCATTGTGGAAGACAGTATGGCGATTCCTCAAAGATCTAGAACCAGAAATACTACTTAACCCAGCAATCCCATTACTGGATATATACCCAAAGGAATATAAATCATTCTACTACAAAGATGCATGCACACATATGTTTATTGCAGCACTATTCACAATAGCAAAGACATGGAATCAACCCAAATGTCCATCAATGATAGATTAGATAAAGAAAATGTAGTATATATATAACATGGAATACTATGCAGCCATAAAAAGAATGAGATCATGTCCTTTGCAGCGACATGGATGGAGCTGGAAGCCATTATCCTCAGCAAACTAACACAGCAACAGAAAACCAAACACAGCATGTTCTCACTTATAAGTGGGAGCTAAACTATGAGAATGCATGGACATAGGGAGGACAACAATACACACTGGGGCCTGTCGGAAGGGAGAGGGAGGGAGAGCATCAGGATAAATAGGTAATGCATGCTGGGCTCAATACCTAGGTGATGCGTTGACAGGTGCAACAAACCACCATGGCACACATTTACCTGTGTAACAAACCTGCACATCCTGCACATGAACTCTGGAACTTATATATAAAAATTAAACTTAGTAGCTTAAAACAACAACCACGTTTATTGTTTCTCACAACTCTGTGGGTCAGGAATTGGATAGAGTGCAGCAGAGATGGCTCATCTCTTCTCAAGTCTTCTGCTGAGACTACATCATCCAAAATGGCTTCTTCACTTACATGTCTGATGGTGCTTCAGGTGAGATGGCTCAAAGGGCTAGGTAGTGGCTGGAATGACTTGCCTGCGGTCCTGTGTCTGGATCCTCAGTTCTCATTGGTGGCTGGAACTTCAGTCCTAAGTTCCCTCCCTCTCCACATGGCCTCTCCACATGGTCGCTGTAGCACAGCAAATAGATTTCTTCTGTGGCAGCTCAGGGCTCCCAAGAGCAAAAAGCAGACTTCCAGGGCTTCTTAAGGTTTAGGCCAGAACTGGCACAACTCACTTCTTCCACCTTCTACTGGTTAAAGCAAATCAGAGGAACAGCCCAGCTTCAAGGGGAGGTGGTTACACAATGGTATCAATACCAGGAGAGCTGATCCACTGGGGGACATTGATATAGCGGACTGCAATAGAGTCTACTGGAACTGGTAAGGAAGATGGATTCTATTTGCTATTCTTGACCTTTTGCTACACCTATTTGCTCAATTCTGAAGCATATACAGCTTGCAAACAGATGTGCCACATCATACAGTAACATTGCCACATGTTGGCTCTGAGGCATCAAGCACTCATGCGTGTCCTCTTCATCCCCTTCCTTTACCACTAACCCCCACATTGCCCTTGACAGACTTATGTAAACTATTTGTGTTTGGTTTGGTTCCTTCATTCATGTTGTCCATAGAACATTTGGAGAAAACTGCTTCAGATTGTCTCAGCCAAACATTTGCTATTTATAGCTATTCCCATTTCTGGAAGGCCAACTGCTTGCACCAAAAATGTAGAACATAGACACCAGATAACCCCTACCCATAGACGAGAGCACTTGTATCTCATCTGCTCTGGGGTAAACGGCAACTGAAAGCTCAATTCCAGTATAAGATGTAAGGAACACAGAAAACTTATCTACCAGAAGTAGTATTGCACAGAATTAATTGAGGGGCTGCAGGAGTCTGTGAGCCTTCAAAATAAAATCACAAGCCAAATTTTAGATGTTTGTGCATTTTGCAGGGGAAAGATTCATTAGCTTTCATCAGATTATTAAAGGGATTCTATGGACCCAGAAAAAAACTAAGAACGCTGTTCTCACATAGAATTATGTGATATAGTTTTCCCATTACTCAAAGGTCAACTTGCAACTTTTATTGTTTTAAGTCACATCTTCCTTCCTCAGTATGAAGAAGTGTAGGCTTGATCGATCATAAATATCAAAGGAAATAGAAATGAAGCTCTATTATTCTCCACTGAAGGATCCTTTTTGGCTTCTCTTGTTTCTATCCTCCATGTGCCCTTATTTTATTTTTCTTTCCATATCCTCCCATTCCAGCTCACCTCTTGTGTATTGTATTTTTTTAATGTTCCAGCCATATCCCTGGACATGACTTTACCTATTTCTTACATTGAATGACCTGTAATAGATTAGACTTTATAGCTGGAAGAAAGTAGATTACCCAACACCATGGAGTGACTTAATCTGAGATGAGAACTAGTAGATGATAATAAAAAACTATGCCTATTTCCAACTGCCCTTTGTCTCATTTGGAGATATACTTTTCCTTTAACAACCACAGAAGTAGAGTTGACATATGTTGTAGTATATTATTTTGATTAAATTCCAGTGAATTCCAGCAACATCATGTGTGGAACTGTAAAAAAATTCCCTATAATTTTCAATTTTCTATTTCTTGTGTATATCCCATGAGACAGAGAGAGGAGAAAGAATTGATTGTTCTACTGTCGTGGAAAAGTGAAATTTCTTTATATAGATACATCCATTGACAGGTATCATCTGTTCTTGCCAATTTAATTCATTAAGCATCAAATGAACCAGGCACCCATTTAGGTTCAGTGGTGGATATAAAAGGAGTAAAACTGATTGTCTGCCCTCAAGTTGCTTATGGTTTAATGGGAGAGAATAATAAAAACAGATACAAAGAGAAGGAAGCAGTGGAGAATTAGATCAGAGGTCTAACGTTCTCAGAGAGAAAAGAGAAACAAAGAATTAATTCTTATCTTCCACATTTGCCTTCACTTCCTTCTAGCACTCTCTGCTCTTGACATCTCTCCCTTGTTGCTTTTCCTTCCTTCCTTCCTTCCTTCCTTCCTTCTTTCCTTCCTTCTTTCTTTCTTTCTTTCTTTTTTTCTTTCTCCTTTTTTTCTTTTTTTTTTTTTTTTGGAATCTTGCTCTGTTGCCCAGGCTGGAGTGCAGTGGCGTGATCTTGGCGCACTGCAACCTCCACCTTCTGGGTTCAAGTGATTCTCCTGCCTCAGCCTCCTGAGTAGCTGAGACTACAGGTGTGCACCACCACACCTGGCTAATCTTTGTATTTTCAGTACTGATGGGGTTTCACCGTGTTGGCCAGGCTGGTCTCGAACTCCTGGCCTCAGGTGATCTGCCCCCCTCAGCCTCCCAAGGTGCTGGGATTACAGGTGTGAGCCACTGTGCCTGGACCCCTTGTTGCTTTTCTTAAATAAAGAAACAAAAACAACAAAAAATGAAAGTAGAACTTTGCAGTCCAGCTTTTTGTCCTTCCCTCTTTCCTTCAAAGCATTTGTCTTCCTTTTTCTGCTCCTTAGCCAGGCAATGGACTCTGGCATGTTGGCTTCCCTGGCTCTGGTTTCTTCCACTCCAGCTCATTTTCCTTCTCTGCCACACCATCTCATAGGCACCTTTCACCCAACGAATATGGGTGGAGCAGCTCACATGTCCAAGCTCTGTGCTGGGCCCTGGAGACACAAAGGCAAATCCAATCTTTGTGTAGAGAAAACTTGTACACAAAACTCTCCATCTCCTAGGGATCTATCTTTCCTCCATATTATGTTCCTTTTTTATTTCTTCCACTCTCTCTCCTCAGAATATTTTTATTTCCATCTTGACTGCTGTTAGAGGTCTCCTATGAGAAGGAAATTATCTATAATGGAACAGGAACATTAAAAGCCTCAGTTTCCTTGGTAATTATTGAACTCATAAGGGGTTCACATCGGGTTTTGAATTTTAAGAACTAAGTTAGAAGAAACTTTGTTTTTCTAACCAGATTATTTTAACACTTCCCCTTTCTAGTTCTTCTTCAGATATTGGTTTTTAAACTTCAGACTGAGAATTTTCTGTAAGCTCCAGTCAATGCCAGATTATGAAGAAATGCCTTTCCAAATTCCTAAACCTGAACTAAACATGTCAAAGGTAGGAAGCCTGGAAGCAGCTGGTACCTGCATCTCTGAATGAGCAAGTTTGAATGCATTTAGGCAACAGGGTATTGCCGAAATGACTCAGCTAGTCTGAGTGATCTGCTGGTGTGCCACTCAAGTTGAGGGGAATGTTAGTAATAATTATCAATTTTTGATCTTTTGTTCATTAATTCACAAAAATATAAACACCTATGATACAGTACGCAGTAAACCGAGAGTTGGGATTACACCAAGACAGACATAGTTTCTGCTCTGATGGAGTTTTCAGTCTGGCTGGGATTGTGAACATGTACAGTAATTCTAATACAGTGTCCTGCATGTTATGACAACACCCACTATGTGCCAGGCATGTGTTAGCTATGCCATATTCTTATCTCATTTAACGTATGCAGCATCCATATCAGGTAAGCACTATTAATCTCTCCACTTTACCTATGAGAAAACTCAGACTCAAAGATGTTAAGTAAGTTGCCCCAAACTACAGATTCTGAACTCAGGTCCGTTCGACTCCATCGCTAGAGTTCTTCCCCACCACACTACAGCGTTTCTCACAAAACTGAAATGTGGTGCCATGCTTGACATCGTAAACTGACTGTTAGGACTGAGAAACAGCAACACGAAGCAGCGGTGGCAGTGTCTCAAGCTACTCATCTGCAGGAAACTCACTTATGAGAATTAGGAATAAAATAACAACATGCATTAAAAAGGTCATTCTCTATGACCCAAACTATTTTCTAATTCCAGGGGTACAAAAATCTCTGCAAAATGATAGAAGAATTTTTTTAATCTCATTCATTTCCACAAAGATCATATTCCTATTTCAAGTGTTTTGTCTTGAAAGGCTAGAAAGGAGAAAAAGTAAAGACTAGCTCCCCTTCTTAAAAAAAAAAATATATATATATATATATATATATACACACACACACACACACAGAGAGAGAGAGAGAGAGAGAGAGAGAGAGAAGAAGCGATGATACATAAAAGCACAGTTAAAAGGTCTGTCTCCAACCGAGGTCAGCAGGCTGCCCAGATTCAGACAATTCCAAATGCATCCCAAAGTTTGTAAATGCCCCATACCTCACTCTCTGGGGCCTGATAGGATATATTCCTAACAGCTCTTATTACCATTTAGCAGGTCAGAGGAAAGACGTTATTCTTCGGCTTTACCTGAAAAGATTTTCTTTTATCAGCAGAAAAGGATAAAAACTTAATTCTTGCAAAGGAAGAGGTTTCAATAAAGTGAATCTAAAAAATAATCCACTCTGGCAAACGTGCCTCATTAAAGAATTTTCTGCTACATATTGATTTGCAGTTTGTACATGATATCTTAAGATAACTAGTGCATGGTCTGTAAATTGGAATGTTCAGATTTTCATTCCAGCTTTGGAATAACCAACATGGTGACTTTTTGCAAGTCATTTTACCTCCCTGGGCCTTGACTTCCTTTTCTAAAAAATGATAGTATTTGGACTTTATAGCTCTCCTTCCAGCTCTAATAATCTGTGACTGTATTCCATTGACCCTAACAGGATAGTTACTTATCTGGATCAGCATCCCATGGGAAACCAGACTCCCCAAGCATTTATTGCAAGCCCTATTTATGTCTCTAAGGAGGTGGGCCACCCAGCCCTAATGGCCTTTCCTATGCCAGGAGAAGTTTGAAATAGGGAAAAACTAAAGAGAAAATTAGAGTTAAAAATGGTTTGTATAACTTCCTGATCTGGGAAAACAATGAGGTTCAACCAACCGAATCTAAAGGGAAGGAAACTGATATGGTTTGGCTCTATGTCCCCACCCAAATCTCATCTTGAACTGTAATCCCCACAAGTCGAGGGAGTGACGTGGTGTGAGGTGATTGGGTCATGGAAGTGGTTTTCCCCATGCTGTTGTGGTGATAATGAGTGAGTTCTCATGAGATCTGATGGTTTTAAAGTGTTTGGCAGTTCCCTGCCTCATTCTCTCTCTCTCTCCTGCTGCCGTGTAAGATATGCCTTGCTTGCCCTTCACCTTCTGCTATGACTGTAAGTTTTCTGAGGCCTCCCCAGCCATGTGGAACTGTAAGTCAATTAAATCTTTTTTGCTTATAAATTACCCAGTCTCAGGTAGTTCTGTATAGCACTGTGAAAACGGACTAATACAGAAACTGAATATAATGATCTTTGTAATGGGGATAGTATTCTTAAAATATTAATTATTTGTGTATTTATTACCTTTTCTTCTAAATTATGTCTCACAGCAGCCACTCCACATCTTGAGCCCAAAGAAAGTGGAGTGAGTAAATGCCACTTTGGCCATCGGGAGTAAGTTATGATGTGTGTGTGACTGGGGACAGCAGGAGAGGGCCTCCCACCAGACTGAAGGAGGAAAATGCAGATGTGCTCTTCTACCCCCCAGCAGGTTGTCAGAAGTGTGAAAGGGCTGGAGGAGGGGAAATAATAGATACGCACGCCTCCAACTCTCTCTCAGCCAAAGTTCATTGCTGCATAACAAGTTAGCAGCTTGTTATTTAAACCACAAATTTAGCAGCTTAAAATAATGGACATTTATTATCTTACAGTTTCCATGGATCAGGATTAGCTGGATCCTCCACTTAGGGTCACACAAGACTACAACCAAGATGGCAGCTGGGCTGCATTCTAATCTGGAGGCATGACTGGAGAAGAATCCATCTCCAAGCTCACTCAGGTTATTGGTAGTTTTCATTTCCTTGTGGTTGTAAAACTTGGGATCCTAGCTTCCTACTGGCCACTGGCTACCTTCAGGTCCTAGAGGCCACCCATAGTTCCTAGGGGCCACCTACAGTTCCTCACCACATTGGCTTTCCCTACATGGCCACTCCATCAAGTCAGCAAGCAAAGTCTCTTGCAAGTCAACTAGCAAGATGAAATTTTTTATATAAGGTAACATAATCACCAGAGTGATGCCGTATCCATTTTTTACATTTTATTGATTAGAAGCAATCACAGGTCCCACCCCCACAACTCAAGAGGAGGGGATTATACAAGGGTATGTGCACCAGGATGTGAGGATCATAAGGAATCACCTTAGAGCCTGTCTGCCACAAAACCAAAAGCAAAGAGGCCCTTGTCCTTCTCTGAGTCTCTGAGAAGAGATTTCCTTGCAGGATACTGTCCCCACCCCCACACGCAACAAGTGGTGGCCATATCAGAGAAAAGTCATGACTAGGCTGAAAGCAGACCTCAGTTGGTTTGCTGGAGTCTCCCTCCTTGTATGGAAAATACCCAGAAATTCCTGGATGCTCTTTAGAAGGAACGAGAAAGTAACTGACTTGCTGAACGGTCAGCTCACCAGAGTGGTCACCGTGGGGGAGCAAAATGACCCTGTGGCCAAGGGCAGCCAAGGCCAGAAAGCAAGTGGTAGTCACAGCTAGGCCTCAGAAGGATACACAGCACCAGCTGGCTCAAAAGAGAAGCCCACCAAGCCCTTCCCAAGCTGAGGAAAGAAGAGCTCTCAAGTTTCCAGCAGCAGCTGCCACATGGGCAAGCACTAACAGTACAGCAGGACCAGTGAGGACTCTGAGAGCAACCAGAGGCCTGCACAAAGACCTCTGGGGCCACCTCTGGGGCTACAGAGTAAACTCACCCATTGACTCTCTTGAGGGTGAGGATTCTGAAAGCCTGAGCAGTTACCTGAAAGGAACTATTTTAAACCAAAAGGAGACTGACATATTGTTAATTGGCTCATTTAAAGTTCACATTTGTTTCCCTGCTACCCCAGGGCTGGAGGATCTTGAAGAAAATTCAATCAGTTATAGAGAAATAAAGGAAGTACATTTTCTTTGCACAATTGGATTGTGTGAGTGAATTTGTAATCTTGCTACACCTGCTATGTAACAGACATTATACACATATGTTTCCATAGAGTTCTCCCACCATCCTATGAGGTAAGTGTTATTATATTCCCATTTTACAAATGATGTTGAAACTCTGAGAGGTTAAGTAATTTGTGCAAGGTCACCCAGCTGGTAAGTGGAAAAGTTTTTATAGAATCCAGAATTGTCTAATTCTAATACTTAGGCTCTTATTCACTGTGCCTCTGTATTAGTTAGGTAAGCTAAATTCTGTAATTAGCATTCCTCAAATCTCAACAGCTTAACACACACAAAAAAAATGGTTATTGCTTATTTTACAGCCAAGTGCAGGTCTTACTCTACAAACTTGTTGCTCATTTAGAGATCTACACTCTTTCTCTCCTCTGGGTCCACTATCCTCCAAATCTACAGAGTCCTCTCCATTCAACCAGTGAATACAAGAGGAGAGACCATGGAGGGTTGCATAGGGTGACTTTATGGGCCAGACCTGGAAATGGTACACATTGCTTCTGGCAACATCTATTGGCCAGAACTCAATGACACGATGCCATCTAGCCGTAAAAAAGACTTGGAGGTGTAGTCTAGGTTAGTGCCCAAAAGACAAAGGGATAGGACTCGGCAGACACATAGTATTCTTTGCCACCATTCCATACTCATAACCTAAAAGACATACATCTATGTCATCTTTTCCACCTTTCTTACTCCAGGGGAATCAGATTTTCCTTCCACTAAATATGAAGATCAAAATTGAAAACACTGGTCTGATAATCCAGGGGTAAAGATAACAGATACACCCAGAAAACTTTTTAGATTTGGCTTCATGGTACGCTACATCTTGCTATGAGTTGTCTATCATTCATTTTAGTTTCATACCTGGGTGTCAGCAGCTAAAGTCCATGGCTAGCATGTGCCCTGGGCTGTCTATAGGAAGAAAGTAAGCCATGACTGACTCTAGTGGCTTAGGTGAAATCATAGTGTGACCTGCCTTCGTGATGTGTCTATGGCTTGGATGTTGGAGTTCCTGTGGGAAGAGAAATCCAATACATGATTGTTTTGCTATAATCTTAGAGAGGACCTAATTGCCTGGGCTTAAGCCATTCAGAAAACTGAGAATAATAATAATCATCATTATCATCTCATAACTTAGAAGTTACCATGTCATACTGAGATTTGTTTCCCCAGGGCTGGCAGGCACTAAACAAGTGTTTATTGATTTGATCTGACCAATATGTTTCTTTTAATGTAATTCTAGGAAAATGGACTTAGAAAATATATTTTTGGCTGGAATAAGGACAAAACGTTGTTGTTGTTGTTATTTTTAGCCATAGATGTCTTGGAATAATGTTATCTTGATAAATGCAACTACCCACTAGTTGATGGATAATAGTTGATAATAAACAACTATCCACTTAGTGATGGTTGGTATGTGTTCCTGACCTAGGATGAGGTTAACTGATATTACAGCTGTGCTTTCTGGTGTCCTTCAGGGTTTGATGGAGGAACTGCAGAAACCATGGTTCATGGGAGGTAGAGCAGGGGCACAGGAGGGCACAGGTCCCCTATTGTGAATTCAACCAGAGTAGCTTTGTCTCGATCTCTTGTACCATGTAAAATTTGAAGAAAGGATGATAAAGACATTGGTAAGCCACTGGAGTAAACCAGTGGATTTCTTTGGGTATCATATGTGATGTAGTTAATCCTACATCATTCTCTCTGTGCCTAAGAAAGGAACAACTGGTGAGGTGATAGTGGGCAACTCAGAGTCTATCTTCCTCAAAGGCAATTTGGAGAGTGGAAAAAGCATGAGCTTTGGAGGCAGACAAGCCTGAGGTCAAAGCATGGATCTTATTAGGTCTGTACAGCAATACACTGCCCTTGCAGGATACCTGTGAACAATAGGAAAGGCCACAGGCTTAAAAGAAGGGCAATATATTGTAGTGATTAAGAGTATGGGCTTGGGAGTTGGACTGCCTGATTCAAGACTGCCATTTACTAGCTTGGTAACCTTGGGCAAGTTAATTAATTTCCCTAATCTTCAGTCTCCACATCTGTAAATGGGTTTATCAATAGTATTCGTGTCATAAGCTTGTTATAAGACTTAAATGAATCTATGTCTGCAAAGCACTTAGCACTGCTAGACACATAGTAAGTGTACAGTGATGACAATTGTTACAAATAATTATTAGTTCTAAGCACAGACCCAGACACACAGAAGACATTTAATAAATTATAGTTATAATAACTTTCACCCAAGATCTCCTCTCAGAAAAAGAAAATACTAAAGTGAAGAAGGAACAGAGAGGAGCCATGCATTAGTAATACAGAATGAAAGAGTGAGTTTCTTAAAGTATTGAATATGAGTAGAAAAACTGCATGAGTGGCGAAGAAAAAGATTAGGGGATGTTTATGGGCTTGGGAACCATGGTAGTGACCAGATACACAAACATGGGGTCAATTTCATGCTCTGAGATAAGGCATTACTGTGAAAGAGGAAAAGCCTGGCATGACTCAGCAGGCCTCATTCCAAAAGCAAGGCACTATCTTCAGACAGGCTCCAATAAAATGCACATGGAACACAGAAGCCAGCTAACACAGATCATTTTCTCAATTTTCCAAACCCATACCTTATGTCCTGTGGGGTGGCCATCCTGCTCAGGGCCAGATTCAGGCAGGCAGTGGGACAAAGAAAGCCAAGAGAGATGTTTAGAACAAAGAATGGGGGTAACTCTCCAACTCCCACATATCATTAGCGGCAAGTGTGTGGTGCCCAGTTGTGCAAGGCTTTGCATTAAATAACAGACAAAGGGAATTGTCTATATGTAGCTCCTGCCCTTATGCACCTCAGGATCCAATATCCATCAGAGACTCCTTTTCCTAGGCGGCCCACCAGGCAATAAGATCAGATGGCAACTTTGCAAACTCATGTTTTATCTTCTTAATATAAAAGCTGATTCCCTCAAATTATCCATTAGAGGCAAAAGAAGAAGAAAATTATCACCCAACAGTAACTCTTAAAATCCAAACTGATTAATTTCTCAAATGAATAATTTAGATCTGAGACATGAAATCATTTGGAAAAGAGCTTCTCCTTTAAGTGATTTCATTCTACACCTTTCAACACCAATGGATGCCACTATTTCACAAAACTTAATGCTCGTCTCATTTGCAAAATGACTTCCAATGTAACCAATCAAAGGGAGAAAGCAGCGCCTAACAGCAGGGCAGGATTCCCTTCCAGTTCTGAAGAGGAAAAGGCAGGACAAGGGTGAGCTGTAGCCAGGTCAATCCCTTCAACCTAAGCAAATAGCTCCTTCTGGGTGAATGGCCAGGAATTGAGATATTAACCTGGAAATGTTATCTGGATACTAGATGGATGACCGATCCCCAAAATACTTCAATACAATAGAATAAATCTCCGAACAAAGACACGGTGTTATGTTTAATCTGTCTTTAATGATCAAGGCCATCATATTACACATAAATTGTCATTATATGGTAGTTGTGTGGAAATGCATGTCAAAAACAGGCATGTTAGATATATGTATAGCACAGAGGTTCAAATCTTACTCCATAAGTTTAAATCCTGGTTCCACCATTTACCAACTATGTGACCTTGACTCATCTTTGTGACTCAGTTTACTAATCTATAAAATGGGTATAATATTGCTCATCTCACAGAGTTTGACAAAGACTCTCTCCTTTGACTGAAACTTTAGTCAGGCTCCTCTTAGTCCTCAGCTTGACTGGGCCTGAACTGGGGCTTCCCTCTCTGTAGAATTCATTTTGAACAAGAATCCTACTAACAAAAATCCTTGGCCAGGCCCAGTGGCTCATTCCTGTAATCCCAGCACTTTGGGAAGCTGAGATGGGCAGATCACCTGAGGTCAGGAGTTTGAGACCAGCCCAGCCAACATGGTGAACTGTCCCTACTAAAATTATGAAAATTAGCCAGGCATGGTGGCGGGCGCCTGTAATCCTATTACTCGGGAAACTGAGTCAGGAGAAGCGCTTGAACCCGGGAGGCAGAGGTTGCAGTGAGCCCAGATCGAGCCATTGCACTCCAGCCTGGGTAACAAGAGCAAAACCCTGTCAAAAAAAAAAAAAAAAAAATCGTCTGCCCCATCACCCTGGTCTGCCTTCAACAATGATCCCATCAAGTTGGTTTAGCCAGAAATCCCCTTATTCTCAATGCTCACTCTTAGTAATTTTCTATCCACTGACCCCCACCCTACTCCATGCTTATAAACCACTTGTCCTTGTCTGGGAAAGAGTTAGGTCTACTCTCTCCCCTCTTCTGCAATCCCCTGTTGCAGTGATCCCAATACCTATGGCCATGATCCCCGTGAATAATGTCTGCCTCACCATCTTTAACATGTGCCAGAATAATTTGCATTTCACAGGTTGAAGTGAGGATTAAATGATTAACATAATCCAGGTATAGAACTTAATACCATATCCAACACACAGTCAGCTTCCTGTCAGTTATTACTATTCCCACCAGACAAGGCATTACAGACTGTGGAGAAGCCCCATCATCTCTCTCACACCTCACACCTTTATGGTTCTCTCTGGACCCTTGAGATATAAAAGATATTCTTTTGTTTTTGTTTTTGTTTTTGAGGCAGTCTTGTTCTGTCACCCAGGCTGGAGTGCAGTGGCGAATCTCAGCTCACTGCAACTTCTGTCTCCCAGGCTCAAGCGATTCTTCTGCCTTAGCCTCCCGAGTAGCTGGGATTACAGGTGCACACCACCAAGCCCGGCTAATTTTTTTTTTTTGCATTTTTAGTAAAGACAGGGTTTCACCGTGTTGGCCAGGCTGGTCTCAAACTCCTGACTTCAACTGATCTGCCTGCCTCAGCCTCCTAAAGTGAAGAAAACTTTTTATTTGAGCTGCTGTGAGTTACTTCTCTAAGACTCAGAATCTAGAATCCAGCTGACTTGGTCTCAAGTTCCAGTTATGCCCATTATGAGCTGTGTGGCCTTGGGCAAGATGCACAACCTTATTAAGTCTCAGTTTTCTCATCTGTAAAGTAGGGATAATAGTAATAACTATTCAGAAAGAACTTGTGAGGATTAAATGAACTTACATACTTCAGACACTCAGCATAGTCAACACCATTATTAATATTAATACCATTAGAGTAACAAAGCTCTCCGGCTTCAGGATCCTTTTCTCTAAAATAAAAAGAGTTAAATTATCTCTAAGATCTCTTTCAGGACTAACATTTTAAAAATTTCTAAATCTATTGCCACTTTACAGATGCAAAAACTGAGTCACATTTCACAAATAACAAACGCCATGGTTTCCCAGACCATTACCCCTCATAAGTAGACCCTAAATACTTTATTCTATTTTAATTTACAGGCCTACCAAAAGCCCGGGCCTTTTGAATATTCAGCTGGAATGTTAATTATGGGAAATTCCAGAATCCGTGGCTTAGAGACAAGTTCTCATTTACTCTGTTCCCTGGCACTGGGATCCCTCCTGCCTTGCCTTCAGAACACCAACTTACTTTCCAAAGCCCACGCAACCAAAGCCAGATGGCAGTGCCACTCGGTGCCTGCTGCCCCAGGCCTCCATCCCTGCCAGCCCTCAGAGCTCCATCCACTGGCCTGGGTCTCCAGTTCCTACCCCTCCTCTACTTGCCCAGGTCTCAAAGGTGGCCCTAAAGAAAGCCTTCCTTTATACCACTTCCAGAAACACATTCTAAACCTTATTCTGGGCCTGAGTCACTACAAACCAGGAAGAACCACCGGTTCATTTGTTCCTTATCAGATTTAAACACCATCCACTTATTGGAAAGAAATCATTTCTTTAGTTACGGAAGTTTTGCTCTTCCTTTGCTTGTTTTACTGGTGGTGGTGGCATTTTGCACACCGTAAAGGGCCATTTCACCAGCTGACGCAATGATGAGCTTGTTGGACTCCTCGTCCCATAACAGAGGAGCACAGGAAGGTTCCAGGAGATCGCAAAGCCTGGGGTTCCTGGTGGGAGCTTTGCACTGGCTGACCTGGGTCCCCATTTTGCCTGCTCTGCTGTCTGACTTCATGACAGGTTAGCCTGATGCACAGAAAGGCCAGGCGTATTCCCTGGTGGGTGGCTCTAAACATCTGCTCTGTGGTAAGAGGTTTTAGGAGGACTGAGGTGCTGGGTATCCATAGAAGACTGAGGGTGTTTGGTGAAAAGAATCTAAAATCCTCAGCGTAGTCAGAAGATAAGGGGGGAAAAAATCTCAGTTATTTCAATTCCCTGACTCACCATATTCTTCCAGGCAATGATCTTCATGTCCCAAGGCTAATCTTGAGGGGTGGGATTATCTTCAAGGGCAGAGACACTAATTAGCCATGGTGGGTGGATGGATGGCGTGACAGGCATCAGGCAGATCATCCTCAGTTCCTCCAAGTGAAGGGAGGCTGAGGAGACAGATGGAGGCGTGTCTCTTGCCCCTGAATGAACTGAGTGATTTATGTCTTAAGAAACCCCATGGCCTTGTAGTGTCTTGAACAGTGCGTGACTCTTAGCTTTTGACTTTCACAAATGCTTTCAGTTTACCCTCATTTTACAGAAAAAGAAGAGAAAGTAGACTTTCGGGGATCAAGGAATTTTCTTTAGGTTATGTGGCCAGTTAAGCATAAGAAAGGACAGCACTGCTGGCTCCTGACCCCTACCCATCTTCTCCCCATGAGGTCACTTTGCATGCTTTGTGCAGGGTCAGGGCTCCGGGCATTGGCCTGAGATGCTCAGATGGACCTGGCTTCCCTCCCTTCCCACAGGGAACCAGCCTGTGAGGACTGCTAGGACAGTCTTCATCTGTGTCTGCTAGGACACCAGCCAGAGTCTTGGAAACCTTCATTTTTCTCTTCCAAGTACTCAACTCCCAGAGAGTCAAGCAATCTGCCTACTGTAGCAGAAAGCCATGTCCATTTTTATCTGGAGCTATTTAATACATATTAGCAACATGCCAAGCACTGTTCCACGATCCCCAAAAGCCTTCCTCCCCACTTGGAATTGATTTATGCTAAAACAATTACACACCCTGGAGCTTCATGCCTGAAGTCGTCTAGAGGGGACCCCCATGGGACCCCATGATAGTAAAAGTGTTACAGCAGCATCCCCTTGGCATTTCTAAGGCAAGGTACCCCAGATGTACTCTAGAGCAGACCAGCTTTATGTCCGGTTTGCATGACCTGCCTCTGCTTTGGCCGAGGTTTCAGTGCACTGTGATAAAAGGTGCTACTGGAACACTAGAAGCTCTCTAAACTCAGGATTAACCAGCTCTCTGGAGGACACACAGCTGAGGCCCTTGGCACATGCAACTGTCTAAGAGAAGAGGTCTCTCTACTTAGCCTGTGTGTTTGTGCTCTGACGGTCTCAATTATGCTCTGATCAAGAGGTAGTTGTGATGGTTCTCAGATTCCTTATTCCAAATTTCCTTGTTATCATAATTACATAATTTTGATCAATATTATGTAACCTGATGAAATATGAGTTCAGGGGGAAAAAAAGAGTGTTTGCATGAAAACTAAGTGGAATGATTTGAAAAGAATTTGTAAAGGCTATTGCTACAAAAAAAAAAAAAAAATTGCCTAATGGTGTGTGTGAGAAAGACAACTGCACAGGATTGGGGCAAAACAATAAAAGCCCAAAATGGTTCTGCGTTCAGATTGCTTCATAGGTTTACTTATGTTTGCCTCCTGCATTAGAAGAACCTAAGCCAGAAATCGTAAAATCATAGCTATTGAGTTACAGGTGTGGTTTATTCAAAATGAGGTGTGGGAGCTTCCTTCAGTGGTGCTTACACAAAGGAAAAGTCTTAGCCCTATGTAATAATAAAAATAATAGAGATGGTGAATTAACGTTCATTTATTTAAGATAAATTAAAAACATTTAAGGTGGAAATCCATACTTTTCCATGGTTCACCTCTTCAACTAATTTTTTTCCACATAACCAATCCTAGACTGAAGCGGGTACTTCTACTGTAGTAAGAGGTAAATATACCAATGTACCCAGACAGTGAGTTAGACAGAAGAATGTGCTGCCACCAACATGAAGGCTTTTGCTCCTTGATTGTTCATTGGGTCTTGTTCTTTCATTTGTTCATTTATTGAGTTCATCAATATCCTTGAGCCTCCTGAGAAAGGCTTTGTGCCAAGGACTAGCAGTGTGGCAGGAGCAAGTTGATGGCAGCACCACAGTGCTCACTTTCCTGGTGCTCCCATTCTCCCATCCACCTACCAGCCAGCCAGATGCCACTCCTATCCGACTTCCCTGCCCCCATGCTGTGACAACCCCATGATTTTGCTTCTACTGTGTCCTTTGTCTGGAATCCTCTACCCACTCCCAGCCTGACCAAAGCCTTCCATCCCATACGCCACCTCCTCCTTGGAGTCTGCCATGATCTCTCCAGGCAGAAATGATCTCTTCCCACCGTATTCTCCCATGGAACTTTGTTTGTTTCTCTTTTATAAAATTTGTCATGTACTAACATTTATTACAAGTTTCTTGCCTTAGATGTAACCCCTTTCCTAAATTGGAAGGCCACCTAGGTCAATGACCAAGACTTGTTCATTCTGGCATCTCCACGCTGCCTGGTCCAGGGTCTTGTTCATAAATTCCAAATGTTGCTTTGAGTATTAAAATACTATATATAAAGATTAACGAACATAGGATATACCAAAAAAACACTTGTTGATAGATTATGTGTCGTTTTATCTCTAAAAAACATTTTTGATTGACTATGCAAACTTCAAACTTCCTTTACTCACCAGCTAGTTTGCAAGTAATACAATGTGATCTGCTAAAAGGAGGATTCTTTTGGAAGTTTTATTTGTCTGGGAACCTTGCATTCTATGGAGATTTTCTTTCCTGCTGGAAAACATCTGGACGTAAAATGAAAGAAATTAAGTTTTTCCTCATATTTCTAGAAATATTATTCTGCCAGGAATTTTGTTTATTCTCACATGCCCAGAATGGAGAGCAAAGGGACGATGAAGAACATGATACCTCTTTGGAAATTTCAGAATGCTAAAAGTTTCATTCTCCCAACTTGCATTTTAAGAGTTGTGAATCTGCCTCATCATAACGTAAGCAACTGTAAATGAGGATGACTTACGCAGTTACCCAAGATGGCCATGATTCCACTTTCCTGGAACCCAGAATTGCATGTTTCTGAAAAATAATCATTTCCAAAGAAAATAGATACTACTCAATAATGCTCTTTATGTTGCTAATGAGACTTGGTTGGTCACCATACTGATCCAGGCTATGTCTGCACAGCTTTGGCTAATGTCTATTACTGGGTACACAACTGAAGTAGATTATGCCTGGGAGGAAGTAAATTCATCCACCTTTTAAAGGACTTGGAGGGAAGCAGGATCCCACAGTGGAAAGATGGTGGGACAGGAGGTCAGCCATCCCAGGCTAGCATCCGGTTCTGCTCCTCATAAGCTGTGTGGCTTAAACTGGCAGAGCCTTATTCTCCTCCCCTGCTAACTGGGGAAAAGAATATGTGGTGAAAAGTAAGTGAGATATTGAAAGTAAAATGTCTGTGTCTAGATAACTATGGATGAAATAGTGAATTCCTTACTTTGATTCGCTCTTGTTGCTTATAAAGCATTTGCGCACTCAGCTCATTTGAGTCTCTTAAACTCCCTGTGAGAGAAGTAAAATAAGTACAGGTTGAACTTTCTGAAAAGGCTAATGTTTGACTACTTAGACCTACTAGAATAGACTATGGATCCACCTGACATTATCCCCATTTTGTAGAAAAGGAAACTGCGGAACCCAGTAATTCTGACTCTCAGGCCAGTATGTCTATCACCAAAAGGTTGTTCAAAATGAAAAAGACGAACATACCAAAAAAAACATAAGCACAGTCTTCTATAAGTAGACATCCAGCAGAAGAAACACAAATGGATAATAAATGCAAAAAATGGGCAAACTCACCAGAAATCAAAGTATATAAATTAAAACAAAAGCCAGTTACTTTTTTTCCCTTATCAAACTATCAATTTTTAAATGTTACTACTGTGGGAAAAAGTGAGGGAAATGTATAGCTGATTCATACTTGCGAGAAGTGTAAACAGTACAATTTCTCTGACATGAACTTAAATATGTATAAAAATCCTAGAACAATTCAGGAGTCAGTGTTCAGGAGTTTATCTAAAATCACAATCAAAGATTTGAAAAATGAAAGATGCATATTACAGTATTATCTATAATACAAAATTGTAAACGACCTAAATGTCCAAAAGAGAATTAAATACATTTCTCAACACTTATATATTATGAACTCTGCACCCATTAAAAATTATGCTTTAGAAGATTATTTAATGAATGAATGGCGTATGGGATGGAAGGCTTTGGTCAGGCTGGGAGTGGGTAGAGGATTCCAGACAAAGGACACAGTAGAAGCAAAATCATGGGGTTGTCACAGCATGGGAGCAGGGAAGTCGGATAGGAGTGGCATCTGGCTGGCTGGTAGGTGGATGGGATTAAGGACAGGTTTAAATGAGGTATATATGTATATCCTATGGTTTTAATTTTCTAATTAGTTATACATACACACACACACCATGCATTTAAAAATCAACCACAATTTTAATATTATTCTCACTGGGATGAGAAATTGTAGTTTTTTTCTTTTTTATGTTCTTTTGTATTTTCTGGATTTTCTTTAATAAACATGTATTTATCATCGGACAAAAGTGTGCAAAATATTAATATTTTTACATTGAAGGCCTAATTCAAGCAAAAGAAACCATATTCCTAAACAACAAAAAAGTACTCATAATCCTCATACATCGTCTTAGATGAAACACTTATGTACTAACATACTCAAAAATCAAGCTCACCCTTACACCAAAAACAGAGGTACCAACCCTGGTTTTGTCCACATTCAGGACACAATTAAACCTGACCTGCAATCAGCAGTGGGATATGGCAGATGAAGAAAGCTCAGGATGTGGGATTTAACTCACCACCAATCAACAATGAGTGTGATCACGGCACTGAACACAGGCACCTGAGTTCCATGAGAAACCCTAGAGCTAGTGAAAATGAGAAGACCAGGCGGTTGGGAAGCTTCAAGTACAAGATTTATAAATGACCATCTATTGAGCTTATTTGTGTAACAAAAAGGGCAAAAGCTCTCTATTCCACAGTCTGGTTGTTTCAGATTGCTTCTATTGTGGACATGTATTTTTTATTTTCCCTTCTTTTCGTCAGTTATCCGTTCTATAACAACATGGCTCAATCTCTTCAGTTCAGGTAGGACTCACATACCCACAAGCTGTGCTCCCCGAAATACACAGAAGGACCTTTGCATTGCCTTACGCCTAGTTGATAGACTCCTCCACCCCTCTAGCCATGGTGACAGGTGCAGAAGTGGGCTTACAACTCAATCAGACTAATCAGCCTTTCCTGGTATTTTACCAGAGTCCATGAGACATACAATTATCTGGGGCTGCCAGCAGTCATCTTACCTATTCATGAAGAGAAACTACTTGAAGATTAAGCCACGCAGAGGCACAGAGATGAGAGATAGAGCTAGAAAGAGAGAGAAACCTTATTTGAAGCACTAGATCCAACTGTTCCTGAAGCTGGCTGTCTCTCATGAACTTCCCAGGTACTTAAGCAAATTAATAACCTTTTTAAAAATAAAGTTATGAACTAATCCTCTATCACCTGCAACTGCAATATTCCTAATTAATACAGCTTTTTTCTCCTCTCCTCTGTCTTTTCAGTATTATGATGGTTGCAATAGACAGGATTTGGTCCCTTACCGCTTGCAAGTAGCCCCTATCCCTGAAAGAACTAGCAGGTATAGGAAAGAGGTTTTATGATTCATTTCTCCTTTAGCCACTAGCATAGTATTACGCAGAAGACTAAACAGGCATACATGGGAGTAGAGGAAAGGGCTTGGGTTTAAGCTTATAGGTCAAAACTAGTTTTTGTTCTTCCACAAGCTCCATCCTAGTTCATGAAGTGATTAAACCAGACAGCAATTAAAGCCATACCCTAGCTATTAATGAAATATCTATTCCTTGGGAAAATATTAACAGTTACCATAAAAGGGTGTGGAGGGGACCCTAGTACCCCCACTATCCCCTTTCTCCTCTTATTCCCGAACATACAGCTAAGCTACATTTGACAATCTCTCCTGCAATCAGACGGAGTGTTATCACTATATCCAGCCAATACAATGTGAACAGAAATGCACTGTATTGATTTATTCTACAATTGTTTCTGAGCAGGTAAAATAGAGCCCAAGGTGAAAACTAGGTCTTTCCTTTTTTAAAAAAAAAAAAAAAAAAAAAAAAGGCAAAGAGCCAATTTTCAGGACCCAAGAGATAGAGCTGGCATTATTTTGACTCAAAGCTGATGGAAAGGAGTTTCTTCTGTCACTTCTGCCATGGTCAACAATGTTCCTTGACCCTGGTGGTGGAAGCACAGGTACAAGTCAGCAGATGTTGCTGGAGGGGCCTCAGGAGAGGGAGAAAAGGGTTGCAAATGTCAGGAGCCAGACGTGGTCTGACAAACGTGAGCAGGAGCTACGCCTACAATCTTTGCTGGTTAGTAGCCACCGCCTCTATCATTAGTCAGTTCTACTGACGAACCAAGCGCGCACTCATTCACATAGTACCAAGCACTGCGAAGGTGCTGGCACCACAGAGAGGAGGAAGACAGTCTCTTCCCCTGTAATAAAGTTACACACACGCTCCTCTAATACCCAGGGTAGGGCCTGAAACTTCCAGAAACTGTTCACAAAAGAAAAGTTATTTGGGCTGACTCCTCGGTAGAAGCCCACATCAGACAAAGGAGTGGAGAGCACTCCAGCGAAAGGGAACAAGGGCAGAAATCTGGAGTGCAAAAGAGCATGGCACGTGCAGGAAATGGCCAGAACGTCTGTGTGACTGGAACCTAAGTTAACTCCGTAGAGTGATGGGGCGGAAGGGCTGTATGATATGTGAGAAACGGCACGCTATCCATTATATAAGCAGATATTGTAGGAAATCAGGCCGGAAGGATTAGAAGAGGAGAGAACTAAAAAAACGTTCACATGGATAGGACCAGCAGATACTCACTCATTCAACAAAGGTTTCTCAAGCTCCTACTCTATGCCAAGGACTGTTTTAGATGTCTAGAATACATCAGTGAGCAAATCAAAGATACCTGCCCTTAAGGAGCCTACATGCTAATGCAGAGAGGCAAGCAGCAATAAACATAATAAACAAGCTAACTATATAATAAGGCAGATGATAAACTAAAAAACAGTAGAGGAGGTAAGGGGGTCAGGAGTTGGGGGAGGAGGTGTTGCAGTTCTAACTGGGGTGGCCAAGGCAGGCCGCAATGAGAAGTGAGATTTGAACAAAGACTGAAAGGAGGTAAGGGAGTCAGCCAAGGTATCAGCAGATACCTCGGAGAAGAGCATCTCAGACAGAAAAAAAAAGAAAAGTCCTAAGGTTGGAGGCCAGGGAGCCTGAAGGGAAGGGAGCAAGGAGAGAGAATCAGGAGGTGAGGTCAAAGAGAGCCGATGGGGCAGCTGGATTGTGAAGGGCCATATAGGCCACTGTAAGGAATTTGGCTTTTACTCTGAGTGCAAGGGACCCGAGGTGACAGGAACGCTGCAGTAGACAGTAAGACATTGCCATTGTCAGAAGGAAGGGAGAGGTGCTTGTGATGGTTAATACTGCGTGTCAATGTGATTGGATTGAAGGATACAAAGTATTGATCCTGGGTGTGTCTGTGAGGGTGTTGCCAAAAGAGATTAACATTTGAGTCAGGGGGCTGGAGAAGGCAGATCCGCCCTTAATCTGGTGGGCACAATCTAATAAGCTGCCAGCACATATAAAGCATTCAGAAAAACGTGAAAAAGAGAGATGAGCCTAGCCTCCCAGCCTACATCTTTCTCCTGTGCTGGATGCTTCCTGCCCTAGAACATCGGACTCCAAGTTCTTTAGTTTTGGGACTCGGACTGGCTGTCCTTGCTCCTCAGCTTGCAGAAAACCTATTGTGGGACCTTGTGATCGTGTAAGTTAATAGCTAATAAACTCCTATATATATACACACATATATGTATATATGTATATGTGTATATATGTGTGTGTGTGTGTGTATATATATACACATATATATGCTATTAGTTCTGTCCCTCTAGAGAACCCTGACTAATACAGTGCTGTAGCAATATCCTTGAGTAGAAGAGGGAGGCATGGCATACTGCACAGGCAGACAGACTGGCTTTAGAAGGGAAACAGGCTGCAAGGTGGAGTCTGTGGGTACAGATGGTGGTAGGTAGGGGAAAGTAGGGCAGGAGTCTGTGGACTTTCTCTTCTGCTTGCTTCAGTTTTCTCAGTGAAGTAGGAAGCAGGGTCATTAGCTGAGAGTGGGTATGGGGGGAGGAAATTAGTTAACTGGGAGAATGAAAGGACCAGGAACTAACCGAATGATTGCCTGGCAGCATTAAGGACCCACTTAACGGTTCACGGCCATGAATTTAAAGTGAGACCAGTCAGTGTGGCTGTGTTTTTCTCTGGTGATATTCAGCTGCACGGATGCAGGAGGAAGCAAGTTGGATTTAACCAAGATTGTGGTTTCACTAAATAAGTTTGAGGAAATGAGAAAGGGGCAAGGGGGGTCAACAAGATATAGCAGGATGTGATTATGAGGATTGAGCCTGAGATTTAAGCTCAGGAAGAAGAATGGGGACGCCAAAGGGGTGAGGGACAGGGAAAAAGTGGAAATACCAATCGAGTATGGTCCTCGTGGCCAAGAGCATCATTCAGAGCGGGTGCTAAAGAGAATGAGCTGGAGGCTGGGTGCAGTGGCTCATGCTTGTAATCCTAGCACTTTGGGAGGCCGAGGCAGGCGGATCACAAGGTCAGGAGATCGAGACCATCCTGGCCAACATGGTGAAACCCTGTCTCTACCAAAATACAAAAAAATTAGCCAGGCGTGGTGGTGCGCACCCATAGTCCCAGCTACTCAGGAGGCTGAAGCAGGGGAATCACTAGAACCTGGGAGGAGGAGGTTTCAGTGAGCCAAGATCGTGCCACTGCATTCCAGCCTGGTGACAAAGCAAGCCTCCGTCTCAAAAAAAAAAAAAAAAGAATGAGCTGTAAAGATAGGAGCTGGGGACCAAGAGTGGGGCAGTAATTTGAGAGTATAGAAGAGCTGCCAGAGTTGGTAATGAAAGGGCACAGGAATAAGTGGCTGAGGTGGGGTCAGAGGGTGGAGAAACCCATCTGGGCGAGCCATGCTAGAGGTAAAGATTCATGGGTCCCGGGTGTTTGAAACCTTGTTGTGCTTGTGAGTTGCAGAGAGAGAGTACAGAGGGAGGAGAGAGAAGGGCTGAGTTCAGAGCCCTGGGAGGACAATGTTGGACAGTGGGGAGGCCCAGCAGGGAGGAGGTGAATAGGCAAAAATGCACACCACTGTCCTGGTAGTCAACAGAGAAACAGTCTGAAGAAGGAAATGCATGGCGGGCAGAGTCAGAGTCCTCAGAAAGGTCAAATCAGGTAAGGACCAAACATTGTCTATCAGATTTGGCAATTAACACTTCATTAGTGGATTTGGGAGCAGCTGGTGGAGTGAGGCGTGAAGGAGAGGTGAAGAAATGGAGCCAGCAAGTGTGGACCTCATTCTCTCTGAAGCAGCTCAGAAGCAAGTCCGGATAGTAGTGAAACTATATCTGATAGTTAGTCCCCTATGGCTCTAAGCTGAGCCTACTGACAGAACCTTTCCTGGAAATGCAAAATGAAAAGAGAAAAAACAAAAATGACTTCATTGCTTTAAATCATGCAGATCAGTATGCACACATCTGTAAAACACTGTTGTCAAGACAACTGACAAACCCCGGAAAACCAATCCCTCACTTCATTCATCCATCACCTTGTTCTGTGCCTGTGGTGCCTGCCTTTTTCTCTGTTGCCATAGATAACCTTAATTTAGATGAGAACCTGCTCATTTAAGACACAGTGAAACCATGATCATTTTTGGATTGGATTATTGCCCATTTGAGAAAGTGGTTACTGAAGAGGACCTGTGATCGTGCACGAAATGCAGGGATGACAATGACCCTACATGTCAGATAGCCAAGTCACAGTGCTAACTGGGACACAGAGGACCTGAAGAACTCAGCCATTCGTTAAAGCAAACATCCTATAAAGCCCTACTACTCGCTTATTAGAGAAAATGGGAGTGAAAGTATGAACCACCTACTTCACAGGATTGTTGGAGAATATAATGTGAAGAGTTACAAAGTATCCTAAGGGAAATCAAGGCCTTACACATGATATTTTAGTTATTCTAGCTGTTATGAAACCTTCCTGGGTATTGGCTGGGTTTAAACTGTAAATAAAGAAAACATCATATTTCACTTAAGTTACTGACAAGGCATATAGTAATAGGGTGACTTCAAGATATCCAGTGGAATTACCCTCTGAGCTTATGTTATAATAAACACAATCATTAATGTTAGGCCTAAGTCTTGGATAGACAAGGACCCCTAAAAACTGAAGTAGTTAAAAACTAACACAGGGATAGAAAGCCAAACACTGCGTGCTCTCACTCATAAGTGGGAGCTGAGTAATGAGAACACATGGACACAGGGAGGAGAACAACACACACCAGGGCCTGTGAGGGGGTCGGGGAGGGAGAGCATCAGGGTAAATATCGAATGCATGCTGGGCTTAATACCTAGGTGATGGGTTGATAGATGCAGTGAACCACCCTGGCACACATTTACCTGTGTAACAAACCTGCATGCCCTGCACATATATCCTGAAACTTTAAATTAAATTTAAAAAAAAAAAGAAAGAAACTACCTCAGTATCCCAGGTCAGCTCTGCAATGTCTTTAAATGTGCTCTAGCAGCAATTCTTTTGGTGGTGGTTGTTTCTTTTTCTTTTTCTTTTCCTTTTTTTTTTTTTTTTTTTAGGTAACAAAGTCATTTTCTGACAATTCTGGGGGCCAGAAGTTCAAGATGCCTCTTTTAATCAGGGAAGCTTTGCCTGTCCCTGCCCCCAATTCAGAAAATATCCCCCTGACCACTGATTCCTTTTTACCCTTTTTTTTTTCTTTCCAAGCAACACAGAATCTTGGGCTCCTGGAGACTGGTGAACTCCTCTGGAGACATCTGAAGCCATAACCTGGCAGCTGTGCCAGGTTAAACCTTGGGAAACCTTCCCCTCAGTCAGGCTTGGTCCCTGGGCATCCTGTGGCAAGACTGTACCTCCGCCCCAATGTCTACCCTCTTCCCATCTCTTTCTCCTCTCCCTCCACCATCCCTGTCATCTGCCCTATCCTGGAGCGCCTCTAACTTTCACTGGTCCCCTCATTGCTCAGGACTCATATTGTTAAAAAGAGCTGCCATCGTAATGAGTGTCCTTCAAGAACATTGTTAACTCACATGTATATAGTGCATTATAATTAATAACAAGCACTCCCATAAATTGTTTCATTTGAACCTCAGAGCAAACCCATGAGAGGGAAAGAATTAGTAGTAACACCTCTATTCTACAATTGGGGGGACTGAGGCTTAGTGAGGCCAAAGTCACACATTATTTTATATTAGTTTCCCCTGACTGTTGTAACAAATTACCACCAACTTGGTGGCTTAAAACAACACAAACTTATTCTTGTATACTAACAGATCACCTTTTTCCCCTGTATCGTCATCACATGGCCTTCCTCCTCTTCTGTAGCCAAATCTCTCTCTGCCACAGTCGTGATTTCAGAACCTACCTGATCAGTCAAGATAATCTCCCCCATCTCAAGATCCCTGACTTAAACACATCTGCAAAGCATCTTTTACCACATAAGTTTCCAGAAATTAGAAATTAATGTCTCTGGGGACCATTATTCAGGCTACCACACGCGTCAAATTTGTAGCAAGAGTTCTACATTCCCTGGTGAAGCATTTCAACTCATTTTCTTTCTCTTTGGAATTTGCAGTCATCACTAAGTTGCTATTTTTTCAGTTAAGTTCCTGGTCAAGAGCTGAGCAAGTGGCCCCTCCAAGCCTGCTTCTGCAGTCAGATCACCAAATCATCCAGACAAGGTGAGCCTCATGGTGACTGGCGTCACCCTGAAGTGGCCCCACAGGCTGCACAGTGCTTTCACACTTCTGCGTCTTAGCCTTCAGTCTCCTCTGCCCAGGCACATCTTTCTCTTTTGTCTTTTCTCCCATTGAGTCCCGTGCCCTTTTCTACCCCCAATCCTCCTCAACTGGACCCTATGGGCTGCTTCTCCATTTCACCAGGGTGGACACATTTAGTTCCATCTGCAGTTGTCGCTGACATTCTGTTTAATCCCTGGAAGACCTAGTTCTTAATGGCATTTTCACCCTTTCACTGCAAATTGCAAAGACCTTCCCCAGGCCCCAAGATGGCCCCTCAGAGAAGACGCTCTGCTTCATAACAACAAAATAAAGCAAGACCCAACTCTTCTTTGGGAGGCTAATTTAAAATCCACTTGTTCCTCTTTAGCCCCTATCAGTTTTTCTTTCATATAACCACCAAGAATTAAAATATAAAGGATATTTTGCTAAGAATCCAACTGTCTCAGTCGGGGGCAAGACCATGCCTGCGGGCTGAAAGGGGCTGCTTTGGGAGCTCTGTGAGAGCTCGTAGAGGTGGCCTCAGACTGCCGAGCTGTTCCCACAAGGGTCCTCCAGCAGGCAACCTACTCAGCACTCTCTATATCCTTCCAGGGCCACCCATCACCTAATACTGGGCCCACCCATGGGGAGGGGACATTATTGTCTCTATTGGATAGATGAGAAGATAGTAGAAACAGTCCAATATCACACCCCTGTAAGTGCCAGAACCACGGCCAGAAGCTAAATCCATTGACTTCAGTGAGTAAAATCTGGAGGCAAATTCCATGAATATGTGTCTTCTCCAACCACCATTCCAGAGATCTACTTTTGGGACTTGATGGATTCCCAAACAGAGACATGAGTTAACCAGAATAGGTGAGCAAGAAATAAAACTAGACATGAAGAAGATATTCACAGTCTGCCTCCTCTTATCTCAAGTGTTCATTTTATACAATTACACTTGTTACCTGATAAATTTAGGTTATACACATTTTAAAAATCCTCCTCTTTCCCTTAATCCTGAACCTGCACCTCCCAACCCTTCAAAAATTTGTCTTAGGTTGAAAATATGGATTTTTTTTTTCATTTGTGTTCCAGTCAGGTCTTGGGCCGTAAGTTAGATTGGAACCTGGTAATAGGTTTCCCAGCTGTGTGTACATGTTGCTTCCATCTTTTTTTTCCTTTTCACCTTTGGACATGTGCTTCAGAAAGCCTGTCTGGGTCTTTGTGCTCACCTGTGTTCATATTTGTGGACCGTTTCCACAGCTTTGTCAATTCTCTGTGAACACCAGAGTTTTATGCATAACAGCAATGGGTCATTAGTCCAATTAAGTCTGCAGCCATTTCAATGGCTTCTGTAGGAGGAGATGGAACACAATATGTAATTTCAGCTTTTCTTGTGATGGTTTTCAATCCTTCCATGAACTAAATCATTTTATCAGTTTTTTATTTTTTTTACATGTCCCATTAAACTACAGAACTGGAACATACTTGTGAATGGTTTCTTTCTGCTTTAACTCAAGGAGTTCCTGACATAACAAAAACTGGTAATTAACTGGCTCAGAGACTTTTACAATAGCCTCTTTAAATAAGTTCCAGCATGCAGCCTCGCCATCCCACTCCACACTGCTGATAGCGCCGCAACGCACCCTCTATTAAACCAGCTATCACTCCAGCCATCGGCTCCCTCACTCTCCACCACGCTGTTGTTCTGCCTGGAAATGCCCACCTCGCTCCAGTTTCCCTCCTTAGTGAAGTCATCCCTTGATGTGGGACTCCTCCCTCTCTGTTCTCAGCCAGGCCCTTTCTTCGTTCCCTGAGAATTCAACCTCAATAGCATCAGCACCACAGGGCCAGGGCTTCTGAGGTTCATTTTAAATGTAGATGATGCAAGGATTCAGTCCAGAAGAACGTCCAGAGGAATGTCACCCTGGCTCTCAGCCACACGCTGTGAACCCTGATCTGCTACTCCACTTCCTCTTTCTACGACCAGCCTCAGCAAGGAAAGCCCTAGTTTCTTTCTGGAACTAATCCAGTCAGTTCAACAGATTACCACAAAAGCCCCTTCCTGGTCTTCCTGCTCCCAAACTTGCCCACCCCACCTACAGCTCCTTTTCCACAAAGCAACCGTAGTGCTCTTTCAAAATGCAGCGTTTCTCCCTGAGGTTTTCATTGCCCTTGGAATAAACCTAATTCCTCACCAGGGCCAGGATCATCTCTGAACACTGTCCTCACATTCACTGTGTTCCTGCCTCCCTTCTGCTCCTCAAAGCCAAGCCGGCGTCGCTCTGGGGCCTTTGCATCAGCTGCGCCCTGGGCCTGCAGTGCCAGTTTGCATATGTCTGGTTCCCTCTTGCCTCAGGTCTCCACTCAGCAGTCGTCTCCTCTGGGAGCCCTTCCTTCACCACCACCACCACACACACACACACACACACACACACACCACAAACCATTGTATCCCTGTATTCTATTATTTACTTTTATTTTTAATAACAATCTCACTCTACAGTTATTGCTACAATCCTTTGCCTATCTGTACCTGTGTTTCACCCACAGAATGTAAGCCCCTTGAGAACAGAGTCCATTTGTTTTGCTTGTGCCACATCTACCTCTGCATTTGGCACACAATAGATGCTCAGGAAATATTTCTTGAATGGAGGGTTTTGTAACAGGAGCTGTACCAAGCGCAGAAACTCCACCAATGACAAAGACCCTGCCCTGTGGGCTCCACAGCCTAGAGGGGTAAGCAGATAAGAAAATATAATCTGAACTGAAGTACACTTTAAAAGCGCAACAGGGATGCACTGTGGTGATGAGCTGCACAGGGCTTCGGGGCAGCAGAGCTCTGCCCTTACATTAAACCACCAAGGTGTATGTAGATCAAGGATAGGTGATCTTTGGCAGAAGTTTGGTACTGAAACAAAGTGACTATGCCCTGAAGTTAAACACCAAACACCAAACTGAAATGAAGGCAGTTCCTGGTTAAATACACCAACCCTGTTACTAACTCACCCTGCTGTGCAAATTTATTAAAGCAGTCTCCAAATAAACAAGTCCTAAAACTAATCAGGAAGTGGAAAAACATAAAAATAATCCCCAGCCCACAACACACAACCATGAAAAAAAGAAATAAAGAAAAATGTTCTATATAAAACCCGCGGGGCCAAACTCTGTCCTCAATTAGTGGTGCCGGCTGCCAGCTGAAGTCAATGGAGGTTTTCAGTCCAATAATAGAGGCAGGATTCGGGGCCCACGACGCATTGCATTTACTTTTAGGTAATAAATCAGGAATGTCAAGTGGATGTGCATGGGCTTCAATGTCGTGAAACTTAAACCTAACAGCACTGTCCTCCATGTTGAGATCCACTGGAGCTCAGAGCAGCCAAGGAGGTTCTACAGTGTGTGTGAAGAGACACCCCGCGTGGGCTGTGCTAGGCATCACTAGGAGGAGGAAACTCGTCCAGTCAGCCCTATGCCCTGCCCAGGACCGGCTGTATAATTTGTGGGCCCCAGTGCAAAATGAAAATAACCCCTTGTTCAAAAATAATTAAGAAGTTCAAGATGTTAACAACAGAACATTAAACCAAGTCCAAGGCCCTTCTGAGCACAGAGTCCTATACAGTTGCATAGGTTGTACACCTATGGAGCCAGCCCTGAGTAGAACAAATTCTGGAACACAAGCTTGGGCTCAGATTTAGAGCTCTCCATCAGTGTCACAGCTGACAATTTTTAAGCACTTTCTATGTACCAGGAACTGTTCTAAGCGCTTTACCCATATTAACTCACTGATGCCTCACAGCAAGCCCATGCAAAAAGAAGTCTAAGTATCCCCATTATATATTGAAGAAATTGAGCTGCCCGAGGTTGTACAGCTTGTAAGTGGCTGAGCCAAGATTCAAACCCACATGATCTAGCTGTTAGCTACCTTCTAGTGCTTGTTAGCGGTAGTCATATTAACTATGTTAGTCACTCGACACGTCATTCTGTTTCTCTCATTCTAATAAGCCTCTTACTCATATCTCATGGGATTCATTTCCATCACAACCAAGGACTGTCTGAACAAAATTGTCCACTTTGTGGCTTGCTACTTGTGTGACTTTGAATCAGTTCTTTGGCCACTCTAAGTTCAAATTTCCTCATCTGAATAAAAGAGATTAAAATAGTACTGATCTCATGATTGAGTTTGTTGACGGGAAGTGCCAGGTGCATAGGCAGTACTCAATAAAATGTTAGCTCCTGCTATTGCTATTATTGCTTGTAAACCTTAAATAGATCTTAAGCTGATTGTAATAAAATAATAGTTACCATGTATTGCAACTTATCATATACCAGGAAATTTACATAGATCATGTCATGTATTACTACAAACCTAATGAAGGACACCAAGATAACTAAATAGGGAAAGAATAGTCTTTTTAACAAATGATGCCAGGACAATGACATATCCATATACATACAAAATAATAAAGGTAGGCCCCTTCCTCACATCATATACAAAAATTCAAAATGGATTATTGACCTAAATGTAAGAGTCAAACTGTAAAACTCTTAGAGAAAAACATAGGACTTTAATCCTTTATAATCTTTATAATCTTGGGTTAAGCAATGGTTTCTTATACAGGGCACAAAAAGTACAAGTTACAAAAGAAAAAACATGGAAAAATTGAACTTCACCAAAATTTTAAAATTTTGTGCAACAGAGAACACCATTAAGAGAGTGAAAAGAACCCATAAAATAAGAGGAAATATTTGCAAATCATATATTTGATAAGGAAATTGTATCCAGAATATAAAAAATTCTTATAACTCAACAATAAAAAGACAACCCAATTAAAAATCAGCAAAGAAGTTTGATAGACATTTCTCCAAAGAAAATATACAAATGGCCAATAAGCAAGCAAAAGATCTTCAATATCATTAGTTGTTAGAGAAATGCAAATAAAAATCGTAATGTGATACCACTTCACACCAAGATGACTAAAATCAAAATGACAGAAAATAACAAATTTTGTCAAGGATGTGAAGAAATTGAAACTTTTATTTATTGTTGGTGGGACTGTAAATGGTGTAACTCCTTTGGAAAATAATTAGATAGGCCCTCAAAAAGTTAAACATAGACTTACCTTAAGTTCTAGCAATTCCATTTTTAGGCATATACCCAAGAGATATGAAGACAGATACTCAATACAAAAGCTTGTATACAAATGTTCATGGCAGCATTATCCATAATTGTCAAAAGAAAAACTAAATGTCCATGCACTGATTAACAGATAAACAAAATATGGTATACTTATACAATGAAATATTACTCAGCAATAAAAGGGAATGAAGTACTGATACAAGCAAAAGATTGGATGAATCTTAAAAACATTGTGTTAAGTAAAAGAAGCCAGTCACAGAAAACCACATACTGTATGGTTTCTTTTACATGAAATGTCTAGCATAGACAAATCCAGAGAAACTGAAATAAGTGGCTGGGAGGAATAGGGGAAAGGAGGAATGGAGAGTGACTATTAATGGGTATGGGTTTCTTTTTTCTTTTTTCTTTTTTTTTTTGAGGTGGAGTCTCGCTCTGTCGCCCAGGCTGGAGTGCAGTGGCCAGATCTCAGCTCACTGCAAGCTCCGCCTCCCGGGTTTACGCCATTCTCCTGCCTCAGCCCCTGAGTAGCTGGGACTACAGGTGCCTGCCACCTCGCCCGGCTAGTTTTTTGTATTTTTTAGTAGAGATGGGGTTTCACCGTGTAGGCCAGTATGGTCTCGATCTCCTGACCTCGTGATCTGCCCATCTCGGCCTCCCAAAGTGCTGGGATTACAGGCTTGAGCCACCGCACCCAGCCCGGGTATGGGTTTCTTATGGAGGTGATGAAAATATTCTGGAATTAGATAGTGGTGATGGTTGCATGACTCTCTAAATACACTAAAAAATCACTGACTGAAATCACTTTAAAAGGGTGAAATGTTATGGTATATAAATTACATCTCAAAGAAGCTGTTATGAACAACAAAACCCCAAAATCCTGATAAGGTAGATCTCATTTTCCCTGTTTGGTAGACAATGAACTGAGATTCAAAGTGGATAAGGAACTTTCTTAGGGTCAAAGAGCAAGGCAATAGGAGTTACTATTGAAACCTACATGCATCTCATTTCCACATCTACGCCCTTCATTAAACTGCTTCCAAAACTCTGATAACAACAACAACAACAACAAAAAATCCTTCTCAAAACAAGAAAGAGGCTCCAGCCACATTTGGTTTAGATCTGAGGTCACTTAATTCAAGCCTCATTTTCTCAAGTCCTTTACCGCCAGCTTGGTCCTAGGCCCCAGGCAGATGGGTGTGTGGTGAGACACATGGGAAGCCTATGAAAGGTCATAAACCTATGTCAGTCTGGCCACTGACCCACACTGTGGCCTACTGGCTCTGATGGAGAAGTCTATGCAACAATCAATAGTAATGGCAGTGGCTCAATTCAATTGCTCACGAATCCCCATCCATCATTAGGACAGCAGAATGGCAATGCTGGCCTTGCTAGGACCTAGTCTTTCACATTTACAGGCTTCACGCAAGTATATGGCCCTTTCACCCTTAATGATTCCCTATGTCGGAGCACTGACATGTCTCCTAAAGCAACACTCAATATTTACTCCTATTATTATACATTGCATTTACTATGGTCTGTATATCATAATTATCCACTGACCTGTCTTCTACTCCCTCTTCAGTGAGATTCTTAAAGAAAGGACTGTGTTTCATTCATTTAAAAATTTTCCACACCATAGAAACTTCCCATCGCGTATTAACAAAAGTTCTAGTACCATTTCCTATGTGCATACTGTATACTTGGCTGAGTGTCAGGATCTAGCCTAAAGTTTTATGACAGTGATCATATTTGATTCTCCCAACAACTCTGTGAGGTAGAGACTATCACAACCCCAATTTTACAGCTAGTAAATGACAGCCCAATAAATCTCCTTGAATTTCTCTGAACTGTATTCTCTGTCAGTATAAACGCTGTTCTTTCCGGGTCACTCCGTAAAGATGTGGGATATGTTTTCATTGATTCAGATCTTGCTGTATATATACACCCTTAGCAAACATAGATGCTGGGCAGGGTGGTACTGACTGGGACATGACAGGCAAACAGCCCTCTCTTGGATCTGATCATAAACACCACACCAGGGGTCAGCTGCCTAAATTCCAATCTTTCCATTCAGAAGGCAAGTTTATATAATTGCATACTTGAGAATTACCTCCGTGAGGATTTGTTACTACTCTAACGCAAAGTGAGAAATGGCACTGAGTTTTTAAAGTCAGAGTAATTTTGTTGAATGCCTTTATTCCCATTTTGGAGAGACTGGAATGTTTTCCCACCATGTGGGGCTATTTTACTGACTGAGAGCTATGGCACCCACAGTCTGACAGTTTGTAACAATTTTCTGGGGTTTAGGAAATCACCTTCAGTGACTAAGGCAAGCCATTAAAAAGTGGGACTACTCCTCTATTCACAATTGGCTAGTTGAAGAATTTGAGGTGTTTTACTCACATCCCAAGCATTCATAATGTCAGTGTTTAAAACCAGCTATTCCAGTTCAAAACCCTCAGCCAGAACTTGAAAGGGGATCTCAAGTTCTCTCTTTGTGATGTCAGTCATTGCAGGATTCTCACACCTTTATCAACTCTCCACAGCACCCTTAAAGGCCCTTTTTAATGGACCTTCTGCTTCAACTTCGCACTCAGGGACAGAATTTAAGACATAGGTTCTCACTAGTGTGTACTTGTGAACACTGAATAAGGCATGAAATATCCCTGTGGCCACCTTCTGCTGTCTTGGCCTAACACTCCATCTTAGCTCACCGTTTGGGCCACGTGCAACGAGGTTACCCACACTTTGCTGTTGTTGCCTGTTCTCCCTTTACTTTATCACTGGAAAGTGGGGTTTTCTTGTTGTGGTGATGGTATTTTTGGCTGGGCGATCAGTTTTTGTGTCAGTTTTGGCTTGGGATATATATTTGTTTTGCTTTCTTTCATATGGCAGGGGGAGGTCTATGAAATGGAGCTTCTGCTTCCTCTACTGATTCTCCCTTTTCTTGGACCCTGTCTCTCTTCCACTGCCTGGTGCTCCATCTTTCCTAACCAGCATCCTCATACTACCAGCTGGTTCTCCTACACCTACACACACGGCCCAAGTAGACACGTGGGGAGAAGGAGCAAGAGAATATTTGAGCCAGTCAAGACCAGAGCAGGCTGGGTTGGTTTGGAGAAGCTGTAGCTGTTGAGGGTAACACAGATGCCAGCCAGAGGTTCCCCAGCTCTTTGTGGGTATGAAGAAAATTGACCAGAACATACCTCCCACCCATTCTGTGGCCTTTGGAAACCCAAAGCTCTCCTCCAGATTGCTGCTACTTCCAAGGGGCCTCTTCTCAAGGTTTTTAGCTCCAATTTCTGAACCAACTACCTTTGTCCCACACATATCAATTCCAGTGTGGAATCTGGTACTTTTTTCATTTTCTGCAATCAAATGAAAAAATCCTTCACCCAACTCTTGCTCAGTTTTATAAACTTTACTGAACCACCCCAGGCAGGTTTCTGCTCTCTCCCTCCACTTCCTCTCTTCACTTCTAGATTCCATTCATCCACTTATCGTGCCCAGCAGCTGCCTTTGCCGCGGGGGCCTGGGTACCAGTCCAGGCTCCTCTCCCCAAGCACCCATCAGGCATCTCTTGGAGCCAAAGACTCTTTTCCCTTAAAGAAACTCTGTTGTCAATTATTATAAAATTTTCGCTATCTTGTTACCCTGGAAAACCCTGGGACTGTTCAGAACATGGGAAGAGGGGGTGTTCTGCTGAGATGTCACTGGGAGCAAACATGAAGTTAGGTAAGAGGGAGGGAGGACAAGCAGGGACTGAACAGGTAGATTAAGACATGGGCTGCACAGATGGCCAAATAAGGAAGGGAAGAGGAAGAGAGAGAGTTCAAGGAGAGGAAAAACCAGTCTTTGGAGGTCTGCAGGAAAATCCGTCTGAAAAAGACATCAAGGCAAGGGCAGCAAGAAAATCTTTCACCAGAGCTAAGCCAGCAGAACTATTTCTCAGCACTGTGGAAACACAACCACTCACTACCAGTGTGGCTGGGAATCTAGGCCTCCTAGGATGCTGGCATCTTATCTGACACTCTTCTCAGGCAGGCCCCACTGCAGAAATTAGGCGAAGCTCAACCTACAAACTTTGAGATCCTTGAGTCTTGCAAGAAGCATTAATGGTTTTTAGTTTCCCTCAGCATCATCCCCTCTCTGCAACCTCATGAGCTGATCTCAGCAACATTGTGTTCACTCAATGCAGGTGGGGAGTGTTGAGTTCTAGTGCTGATTGAACAACTAGCTAGCTGTGTGGCCACAGGCAGTTTTTTTACTTTCAGTTTGAGTCTCTGTTTCTTTACCTATCAAATGTAGACAGTAACACCGGCCTCTCAGGGCTCTTTTGAGCACTAGAGATAATCTATAACAAGTACAGGGTCTGACACATAGTAGGGGCTCAGTAAAGGGCAGCTGGTTCTGCATAGAAATGGATATGAATCATTCAAGTTTAATTATCATTGCAAACAATAACAAACATAATATGTCCCATTAATTTTATTGTAAGTTTTATTTCACTGTGATCAGTGAGGTGTTGATAAATATATACTAACAATTATAGTTAAATCACAACCAGATCCCTGATTTGTATCATTTGCTGATTTCTATGATATCAATACTATCACCCTGGCCAATTTCAAACTACCAATGTGATGTCCCTGGGCACAGAGTTGGGAAGAGAATGGTGCAATCAAGAGTCATGTGACAGGCCCAGGACGCCTCTGACGGTAGTCTCAAATCTGCTCAGATGTATTCAGATGTCACATATTGGTACTTACAAATTAAGTCATGCACTTACAACTAAAAAAAAAAAAAAAGGAAATATTGTACAGCATTCTCACTAAATCAAGAATAACCTCCTCACAGGAAACAGAGATTGCTCCTTTAGTTCCCCATATGCCACTAATTCCACGTTCTGCCACTCCTTGGTCACCATTTGAGTGTTCATAATTTTTAAATTAACAAACCCCTGAGGGGTGTGTGTGTGTGTGTGTGTACACGCGTGCACGCACAGGAACTGAGCTTTTCCCACCTCTTCTCTGACTATCCACATAAGTGTAGATTATATTTGAAAATCAGCCTTGACTAAACTCTTATAATATCTTGTAATGTCAATTTAATGATAGATAAAATAAAGGAAAATTACATTCTCCTTCATTTAAACACTAAGCCCTTTTAATTGTTTTATTAAAAAACTTCATTTCCCCCCGTAATTATCAATATATTTCCATCACCCCAGGAAATAAAAAGGCTCCTTTCAGGGGCAATTTTAACACCTGTAAATCCCCCAGATGGTAGAATGAGTCTATAAGAGCTAGAGAGGAAAAGCGCTTGTTTTATAGTCTGGCAGTTTCTCAGTTTGCTCTTTATTTTTTAAAATCCTTTCATTGCATTTTTGATTAGTGTTGGATAAATAATGTTTGGATTAAAAATCCTACTGTATGATTGTACTCGGCATTCTTGCTACCAGTTTCCCAGATTCCACATTGAATAATATATCTCTGTTTCCATATAACACTTTAGATGGTCACATACAGAACTGGAGGGACACAGAAGATCATCTCACTCCAACTTTTATTTTGCCAATGAGAAAATCGAGGTCCAGAATAATACCATGGTTTGCCCACGTGAGGGCCTGGCCTTTTACAAATCTCCAGGCAGCCACAGCCACCCTTGCTCTCCATGCTTCCACCTCACCCCACTATACACTCACAGTGGAATGTACAGTCACAGAATTCAGCAGAAGCTAAAACATCAGCTATGCCCCACCGAAAAACAAAAAAGAAAATCATTTATTTATTCAATAAATACTTATTGGGATGGGTGTGGTGGCTCATGCCTGTAATCCCAGCATTTTGGGAGGCTGAGGCAGGTGGATCACTTGAGGTCAGGAGTTCAAGATCAGCCTGGCCAACATGGCAAAACCTCGTCTCTACTAGAAATACAAAAATCAGCCAGGCATGATGGTGTATGCCTGTAGTCCCAGCTACTTGGGAGGCTGAAGTGGAAGAATCACTTGAACCTGGGAGGTCGAGGCTGCAGTGAGCCAAGATCATACCACTGCATTCCATCCTGGGTGACAGAGTGAGACTCTGTCTCAAAAAAAAAAAAAATATATATATATATATATATACACACACACATATATATATATGTATGTATTTATTTAATGGACATTTATTATACCCTGGTTACTGCCATTTTGATGCTCCACTTTTTAAGCTTATGATAGATACTCACTTCCTTAAGCTTCTGCATCATTAGTGTAACACACAGCTCTCTTACATGGAAATAAACCTTGTTAAAGAAAGCATTTGGATATTTGCCTGTTATGTTCACCAGAAACTTGGAAAAACCTGGATATTGTGCTCTGTGTTGTTTGTTTAACTCTAGACTTTATACAGACAGTAAAGGATTTATTTAACTGATCAGACTCTTAGTGTGGAAGAACACTCTATGGTTTACTAAACCGTTCATTTAAACATAACTATGTGCCGTAAGTGAAGTTCTCCTCCAAACCCCAAGTCATGCCACCAATGGAAAGAGAGTGGTTTTTTAAATAGACAGTTCTAGAAACATACTCAGCTCCAGCAGGTGCTGGGTGAACTTCAGCAAGTTGCTTCACTCTGGGACTCAGTTTCCTCATCTGAAAAACTAGGAATAATACCACTTAGCTCAAAGGCTTGTCAGGAGCTAAAACCTAATCACATCTATAAAGCTTCTAGCACAGCACCCCACAGGACGATCACCTTGAACACATGAGCTCCCTTTCCCGTGTCTCCCCTACTCAGGAGATGGAAGGAGAGTTGACAGGAAAAAGAAAATTTATGGGGATGCACAGGAGAAGAGGATAGATGCAAAAGGAAAGGTGTGGTGGGGGTAAAAGGGAGAGAGAATGGAAAAAGAATGGCTTAGACATGGGGCGCAAAGAACAGGAAAGGAAGAGGCTGCTGCTGACGAGCAAGTGGGACTCTGCCTAAGTGCCCTTCTTATGCAATATTAATCCCAGTTTCGAAGAAGGCAGCCTTGGTGCAGAGTGAAAAGGTAAAAAGGCCTTCTTCTCAGTCGGAGAAGAACTATCATCCCCCCCACCCAGTTTTCCCCACTGGAAAAACAAATGCTAATCCACTCATAAAAGTATTTCTACTAAAATGCTCCCCATTCTGAGGGAGTCATTTCCATATGCTGGCATAGTTGGCAACCTTATTTGTAAAGCCTGCTGTCCTTCAGTGGTCTTCCAAATTTGTGAAACTCCAAACAGTTCTGAACTCAGAAAATAATTCTCTAATCCAACTGTTTTCTAGCAATTGAATCTTTCGGCTCTGAGCCTGGTATTTTTACCTATGCCATTTAAAAAATCTGATTAATTCATATAGACCATACTATGGGGCATAAAGAACTTTCATAAGCGTTGTCAGGGATCATGTAAAAATATTGGTTCCACACCAAGCCAGTTCTACTGACTAGAAAGCAAGATAGGAAATCATACACAAAATGAACCCAATTCCTTACTAAGGGGCATGTTAATAAGGGGGCAATGGTGATGCAGGCCAAAGTCAGCTTATTTCCTAATACAGGATAAAATGTCTTTTTTTGATTTGATTTTTGTGTTTTAAATAATGTAGAGGATTTGAATGGAATTAAATATGAGTGGTAAGAAATGTTCCAGTCTCTGTCCTGTGTAACAAACTACCCTAGAACTTACTGACTTAAAACAATAACCATTTTACTGTATTACACGAATTGTCAGGTCAGGAATCAAGCAAAGCTCAGCTGAGTGATTCATCTGCTCCTCATGAAGTCAACTGAGGTTACTGAGTGTTACTTAGTTGGCATAAGGGTAGGTAGTTTCAAGATGATTTACTCACATGTCTGGTACCTTAAGGATAGCTAGAAGGCTGGGCTCCATTGTGGTTGCTGACCAGAACACCTACACCTGGCCTCTCCTGCATGGTGGTCTCAGGGCAGCTGGACTAGTTGCATGACATTGACTTCTCCTAGAAAAAGTGTCTCAAGAGAATCTGTGGGAAGCTTTATGGCCTTCTCTGACCTAATCTTGGAGGTCACGTGGTGTCACTTTCACTTCATTCTATTGAGTCTAAACAAGTCATAAGGTCAACCCAGATTCAAAGGAGGGATATTAGGTTCCTCTCATATAGCAAAGTGCAAAGTCACACTTTAGAAGATGTGTAGGATGGGGATATTTCTGCAAAATACAATCTGTAACGGGACTGGGGACAAAAATCTCTGATTGCCTTCCCATGGTATAGTATCCAAAATATCCAATATCAGCTTTAAGGCCGAAAGTGACTGTCATCATCGAGAGATTCTTTGCCTTGATCTGAAGTTGTTTGTTTGCACAGTGCAACCCTATAATACCTACTTCCTGCCATCCCACTCAAAGACTTAGTGGATGTGGCTGGGGCAGGGCCAGCAAGGTAGTGACTTGAGGCATCAATCTATAAAGGGTGCTAAATTAACACTTAGACCTCAAATAAAATTACTGGAAGTAAAATAATATGGAGGAAATTGAATACATCAGAAGTCCTCTAAGGCAGCATGCAATGTATCATTGGAACGAATGGCTTAATAGACTCTCAGAGGTGGGAAGTGAGACTCAAAAGGAGGCATGCTTAAGTGACAGCAGAGGGTCGCTGAAGTACATTCTCAGGAGAGTAGATCTAGGCAACTCAGAACTTTTGCCGTCCTGGATAGATTATGCAAGTCTGGGACCAGAGATTAGTTGTTTGTAAGAGTAGAACGCAGATAGAGAGCTACCACCATCCCATCATCTCTGCACATCCCTCAAGTCAACCTCAACTTCTCTAAAGAAATGTTGAACAAATAATTAAAGAGTGGCCTTTCACTGTCTGGTCCTAGACTCTAGACCCATTATTCTAGGCATCAAATCTCCCACCCAAGTAACCTTGGTTCAAGGTTGAGTGACAGACACAATGCTGGAGCAATGGGCTTGAGACTCAGGCTTCGATCTCTGACGTTTACACTGCACTCTAGAAGCTTTTGTCTCAATTATGATCAATTTTTTGATTTGTAAAACAGGAACAATGATAATATTTACCTCCATAGTATTGTTGTCTGAACAGTTGTATGAACAATTTCCTTATAGCAATCAGTGAATGCTAGAAAATACATTATTATTGTTATTGTAGTTGGTGCCATGGTGGGGGTGGTGTTTTTATCCTTCTTCCTAAACACTTGCTTGGCCACAGTACAACTTCAAAATGGCATAAGTTTGGTCGATGTCACCTTCCCCATTACAGACTTCTCCTTGTTTATACAGAGTTTGGTGAATGGCTCTCAAATTAAATAAAATACAAAATATAATCTACCATCTTGGAACACACAGTACTTGATATTGCAGAGCAAGAAGCTTGCATTCTCCTGGAGCTATTCTTTTCACCTTGGCAGCAGATTAATTTTCAAATAAATGTAAGTTCCAATAGGGACAGTGCCAAGACCCAGTTGTGACAAAGCAACCAGCCAAACTAATGGAGTTATTAGGGATGATCTCTTAAGAAGAGAACTAAATGTTGATTGAATGTGAAAACTATGTAACGCTCGGCCTTCGCTTCAACAGCATGGTATTTTTTAGGATTTGGGGCCAGCCCCCTAATTTCCAAATGCCTAGATGTATTCAGAAGTCAAACAATCCAGGTTTCTCTGAGAAAGATGAGGTAGACCACCAGACTCCCCTAACGATGATTCAGAGGAGATGCCTCTGCTTCCCTACCTCTCTTGCTTCTTCTCCCTTTTGCAGATGTAAACATGCCACAAAACAGAGCGAGACATTTGTGAACCAGCTTTGCAGCTGCTTCATTACTCTACTAATATCAATATTAATTTTTGCAGGCTTCCTTTCTCAGCACATCAGGCTAGAGGTGCAACTTGTACGCATCCTGGTGTTTGGCAAGGGTATTTGTGAGCCTGCTCTAAAGGGCACCTCCTCTGCCACATCCCCTGTGGCACCGTGCAAAAATCTGGTTCAAGCCCAAGACAGCAGGGAGAGAGCAGGGGAGGCAAAGTCAAGTCTCACAGGCCAGATCACAAAAGCTGAAAAACAAGTACCTGGGTATTATGTGCCTGCCTCTCTGGTGTTTTCGCCGCCAATTTCCCACTTGGCCACATGTGCACGTTTAATTAATGTTCTGCTCATCACCTCCTGCAAGTCATTAATAATGATGCTCTGTAGACGCCGGCCCATCTCAGAGCCTGCCAGAAGCACGCCGCTGGCCACCAGCTCCCAGTCACTCCATGGCCGCCCACCGGCTGCTCACGTGGCCTTCCAGCCGGCTTTCAATACAGGAGACAGCTCAGAACCAGCCCCGTTGAATTCATCTTTCAAGTGAGATTTCTGGATGCATCCATTTCATTTCCTTCACCCACTAATGTTGTGGATGCTTTTTTTTTTTAATTCTATTAAAAAATGCAATTAAATTTGTCTCATGGAATTTGCTCTTTAAAAATCCAGACAGCTGCTTGCTCATGGTGGCATTATGCTCTTGATTCTTACACATTTTTTTCCTCATCTCCATTCCATTACTTTACTGAGGATTAAAGACAGGCTTACCAGATGGCAAATGCCAGGATCTCTTCCCACCCCCACCTCCCGTTTGGAAGACTAGTATCGTATCGGCCATAATACACAGCCCAGGTTCCCCTATGCAGCTTTTGGAAGACACGAGCAATTGTTTCATTTAAATTCATTAGCCAATGCCTAAAACACAATTAAAGGGCAGGAGGTTAGAAAGGAGAAAACCTGAGTACTGCTGGGAATGCCACGTCCGGGTCTTTCTCTGTGTGCCTCAGTTTCTTCATCTCTTCAGTCTCACTCGCTTCCTCCACCATTTCTCAGCCATAAAGCATTCATTAGGCTGTGAAGCAAATGAGGTAATGTCTGTGGTGAGATGGTTTGTGCGTTTCCAAAGAAAGACACCATATAAAAAGCATTCTGATTGCTAACAGTCAGGGATGCTGAGGATTGGGCCTGGCTGGCTTTATAAACTATTTAACTGCCTGCTTCTTGCAGAAACTATTTTTATCAGTTAATTACACATTTTTCTTATTAAATAACAATGTGAAAGCATTTCTTGCTCATTTTCCTGTCATGATTAATTTAATCTGCCTCCCTTTATTGAAAGTCCAGTTTTCTTCCCCTCATCTTATCCACCCTGATATGCTAGTCAAAGCCCCACAACTGTTCAGCCCCTTTGATGAACATTAACCCATTCTGCTTCCTTCTTTTTCTTATCTGGAGTCCCTGAAAGAGTTTCTTTCTCTCCCCAAACTGTGTGCCTGGTGCCTAAGGAAGCACCGGACGTTAAAGAATGGACCTTGCCCTCACAGATGGCTTCCTTTCTCCTTTCCCTTCTCGTGCCGTCTCACAACAGGCAAATTCCCAGAGGCAGAAAAGATTGAAACCCAGCCTCCAGCCATGTCCTGCATGGGAAGGAGGCCAGAGAGTCAGCGAAGGGAGCACTGGTCATGTTCGATTTCAAAACAGGCACACATGTGATGTGACTGGGATTGGACAGGAGTGAGAGGGAACATGCCAACGCCACTGGAACTCACTGCCCTGTGGTACTCTTTTCTAAGATTGGTTATTATTAACCAAAATTACTTTTTTTCTTTTTTTTTTTTTTTTTGAGATGGAGTCTCACTCTGTTGCCCAGGCTGAAGTGCAGTGGCACGATCCCAGCTCACTGCAAGCTCTGCCCCTGGGTTCACGCCTTTCTCCTGCCTCAGCCTCCCGAGTAGCTGGGACTACAGGTGCCCGCCACCATGCCCGGCTAATTTATTTTTATTTTTTTGGAATTTTTAATAGAGACAGGGTTTCACAGTGTTTGCCAGGATGGTCTCGATCTCCTGACCTCATGATCCACTCGCCTCGGCCTCCCAAAGTTCTGGGATTACAGGCGTGAACCACCATGCCCGGCCTAACTAAAATTACTAATTATAATAAGCAATAATACCATTATTCCATGCTTAAGCCCTTGACATGCAAAGGGGACACTAGGCAGGCCCTCATACTATTGCTCAATGCACAGAAAGAGACTGAGCTTCAAGAAGAGAAATCACAATTTTTGAGGCAAAATAGCCAACCATGACAATGACAGAAATGGTAATAGAAGAAGTAACTGCATGTTTTTTTCTTGTGTTCCTTGTCCGGGGTCGAATACTGTACAAGTGATGGGATGGCCCTTCTGAAGTTGGGCAGCAGAAAGGCTGTGGCTTCTCTTCTGGATGCCTTCTCTCACCTGCTGGCTCACACTAAGGAAAGCAGCTGCCATGGGGTAAGTTGTCCTATGATGAGGCCCAAGTGGCAAGAACCTAAGGAACAGTCCATGAAACACCGAGGCCCTTTGTCCTAGAGCCCATGAGGAACAGAATCCCACCAATAACCGCACAAGTGGGCATGGAAGCAGATCCTTCCTCCAGCTGATACAGAAAAGGACTCAGCCCCAGCCCCAAATTCATTGCCACCGCATAACCAATTTTGAGACAGAAGCACTCAGCTAATCCAATCTCTATTTCCACATCCCACAGAGACTGTGAGATAATAAATGCCTGTTTTTCTTAAGCTGCTAAATTTGTTACTCAGCAGTAGATAACTATTACACCATCCCTCCCACAGTCAAGATAATCCAGAAATAACGTGGCATACTACAGTCATGAGGAAAAGTGCACCGCTGCCCTACCTCACGCGGGTGAACTCGTTAATCAACCAAAACCCTCTTTCTTTTTGGATGTGGTCTTACAACCCTTCCCAACACAACTCTCCAAGCAGGCACCCCCAAACAGTTGTTCAGAGATGGAAGAAAACTCTTGCTGTCCCTAGAACAATGCAAAGAGAAGAAAACTCCAAGTTAGAAGACCTGATTTCTACTTACAAGCCAACAGGCTTTGGGCAGGTCATTTACACTCTCTGAACTTCATTTTCCTCATTGATAAAGTGGGGATAATCTGTTTGGATGTTCTGAGGTATAAGGAACAGAATACTCAACTTAAAAAGTCTGAAGAGAATGTTGTCTTTCCTAGTCTGCCACCTTCTATGTGTTGGCATCTCCTCTTATGGCCACAGGACAGTTGTAGCAGCTCCAAACCTTATTCCTTCCCAAACTAATGCTCCTGGGCACAAAAAGGAAGCATTCTTGTCTTCTGGTCTATGGGTAAGAAAAAATTTCCCCAAAAGGTCCCCCAGCAGAACTCCGCAAGTGTCATCTTGGCCAGAACCAGCTTACACGCCTACCCCTAAAATCATCACTGGCTGAGTGGATCGAGATTACCCTGATTGTCTGAGACCACCCACACTTCACACCTGAGGCTGGGAGAGGCCTGACCTCCCCTGGAGCCTATGGCCATCCAGAGAAGAGCTGGCAAAATTTGAGGTTCTGTGCATGTAAAATGAAGAGGGGCAAGTTGCTGTTGGGTAAGTGTGTTAGTTTGCACAGGCTAGGCCATGCTGGAGTATAACATACATGATGGTTTAACCCAAGAGAAACTTATCTCTTGCCCACACTACATGCCCAGCACAAGTCAGTGAAGGGCTTTCTTTTTGCACAGAGTGACTCAGGATCAGATTCACAGAGGATCCATCCTATCAGCACAAAGCCTCAGGTTTACTCCAGCAGCAGAGGAAGAAGCTGGAGAAGTCACTTTCACTCATATTTCTTTGGACAGAACCAGTGAGTGGCCCTACGCAACTGAAAGTGTAGTCTCCCATGTACTGGAAAGAGGAAAATGAAGCAGGAATTGTTTTGACCCTACTAGGCAAACAACAATGTCTGCAATAAAGTCTAATCTCCTCACAAGGTTTTTGTGACATTCAAATGAGATAATGTATTAATTCATTTTTCAAACACTCACTAAGCATATAGATCTACCAAGCACTGGACTGGGATAGAAACAAGGATCAATAAGACACAGTTGCCACCCTCTTAGCAGACATAAGCACTCAGAAGATACCAACCTTATCAGAATATCATTCAAATTTTGTTTGCCCTTTTCTTCCCCTTCCAGGCCCTGAGTGCTCACCTCACAAATGTTATCTCCCTATTGTTGGCTTAAAAGCTTTTGCAATGGTTTCAAGAGGGGTCATTGCCAGAAAAGACAGAGGACTAATAGAGAGTGGCACAGCATCCAGGGACTGTAGTAGAAGATGGCAAGACACTTACAGATGTCATCTTTTACTTAATCTCTCTTATCTCACAGAGTGTTAAAAACAATGAGTTTTTACATGGTTTCTTTCCAAAATCCTTTTTGCGTGGTGCACGAGAGAGAAGAGATTCCTGCCTGAGTCAGTTCTAACGGTCCACTCCCCTCCCTCCCCAAGCCGGTCTCCTTTAGCCAGCATTATCAGCAACTCACTGTTTGATGGCTTCACCCCTCTCATGAGTGTGAGCGTCCTAAAGAAGAGGTCATGATGCTGTTAGGATTGACTAGGGTGCACTTACAGATAGACCCTAAAATTGCAGTGGCTTAATATAAAGTGCTCACCAGGATCACCTGGTCAGTTCAGGGCTGAAGGGAGGGTTTTTCTCCATACGGTCTTCAGAGACCCAGGCTGATGGTGGTTTTCCATTTTCAACCACGGTTTCTAAGGTTGCCCTAGGCATTGAGCAAACCACCAACCAGAGAGAAAAGATCATGGGCAGTGCATGTGGGAGGTTTTCAGTGGGCTGGGCCTGAAAATAGTACCTAGCACTTCTGCCCACAAACCACTGGAAAGAACTCAGTCATGTGACCACACCTAACTGCTAGGGGGGCTAGGATATATCATTTAATTGTGTGCCCAGGAAGAAAGAAGAACAGATTTTGGTGGACAGCTAGCAGTCTCCCCCACACTCACCCACACAACTTCCTATTTTTCAACTTGGCAAAAGCTGAGACCAGGGAGTATTTCTATACAGCAATGTACTCTTTGGCCTGCCAAGAGACCACATTTTTTATGGGAGAAGATGTACAAATATCTTGGTGCTATTAATGGGCAAAGATCTGACCCACCACCCATTTTTCCTGTGGTATCACTACACCTAGATTCTTGGTTAAGTCCTCCAATACTAGACATAAAACCTTAAGGATGTGAAGTGATCCAGACATTTCCAACCTAGGAGAAATCAAGGGATGCTTCCCATGTAAAATTCATGTTTTTCCAAACAGTAACCAAAAAGATAAAGGTTTATGTGACAATAAATTCAACAGCCATGAGACTTAAGGAGGGGGCTTCCTAGACACATTCCATTCATTCACCCACTGAACACATGTTTACTGAACATCCATTGTGTACCAGGCACCGTATTAGGCACAAGAGATACACTGATGAACCAGAATGATGTGTCTTGTGAACCTCAGAGACTAGACCAAAGGAAGAAAGTATGCAAGAATATAAAGGAAACACATATCATGATAATTATAAGAGAAAAATCGGCCCAGGCAGAGCATAACAGCAGGAATAGGGAAGGGTGATGTGTAAATGAAGACCCTAAGGATAAGGTGGTAGCAAAGGGAGTGGGGGAAGAGGTAGGCACTGCGAGTAGAGGACACAGCGTGTGCAGGGGCTGGAAAAGGGAGAGTTCGGCGTGACCAAGGAACAGAGAGTTTCCAGTGTGGCTGAAGATGAGGAGGGAAGCATGAGTGGGAGATGAAACTGAAGAAGCCGGCCAGAACCAGATCATGAAGAGTTTTATAGGTCATGATGGGAGGCATTTGAATTTGCGTCTGAATGAAACAAGAAGCCATCAAGGCCTTTAAGACGTGAAGGGACAGGATTCCAACTGTATTAGTTAGCTAGGGTGGCCATAACAAAGTACCACAGCATGAGTGACTTAAATAGCAGAAATTTACTGTCTCATCATTGCGTAGGCTAGAAGTCCAAAAGCCAGGTGTTGGCAGTGTCATTTCCTCCTGTAGCCTCCGAGGGAAGATCAGTTGCAGGCCCCTCTCCTAGCTTTCGGGGTTTGGCTGGCAATCTTTGGCACTACTTGTAGATGGTGCTTAATTGTGCCTTCACATCGTCTTTTCTCTGTACAAGGCTCTTTCCCTTGAAGCAGCATTCTTTTTATAAGGACAACAATCATATTGGGTAGGAGCCCACTCTAATTCCATATGACTTCATCTTAACTAACTATATCTGCAACGACCCTATTTCCAAATATGGTCACATTCTAAGGTACTGTGGTTACAACCTCATATAATTTTGGGGTGGGGACACAAGTCAACCTATAAAACCCACATTTTAAGATTAGTCTCTGCTAAGTATGAATGGGAAGAAGGGGTGATTGGAGTGGAGGTGCAGAGGCAAGATCTGGAAGACTAGGGTCACTGCTGCCAAGGTGAGAGTTGATGTGGGCCTGGGCTAGGTGTCCCAGGAGATATTTTGTTGATAAAACTAGCATGACTGCTGATAGACTGTATTTCACCGGCCAGGGAAAGGGGTGAAGCAAAAATGACACTTCAGTTTCTGGCTTGAGCAAGGAGGGAGATGTTGATGCAATTGAGGAGATGAAGAGGAACTGGGGGATAGAGACATGTTTTGGGGTAGACTCCCATGGTTTTATTTGAGTAATGTTAAGTTTGAGATATGTATGAACCACCCAAGTAGATATACCAAGTAGACAGTTGCATATAAGGATCTGGAGCTCCAAGAAGAGTTCTGCTCTAGAGATTTAAATGTGGAGTCATGAGTACAGAGAGGAATTAAGTCACCAAGAACAACTGAGGTGCAGAGTCATTGTTGCTCCTTTTCAGGGTTGGTCATTCTTTTTAGAGGGCTGAGATCCTGACTGTCAAACAAGCCAACCCCTGACTGTTCCTTCTCAGGCTTCACACAGATTCTCTGGGTCCTTGGTTTCTACAGAACATGAAGACAGTGCTCCAAATTCTCTCCCAGGTTTAGACAAACTGTTCATCATCTATGTCCGACAACACCCACACAGCCCAAGGTATACAGCTACCTACATCGTATAAACATTGGTGAACACACAGACACATGCCCCGTCCCTTCAACAGAAATGACCTAAACTTTGTGAGGTTCACATGTCCCTAGAGATGATCTCATTTGCCTGCTTCAAAAGCGCTTTGGTCTGCACAGCCTGTAGCAGCAAATTTACACTTCAAAAAGCAGACAGCTTTTTCCACATCTTATTCACTTAATGGGTGAGAATGTAAAATTAGTTCCGTTGCTGATGAGGACCTTGAGCCAAATGAAAAGTGTTCATTTGTCAGCACAGACTTACAGCCTGAGACATGATTATATAGCTAATCCAATAATGGGTTTTGATGCTGAGCATTTATTTATATACAGTATGTCTTGTTATCTGTTGATAATCAGGACCTACAATTTACTCTTTCTTGTGCGAGTAGTGTGAAATAGCAACATCTTCCAGACATATTGCATTTAAGTACCAACATGCAAACACATACAAAAAGCGCCATCATCAGCAAAATATTTTATTTGCTTTCTTTAAAAAAGAGAGAGAGAACCAATGCATGTATTCAGGCTTTTATATTTTTAAATATAATAGTTTTAAATAACATGTGAGGTCTCTTTCAAGGCTATATAAGGGTTAAAAAAAAAACACTGAAAACAAAATTTCCTTTATCATTTTGATCCACCCTAATTAAGTAATTTCTTCCTCTTTCCCTCTAAAAATTCTATCTGCAGGTCAAATCCTACACATATTTTTACATATAATGGTATAAACCAAAAAGATACCTGGTGAAAATCTTCACAGTGCCACCAACTGACTCTCTGACTACCTGAATCTTTCAGACACCCTGCTTGTTGCAAAGATGCACATTATCACCATGTGAGCATGGGAACTGTAATAATTATCTCAGACAAAATCTTTCTTTAAAAAATAGTAACTTAAAATTCAATATAAAACCACCACATTTCTATAAACTCTTGCAGAGACTACATACTGCTGCATTATATTGTTTCTTACCCTGTGGACGAGCGTAAATGTCTGTCACTAAAATATAGGGACACTCTCATCCTAATATAAATATAAAATGCATAAAATCCAACATTTAAAACAACCAGGCACTTTTATAGGTATGATGTATTGTCACATATTCCAGCTATAATAAAGCCTACGGGAAGGGAAAGGCATGTCAGGATTAAGTATTCTGTTAATTGCAAATGTGTAGCACACCTGCAAAATCTGTGGAAAATCCCACATTTTGGAAAAGTCACTGCAAGTTCCTTTCCATGCTACCATCTCTTGGACAGGCCTAGAAAAATCCAGAACAAATGCAGAAAAGCATCAGAGAGCTGTTATCTCCAGTTGCCACTTTTCCCTGCTTAGTAATCCCCAGCCCAAAGGAAGCTGAGAGGACTGGTCACTCTATGATATATGAGAATGAAGGGGGGCAAGCACACTTTTTTAAACTGAAATTTATTCCACAATAAATACTTCAATGTTGGTGGGACATGATGTTTTATTGGATTACACTCGTTTGCTAGAGAAATCACACTGGGAATAGCAAAGCTTGCGGTTTTGTGGGTAATGCATTTGTAGATGGGAGGGCTTTACACTGGAAGCGTGTTGAAGAAGGATAACAAGCCAAATTAGGAAATAGCTAAATACATGCAAATCTATATTAGGGCAATACATGGCCGCGTTAAGTCCAAGAGCTTTTTGCGGCAGTTGCTTTACCTAGGCCGGATAATTCATTAGGTTTTGACTCTGGTAAAGATTAAATGAATATAGCATACATTACATTCTTACTTTCGTCGCAGAAACAAATCTTCCTTGTACCAGCCAGTGTAATCTTCAGAGTTTTCGTTATATAAAACACCTCAAGAAAAATGCACCTCAGTAAGATTTACACTTTATTACTCTAATGATTCTACAAACACTACCACAATGTGATGAAAGACAGTGTAGTCCTGGACTGATTGAGAGCTAATAAAAATCAGTACTGAAAACTGAAAAGAGCACCCTTATCATCTTTCTTTCATTTAGAGCTGATTACTAGGGGATTATAATGCAATCACAGCAATGTGTGAGAGGTAGCTATGGGAACCAGTTTTAACTGTTTATCTAGCCAAAGATCTTAATTTAAGTTTGAACACTCTGATTCATTTATATGTAAGACACCAAGGAGACAAAATGCAGAAGAAACAGATGCGCACTTGTTCTTTCCATTTAACTTCGTAAGCTACCAGCCAATTTGTCTTTCAGGGACAAAATTAATTTCTGATGACAATGTGAGCAAGTAATAAACTAGAAGTTCCTGTCCTGGGAAACTTGTTAATGCCATGTAATGTTCTGGAGTTATTTAGGAGGGGAAGAAAGAGATTTGCTCCTGGAGTTACGGGGACGTCTGTAACAGACTTGCCTTTGTCCTAGCTCTTAGTCACCCCTGCAGAGGTTTATGACACCTTTTCTAGAAGTTGAATTGGGAAAGTTCAAAAGAAACCATGTTTCTTACCATTGCTTTCCTATGGAGTATTTTTAAACTTCTCATTTTCCTTCATATTCTCCGCATGATTCAGAATTGCTCAGAGCACAAACCTCTGGCCCATTGCTTCCTGGCCTTGGCATACAGGCAAGGTGAGTAATGATGAGATGATCAATGAATCATAAGGCCTCCTTCGTGGGTCCCACGTTGCTATAGAACACAGCCCTTTGCAGACAAGTGCACTCAACCTGAGGGGCTCGAGGCCATGGCAAACACTTCACAGAGGAGCCCAGGATGTGTGCCAGGACATCTCAGTGATGGCACTCAGTGTGCTAATCTGCTGCCAGCCAGAGAGAAGGGTGCCAGTCAGCTAGATGAAAGGCTTGCACATACTTACTTGGATGGGAATTGAGACCGGCCACCTCCTTGAAAGTATCTATGATGCTACCTATTTCCTCATATCAGCGAGAATAGCCATAATAACAATAATAAAAGCTAGCACTTACTGAACATTTACTGTATAACAGAGAATAAGATGGACACTCTACATACATTAGTTCATTTAGTTAGCTCAAAACTCTATGAAGAAGTCATTTTTATGGCCATTTTTTGGGCAAGGAAACTGAATTACACAAAACCTAACTTGTCCAATGTCATGGCTAGCAAATGCAAAAGTCAGCATCCAAACTCCATCTGTCAGACTACAAAACTGATGTGCTCTAGCACTCTGAAAGGGAAACCTTGACAGCGTTCTTTATCTTGGTCATTAATGTTTTCCCATCTTATTACAGTAGTCACCTCTTGTCTGCAGGGGGTGCACTCCAAGACCCCCAGTGGATACCTGAAACTGAGGATAGTACTGAACCCCATGCAGACTATGTTCCTGCCTATACGTACACACTTATGATAAAGTTTGATTTCCAAATTAGGCACAGTGAAAAATTAACAACAATAACTAATAAAATAGAACAATTATAACAATATGCTGTAATAAATTATGTGATTGTTCGCTCGCTCTCTCTCTCTCCCTCTCCGCCTCTCTCTCTCTCTTTCTCTCTCTCTTCCCTCCTTCTCTCTCTTAAAATATCTTATTGTACTGTACTCACCTATTTTCAGACTCAGTTGACCACGGGTAACCGAAACTGTGAAAAGAGAAACCACAGATAAGGGCACTAACGTACATACCCAGTTTTTTCTATCTCTGGATTGTGTTCGTCTGTTAACCCATAGGCTCTGTGCTCCGCTCCTCACTCACTCCCACCCCCGACTTCCCCAGCTTGTATTTTTCTGCTCTCCGGGGGAACTCCCCACGGCATAATGGCTGTCCATTAGTGTGTTTTTAAAACCTCGCTTTCTCCTATCCTCTGACAGTTTTCATATGCTCCACATGAAGGATCCTTTTCCAGAAATACTTTTGAAGAAAGTCTAAAGTAAGCTGAAAAGTATTACATTTTTCATCTCAACGGGGAAATGGATTTACGAAAAGGAGAGAAGAGCCTGCAGGTCTTTCAGATTTTAAAAAGAATTCAACACACTGCTGCACTGGCACTGGGAACACATCTATCACAGAAACCAAGAGAGCATCTGCATTTACACGCGGAAACGATTCCCTCGTCCTTGATCACGATAATGACTTAGAGTTCCGCTGAGCCTTTCATCCGGAGGGACGCCATGGCCCCTGCAAAAGCCAGCCCAGTGAGAGGCTCCCTCCACCACCAAGGCGCTGCTTCCTCCAAGGTGAAAGGAGGAAACGGCTCTATTAGGGGAAAATTGAAAAGGACAAGCAAGCACTGTAAATTCTGTTTCCAAAGGCAACTAAAATAACAGCTGGACTGTCCTTATTTAATTGCCCCATCTAGAACTTGGGCATAGCAATGTGGTCCCAAAGAAACCGTCTACAGAGCATCAATAGCAAGACATACATAAAAGAAGGGAGTTGCTTTCCGGACCTAGAGAAAGCCATGATCTGTGAACACCGGGACATTTTACTAATTGCCCTATTTCCGGTTTTTAAACCTAGGTCAGGCAACTGGGGGACATTCCCTAAACAATTTCCACATGCTTCCCCTTGACCTCAGGAGTCCAGTGGGATGAGTGCAATGACAGACACAGGCTAGTTTGCTGTTTGGGGCAGCGCAGAGCTGCTTCCCTAGCTGAGTGTGAACAATTGTATGAAACACAACCAGCGTCACCGGCTATTGTTCTGCAGGTCCTGGAACCCAGAGTGAAAGTCAGACTCACCCTCAGCAAGGAACAACTTAGAAGTTGCCGTTCCAGCCAGGCGGCGGGTGGGCCCTGGGCTAGCCACACATCCTTAGCTAATCCACGGGTGGCAACCTGTCTCTGTCAGGAGGTGCCGCTTGTCCTCTGCCTGGAATTCCTCTCTCCTATTTCCATCCTTATCCACCACCAATACTCCACTCAGGTGTCATCTTCTCTAGGTAGCCCTTCTAGAACTCCTTAAAGTTGGGCTAACTGTGCCCCCTCTGTGTTTCCATAGCATCATGCACATACCTCAGGAACGCCATCACCCACATTGTATGATAAATAGGCATCATTTATTGAAGACACATGTGCCACTCACCATGCTAAGCACTTTACACATAACTATCTCTTTTCACCGGAGGTACTATTACCCCATTTTACAGGTGAGGGAGTTGAAGGTCAACAAGATTGAAGTCCTGCAACTAGTAAATGGCAGAATTGGGATTTGAAATTAGGACTATCTGCCCCCACAACCCATACTTGCCTCCAATGACTTCAGCACCCTGAGGCTGGAATCCTATTGCGTCCATTTCAGTAGCCCCAGCACTAGCACATACTAGGCACCTACAGGCCCTCGGTGTACACTGATTGCACTGACACCACTGGGGGAAGTCTATGGGGAGCTAACTGACCCATATTAGGGTAGCGAGCTGGCCTCAGTAGCCTGGCATGCTACTAAACTATTCTGATTTGTCTGGGTAAAAATGGATCCGTTTTTTGTTTGTTTGTTTTTGTTTTTTTAAAAAAAAGAAAGAAAGAAAGTTGAAACATTTAGGCAGGGTCCTTGGTGTTATGCTGACACTTCAGAAAATGTGTTGTCTTCCTGAATTCAGGTGTTCTTTTCACTGAATTCCGTCAAACCGGTTCTGCATATTGACACAAGAGGTGTAACCTATAGCGATTCAATTGTTATGCATCACTGCATAATCACTTCTGTCATCCATCCCTGTCCTTCTCAGCAAGGCTGCTGCTGCCACTGTGGGAGCAGCTGCATATTTCCCCAGAGAGTGAGTGTGCTGGAGCACCCCGCGTGGCGTGCAGGGATCATGGCGGCAGAGCCCACCTCTGTGGGATAGCAAGAGGCTATGCTGTCTGACAGGTGGGCAGCCCTGTTCATCCTTCTCCTTTCTTTTCCACATCCAGGAACTCAAGTCCATCCTTTCTTTTGTCTTCATAAGGGTCTCCCTTCCATCCTTTCTCATTGTCCCTGCTACTGCACTGGCGCAGGACATAAGCAAATTGCTATTGGCCTCCTGATTCCAGTTGGCCTAGGTCACTCTGCATGCTGCCGCCATGTCATCCCTACCCTGACTCACTGAATACCTCATCCTGCCTGATCTTCAAAAGCTAGCTTTGATCGCCTTCAGCATAAAGTCTACAGTCTCTTGATGCCCAAGCCCTCCACCAGCTACCATTCCAAGCTTATTTTCTACTATTCCCCAAGTTAACCCTGCTGAACTTTTAGCTGTTGTCCTCACTGGTCCCCAAACCAGCTCTGCTCTGCACTGACCCACATCCATACACACCTTGCCCTTTGCTCAGGCCAACCCAATGCTTGCTCTTCTCTGGAATCACCAATGATGGTCGTCTTCTTTGAACTCTCATAGCTCCTGTCCACTTTACAGTCAGTGATCTGGTATATCATCTTAGGTAAATGTATGTTGTTGTTTAACTTTGTAGATATTTGTATACAATATTCCTAGGGAAATCATAGGTTCCTTGTGGGTGGAGACCTCTTTCTCACCTATCTCTGCCCCATGAGGACCTAGAACAGGCAGTGTTTTAGTGATTGTTCAATGCCATTTAGATAGACTGTGCACGCTCCATTCCAGGCATCCCAGAGTCCCTGGAATTCCCCAAATGTATCATTTTATCTCTTATTTCCAGGTATTTGCATGAGATGTTCCTTTTACCTGGAACTCCTCAACTTTCACACTCCCCACTCCTCCGGCTCTGGTTTTCCTGGAAAGCTACTTGGCCTCAGCTTAGACATCACTGCTTTCAGAGAGTCCTCCCTTACCTCCATAAGGCCAGATGAGGGCTGGATCCCCCAGCAGCTATGTTAACTCCAATCAGTGGCAGTTATACTATGTGTTCGTTAAGACTCTTTGGATTATGTGTGATGGAGAAGCAACTCAAGCTAAGAAAAGTAGGTAATCTATTGGCTCAGGTATCTGCAAAGGCCAGGGTAAAGCTGGACTCAAAGTATGTGACCAGTTTACATTCTCTCTTGGTTTCTCCTCATTCTCTTTCACTTTTTCTCTACCTACTGGCTCTGCTTCTGATCCTCTATGCAGCAGAAACTAGAAGGGGGAAGAGAGTGCTAGAGGAGAGTCTGACTTTGAGGATACTGGGTTTACATCATCACAACAGCCTCCGAGGAAACAGAGCTGCCTTCTGCCAGCAGCCACACAGTAAATCCCAGGGACCTACTCTCATTGAGCTTGCTTCAGTTTGCAGGTTTATTCCTGGGCTAATCACTGTGGCTGCAGACATGGAGATGAAGTCTGTCACCTGCCCACCACCACAGTGTCATGGGGAGTAGGGGTGAACTACTATGATTGCCACCCTTCCCAAAACCACTTGGAATTGAAAAAGACAACTTCCCCATAGGAAAGAGAATCTTATTACAAAAAAAAAGGATACTAGATAAACAAAAACAATATATACTCACTATACAACATCTTTCTGCCTCTTGCATCTGCTGAAAGCTACCTGTGGATATAACTGTGCCTTGATCATCATCTGTCCTTGGTACCTAGCACATGGGAATGTCCAACCAATATTTGTTAAATATATGAATGAATGGATTCTCTGAGTGCCAATCAAATATCCTGAGTTCTAGACAAGGAAACACAATATCCTGTTTTAAAAAGCCTAAGAGTTCATTCAGTGTCCACGGGCCACTGCTGTTTGGCTTTCCCAGCTAATGCAGTACTGGCTATCTGTGGGTTTTTGGAGAACCCACGTTGACTGCTCAACAAATTCATAAAGTGTCCAAAGAAGGACCCTACATTTACCTTAGATCTGGCAAGATGTGAGCCTAAGGTCACTCACCTACCTCCTTAGGCCTGGGTCCATCCAATGCTGTGATTACAAAAATACACAAAGCAGCACTCTATCAAGGCAGAGGACAACAGGAGAGATGCTTCAGAAAATCAACAAGATGCCTGTGTTTCTCACCAGATGGAAGTAAAAAAATGTGGTAAGTGAGTTGCTTTATTTGACCATTCTGTTAGTATATGCTAACAACATAAGAATATTCCACTCTGAGATTATAATAAAATTTGGCTTCTATGCCCCTACTCAATGGCAAGCTCTTAGAGCACAAGGACCCTATCTTTAACTACTTTGTAATTCCCACAGTGATTGGCACAACAAAGATGCACAGAGAGGCTGGAGCTAAAGTACCTCAATCTATCTGGAGTTTTCATAAATCTAATTCTGCAAACCCAAATCTGATATGATACTGACTTTCAGAGACAGTGCCGTCACCTTGATTGACTCGCTGCTTCCAGAAGAACTTTATTTATAATGATGGAGTTCTTGTATTTCTTCTTAGGTCCTCTCATTAACATAAACAAAAATGCTTTTAAAATCTATTTTAAAATGTGGGTCTTACCCATTTTCTTGTCATCTGCCAAATGCCTGTAGTCTTTCTAATGAATTAGGCACCACAACGTACAATAAATGTGGTGCTCATACCCACTGGTGCATCTTTACATAATTTTGGCCAAATGCGCACACACACACACACACACACACACACACACATATACATACACACAGACACACATCTTTAAAGAATAAGTTCCTTTAGAATCCCTATGGGGTATGATATGAGAAAGCTATATTCCTTAGTCTCAGGATGCCCAGGCATTACAAAAAATTTTGGAACAAACTTTAAGAAGGCTTATTTCAAACCTTAAATTTGTTGAAATTTTTGGTTTATTACCATAGTAGTCTCTTTTTTTTTTTTGAGAGGGAGTCTCGCTCTGTAGCCCAGGCCCAAGTGCAGTGGCGCAATCTCGGATCACTGCAAGCTCTGCCTCCCGGGTTCATGCCATTCTCCTGCCTCAGCCTCCTGAGTAGCTGGGACTACAGGCGCCCACCACCGCGCCCAGCTAATTTTTTGTTTTTGCATTTTTGTAGCGATGGGGTTTCACTGTGTTAGCTAGGATGGTCTCGATCTCCTGACCTTGTGATCCGCCCGCCTCGGCCTCCCAAAGTGCTGGGATTATAGGCGTGAGCCACCGCGCCCGGCCCGTATTAGTCTGTTTTTACACTGCTGATAAAGACATACCCAAGACTGGGCAGTTCACAAAAGAAAGAGGTTTAATAGGCTTACAGTTCTACATGGCTGGGGAGGCCTCATAATCATGGCAGAAGGCAAGGAGGAGCAAGTCACATTTTATGGGGACGGTGGCAGGCAAAAAGAGAGAGCTTGTGCGTGGAAACTCCTGTTTTTAAAACCATCAGATCTTGTGAGACTTATTCACTAAGAACAGCACGGGAAAGGCCCAACCCCATGATTCAGTTATCGCCCACTGGGCCCCTTCCACAACGTATGGGAATTATAGAAGCTACAAGATGAAATTTGAGTGGAGACACAGAGCCAAACCCTATCAATTAATAAGTACATCTTGGTGTAAAACAATTGGTGCTATTGTCATCTAATTTACTTTCCAAAGACTTCTGTTAACTTTATAACAAAATATGATAACTTTTTAATAATACTAAAGATATAATTAACTAATAATCTTCTATCTGGTCTTTGCACCATCATTCTCTCTTTATCCTTCACAACTTGGATTCACAAATGCTTCTTAAACACATTGCAGCCTTCTTAAGGAGAACTCTAATTATGTATTTATTCTCCAAATCTCCTGGCAAGTCTATAATTCAACTATCTTAGCTGGTATTCCAGAACTTCCCTAAGCTCCCAGCTCTTATGCTAACTGATGACTTCCTGCACTATTACCACGTGGACACTCTGCACTCGGCTTTCCGAATCACCCACCAAACACTGAATACAGCAGGCTTTGCTTCTTGGCTGTAATATACTCTTTGCCTCAATTATTTGGCCTCTCTTATTCACCAGTCAAAATTCTACTTTTTCTTCAAAGGGCAAAGTATGTCCTACAAACATAAGAAGGCTTCCCTGAGCCCCTAATCCTACAGAGTTCCCAACCTGTGCATTCATGGGACTGTGAAGATCTGGTCTCTGACCTGGAACTTAGGTACTGACGTCTACCTTATCTCTGTTTTCCCCTAATTTTCCCTGCATATATTTACAACTCCATTGGGTAATTAACATAAGGAGCACAGAAATTAGTTTGCTATACTTCCCTATGTTATTCAGCCCAACATTGTAATAGTTTCTCAATAAATGTTTAATTAAAAAAAAAAATCTGGCTGTTTTCTGATATATCCAAATAACATTAGAAGAAAAAATCTTCTATTTTAAACCACTTAACTATTCCTTCTTTAATACAGGATAAGTATGAGCTAAAAAGACAGTTAACTAAAGAGTGAGTACAGTTCTAATTAAGAAAGTTCTCTCTTGAGAATTGACTTCTTCATAGTGTATGGGGTTAGGAGTTTGTTTAGGAAAGGAGAGGACAGACTATAAGGTGGCAGTCTCCTGCATGGGTCTTTCCCACTGTTTACTTCGAGGTAATGCATACACCCAGGAGAGCTGATACATCCATGTTCAGAGACAAATGCAAAATTATAGAGCAAGGAGCTCTGGTTCATGATGATGTTCTGAGCACAGATCTCTGCCTTCCCTTCCTCCAAAGATCCTATAGAAATTATAGAAAAGATGTCTTTTAAAATAATGAAACCAAAACTGTTCGGGAAAAGTAGAATGCAACGTAGCCTAGAAATGGAGGAATTCCTGGACGCCACAAAGCACGTGACACTAGAATGACAGTGAAATGAGAACTGAGGAAGCTGCAAGGAAGTCCTGGACAAGTTCCAAGCTCAACAAATGCAGAGCTGGAGGGGTAGGGAGACGTAGCAGGGTGGGGAGTGAGAAACCATGGAGCAATTAATTAAAAGAACTGCATTTGAAACAGCTGAACCAATGAGGCAAATATTCCCCACACCCCTTGCCCGTGCCTGCAGATCAGTTAACAATTTAGTGGCTTTTGCCTTCCAGTTAAAGCCAGAAGAATTTCTCCCTAGAGAAGGGGAGTATTCTGCCTAGACGAGGGTCCTGTATTGGGCCTGGACACTGAGGTAGAAACAGAGTAGAGCTGGAGAGAATTCTGGACTTCTGCAACAGCTGCCAAGGAGAAAACTGTAAAATGTAAGGCACTCAGCCTTAAATATTAGATAACCAGTTATCCTGGGTGACTCAGACTGCTCCAGTTTATGTTATAATCTCCACACAATTAACATTTTTTCTTTCACTCTCAAATATGTCCTAGCTTGAGTTATAAGTTATGTAGTCACTTTATCCCTGAGTGAAAAACCATGAAGACACAGTTTTCAAACCCAAGCCCAGACACTGTATAAAAGGATTCGATCCTTCCCAGACTTGTCTGTCTGTTCAAATCATCATCCATACATTGGGCTCTCACGTCATTTGTCCAACACAAGACTTGGATGCCATAGTAAACACAAATGCAAATGTGGGTTCTTACATGTTTGTCTTATTAGGCACTTCATAATCTGCAATTGATATTTTAAAAGATTGTCACTAAAATGAAAACCAAATTTTAAATTCTCCTAAATTTTAGGACTCGTTAACTCCTAAGAATACATAGTAGAGACACATTACAAGAATTACTAAATATTTAAGGAAATGATGAAAGCAAAGAAGGGAGAACAGTTTACCTTATAGGGAACAGAGATTATTCAAAAAATAAAATAACATTGTTTAAAAATTCAATTAATTTCATAAGAGATTCAAGAGGACGACATACTCAATAACCAAAAACAAGGTGCTGTTTTTCTTAAATTGTTCAGAGAACAAAAAGGAATTATTGGAAATAGAAAAACATAATATCTAAATAAGAAATTTAATGGACAATCTGAATAACTGAATACACTATGGATGACAAATGGAGATTTGGAAGACTCCAAGAAATCTGTCAAAATATGTCACAAACTGACAAGATAGCAAATGTGATAAAAGGTAGAGATTATGGGGTCAGTAACTGGCTAATCAGAATTCTAGAAACATAGGACAAAAGCTACAGAAGCAAAGAAATAACCAAAGACATAATACAAAAGAAGTTTTTGTTCTGGTGGAAGACACAAGTCTTCAGATTTAAAAGCCAGACCACATGATGAGCAGTGTGAATTTAAAAAAAAGAAAAAGAAAACAGAAAAAGAAAGATCCATTTCAAGATATATCCTGATGAAATTTCAGAAAGCCAAGGATGAAGAGAAAATCTTACACTACCACAGAGAAAAAATAGACTATTCACAATAAAGGGTAGATTGACAGATTTCTTATCAACAATACTTGATGCTAAAAAGTAAGTAGAGTAGTGCATTCAAAGTCCTAAGAAAAATTATTTCAAAATTAGAATTATGTATTCAACTGTAGGAGGGAAAGGTAATATTTTTCTTCACCCATCACAAGGATCATGGCAGACACTCCTATAACAAAAGACAGGTTAGCAGGAGGAAAACATAACAAATTTATTCAACAAAGTTTTACGTGGTATAGGAGCCTCCAGATTTTCCCTGAATCTTCCCAAAAATTCAGGGAAAATGGTATTTTTTTTATGCTGAGTCTGATTAAAGGAGTGGCTAGTTGTGCAGAAATATGATCGGGCAAAAAGGGTATGATCAAATGGTAACAAACTCAGGGAGGAACCCCACAAGGCCTGTCTGTTCAGATTCTCCTTGACCTGCCTGTGTAGCACTTCTTACCTCCAGGTATGGAATAGGATATGTGTCACATGAAGGCCTTATGACCTACTTTCAGAAGAGGTACTTTGGAGAGTGATCTTTCTAGGTTTCATGGCTTGCTTTGGGAAAAAGGAATTCTAGTTTCTATGACCTATCTCTGGGCAGAATGGGAGAGGGAGAAAAGAGAGTGGGGAGATGAGGAAGGCCTTGCTTCTGTAGTCCCCTTTTCTCTTTCAGTTCAAAGCACTCAACATGCCAAGGCACCACATTTTGGGATATTGTGTTCTGAGCCCTGAAACAACTAAATTGTGTGTGTGCATGTGTGTGTGTGAAATGGGATAAAATAAAGATATTTGCAAAACTGCAAAGGCTAAAAAGTTTGCCACCATGAATTCTATGGGAAAAATTACTCAGAAAAGCAAACAAAGAAGTCAAAGATAGGCAACAAGAGAGATTTTTTTAAAAGAGTCCAGTTTAGCCAGAAGAAATGAACACAGCTAAAACAGCATTTTAAAAGGATCCCTTTGACCTTAACACTCAGAATTCTCACTTGAGGGAAATACAATGGTGACCCAGGATTAGTTTCTTATTCTTTAGACCCAAACACAAACTCATGGGTTGTGTGGTGAATAATATTTGCATAATCATAGGACTGTTTTTTTTAATTTTTTAAGTCAAGCTATGAACTCAGTACAGAAAACATATAATCGCCAACAATGTAAATGTAAATTTTAACAATGTGAAAATAACATAATTCATCAAAATTGGGAGAAAAAGAGAAGAATCACAAGAAAGTGTAAGTAAATCAATCTAATTTCATGTTGCATAGCAAGGAGTCGATAGATCCAAAGTTGATAAATTAGTAGATAGAAATACACTATTTGAAGTTGTAACAGTAACTATGACAAGAGTTAAAGAGTTCATCACTTTTAACAGTTATTACCTATGAATGGCATGTTATTTTATAGCACTCCGTATTTTACCATTCTTTGCATGCATTTGTATTATTTTTCTAATTTAAAATGAATGCTTTTAAAGGTTTGGATTATGTGCCTTCACAATCTCCAAAGACCAAAAGAAATGATTTATTCTGAAATATCTGTTTTTGACAAGAATTGGGCCATCCACCCAATTAGAATTAATCACTGTAGTTCTAAGGAAAGCTATTCGTTGACTGGTCAGGCTGTTCTAACCAGGCCATGTGGCAGAATGAAAGCTCTTAGAAGGCCCAGCTGAAAGTAGAAAGGCTACTTTATGTGGCCAGCTTCCACCTAGCATCTTTCCATATTAATTGGTGATAGGGACAGCCACCAGCCACAGGATGGTTCTTATGGCGAGACTCACCCCTTTCAAGTGTGTTGCGTTTTTATGCAGGCATTATCTCCCTGGGGTAGGTGTGGACAGAATTATTATTATTTCCACATTATAGATGATCAAATGGGCACGCCAAGGAATTAAGTGGAAAAGTCCCAGGACTTAAACCCGGTTACCCTAACTCCCTTATCACACTCAGATAAAGGACAGGATTTTTACATTGCTGAAGGCAAGGAAATGAAAAGGCTGCAGCTTCTATTTACTCAATGACCATAAGGTTAATGAGAAAGCCATCAACCTTCACCATGCACATATCCCCAAACCATTATAAACTCGATTAATCAAAATTTGGAAGAAAACAATAAAATATCCCTTTTTCTTAGCCTGATAGCTTGATCTGAACTATGAGTTCAAAAACAAAAACACTCTTCTGTAATCTGAAGAGATCTTAAACAATTATCTTTTGTACTCCTTTCTGTACTATGAACAGTTATAAAAGCATGCTTTTAGAAATAACCAGTTCACAATCATTTAGTGACCAATTATGTAGTTGGTGCATTATCCAGACCTTTCACAATCTGTTCTTTTACATAATGATTTTAATGTTTCCTTTTGTTTTCTACTCTTTTACTATTCCCAATTTCCTCAATCATCATTACTGTATGTCCTGTTAAGAGTTTTGACCAAAAAAAAAAATAAGTTCACTAAGTTTATGGTATTTGCTGGGAATTTCATCTCTCCATGTTATGTATTCCTCCCACCAACAGAAGAAAGAATCAATGTTGGAAACAACCTGTTTCATAACAGATTTGAATAGCATTGACTTAACTTGAAAATAAATCTTGATCCTTATCAAGGGAATTATTTTTCTTTTGGGAGTATGAGAAAGTTTTCTTTAATATTTTTCTATCAGTTTTATAAAAATGGGAGTGGGAATTGAAAATATATTATGTATATTCTCCAAAGTAGAAACAGTATCCCTGAACAACAACAACAACAAAAAGTCAGTGGTTACCAAGTAGACAAGATATGTCCCTATGCACACTGTCCCAAAGTCCTCCTCAGCCATACATCAGAGAAAATCTGCCTGGGGAAAAAAATAAACAAATCAGTTGTGGCTTGGTGGGTCATTTTCAACCCCAAGCCTCTTCTATTTTTTCCTCCCTTTCACTCTGGGAAAAAAACAAAAAAAAACAAAAAAAACAAAAAAATTCTCAGCTTCACAACTGAAGACTTGAGGGCTAGCTGTAAAATGAAGTTTGTCTTCCTTTTCGGTTCTGCGACCCTTTGCAAAAATGCACAGATTGTGGAGGGTTTAAAGCTAAGGAAAGAGCAAGAGCAGTTGAGATGACTGATAGTAAATTGATGTGGTTACTGAGTAGAAGGAAGGATAAGCTTTCCTTAGCTTAAGTCTTAAACTGGGATATCTCTTCCTAAGGCTAATGAGGAGCTACAAGAAGGTACATTCTTTCCCCAAAACCTCTCCTCTCACATCCCAGCCCTCCTCCCTGTCACTATGCCTGGAATCTGCTGGAAGTTTCAATCCTTGGGAAAAAGATCTGTGCTTTACCAGTCTTCCTCCTGAGTACAGATTGCCCTGAACCACTAACAAATGAAGCTGTTGTCCGTATTCTCTGGGATGAGTTTTTCAAGTTGTCTTCCCCAGAATAAATTGTAAAAGGAAATGGGCTGGGCAGGCAGAGGGAAGTTTTTGATGAGTAGTAAAATTGGAAGGATAAGCCCGGAGCTTACAGCCCTGTGCAGGGAAGGGAAAAGGAAGGAAACTGATATTTACTAATGATTATATTTTCCAGGCGCTGTCTTAGGTGCCTTACCTACAGCCTCATAGCAGCCCCTTGAAGTAGAGATTACTGTTTTCATTTTCTAGATAAGAAAATAAAGGCTCAAAGAGGTTGTATAACTTGCCTATTTCAGTTGTCTGTTACTGTATAAAAACTACCCCAGAATTTAGTGGCTTAAAACAATAATTGATTATTTCTTAGAATTTTGTGGATTGACTAGGGCTCAGCTAGATGGTTCTTCCCAATGGTCTCACTTGAGTCTCTTAGATGTCACTCACGTGACTGGTGCAAGTGACAGCCACTAGGCTGGGTGCAGCTGGGATGCTGAAGTCCAGTACTTAACTCTCTTTTTGTGTAGTTGTAAGGCCCCTCCCTCTCCAGCAGAAAGCCAGACTTCTTACATGGTGGCTCAGGGCTGTGAAGAGAAGGAAGCAGAAGCTCCCAGTCATCGTAAAGCCTAGTCCTGGAACTGACGTGACAGCACATCCACCATATTCTATTGGTCAAAGCCAGTCACAAAACCAGCCTAAAGGCAATGGTACCTCCCAAAAGCAGAGAGTAACTAGAAGCTTGCAACCATCTCTAAATCTACCCTATTGCTTAAGGTCACACAAGGGCAACAGACTCAGAATTTTTTATGGGACTTAATGCTTCCAGATCTGGGTGTGTGGGACAAGGATAATGCTGCAATGAAGACTCAAGGCTATAAGGGAGTTATGGATGTGGGGAGGGACACAAGGCAAGGGCAGGGACAATAAACAGCTAGAGGAGGAAGCTAGTGAATGAAGTCCCCAGGAAGGCGCCATACTGTCCTGAATAGGTGAATTAAGTGTTATGCATCTGGGCCAAGGCTTCAGTGCAGACTCAGATCTCCAGAGGAGATCATGGAGTCAATGGAACATTGCACAAACATTTTGAGTAAATAAAAATGCCCATCTCCACTTGAGGAGCCATTTGGCAGGTGAGGCAGAGAGCTGTGCAACTGTGCCTCCTCCAGACTGTGAACCCCAAATCACTAAACATAGGCTACAGTCACATTTATTCAACTTATACCTTCAAGGCAATGCGCTTTTCCCCACCTTCACCTCGTTCATTTATTTATTTGTTCCCACAACAAATTACTATTGAACATCTACTAAATCAAACACTGTGCTGAGGGCTGGGCATACAGCAGTGAACAGTCTGCAGAGGGTTTAAAGCTGAAGAAAGAGCAAGAGCAGTTGAGATGACTGATAGTAAACTGACGTGGTTGCTGGGCAGAAGGAAAGGTAAGCTTTCCCTTGGCTTGAGAATGGAGTCTTCAACTGGGCTGTGTCTTCCTAAGTCTAACGAGGGGGCTACAAGAAGGCACATGCTTTCCCCAAAACCTCTCCTCTCACATCCCAACCCTCCTCTCCTTTACCTCCATGGAACTTACATATTTTAGTGAGAGTAATAGGTAATACACAAAACCAGCAAGTAAATAACAAGTATCTTCCGTAGTGATTCCAGTGGAGTTTGAGAGTGTGTGGTGGGGGGGAATGGACGGGGTATCAATTTTATTTAAAATAGAATAGTCAGAGGAGGCCTCACGGAGAAGGTGGCATTTGAACAAAGACTGCAGGAGGTAAGGGAAAAGAGCTTTCCAGGCAGAGGGAAGAGCAGGAGCAAATACCTGGAGCTGAAGGGTACAAACATTCACCCTTGGATTCATTAATTTAGCAATATTTATAAGCACCTACTACTCACCAGCATTGTACTCAGCACTGAGTATACAAAGATACATATAGGTTTCTACCCTCAAGCAGCTGACTGTTGAGAAAGGGAGACAGGCAAACAAAAATTCCCCCATGGCATTAAAAAACGTGATAATGGGTGAAAGCAATGTCTCAGCAGGCAAGCTGCTCAGCTTAGCTGAAAATTGTTCTCAGTCCATCTGTTGATAGATCAGAGAGACAAGGGTGGTGTTTTGTACTTGAAATATAATCTGCCCATATCCTCAAATATTACAGAATCATAATTTTTATTAAATGCAAATTTTATTATTGTACTTTAAAGCAAAAGTGCTGGGTAAACTGCATAATATAATCACCATATGACTATCACTTTGAATTAGTATTGCAGATACTTCTAACTACTTAATTATTTATTTTTAAAATATATTCCAATATTTTAATTATGTTCAGTTAAGTGTACTTGAATATTTGCGGCACTCTGCATTATTTATATTAGAGAAAAAGCAGCCTAAATCAACTTGCTCTGGCATTCCATAATTTGTGCTTGCACATCTCTAAAATAGATTTATATATAGCTATCAAATGGTTATTCTGGATATGCTATGATTTAAAATTTTTATCTGAATTTTATTTTAATGTACCACAAACATAAAATGTATTGGTTTCTTTATACTAGTACGTGTCTTATCTGATTATTCATATTCAATATTTGCAGAATACTAACTAGAGCTGCACACTCTTCAATTAGACACAAATATGTGAATTTCATGACACTCATCCTAACCCCCACTCCACCCTACCTCTGCCTCATTCCTGGAAATAGTCTAAATTTGGATGAATCTCTTACCCCTTTACGCAGCCCAGGGGTAAAGAGTAAGGGAAACTTTGTCAGTTTTGAACAACACCATTATGACAGGGAGAATGGAGATAGCAGAGACCCCAAGGGCAGTTACTGTCCCACACCAAGGAGCAGAGCATAAGACTGCTTGAAAGGAAGAATCTGGATGGAGAAGCTTACACAGATGTGGTCTCTACTATACCTAGTCTGAAAAATAATGCAGGCTGCTCTGTTCTTTGGTATCTGTCCAATGTCTTTCCTAGTTTCTAAATTCGTTTAGAACTCATTTCTATCTACAGGATAAAAAATATTAAAGTTACAGTATTTCAATAACCCTCTTTATGTCATACAAATCCAGTAGACAGACGCCCACTAAAGAGATTACAGCTTGAATACTTAATCCCAATTTGGATGTCTTTAAACAAGGCAAACCTGGCCTTAAATGCAATGCACGCAATTTAGCTAAGTATAAAATATTAATGCACAAACATGGCTTTAAATATAGCCAGAGGATCTGGCAGAAGGAAGCCACCCAACAGCCCCCTCTACACATCACTCTCTCAAATCAAAGGCTGACTGAATAATGAACATACCCATTTCCAAGCCGAAAGTACAGGTGGATCGTGACAGACCATCTCAAATCCTGGGAAGGGAGGGCTGCTAAGAATGACAGCCATTTCAGAAAATAGGCCTGGGTTAGCAGTTTCATTCAGACAGAGTTTGGCCTCCTAACCTCTCCTGCTTTCCCTGGACTCTCTTTGAAAAAGGATGACTATATTCTTCTTTTTTTCCTTTTCTTTCTTTATTTTATTTTTTTTTTTTTTTGAAACAGAGTCTCACTCTGTCCCCCAGGCTGGAGTGCAGTGGCGCAATATTGGCCCACTGCAACTTCCACCTCCCAGATTCAAGCGATTCTCCTGCCTCAGCCTCCCGAATACCTGTGGTTACAGGCACGCGCCACCACAACCAGCTATTTTTTTGTATTTTTAGTAGAGACGGGGTTTTGCCATGTTGGCCAGGCTGGTCTCAAACTCCTGGCCTCAAGTGATCTGCCCACCTGGGCCTCCCAAATTGTTGGGATTACAGGCGTGAGCCACCACACCTGGCCAGGACCAGTATATTCTTGATGCTCAGAGATGTGTTTTGTACCCAGGGCAACACAGAACAGCGTTACAAGCATGGGCTCAGGTGTCAGATTTGAACCTAGGTTCAAATCTCTCCCTGCAACACTTGTTAGCTGGGGCTACTCGGGTACATTGCTTAATCTCTCTGTGCCTCCATTTCCTCATGTGTTCATATGACACATTATAGTAGTAAATCAGACCCATGATATAAAGTCATTATGATAATGAAAATGCACATGGTACAATGTCTGGCCCATGGGAGTAAGATTTAGCTATTGTTATAGAGGTTACTACTAGAAAACCAGAGAGCAGAGCTTCTTGCCCTGCACTGTATAGCGGTAGTTTGCAGGCGGGAAAGGTTATCATCCATTTCCCATTCCACGCCTTCATCTGCCCTCATCTCCTTCATTTACCTTGTGCTTTGCTTTCCTCTTTAATCACTGTACAAAATATTTGAGTCCAGTAAATATCTGTTGGGTGAGTGAACTCCCGGGCTACTAACCCCCAGCAACACTTCCTGCTATGAAACAGACACCATATCCACGAGAGGCAACATGAGTGAAATGCTCATAGCTACTCCTAACACCAGCCTTGCACATTGTGGGTGAACAAAATCACACTGGACAAGATCCTTAAAGAAGAAATAGAAGAAAAAAGAAGGAGACAGGGAGGAAGGAATGAGAAAAAGGGAGAGAGCAGGAACATAGGGTCCTGTGAAGCTAGAAACTATATTTGCAGCATTGTGATAAAAAGGTGGGACTTTAAAATAACATACTATCCTTTTCTTCACTCACAATCAAGATTTATTTGCATTTTATACTGAATATGGCAATACAATTATAAATTTCATATTGTAAAATGTCTTGTTATAGGAACCTCACAATAATAAACACTTCTATTCTTCTCATCCATAAGTGGAGGTAAAACCCACACAAGAACTAGAAATGCCAGTTAAATAACTCCCAAGCATTGTCTTTCCTTTTCTCAAAACTTCAATAATTTCATCAAAAATTAGTTCTATTAAAATATCACAGTTTTATCTTCACAAGAATAAAACTCATTCTTCCCACCTTGAGTTCCTCAGCTAACTCCAACAGTGGTCAGTACAAACTTGGAAACTTGAAGGCGTGCCTGGTTCTTCCCTCTCCCCTCAATGAGGGAATTAAACAGTCTGTCATGAAACAGGAAGCCAGACCAGCTAAGCTCTGGTCCCATCTCTATTCTTCCCTGAGCTCCTTAACAGGTTTCCTTAATTATAAAATAGAAATAATTTCTGCTTCATCAGTTGTTGCAAAAATTAGGTAAGGTAAGCACATATTAGTGAAGCAACCGGTATATAATAAGTCTTCACAAATGTTAATACCATTATCATTATTCGTATTTTTATTAAGCAGGGAGGTGATTTTTGGACAAGTCATTTAATTTCACTTAGTCTTGTCTTCTTGATCCATAAAACCAGAGTTCTGACAAAAATTCTCTCTAATATCATTTCTGGCTACAAAATGATACATTTGTAAAGAGCTTTATATTTTTATAAAGCACTTCTGTGTACATTTTCACTGGTTTTGGGGATAGGTATTGTTTCCATTTAAAAGTTAGGATATGGAGACTAAAAATAGCTAAGGGAATGATTCAAAATAATTTATGTCAACTGGTAGAAAAGTGAGGACTCAAATCCTGGTTTTCTCACACCAAAACCATGTTCCTTCCTGTGAACAGCACTGATCATCTTCCCAAAGCTGCAGGCAACCATCTCATCCTTCAGGTTCCTAGTATCACTGTCATTGATCTGACCCTCATTCAGCCATCCATTCATTTGCTCATTCAACAGATATGTATTGATTGGGAGGCCGAAGCAGGTGGATCACTCGAGGTCAGGAGTTTGAGACCAGTCTGACCAACATGGTGAAATCCCATCTCTAGTAAAAATACAAAAATTAGCCAGGCATGGTGGCTCATGCCTATAGTTCCAGCTACTCTAGAGACTGAGGCAGGAGAATCGCTTGAACCTGGGAAGTAGAGGTTGTAGTAAGCCGAGATCACACCACTGCATTCCAGCCTTGGCGACACAGCAAGACTTCTTCTCAAAAAAAAGAAAAAAAAAAGGATATGTGTTGAGTGCCAGGCAGATATATCTACTGAGAATAAAATGGTGAGCTAAAAAGATTTCTTCTCTCATAGAGTTTATAGTCCAGTAGAGGAGGCAGATGTTAATTAGATAATCATGGAAATAAATATTAGATTTAAAGCATGGTAATAAGATACATGTAGGAATGAGAACACACATAACAGAAATCAGGCTAAATTGGAGAAGTCAGTGAATGTTCCCTGAGGAAATAACTATTAGGAAAGTTTCAAAGGATGAGGTGGAGGGAGAGTCTGCCACACAGAATGAACAGTGTGTGCAAAGACCCTGAGGTGGGCAGAAGCGTGGCACATTTAGAAGACTCAGAGAAGGTCATTACAATTGAAACTACAAGAGCAAGGGGTAACGTGATTCAACATCAAGCCACTTTGTTTTTATCATAAGAACAATGAAAAGCAGAAGGGTGACATGAACGGATGTTAATTTTGCAAAGGTCATTCCAACTGCAGTGTCTGAAAGATGGATAGGGGTAGGGCAAAGGTGGATGCCAATGTTCTGGTTAGGAAACATTTGCAGTTTGCAGGTGAGAGAAGACTAACAAAGCTAGGTTGGGAGTAATGATGGAGAGATGTTGGTGTAACCTGGAGGTATATGAGAGGATAAACCAATAGGATATAGTAGTGGATTCGATGTGGGATTATTTTGACAGGCTCCCAACTGTTCTTCCACTGTCTACTCTTTCCAGTCTATGAGCCATTCCATGTGTCACTGCAAAACAATTGCTCTTTCAATACTGATTTTCCTCCAGATAATATTCATTGCCCATTTTTCCTTTTTTTTTTTTTTAAACAGTGTCACTCTATTACCCAGGCTGGAGTGCAGTGGCACCATCTTGGCTCACTGCAACCTCTGCCACCAAGGCTCAAGTGATCCTCCCATCTCAGCTTCCCACGTAGCTGGAACCACAGGTGTGTGCCACAACACCTGGCTAATTTTTTTTTCTTTTTTTTTTAGATATGGGTTTTCACCATGTTGCCCAGGCTGGTCTTGAACCCCTGAGCTCTAGTGATCTACCCACCTCAGCCTCCCAAAGTGCTGGGATTACTATTTTTCTATATATGGTTTTCTCTTACTACTTAGATTCCCTCCCCTCTATTCTCCACATATACAAAGTATATCCATCTTTCATCCTAAGTCTTTCCTCATTCATTAAACAATCATCAAATGTTTACTGAGCACCTATTATACTCCACAAATTGCTTTAGGTGATAGGGATACAGGAGTGAGTAAAAAATTCCCTGACCTCATGGAACTTATATTCTAGATCTCTCTGATCCCTCATCTCTTCTAAACACACACCAAACATATAGATTATATCTCACAAGTTCATGATGTTTTTATATTTTTTCTATTTTCCCTACATCCTTAGGTAAAACTGAACCTCCTTGAAAGCAAAGACCAACGTTTTCGTTGCCTTCCAAATTTCCTACACCATCATCTGTAACATACAAATGACCTAAATGAAGCAAAAGATCATTGATAGTAGTATAGAAGACTAGGATTTGTGCTTAGTCACAATCTTTAACTCCAAAAACCTCATGTTTAATGGGGCAGACAGAAATACATTTGAAAAACACACATAACATAGGTAAATACCCCAAGTAGGTAGCAGATGCAATGATGAAGGAATGCATAGTGAACACACGCCAAACATATAGATTATATCTCACAAGTTCATGATGTTTTTATATTTTTTCTATTTTTCCTACATCCTTAGGTAAAACTGAACCTCCTTGAAAGCAAAGACCAGTGTTTTTGTTGCCTTCCAAATTTCCTACACCATCATCTGTAACATACAAATGACCTAAATGAAGCAAAAGATCATTGATAGTAATATAGAAGACTAGGACATGCTTTCACATTCATTATATCATTAGGATGATCTCCAAAGTATAAAGCACTATTGGAAATGCATTGTTGCCATTGTTAATATTGTTGTTGTTACTATTATCGGTATTGTGAACCAATAACAGAAACAACAACAACACTTATGCACTAAGTCTATTCCCAGTCCTGTTTCTGGTGAGTTGTAGTTAATAATCATTCTTATAATGGATAATTACGTGTAAGATAATATTACTTTAAAAATCCAGTATCCATCATTGAAGAACAATGGACAACCACTGATAGTATTCAAAAATAACAGAGGTTGAAGGTATATAATTTTTTATTTACTGCTCCATTCAGCTACATACAGCAAGGTTAAGTTCCAAAAGAAAACCTCTCAATAGATGACCCCATCTCACCTTTTATGACAGCTCTTCTGTTTGTGAAACTGTCATTTTCACTAGTTGAGAGATTGTCCAAAGATCTCCAAGCACACTGTGATTTGAGGCCACAGACGCAGAAGGCTTTGTGATATCCTATCTGCAATTGTTAATACACCCTCAGTCCCCCAACCTCCAGAGAACAAGGATTACACTTTGTGGAAATCCACAGAATAACAGATTTGGAAAGAAAATGAAAACACAATTTGTGAACAAAGACATACTGTTTTCCTTTAAAAATTAGCTGAAAGTCAGTGTATCAACAAAGTCCTTGTGCTGTCTTCATCACAGCCAATATCATCCAATGACCTGGCTTGAAGGTTTTCCATGAATTTTTAAGTGAGAGCTTTAACAAACAATTCTAAGAATATCAGACACCCACAGTTACCACACTTCACATAAAATAACTAAGTAATATAGGCCTTAGGTGGCGTATTACTTCATATTTTTCTAGAAAAATGTTAAGAAGTGATTATCAAGGACTTAAAGATCAACACAAAGAACCATATTAAAAATTATAAGGACCCCCAAAAGCCTGTGAAAATTAACTTTAGAGGCACATGTTTTAATAAAATTTATTGTTATATGTGGTTACAAAATCATTGTTTAATATGTATAGCTTAGTCATTTGAACTCATCTCCAGTTTGGCATTTAAATTACTCTCCAATTAGGTAATCATCCTGGTCACATTTGGGAGGTGTCTGTTCTTGCCCTGTTCTCTGGGAATTTCTGTTACTCCCCCAGGTTACAGATGATTAATCCAGAGGTGGACAGTTGACCCCAGTTGGGTCAACCAAATTCTCTACTGGGTATTTAGAGTGGGAATCAAGGGAGCATTTATCAGACTCTGTAGGTGCCAAGACATATAACATATAGTCTCTTCCTGTTATCTGAGAAGCAGAGAAACCCACAAGGAGAGAGAGGAGAGGAAAGAAAGGAGAGAAAAAATAAAAAGGAGGAGGAGGAAAAAGCAGATGAATAAATAAGAGCAGAAATGAGAAATTAGATCCCTGCTTTTTAGGGAGTTTTCAGGTCGATTCTCGTCCTACATCCTGGCTAAATTCCTAACCTCGGGCTCCATGAGATGTCCTGGAATTCTTATAATTGACTTCCTCCTTTTTGCATAATCAAGTTTGTTTCTGTTGCTTGCAACCCAAGAGCCTTATCCAAAATACTTTTTAGAAATGTTGCTTGGTCTCAAAGGCCATTCATTCATTTATTTCAAAATCATTTGCCAAATCAGGAACTAAAAACACAAATGTGACTTAGTCACAATCTTTAAATCCAAAAACCTCATGTTTAATGGGGCAGACAGAAATACACTTGAAAAACACACACAACGTAGGTAAATACCCCAAGTAGGTAGCAGATGCAATGATGAAGGAATGCATAGTGAAAGAGGAGTTACAAAGCCAGGGTGGTGAGCCTCACCTGGGGAAATCAAGGAAGGCTGCTGAAAGGAGATCTCAGAAGATGGCTAACGCAGCCAAGGGGAAGCTTATCCCACGGAAGGACAAGCACACACAGACATGAGTGGGATGGAACAATCTGGCGTGCTTAGGGAGCTATAAAGATTCCATGTGCTGGAGCACCTGGTTCAGCAAGGGCACAAGGAGATGAGACAGGAGTAGGGAGGGGCGGAAGGGCAGTGTGGCATTCAATGTGATGTTAGACTCAGGGCACTCAATCCCATGGAGAAAAAGCTCAGAGCCTTTATTGCCCCCTCCTTAGCCCTCTCATTTCCATGAGGATGTGGAGGTGGCATGTACCTCCCTTTTCAGACAAGAAAAATGAGCCACTTGACAGACTTGTGGGACTTGTTCCTGCCATCATCTGGGAACTCTGGACGGGGACCTCCAAAGCACGGTGAATGATGTGAACGATGTTGATTCTTGCTCAGTCACAGAAAGATTCAAATGAGGATATAACCTGCGAAAGTAGCCCCAAAGCTCTGGAGTCTGGGGAAGAAACAGGATAGAAATTACAAATTGGATTTCTTGGATATAGGCACAAAATAATTTTAAAATTACATCAGGATATAGATCTCAATAGAAGTGCCTTTTTGGACATTTTAATAAATGCTTTTCAGATATATCTGTGGGTCTGAGACTAATGGGAATGGAAATGAAGAGAACCCCAAAGTATCACAGGCTGAAACAGGAAGAAAGAAAGGAGAAATCCAGAGACAGTAGAAATGTAGACAAAATAGTGAAAACAAAGTTCAGGGGGAGAAAGTAGTGAATTTTGAAGGAAGCACTACATTAGGATGAAATGAGATAGAATCAGATACCCAAAGCAAGATGTAGAAATAAAACTAATTTCCCTAGTTGAATTCTCCACTCAAAGTTGTAGGGAAAAAAGTACTTTCAGGAGGGAAACAGAGCAGGTGGGACTAAGAGTTTCCATTCTTAACTATTCTACAACAGTGATTGACAATTACTTCCCCCGAATTAAATTATTTCATCTTAGTGAACCAGATGGTCTAAGCTAGTCTTTTATTTGGAGGATTTAGTGAAGTTCAAACAAACTTTGCCACCACACAAAAGTTTAATAAAGTCAGAAGGAACAACTAGTACTTTCTCTTAGGCTGTCTTAGGAGCTCTAATCCAACAGCTCTGGCAGGCTGGCCTTGGTGCCTGGCCTGCTGTCTTTTTATGTTGGTCCTTGATTGCAAAATAACTCCAGCTGTTGAAGGACTTATTAACTGTGTTCCATTAGAAGTGTGCAAGAGAAGCAAAGGGTTCCTCCGGGCCTGCTCAGTAACTGGATCAACTAAGTCCAATAGTAGGTGTTCTGCACCCAGGAACGCTCAATCTGATTCCTGAAACCCATCGGCCAATGCAGTTTCCTCCTTCCAAAGTTGTTCTCGAACTTTATTGTTCATGTTAATAACCTGGAGATGGTGCCTGGATGGGGCCTGAGACTCTGCATTTCTAACAAGAGCTACTGTGATCTTGGTGCTGTGGACAAGGCTTTGCATAGTGAAGTCTTAGGGGGTTCCCAAGGACAAGCATCTGAGCACTCATTTAAGAGACTTCAAACATGCATCTGGTTAGGAGAGGTGAGTCCAAAGCAGACATAGCCATGAGATGCAGGAACTTCTGTAAAGCTTTCATATCAGCTGCTGCAACAGTATCCCCAAAACAGTGACTTTCACAACATGCCAGCTGGAGGTTGAGATAATCACAGGACTTTAGACATGGACTTTATTGCCAGGGCAGATAATCATACCAAAAAGGGGAAGATAGCCAGAAGGCATTCAAATCTCTGGGCAAATATGACTTGCAATTTATTATCATGTGAAAAGCCTAAGTGGCAGAAGCATTGTGATTCTTTTTTCAGGATATTTGATAGCATCAGAGCTGAGCTATCTCCTGCCAGTCCCCCCTCCCGATGCAGTCCCATTCTCTGCAGACCTGGAGGGCCTTCCTCATCTTCGTCTATCGAGGGGGTCATGTGTGGTTACCCAAGTTAGACAGAAAGATTGCAAACGAAGCGTGACAGGGAAGGCACTCTTTGCACCACAAATAAAACATTTGGAACAACGGACAGTTATCCCAGAGGGAGTGCTGCATCTGGGATTCCTCCATTCCTGTTTAGGGAAGGAAAAGTCACAGTAATGATGAAATAGAAACAGATTCCAGGGGAGAGGCTGGGATCGTGAGGCCTGGGTCTTCTTGCCTTCACATTGATTGCCCCTATCCCTTCAGCATCCTGGAGAGCCCTCCTTTACCAAGAAAGGTGTCCTGGCTCATATCATTAAGAGGCCTTGGCTGTCTTTAGGCAATTGCTCAGAATTTTTTTTTTTTTTTTACCTTATTACCAATCTGCCTTTCTTAGCAAAGGTCATGAAATGGGCAGGGGACGTCTCATCTTCCTTATAATCCACTGTTAGAAACATTTCAATTAAGCTTCAGATCAGGCCCCAGAACTGAGGCTGTTTTAACGAGGGGAAGTAATGACCTTCTGTTGCAGGTGGTTTCTGGCACACCATCAGTTTTAATTCTTCTTGATCTTTCTGCACCCTTTGATAGCCAGGATCAAGGGTTCTCTTTATATGCTTCAAGCACATTGGAGGACTTTTAGGGACTGTACTGACAAGGTTTTCATCCCTGCAGTCTCAGCCGAGCTGGTTGTCACCTGCAAGTTCTCCACGCTTGTTCAATTTACCAAAGATTAAAAGACAGCTGAAAAGACAGGGCCCATGTGCTAAACTGTGAGTATCTGCATGTGTTCCCAAAGCAAGAGAACATCAGGAGGATTCCGCCGAGATAGTGCGATAACCCCTTTGATGCGTGCTCCCCGGGAGGAAGGAAGCCTCACGGGAGGACGCAAGAGCAGCAGTGTAGGCTTGGTGGGTTTAATGGGGCGCACACGGGGGTGTGCATGCGTGTGCATCTGGAAGCAAGACTTCTGAAAGTTGCACTGGTTTCATATTGGAAGGTCCTGGCTCTTGTGGAATTTCATTTTCTTAACCGAGACATGGATATTTTAAGGAAAGTAATCCTTTTGAAGAAGATTTATCTCTTTTCTCATCCCGGATGAAGGGCAGGAAAGACAGATAAAATACCTTCTTTTCCTTTCAGTATGGAAGAATTTCATTCATTTTACTTTTCTTTAACAATTCTTGAATCCTACTGTGTGCCAGGCTCATTATTGGGCTGTCACTGGAGGGATAGCAATGAATAAGACAAATGATCTCTGCCCCCAGAAGTTTATAGTCTATTTTGGAGGAATTCTATTTTTTAAAAATTATGCAAATGATTGTTTAGGGTAAAACGTGAATGCACTGTGCAGCTTCCTATGTGAGCGTGTGCTGGGAAAACCAGCCAGGTTGGCACAGTCTTGTTTTGGTGCCTGCTCCTGGGGGAATGGTGGAGTTGTCAGCAGGCACCATGGGCGTAAGGGAGGGCTTGGAAGCAACTAAAGGTATCCTTAAGAAAAGGGTGTCAGCAGATGTTTGTGGGTATGGATATCAGCAACAAACAGCCTTATGAGCTGCCAACATTTTCTCCAAGAAAACCCAGTTAAGTACCCATATGTTTCTGTTGCCCGCAAGGTAGCCTAGCTTACTGACTGTAAGCTCAGACTTTGGACCCACTCTTAGCTTGATCACTCTCTAACTGTGCAATTTTGGGTAAGTTACTTGGCCTCTGTGTGTCTCCGTTTCCTCAACTGTAAAGTAGGACTAATAGGAATACTGACCTCATGAGGTTTATCTGTGGATTAAATGAATTAACAAGCATAAGGTGCTTACAACTGTGCGTGTGAGTGTTTGCTATCATCATGAAGGTCAAATACACTCTGTTCCTGTTGGGAGACAGGATTGTTCTTCACCCTTCACACTGTTTCTCACACCTCTCCTTACCAGCAGTGCTCAGCTTTGTCTGGCCTGCACCTGAGTAGAGTTTAGAATAGAACCTTTGCCTGGCCAGAGGCATGTCCTGCCACAGATCTGTTTCCTGCTTTCCAGCATGTGCCCATCTTCTGCAGTGACGACTGTCCTCCCTCCAGTACACTGGAAATGGATCATTTGAAAGAAATGGCTCCCGGTGCCTTTTCATTCCTTAAGCTGTTCTCACTTGCAACCAGACGGTTTATCAGGAAGGGTATCAGCAAATACTGTGTGCTTTACTGCTATTAGATGGCACTGGCATTGAATTGAAAAAGCCCTAAAAATGGCCATCAATCATTTGATATACGTAGGCAGTGATCTATATTGATATGGCTCTAGCTACCATCTGAAATGGTTTGTCTTTCATTTTACCCTTTATATGAGGGTTATTACAGTGCACACCACTTACAACAGACATGGTTATTATGGACAATTGGTTATAGTGGACAAAAACTGATTTCCCAAACCAAACATATTAAATCCAATACATTTTTCATAGCTTATAACCGACAGAAACCTTGGTTTCAGCTGACATTTTCCAGAGGCTTTAATGACATTACTATAGGACTCCAAAGAGGGAAAGGAGGGATGGCAGGTATCGAAATGAGGCCGGGGAACACCAGAGGTTTCATTTCCCACAAAATAATTATCCAAAGGTGGGAAACTATTTTGGAGTTAACCCCCAAAGTGTTCCTGCTCAGGTGGCAAGATGTCTGTTAGCAGTTTCTCTGCACACACACACCCTCCTAGCCATGGGCCCCACGATGCATGTGGCGGTGGTAAATCAATGGAATGGGAAGCCTAACCAACACAGACCTCCCTTCCAGAAGACAAGTGGGCTACAATTGGTCATGTCTTATCCATGAAGGTCACTGAACCAATAAGCCTCTTTTTTTTCTTAATACACTCAGGCCAACAGATCTCTTAAAGGAGTATTTAAGAAGTTGAACAAGGGAATGAGGATAGATTAAATGACCTTGGGAATCCATGCCTTATTCTCTGCCTCTTCCTAAACCTGACGTCACAGGAAATGCATGGAAACCACCATCAGACTGTTTAACACAACCCAGCATGCAGTTAGCTCTCTCTTCTAGGACTCTGCATGCCCCTCAGAGATTTGGGCTCAAGGATCTGCACAGTTTACTAGTTTGTTATCAGAGTTCAAGGTGAATTCCATTCTGCAATATATCTGCTCAGCCTTTGCCTGAAGCTCACTCCTATTCTCCCCTTTTTACTCCCCACACCCACCACCACCTTTTCATGGACAAGGGAGAAAATAGGGCACAGTCTTGGCCTTAGTCCATTTTGTGCAGCTATAACAGAATACCAGAGACTGGGTAATTAATAAAGAAATGTTTATTTGGCTCACAATTCTGGAGGCTGGGAAGTCCAAGAAGCATGGAACTGGTACCTGCTCAGTTTCTGATAAGGGCGTCATGCTGCATCCTACATGGCGGAGAAGCAGAAGAGGAAGCAGGTGCACGTGAAAGGGGGAAGTAGGAGATGCAGCCTCACTTTGTAATAACACACTCTCTAAGGAACTAATCCAATCCCCAGAAACCCAACCTGGTATTGTGAGAAAGACATTAATCTATCTTAACCTAATCACTTCTTTAAGGTCCTACTTCCCAACACCATTATATGGTCAATTAAATTTCAACCTGAGTTTTGGTAGAAACAAGCCATATCCAAACTATAAGTATTCATAGGTAGAACAGATGAAAATGACAAGGCCCTTTGATCACTCAAAATGTGGACATCTCAAATAACGTGAGCTTCAACATCAGTCAAATGTGTATTTGAATCTTTCCTCTACCCCTTAAACCATGTCACCTTGAGCAGGTTTCTCAACCTTGTTGAACCTCAGTTTCACTTCTAAAAAATTGCATGATGTTGTGAGACTCCTCTGAGGTACCACAGACAATGGCATCTAGTTCTGGCTAAGCATTGGCCACATAGGAATTTGCTGCTCCTCCCCTGTGCCCCCACTGCACTCCCAGAGTGTTTCTCTAGTTGAGCCCTCATTACTCTTTGTCAGAACTTATTTCGTGTCTGTCTACCCACCCACTCTCACCAGGAGTTCCTTAAGGACAAGATATATCTAAATTCATCTCAGTGTCCCTGTTGCCAGGGGCACAGTGGTTGCTTATTAAAGGTTTGTCGAATGAATGTATGAGTGTTCGTTTCCTTTCCCACTTACGTTCCTTGCTTTGCTGGTGGTTAAGATCTCAGTTTTAGGGAATCTATCTTGAGGATTTCATATGCAGGGCTTTCTACATAGTGTTTCCCAATAAAAAACGAAGTTACTACTCTCTGTTTTGAATTATTTCTTCATTCGTCCTATTCTCCCTCCCCAGGTCCACTCGGAAAAGGCTGGTCATCTGTATCCTCTGGAGTTTCAGCCCTCATCAAGTTTGAACTCCCCATTTACCCACCTCCAGGCCCTTCTTGTCAGCAGTGAGAAAAGGACCTCTGTAAGCAAGGTGCAATGTCTCCGCAAGGGCAGGCACCAGGAGGCAGAGTGCCAGACCTGAACCCAACAGTGAGACCTTATCCCGTTGACTCACACTCACCAACTTCAGTTTCCTTATCTGTAAAATGCCCAGACCTTCCTGCTGAATCTACAGATCTAGTGATAGAGTACATGGCAAACTGCACTGAAAACTATAAAATACTCCACAAAGGTTTGAAGAGAAAATTACACTTGCCCTTTACGAATGCTATTTGAATCCTTCACTGCTCAAGTGACTCTTAGAGCAAATGATTTATCAAGATCATGCTTCTGTGATTGATCACTGAGCAGCAGAGTGCCAGTCCCTCATTACCAGAACCTGGCACTGTTATGAGCCCCATTGGCTAGCACCACACATCCAAATCACCGTAGACATCACAAGCTGCGTCCTGGAGAAGACATGCTCAGACACGCTCAGCTGTACATCCAGGTCCACCCCTTCTGCACCAACAAGTTCCACAAAATGACTCGCCTAAATAATTCACTCCCACCCTCCATGCTGTGGGGAAAGAAAATTACTTCACCATTGCTAGAAAGGTGCCCCACTAGCACCTCCTGCACAAAAACCTCTTCCTCTTCCCCTCCTTCTCCCTCCACCCGCTTCTCCAGACCTCCCCATCCACCCTCCGCAGCTCTGTTAAGTCAGCAGAGGCAAGAAGTCATGAGTTGAAAATAATCTTGTCACCTCCAGAGCAATACCTGTGGCAATTTAAATATTTTCCGGGGTTGGTCACTATTAAACATGTTTTGATTTGTGTGAGTTTTGCAAACCCATTCCAAAGAAACTTAAGCACTGCATTCTTAGACATTTTCCTGGTTTCTCCTCCTTCTATGTCATTTCCCACGGGAAGCAGTAGACTAAAATTAAAAGTGAAGGGGGACTCAGGAGCAAGAGTCCGGGTTCTAGTCCCAGCTCTGCCCCACACTGGCTGGGTAAACTTGGGCAAGCTACATACCTCCCTGTGTCTTGGTTTCTTCATCTGGAAAATGGGAATAATAACAATAGTAGGAGTAGTACCCTCTTCATCAAGTTGTGACTATTAAAATATTTAATCCATTAAAACACTTAGAACAGTGCCTGACACACAGTAAATGCTTAATAAAGTTAGGATTTGCTTTTAGGGAAAAATAATCATTCCTCCCTGATTGGGTCCTGGTGAAAGCTAAATGAGCTAGATACATATAAAGTACTCAGCATAGTTCTTGGCAAAAAGTAGGTGTCTGACAAATGTAAGCTCTTTCTCCTGCCTGAAATGCCCTACCCTCAATGCTGTCTATCAGATTGCTCCAAGTCCCGACTTGAACCCTATCTTCCCCTTCCATGACGCTTTCCCAGATCACTCCAGCTGAAAGAGAGCTTTCTCTCTCCTGACTTCTCAAAAGCCTTATATTATTGGTTGCTCACACGTGGAATTTATTATCCTCTTTCATGTAATAGAATAATTTGTGCACATAGCAACTTTCCAATTTAACTGGAAACTCAGAGGACAATCGGGATTAAAATTACATGACCCTTACTCATCATAAACCCTGGATAGATATTTGTAAATTTATTAATAAATAAAAGTTCTGATGAATTGTAATTCAATAATTTAATGAAAAAATAATCTTTAAGGGTGGAACTTTTAAAAATTCATTTCTTTCAAGCCTCTGTCTGCTTTCAAGTAGCTCTTTTGGCGGGGGGAGCTGGGTTGCTAACAGCTGGTCTGTGAACCAGCCTTAGCTTTGTGTATGTGCATCTTCCCAGCCAGGCCCACTGAAGCCTTTCTTGGCCATGCTATGCAGCAGAAACAAACCAGCAAATCTCAAGTCCATTCAGCTCACAGATGGCAATTACGGTCCAAGTTTTGGAGAAGAATGGGTTTGAGTGAAGTTATTGGCTGAAATCAAGTTTAGGGATTTTCTGTGGATTTCACTTAGTCCAGTTATCTCTCTTCTTCTCTTTCTGTCTCCCTCACACCATCCCCCTGCAGTCACTGTGAAGTGAGAAATTTTTGTCTACCAAATGTATCCTTTGAACCTCATTGCCTTGAGCATTTTCCATTACAAACTGCTGGCCTTTCTGGGATCCCATTTTTTTCAGATGAGATCTTCCCAGAAAGAGGCCCAGAAGATGGGGTTCTGATCTAGCTTTTTTCCAGGCACTTGTGGGAATCAGCCCTCTAGGTAATTCCTTGTATTTTCTGCTCAGAGGCAACCTTACATTCAATGTTTTTGTGTTTTTAATGCGCATCTTGTGTATAGTAGCCCTACACATGAATACTGCGAAATGTTTGCTGCAAGAACAAATGATTGTCCTCCTAAAATCACAACTCTTCTCAAATTACAAAGGCTACGTTCTGGTTGGATCATCAGTTTCCCCACTGCTCTGAGGCTAAGCTCAGCCCCCAAAGGGCCCTCATCTCACAGGTCCCCCACTTGCAGGGGATGGATTTGCTCACACAGCTCCAGCTCTCTCATCCAGAGGCCTCAAGGCCCAAAGGGCCACCCAGCATGCACCAAAGCCACCCCTGCCCAAGTCCATCTTCAACCACCTCCAAATGCTTCTCTGTTGTCCTGAGGTATAGGTGTCTGCTGAAATGGACACAGATGGAGGGAAACTGAGGCAGAGACAGGGCTGGGCAGGCTGATGCATATAAGTACTTTATATGCATCTAGCTCATTTAGCTTTCACCAGGACCCAATACGTGAGTGGCAGAGTCAATAACAGAATTCCTCTTTGCTGTAAGTATTGAACTGTATTTCCTCCCTAACAACTTTCAGCTGCTCCACCTTCTGCCCCAGCTCTGGTCCAGGAATTCCAGCCCCAGAATTTAGCACATAAATTCTCTGGGGCCTCAGCATAGACCCCCCATTATGCTGGAAAAGCAGAGTGATAATTACTTAGTGGAATAGATCAGACTCACATTAAAAATTTTGTCAATTGACAAGCATGTGAATGATCTACCTTCATGGAGTTGTACTTACTAACTTATTAATCCATTATTTCAGTGTTCCATAATTTAAAAACTTTCTTGCTTTGTAAGTAGTAAGACTTTCCAGTTAAAGACAATCATTGTAGTCCCAACACCCACTATGTTCCTAATTAGCTCTGTAATTAAATTACCAATTAAAGGGAACTGAAAAAACTCTTCATTGGATAAAGTAAAATGTCCTTAATTATGATGTTGTATTCTCCATGAACAGAAGTAGAAATATATATACACACACACTCACGTACGAGAAATTAAATATATATGTACCCATCTATAAATGTCATCTGTCATAAACTTTTCCCTACCCGTGCTTCACACTCAAGCTTCACATCAAAGTTGTGACTCTCCTTAGTTTTTTTTTTTTAAGAGGGTGGATGGGAGGGAGGAGGGACAAAGCAAGACAACTTTATTGGTTTAAACTTGCCACATGAAAATAATGGTATTGATCAAATTTATAGGCCTTGATTCAAAAGGGAATTGTTCAAGCTACTTCCAAATGAGAGCAATATAATTTTTTAAAAGCACATGAGATGCACTGTTGTCATCTAAAGAGCTAACTTTTGCTACCTATGAACCCTATTTCTCTTACACAAAAGCAGTTAGGATAGTCTACAAGATAGAACAGTGATTCAGAGGAATCCCAGGGTATTGTGCCTTATGGGTCTGAGGGTTGGACTCTCTAAAGCTTCACGTGGCTTTCATGTTTTTCTAACGCATAATACAAGAGAGGGAATAAAAACAGCTACGATGAGGACAGAAAGAACTTCCCTTTTGTTTCTGTAGTTACATTTTACAAAATTTACCATTTTTCCCTGAGGGTACAGACTCACTAGTGTGTTAATTAAGTTCACAACAGCACACAGCAAGTCAGGAAATAACACAACAACAAAAAAGCCAAAACTTCTTGCAGCAAAACTGAGTCTCTGAGGTTACCCATGGCATATGAGGAAGTCATACCCTGCCCTCCTGTACAAGCAATCCAAATACTTAATGTGCTGAGTAAATCATTTCTTAATTATTGGGAGGTTTTAATTCATTTCCCCAAATCTCCTCTGCCTTCCCCCTCCCCAGTCTCCTCCCAAGCTACTCTATAAATCTGTGCCTTTCAGTGCATTCGTTTTTAAGTCTTTAAGCTAGATTTTGTGTTGTATACTTCAATCAGGGAGAAAGGAATTTAACACAAACATTCCAAAGGAAATTCTAGTAGGGTGATGAAATTTAGTGTGGAAATTTTTATCTCAAAGGAGACATGGATTGGGGAAAGTTCTTATTAAGCAGCAATTTTCCATGGACAAAAACTGAACTCTCATCACTGCTACCAGAGGCATAATCAGAGCCACATTTGTAAATGGCCTTTGTATACCTGTTTATAGTTTTTAATGAAACCTAGAAACAGAATCCTGAGGTCTATTATTGGGCATTTGCTACTTTAACACTGGTACGTAACAGATGACAAGGTGCAAATGGATTGCCCTTCTTTTCTATTCAAAGAAAAAAAAAATACTTAGCAGGTATGTCTTGGCTTTTTCCTGGTAAAACTAAAAAAAAAAAAAAAATCTCAAAAGAGAATATAAAAGAGTACACCCATAGTTTGTAGCTGAAGCTCCGACCCACAATTTCTAGTGGCCAGCACTTTCCTCCTCTCAGTTCTTCCGTTTTATAAATGGGGAAGTGTAGACCATCAGCAGCTTCCACAAACAGTCACAGGCTGTCAGGCCAAACCCAAAAATCAGAGCAAAACTAAGGTTTAAATGCCCAAACCTGATCATCTTGACTCTGAGAAACTTGTTAAAGCCATTCAGGCAACGTTTGCTCAAATTTCTTTAGAAAGTCAGCCTCTCATCACATAGGAGGGATGATACGTCTTCCCATAGCATGTGATGTTCTGTTTTTGGCTGAGGAAGCTGCACCCTGCATCACACAGCTCTGCAGCAGGACCTCTCTCTACTAAACACGCTCGCTTCCCACACGAGCTGCCATATGTCTTACCCTTCAGAAGAAGTTGGGTGTGAATCCATTTTTATTTTAGCAAGGACTCTGATTCTGTTCGTCATTAATCTTCCCCCTTTGTCTCATCCCTCATCTCTTGCCAAATGACTTTTCAAGTACTCACTGAACTTATTTTAAAGGACAAAGCATTTCTATACTCCCTCTGTTAAGAGATACCATGAGAAATGAAGAAAATGGCTAGAGGACCTTTTTTTATTTAATGAGGGATTAATAGACATTTTTGTAAATGCCTTTTAATAAAGGAAACCCATTAAAGAAACCTAGTGAAAGTTACTCGCGTGATCTCTAAGTAGACACGGGGGGCAGTGATTCTCGAACTTTCACAGCCTTACAGAATCCTAGGGAATTTGTTGAAAATGCCCACTCCTGGGCCCCGTTGCTATCTGACCCAGTAATTCCTGGGGCCCAGAAACCTATATTTTTGAAAGCTCAGCAAGCAATTCTGATGCAGGTGGTCCCAGGACCACACCTTGGAAAACACTGACCCAGTGAATGTTTATCCACATGGCAGAGATAATTTGCAGCCCTGGTTTGGGGAGAGCCTGGCTTCAGGATATTGGAATGTTAAGAGGTCAGGAACGAAGGGCTTGGGTTGAGACACGGGGGCCTGAGATGTCAAAGGTCACCTGCCCACTTCTTTTCCGAGTCTAACGCATAACTTAGGTTGTCTTGTTTTCATGAGTTCCAAACTCACCCATTAGGAAATAAAGAATGGCCTGTTCAAATTCTTCCTGTGAATCTTTCCCAGGTTCCTTAGGAGCAAAAGGCCTGTGTTCCCTCCCAGGAGTTGGCTGTGCTCTTTGTATAGCTGTGTGTTTTCTTCTTCCACTCAACCATCAGTACTCAGCCAATACAAAGCAGTTTCCTTGTTCTGAATCACATTTTCAATGTGGACCATAACTAATCTGGACTTTGAAAATCAAAACGGGGAGCACAACATGTGACCTGAATGTGATTTTTTTTTTTTCCATAACTGGAGCTCTTAATATTTAGTTTTGCTTAATGGTCTAAGACGTGGATCCACACGGATTACCCTTTCGGCCCCATTCAATTCACACAGAGTAGAATTCACATAACCAGGCATTAATTTTTCTCATATAAATAATTAATTCTACATTTAAAAACATGTTAAGATGTTTTATTTCTTAATCAGCTAATTTGACTGGGAAACAAAGATGCCTTTTATTCACATTTTCTTTGAGTCGTGTTACTGTAGTAAAAGTTCCCCACAAGATTTGGCCTTTGCTCACAAGTTTTGCGGCTGCCAATTAGTTTCCAGAGTCGCTATTTTACAAAAATGCTTCTCACTTTCAAAAAATGTAATTGAATGTCTGTTCATCACAGAGTTTCTTGTGTTCAAGCCCAGGGTGTTAAACATTTTTCGGGTTGACTTGGGTCAGCTTTGAAAAATTTCAGACAGTGAAACTTGAGAAGGGACCGTATGCTATAGTGTGTTCCTCACATCCTGTTAAGTATTAAGTGGATATTTAAAATGGAGTTGTTATACCTCTTGACTGACTTAAAGTGAGCCATATAGTTTACAAGACTATTAATTAAATGAGAAGATTGCATGGGATGCACATGTATTTTCATAATCATTCACATTGGCCCGGAGTTGCCCTTTAATTTTCAGACTAATTAAAGTAACACATTCAGCTGCAAAGGGTGGATGGCTGCGCTTCTGCATAGATGCTAACACTGATGAAAGTGAAATGGGGAATTTTTCTTTTTTAAAGGAAAAGGAGTAGGAGAAGAAAGAATCCGCCTGAGTGGACCTGACTCCATTCCATTCATGGCTCCCTATTTGTTCCACTCCTGGATCAAGTTTTTAATTTAACAAGACTGCATTTTGGGGGGAGTTTTCAACCCCATCTGTTTGGGGCCAGAGTGTGCCCCACCTGGTGGTGCAATTGATTTCTGAATTAACTGGGTTTTATTTCAGTACAATAGAGCGATTGTTTAGTTGCTTTTAAGCACTAGGATTCTTGGAATCTGATGGGCAAAAAAATAAATCACACTGCAACGTGCGGTTCTCCGGGCTGCTAATTGCATCTGACCCATTATCCTCCACAGTCCTGGTTGAAACTTTGACACGGCTGACTTGGAGTTTGAAATGTAAATGGAAGGGCTGCTTTTGCAGGTCATCATACTGCAGAAAGTCCATTCCTGGAACACTTTCCAAGGCCTGGAAAAGAGAAGAAACAGATATTAGCAATTATAGCAGGATTGTGCAGCTGCTGGCATTTGGGACTGGCAGACACAGCCACAGGCCCCTCTCCCTCCAGCACCACCCAGTGTGAGGAGCAGAGATGGAGGGGGGTCAGGCTGTCCCATGGAGCGGCAGCAGAGGTGTCAAAAGAGCATGAGTTCGTTGCGTCCAGGGAAAGAGCGACTGAGGGGAAGCTCCCCTCTTCCTCCTACACCCCACCCTTAAAAAGCATGCTCTACTGGCATATAGTTAGCAACTCTTCTTCCTGCCTCTATAGCTTTATCCTTGCCACCCATAAAGCCTCCTTGAAAGAAGTCCAAGGTTTATAAAGATCCTCTCTTTCTTTACAAAGAAAAGTTCCTCCACTCCTAAGAGGCGCATCCAAAAGAAATAGCTTGTGCTGCTCCCCAGCCTGGGTCTGACACAAGGATACAAGTGTTTGCCTTCAGCTCTGCTCCCCTGTAACCACGGCTCTCTCTCTGAGGGGGTCGGTCCTATGTTTATTTAACAGTGACTTTAAAAACATAGCCCAGACAGTGCTTTTAAGGGATGGAGCTGGGCCCTGAGAGGAAAGGAGAGGGCTGGAGAGCACTGCTAGGGGAAAGGGTGATTCCAATTCAGGAGGGGTTTTGGGGGCTCAGAGGCAAATCACAGCTGGGAAAGGGAACTGGATCCAATTCCTCAATCTGGAGAGAAAACAGGTCCTAGAAAGAGAGAGGAAGGGGGACGCCCAGGGAGCAGGGCTGCCGACAGCACAGAGCCACCTGTGCAGGGACAGGCCTCCATTGCTGGAGTCTGCAGTCACACTGGGAGCTGCACCCAAGGCGGTGGGCTAGACAGGGGCTTCATTCAGGGTGACCAGGCAGTTCAAACCCCAGCTTTGCTACTCACTAGCTGTATGACCTTGGCCAAGTTACATTATTCTTCTGCCTCAGTTTACAAAATGCTCAAATGGGACAGTGATAAATAGCAACTACGAAATCGCACTGTTTTGGGAATTTGATGCTAAATTGGTACATAGTAAGTGGTACATCATAAGTGTTTGGTGAACTTCAGGTAATGTGATCATTAGAACCAAGGTCTGGCCTCATCTCTTTGTTTGCTGAAGAAAGTTCAAGGTCTCCCAAAGAAGATCATGAGTCCACACATCCATCAGCAATATCAATATGGCACATGTGTAGGGAGGCTTGGCTCCTGGCAGATTGAGCTCCTGGCTTTCCAGAGATCGCCAGCCAGTGGAGGAGACAGAGGCAGCTACACCCATAAGAGAGCAAAGGCACTGGCATCCAGTCCCCTTAAAGCCCCACAGACCTTCTTTAGTCCAACCTTGCAGAGCGTCCCATACTGCCCCTATGGGATTCCTGTCCCACTTTGTGGCAAGGAGACAATGCCTTGATATGCTCCAGACCAGGCTGGGGTGGGCTCACTGACTTGGAGCATTCCATTCTCAAGATCGGGAGTCCAACCTAATCTTGCCATTTGTTCGTGAGATGGTTAACTGAATGTGTCAACTTGATTGGCCTAAGGGATGCCCAGATGGCTGTTAAAACATTATTTCTGAGTGTATCTGTGTGTTTCTGGAAGAGCATAGCATTTAAATTGGTAGGCTGAGTAAAGATGTGCTCCCAGGTTGAGGGTGGTGGCTCATGCCTATAATCCCAGCACTTTGGGAGGCCAAGGGGAGAAGATCACTTGAGGCCAGAAGTCTAAGACCAGCCTGAGCAATATGCCAAGACCCCGTTTCTACAAAAATAAAATAAATTTGCTTGGGCATAGGGCAGACATCTGTAGTCCCAACTACTTGGGAAGCTGTGGTGGGAGGATTGCTTGAGCCCAGGGGTTCAGGACTGCAGTGAGCTGTGATTGCACCACTGCACTCCAGCCTGGGCAACAGAGTCAGACTCTGTCTCGACAAAAAAAAAAAAAAAAAAAAAAAAAAAAAAAAAAGCTCCCTCACTCCCTCACCACCTTACCAACACAGGTGGGCATATCATTCAATCTGTTGGGGGATCAGATCGAATAAAAAGGCAGAATGGTGAATTCCCTTGTTCTGCTTGAGCTGTGGCAACCACATTCTCCTGAGCCTGGACATTGGAACTCCTGGGGTTTAGGCCTTCAGATCTGAACCAGGACTTACATCATCAGCTCCTCTGGTTTTCAGGCTTTGGGGTTTGGAATGGAACTGTACCACCAGCTTTCTTGTGCCTCCAGCTTGCAGACAGCAGATTGAAGGACTTCTCAGCCTCATAACAAATCTCATTCTATAGAGCTATATATATGTATATCCTATTGGTTCTGTTTCTCTGGAGAACCCTGACTAATACAGCTGGACGTAACCCTGGTTTCTTATCTCTTGCAGCTGGAAAAGTGAATTGGATCCAATTCCTCAATCTGGAGAGAAAACAGGTCCTAGAGAGAGAGAGGAAAGGGGATGCCCAAGGAGCAGGGCTGCCGACAGCACAGAGCCACCTGTGCAGGGACAGGCCTCCATTGCTGGAGTCTGCAGTCACATTGGGAGCTGCACCCAAGACGGTGGGCTAGACAGGGGCTTCATTCAGGGTGGGTAATAAGAAGATGATACCGTTGTGAGAGTTTAAGTGTAGCTCCTGGGTATATTTTAACTGTGTATGGCCCTGACTTTGGCAGTATTGTTTTTTGTTTCGTTTTGTTTTGTTTTGTTTTGTTTTGAGACAGAGTCTCGCTCTGTCGCCCAGGCTGGAGTGCAGTAGCGCGATCTCAGCTCACTGCAAGCTCCGCCTCCCGAGTTCACGCCATTCTCTGGCCTCAGTCTCCCAAGTAGCTGGGTCTACAGGCGCCCGCCACCGCGCCTGGATAATTTTAACGTATTTTTAGTAGAGACGGGGTTTCACGGTGTTAGCCAGGATAGTCTCGATTTCCTGACCTCGTGATCTGCCCGCCTCGGCCTCCCAAAGTGCTGGGATTACAGGCGTGAGCCACCGCGCCAGCCGGCAGTATTGGAACAGAGTCGTCCCAGACATGCTACTTGGCTCAGAGATGAGGAAATGTACTGTATTTGGGGACAGGTCTATACTGCACCTGGATTCCTATATTTGCTAGTAAATAGCAGCACATGGAGTTATTAATTAGCACTTATGAGTTCATTAGCATTCATAAATTATGTCAACAGAAGCTGATGAACTAAGCTAGGTTGTTTGGGAAGGGGACATGAAGGAGAAAACTTCTCCCTCCACTTGGATTAAATCAATGTTACTTCCCTAGAATCGACCGTCACCAAGGAGTCAGCAAAAATAAACGCAAACACACAGGGCAATTCCCTGTATACAAGGGTGGCCTCTCCCGGGTTTCTGGTTCCCATTACTAATCTACCTCATATTGAATGGATTTGAGACTTGGTTTAAAGAAAACATACAGTAGCAGTATAACCAGCTGGGGGGCCATATGTGATTCTTTTTCATAAAATTTTCAAGTTGAAAGGAAACTTGGAGATCCTTGCATCATCCCCCCATGCTTCAGGTAAGGAAACCCAGGTCCTAAACTTAATAACAACTGGGTTTAGAAACTTCACATCTTTATCTCAGTTTCAATGACTCAAAAATGGGTGAAGCTGATACATCAAATCTGGGGCTAGAAAGTCCATTTGGATCCAATGTTATCACTTCCTTGAAACAGTCCTTCTCTCCACCAAGAAAGCTTGCTTCTTTTACTCTTTCTATTGTCTTTTGGGAACCAAGCATCACTCACTTCCCTTTCAGTCAATCTTTCAGCCCAGCTCAACAAGAATCAATGGTAGTTGGTGTCTATTCTTCAGTCTCTTCTGGGCAGAGCAACCAAGTGAAACACTGTGGGAACCTCTGGGCTTCTAATGGAAACAGGATGAAAACTATACTGGGCTTAAAGAATTCAACTTACTAGGGACTGAAAGAAGCTTTAGAGACCGGAGAAGGAAGGGGAGGAGCAATTGATTGAAGGAGGGAACAGAGACATGGTTAGGAAACTAGAAACTCCTAGAGGACTATCAATCCTGTTCTTCCATCCATTTGGAAATATGACCATTTTATGCAGATCTAAAACATTTAAATTAAATTTAATAGTTGCTTTAATAGGTTTTTAAAAAAAGCTTTTAAAAGCTTTTCCCACATTCAATCTATACCAGGTGTTTTGCTCACAAAAAGCTACTCACAAAAGGCTGGCCTCATAATCTTGGTTGTAGCGTTCACCTCTTGTTGTTGTCTTATACAGTCTTTGCTACATTAAGCTTTTATCGAGTTTCTAAAGGGCGCTCTGTATCATCAATTATGATGTCTGGTTTCAAACTTGATTTTCAGTGGCAGAGCCTCACTCTGAGTCTCTGTGTGTAGTATGTAGGTTGACACCTTGGGCTATGCTGGAACAACATCCGGCGTTATGTCTGTGTGGACTAGATGGGAAATGAGGGAAGACCAAGTACTAACCCAGGATACAAATGGTTCCGTTTTTAGAGATTTTTATGGATCTCTAATTTACAACAGTCGCCCAAGTAGGACATCCTGCTGACATTATAATTTTTCAAAAATACCACATTTCTGCAAACAAACATGGTTTCTATCCCAGTAGACTGGCTGTAGTTCTCAAATAAATTGTCGATTATTCTAATCCACCAATATGTGTTCTGTATGGTTATTAGCAAAGAAAACAACCAAGAAACCAAAGGTGGCCTCGACCTCACATTTAAGCTCATCTACAGGGAATGCTGGATTCACCCTGCGATTCAAAGCTGACCTTTAACTTGGTAAGGAGCTTGTTGCGGAAATAGCTACCAAGTCTCCTTGTCTCCTAGTACATAATGATTTTTCCTGACTGTTTTTCCTTCCATGCCCCTCAGGTCATCAGTAGATAACATATTGTCTGATCATCAGGGTTCGTTGCCTGCTTTAAGCTCCCTTGGGATGCTGAAACCTCAGGTTTTGTGGCTAGGGTGATGTGACGATCTTGTGTGGAGTCTCTGTCTTCAGAACTATCATCAGTGAATGTTAATGACTTAGCAAAGTAGCTTATGCCAACATGAGCCCTTTCAGAGCACTATCAAAGTGCAGGAGCTTCTGGATGGTGATGTCAAAAAACCAGTGTTCTTTGGGAGCTCTGGGCCCATAATCAATCACCAAGTTCCCCTGCTGTGCCTTTGAGCACTGCCATTTTAAATAACTTGGGGGAAAATGGGCAATTTTCAGCCATATAAAAAAGCTGAAAAGGCATCACCAACTCTGATGCTGAAGACCCTACCGATAGGTAGTGACCTTAAGGATGTCTTTTCAGCAGCCAGATTTACTTGGTAGCTGTCAGAACTGAGATTTGCTGTTAGTGTAAACACGTCATCCCCACATGCTTCAGGTAGGGCTTTTGTAAGATGCCACAGACAGTGTCTAAAAGACACTCAAGCAGAGGCAACTGCAAGCAGGAGGCTGAAGAAAATAGACTGAAGGACACTTGAGAACCACACTCCCCACTGAACATCTGTCAGTGGCCCCACATCATTCCACACAGTGAAGTTTATGCTCATTAGCATAGGCTATAAGAGCCTTCATTATCTGACCCTTCAGTATCTCTGACCTTGTCCTCTATGCTACAGAAATATTCACCCATGCCATTTTTCATCCTGTATCTTTGCTCTGCCTAGAATATTCTTCTGCCATATCTTGAGCTCTTTTTTTATTCCACAAGGCTAAGCTCAGGCATCAACTCCTCCTGGAAACTTGCCTTTACCATCCTTCTCCAACTACATAAGGCATCACTCCTCTATGCTCAGCCCTACCACTGCATTCACCATAATGTTTACAATAATTATCTTTTGCTCCACTTGACTGCAAGGCCCTTAAGGGCAAGGGCTATTTCTTATTTCTCTTTGTCATTTTCATATTCCCTGTACCAAGCTGAAAGCCTGTCACACAGTAAATGCTTAATAAATGTTCCACTGGATGAATAATAGTCTTCAAACAACATGAAAAGGCTGTGGAAAAATGGTAAACACCACCCAACACATCTAACGTGGTATATCAGAAATGGGAGGACTAATTTTGAACCAAATCATTGTATAGACTGGAAGGTAAGGAACCTGAGTCACTAAGAGTAGTAATATCTAACCCCACCAGCTCCAGCTCTGCAGACATAGCCCCTACTACTGTGGCTGGGGCAAACTACATCTGCTGATCTTAATATTGCAATAGATATCATTGTCTCTCTCTTCTAATAACAATTTTAGATTCTCTTCACCCTCAGCTAGCATCTCTTTTGTCTTTGTACCTTAACTGGTGGAGTGACCCAGACCCTCATCCTTGAGGGTTCTGAGCCCCCTCAGCCTCTTCTCAGGCCACGGTTGCAGCATTTGTCCATTTACCATCAAAAATGGGCAAGAGACCATCTAAAGAGAGCATCCAAATGGCTCACCTGGGTGGTAAAAATAGGTCTTCCTGCTTCTGTTGTGTAAGAGCAGAACTCCTCTTCTTGATCAGGATCAAATAGTGCTGCTAAGAGGGTGGTTCCTCAGCACTTGGAATCCGAAGTGCCCCACTAGTAACCATAGCTTAGAGTTCAATGGGACCCTGCTGTGTCCCCTGGTGGAAGCTTTCTCCCTTTGGAAGCCAAGACATCTAAGCCTGCAGAACCCAGAATCGTAGGAAAGGAAAGTACAAATCCCCCCAGTGGGTTACCAGGAGTGATGGTAAGCAGAGCCACAGTGACTTTCACTCCTTCATTCCTGAACCCATGAGTTCCGCCTGTTGGCGAACAGCTCCAAGTAATGGTCATTGATTTAAAGTGTACACTGCATCCTGGAGAATAGTGCCTGATCCTCACAGATACCATCTTCAAGCTGGTATCTCCACTGTGCCTCCAACAGGCCGTTCACTCCAGCAGACCAGATTCTTCTATGTGGTGCTATGTGAGATAGGGCCATTGAATCCATTGGCTGTATTTCTTCTGGTGCTCCTCCTTTGCCATAAAGTGGGTCCTATGGTATGATACAATGTTATGTGGGATCCCTATTGATAGATCAAATACTCTAAGCTCTCAGATGGTGGTGTAGGCTGAGGCTCTGCAGCAGGGAAAGGCAATCCCATTCTGAAATATCACTTATTCAAGTTAAAATGAATCGGTGCTCTTTCTAGTCATGTAGCTAACTTGCCACCAAGTGGCTTCTTTTTGACCTCAAAAGATAGTATCATGTTGGTAACTGTTCTTTGCTGCTAACAATCAAACACTGAGCAGCAGCAAGAGCTATATTAATTTGGTGAGTAGGAGCCATGCTGTGGACCCATATATCACCTCCAACCCTACCACTCTGGCTACTCCACTTATGCACCCATTGTGCCAGCACTACTGTGACCCATGGCAGAGGCTGGCTTACGTCAACTGGCCTAGTCATTCTATCTATGTGTTGAGTGCTTTCTGGTGGGTGTTAGTTAACATGTGATACGAAACTCTTCACACTTCATGCCCACTCCTGTAGGTGTACCCCTTCCCCAAATCCCCTTATCTTTTTCCTTCCAGGCTTCTGACCATTTGACTAAGCCATTTTCCACTGCCCATGAGCTTAAACATATTCTCTTTCCACACAAAGTGAATGAGCAGGTACACCACTTAAAGCTATGCCCATTGGGATGATTTCTACTAATTAGTGATATCAAAGTCACCCTGAGTAGTGTTAAAGTGCAGAGGCAGTTCATTTTCAGCTTGTACCCACATACCAAGCCAACCTTCTCGTGAACCAAGCTCAACCTTTCACATGTTCCATCAACTGGCCATAAGGGACCCCCATTGTGGCCACAGGTGTGCACTGAGACAGAATTAATGTGATGATGGTGGATGACAACTTGGCAGTCTGAGCCACTGGATCATGCAACCTACTGCTGACATCTGGCCCTGCTCGTGTCCAGTTCCAAATGTACCCTTTTCATCTCATAAGAATTACTTCTGGTCACCCACCAACCTTACAACTTATTGGGTCTGACAGTAAGAAGTTCATGACGGGCAGTTCTGGCTTCATTACCATTGGATGACTAACAGGCAGAGTCCCAAAGCATACCAGGAGCTGCTTTTCAAAATGTGTGTAACCTCTGCTCTGAATGCTCTCACTGAACATAGTCACTTGGTGGGTTTTCTGGCATTATATACTATTTCCATCCTGCCAGGCCCATTTCTCTGAGCTTTTTGGTCCTTTCTCCCACCAACTGTCACAGTAATTCATTTCTACTTCCTTTTATGTGAGCTCTTACTTTCTCCAAGTTTCTGAGAGTCATCCTAGTACATTAGCAGGTTCCCAGGATCTTTGCCAGATGCTAAATCCTATAGCCCAAGAGAGTGATCCCATATTGATAAATTTTGCCTTATATAACTTTACATTCCACCTACCTTGATCCAGTACCCTCAGAACCCAGTCCTTTAAATAATGTTTGATATTCTGCCAGTGCCTATTAGCAACATTCTGCAGTTGCTCCAAGGTATAGTACCTTTCCTTTGCTAGCAGGCCCAGCACTTCCCCAGTCAGGCAATGCTGTGATTTAATCCTATTTATTAGTCTGGCTGCCAAGAAAGGGACCGTGGGGGCAGATCTTAAAGTGGAAAGGACACATTTGTCTTCCAAGGCAGAGGCCTCTGCATCTTCTTCAAGCAAGAGAGGAATAATGTTAGCCTTTAGCAGACAGGAGTGGGCCACTTCTGTAGGCCCAGAGAGCTTAAGGGGATCTGGAGACTCAAGATATTTAAGTGCATCAAGTCAGATGTCACCATCTAATATCTCAAGGGCCTGTTCTTTGCCAGTCAGAACCTGGCCTGGCATAGCACACATGCTTAGGTTGAGCATTCAACCTTCTCAGGAATTCTCCCCATCTTATGATTAAGTCCTAGCCCTGATGTCAACTTTTTCTGCCTTCTGACTACACGATATGAGGCTTACTTGATATCCAATATTGAGGCCCTCTGGTTTACATATTAATTGCTCATGAATTGCCTTCTTATCCAAAGCATTAATTGCCTCCAGTAATATCCAACCATCATCATTGTTCTTATCATTACTATTTCCCCATATTTCTCCAATGCCTAGTACATTCAATGCCTAGTAAGTACATTCACCTACTAGTGCAACCCCTTTCACCAGCATACCATTCCACGTCATCACTGCGACCCTATGCCAGGATCTACTCTGCTCCACCTACTCCCACTCCCAGAGATGAGGTCCTCACTATCAGTAGTCGGCAGGTGTCTAGCTCCAGAATCCCATCTTAGCGTTGCCTTTCTCGGACCACTCCTGGCACCAACTGTTTAGGTTGGGTTCCTTGAGAAGCAGACTTTGAATCAGGGGTTGTATAGGAAGTTTATCAGTGCCTGCCCTTGGAAATCACCATTCATAGAAGTGAAAGCACAGGGAAGGAAACAGGACTGGGTCAAGGGAGAAGCTGGGCTGTGATATAGTCACAAAGAAGGCGTCAAGTAACCTCACAGACAGCTTAGAAGCTGATTTGCACTTAGGAATTTTCTGAAGTTGTGGTGAGGTAGAGAGACTTTTGTAGCCCTACAATATAAGGTTTTGGACACAGGCTAACCCAGTAAAAGGGTTGTTACCTTGAGTGAAGAGGCTCACTTACATAGAGGGCAATGAGCAGAGAGGGTGAGAGCTGAGGGCTGTCAGCCAATGGCACTCTCAATAGCTAGAGGAGTGAGGCTTCAATCCTGAAGGGGGATCTGGGTGGTAGCAAATAGTGACTTCCATAGAACCCAGCTCTAGCTCTTATTAACTTTATGACCTTGGGCAATTCAGTCATATTCTCTGGGCCTTAGTTTCCTGATCTGTAAAATGGAAATGACAAAAACGTCTACCTCATAGGGTTGTCAAGGAGATTAAATGAAATAATAATGCAATGTACTTTAATACAGAGCTTGGAACATAATAGGGAGCACTGTAGCTTCTAGATAGAAGTTTGGGGCTTATATGAGAAGCTACTAAATTATGAGATGCAACAAAAGGGGTTGCTAAACTGGGCATTGGGAGGTTAGAAGAGGTAAAGATCAAGGAAGTAAATAAAAGCAATTTCAAAGAGGAGACAGTCAATTGATACATGGACTTTAGAAAGGTGCAACAGAAGAAGACAGCTTCCAGGTGAGATATTAACCAGAGCAAAGGTCCAACAAACATGGCATTTGCAGAGCAATGATGGAGTCGGCCTGGCCGCTGCAGTGTTTCTTGCCCAGAAGTAGACTAGGAGGTGGGTGGATTATGGAAAGCTTAGAAATCCAAGCAGAAACAGCAGCTCTGGACTTCCCAACAGACCGTAGTTAGTTAAAATCGAAAGTGGCTTGAGGGGCATTCCGGAGAAATGGAATGTCTTGGCAGGAGAGGGAAAGGAAGGAAGATGGAGGGAGACAGTGAAGAGAGAGCAATGAGGAGCAGAGAGACATGTGGAGGAGAGAGAAGGCTGGAAACAAATTGGGGATTAAAAGCCAATCCAGACGGTGCAAAAAAAAAAATCAGAAGTGAAGAAATTGAAGAGAAAATGTAGAGTAAACAGAGTTTTAAGAAATAATGGTCTTCCAATTTCAGAAGTTCCAATTCAAAGAGTCGGACTGTTCAGCTATGTTACTTCCTTAAGAAACAATACAAATACACTTATTAAGAAGCCAACGCTTTGCTATATTATAAATAGTTCTGAATTAATGTCCCTTCCCAAAATGCCTACTTTTCCAACAGGTGCAATATTACACCATCTGCCCAACAAAAGAATCTAAATGTCACTAACTTCAGAAGAAAATGTAATTGACTGCCTAGGACCCTAGTTTATTATGATATTTAATAACTTGTACTTATATAGCATGTAGGGGCATAAAAGGTGTTATAAATGTTAACCCTCTAATTCACACAATAACTCCTTAGAAAGAAAGTGTGACACTCCCTTTTTAACAGATCCATTCATTCAACAAACATTTATTGGGTTCCTACATGCTAGGCATTGTAATGATGTAGAAATTTGGCTACATGGAGTTTGATTCAGGCTGTTGGGTGCTTGCCTGCTCCCCCAGACACAGTGAGAACCTTCCAAGAGCAGGAACCATGACTTTTTCTCTCTGAAGTCTTAGAGCCCAGAACTGCACCTGGAAAGAAGCTTTGTTCCATAAATATTTATAGATTTTTTAAATTAAATACCCAGCATTAGCTATAAGTCTCTGCTACCATTATTAAAAAACATAAACCCCAAAACTCTTGACTTCTGAGGCATTGCTGGCCACTGGACCTTACTTACTATGGAACCCCATAATCTGCTCTTTGAGATGGTAAAACATTCACTCATCCTCTGAACACTGTGAATTGTGTGCAATTTCCACAGCCCTTTGCATTTACTGGGGACAAGGTAGAGGCTGAGACAGGCCCCACACTAAGAGCTGCTCTTTTCTTTAAGACTTTTGGCTTCTATGGAGATTTTTATATTGGAAGGAAAAATAGAACTCTGGATCTAGAAATCACTCCAAGTCAATATCCTCTTGGTAGTCTGGGTTGGGTGTGGGAAAGTTCCATTTGGCAGCTCTGAGGTCCCAACTACTATCAAATGGCTAGCACAAAAGAGAAACGAGCTGGACACTGAGCATCTCTCTGACTCAGGTCGTGGGGTCTCACTGTGTTGGTGAGACCATGCTCTAGTGAGATGCTTCACAGGTATCTGGTAATTTAACCAACTTGTACAGGGTCCAAAACAAAGCCATCGTGTGCCATAGCAAAGTCCTGGTGAACTGGGGAAAGAGATAGTTACGAGTGTGTCCCCAAATTGTTCACCTTCTACCCCACCCACATCCCAATGTGGATGCCATTAAAAATCTCAATTGCTAATATCTGGAAGGTATCCTGTGCTCTCAGAACTAACGCCAGGGTGTCATCTGTCTCTAATCATGAAAGCAGACTCTCTCCAAGCCTGAAGACTGAAGTGGCACCAAAAGTCTCAGGTGCTTCAGCCCAAGCCTGGAGTTATTACCCTTGGGACAGCCACAGCAAATGGTCCATTTTCACAAATGTCAAAAATCAGGCTCCAGACACTCACGAGGCCAGAGTACACCCTAAATTAGCTGCTGCCACTTAAATCATACAGGTTACACTTTCTCTTTCCCTTTTGCTCCCTAATGTTGCTCAATGAATGACTGTATGAACTGCTGCTCTCCAAAGAGCTTCAAACGAACTCCATGTAAACAGTGCATCTGAAGAGGCCCACAGAACTTGAAAGAAGAGGACTTGGCTTCCCTCATTCTTTGAAAAATATATCCTGTATCCCTTGGCTGAATTATACAGAAAAAGAAATCTGAGTTTCTTTCTTCTGCTCTTCCGGGGAGGAGGGTGGCACAGTCTGTCTACGGCTGAGCCCACAGTTGTACATGAAAGTTAATATTTCCAGGGCCCTGCGTGGGATACCTTTCCCAGAATTCATGTTCTCCATGGGAAACTGAAATAGCGCGTGAGAGTTACCCTAAGTAGATTTAAATAATTAAATTCAAAAATTCTCAAACCACTTGCTGTTTCAAATTTATTTCTTTAATAACAGCTCAGACTCAGCAACAGACTGGATTAAGGTTTCATTTATTGGAAATTTAAGGTATATCCAGCTCTGGGTGTTGTTTTTAAGTATTTAAGGGGAAATTTGTGCTGGGTGAAAATGAAGAGACTGCAGCATTATAAATTCATTTCCTCTATTAGAAGCACGGCCGCGCCTGCACGCTGCAGCTGTTCCAGGAGGCAGTCCCCACAGGCTGGAGGGCGAGCCGGGAGCAGACGACCCTTTGTTTCCCCAGTAGGGGAGATTTGGCCAGTCCCACACCCTCGGCAAGAACTATTTCCTCAGTGGCGCCAGGCAGTTGGGCAGGATCATCTGGGGTGGTTTTCATGTGGCAAAGTAAAGCATCCTTTGGGATTCCAGGGCAACTTCTAAGGGATCCATTTGCATCTGTGACCTCAAACCATTCCTTGCACCAGGCCCCAAAGATGGGAGGCTGCCATGGCCCGAGCCTAGTTCGCTGACCTCTGAAATAACCCATCCTGATACATTCAGCAAAGCCTCAGAAAACAGGTGTTACATTGCAGGTAACAGCCCCACGGTACTTACTATTCATGCTAACAATTTTACAAACAAGTGAGTTTCTTATACATTCATCGCCACCCCCAGGCATTCATATTCTTTTTAAGTACAGAAACCTTAATTAGATTTTGACCACAGACCCGGATTTGACTTACCCTGACAGGGTTTCCATTAGTGTAATCTGTGGGGGAATTCGCTGTTTTAACATCTGTGTGCCTGAGGCCTATCTCACATTTACTGCAAAACTCTGAAAAGCCTCCCTTGTATGGCTGTATGTTTCCTCATGCTCCCAATTTCACAGAAGTCATTTCAGCACCAAACGGTAATTAGCAAAGGGATGGGCCTCAGCTGACATGAATGCAATTTATTGTTTTCCACGAGGCCCTGAACCAAGCAAACAAAGAACACAGTCTAGCTGTCTGGCATTTTATTAACTTGTATTGTGCGGTGCACCTTACTGAAGGGAGATCTTCAAGAGAAATTCAGCAGTTTGTGTGTGGCAACATGCAGACTTTGGAAGAATATTAATTTCAGTTCAATTAGGCAAGTTTTGTGGTACCTCAGCCTGTAATGGAGGACAGCCACTTTTATAATTATCTTCCATATTAACTTTATCATCACCAGACTTTTGCATAAATTCAACCTTTCATCTTTAAAATGCCAACACTTCTTCAATTTTGGCAACGGTACAGCACTGCTAATTATTTGCTCATTATGTGTGGTTAACTGATGAATCATTAATAAATGAATGAATGGCTAATATATTTTTATGGTAATTGGAGATATAACTGATTGCAGACTTCCTTAGCTTCTCGAACCGGCACTGAATGGGCAGTGGCTGCCTAACTGTTTACAGATGATATTTATGCCCCCACCCAGCGTTTCCCACAGTTGTGGTTTATCCCTGGCATATTCTCATCAGTCCAGGGTGGCGACTTGAACCAGTCTGGGCAGAGGGGAGTGGGCGGCAGCATAACCGAGCTTCCTTTATTGTGTTTCTGTCACCTCGTTTGTTTCAGCTCAGCTGATACGTAACCACGTAGGAGCCGCATGACCATTTGCTAGCAATTCAAAGAGTGCTCGTGGATTCTATTTGCCTAGCCATTGGCAAGGCCACAGCTATGACACTGCTGTGGTTACCCCTGGTCACAAACATATAAAGACTCAGATGCTGACACACAAAGACTCGGGCCATCCAATTGCCACTTGTCTTGCCTGGCACACCCAAAGGAGCGGTGGCCAGTGGCCACCCAGCCTGGTGTCTCTGTGGTTGAAGAGTTAAAGGGGACCCTTTGCAAAGTTTGATTGGGAGCCCGGAGTTCAATTTGCACCACTGACTAAAGTCCAGAAAATAAAATCAACCAGAGATCCTTTAACTCCATTCACTGACTCACCATTCCACGGCTGGTTAACGTGTTTGGAGATTAACCACTGAATTACAAAAATTATATTTATCATGTTGCAAATCAGTCAGCACCTATAGGTTAAAAACAAAGAGTACGTATTTGTTGACAATTCTTGTGAAAATGAAAGATAGAATACTTGCCAAATAAGGCTTGTTTAGCTTCACACAAACAGACGGAAGATCAAGTTAAAAATGCAAAGGAGATTACCAATTCTTAATTATAATTATTTAACCAGGTGGGTAGTTTCTCCTAATGAACATTTCCATGAAAACAGAATAACTAATGACAGTCTTAAAGAAGCCTTTGTCTTTCCATGTACTAATGATCACATTTATAAATATGCAGCAAGGCCCCCATGTACATTGCTAATGATAAGTAATTAAGCACCAGGCGTGGGAAGCCAGTGAAAAGGGTCATGTTAATGCAAGAGAGGAAATTAAAAATGCAATAAAATAAGTTGCCTAGAAAAGATTAAATAAACTTCTGGCTTCTCCTTCTTCCAGAAGTAAAAGAACAGTTTCCCCATTCTCGTAGTGAAGCCATGGCAGGCCATTCAACAGCTGGCTATCAAGTCAGACAGTACCAAGTGATCCACTTGCTTTCTACCTTCATCCCCATTTTATCCTGCAGGATTGCAGGCAGAGGGTGTGGCTCAAAGTAAAAGGCATTTTGGGTCACCAAAGGAGAAGATGAGCCCCTTGGAAAAAGGAAACAGTTGGCCATCACAGACGGATACCTTCCACTGGTTCATTAAATAGGACTTTGGTTGCTGTTGCTGAAGTACCACTTGTTTATAAAACCATGTTGACCAATCTGGGTTTTTTTCTCAGCTTCTGGAAAAAAAAAAAGAGAGGACAAGATCAGTGCCTTTTCCAGTAGAGCTGAATAACCTCTGTCTTCTCATGCTGTTGGCTTCCCCAGCAGACAGCAAACTCCTGGAGGGTGAGACCAGAACTCTGTGTTATTAGACATTGTATCCCTCACACCTAGTCCTGCACAGAGGCAGTGAATGCTTAAGAAACACTGGTTGAATAAGTGAATGAATGAATGTTCAAAATAGACCATCCCTAAGCCAAGGAGCAGTTTGTCCAAGAGCCCTGTGACATCGCTTCCCATCCAAGCAGCCCTCCCACCCAAACACTGGCCCACTCAAAGGATGTAAGGCCTGTCTCTCATTCACTTACTGAGAAAGGCACTGATTCCCTCTTCAACATATCATCATCAAAAGGAACAGAAATGTGGAGCTTTAAGGAAAAAAAAAAAAAGGTCTTTGCAAAAAAAATCATACAGTTGGTTGGCAGACTCCTGTTTAGGAATTGACTAGGAATCCCAGCATCTCCTTTGAGCATTAAAGACACACAAAATGAGTAAGTGGCCTTCTTGGCAAAAGAAAAAGGACTTATATTTGGATCTGCAAAGCTCTTAAATAAGGGCAATTTTGATTTTTTTTTTTTTTGAAGTATCTTAGTGAAGCTCTCAAACCACTGAAGATTTCTTTCTTTCAAACGTTTCAAACTCGTTGATCTCAAGTGTCTCCAGACCCCCACATTCCCTGACTCTTCTATGTGCTTAATCCCTGAGTGCGGGGAATCCAATTTTCTGCGGCTGCAGTCTAGGGTTAACAAGAAGGCAACCTTGATCTGAAGAAAATAGCAACCCACGAAAATCTAAACCTTGGTTAGCTATTTGGGGTAGCTTTTCTCGTTTAAATTTTCTCCCCTTTTTTCTTAAACAAGTTTAAGAAACAAGACATAAGGCAGAAAATCTAGGGTTTGGCTGTCTCTGCCCTGTTTTAAGGCTCCTTCTGAATTCAAATGAATCATTTCCTTTTACATAAATCTTCAACGAGGCTACACTTCTTTTGTTATCAGAGTGTTGTCATCGGCAAGCCTGCTCGACTCTCATAAAGGCAATTTAGTACCTGACATTCGAGCAACGTGTGCGCGGGCCTGGATTTGCCTTACAAATAAGGGCTGCCAAGGGAACCTCCGGGGAGGCCGGCGGCCCTGCTCGGGGACACCTAAGGTGCATCTTTCATCAACTTCTCCGTCAAGCCTTTGCTTCCCAGGGCGTGCCGTTCTGTGCACAGCCGCCTTCCCCTCCCGAGAAAGTTCAGGCCGGCGACAGGGCCACTCTGCAAGCTTATCCTGACCCCCAGTGGTCGACCCTGTCATTGGGCCCGCACCGGGTCCCTCTCTCGCTGCCGGGCAGAGGCGATCTCCGCCCTGAGGTTCTCTGGATCCCAGGGACCCAAAGCACCATTCGCTTTAATTGACAATTAAAACAAACTTCGGTTCTCACAAGAATCAACCGAGTGAAATTTCACAACTGCAAGTTTCACAATTCAATTCCCTTGAAGCAAAACCAACAGTTTCCCTGAGGTTTCACTCCACACCTCTCCATTTGTTGTTTAACTTCCCCCTCAAGTTTCTCTTCCCACACACAATTATATTTTCGAGTCAGTCATGGAAACAGTTTAATTATGTTTCTGGGGGTCCCCGCATCCTCCCTGCCCCAGTGCTGAGTCAGCGCTTCCGCGAGCCCCAGGATGAGAACTCCAGCGAGCGCATGTTTATTAGCAGAGCAGCGTGGCGCTCCCAGCGACCAAGGGGGCCCCGAGGTGGCTATTTATGGCTTCTGCCCACCGGCCTGCCTGTTCAAGCTGTTTCATATTGTCAGCCACCGGAATCAAACAACCTGAAATAAGGCCTCCGCGGCCATGAATAGAATGCAGTCAGCAAACACGTCCGACCCCGGCGGTAGAGTCGCCGGATTTAGCAAGTAAAACTACAAGATGCCCAGTTAAGACTGAATTCAGACAAACCGCAAATACGTTTTTTGTATAAGTACGTCCCAAATATTGCAAGGGATATGTTTGTACTAAAATATATTTGTGGTCTATCTGAAATTCACATTTAACTTGGGGCCTTGTATTTTATCTGGCAATCCTGCCCAGTAGAGAAAGGAGAGGTTCTGTTTTATGGTTTTACAGCTCAGCTTCTGAGCAGACCCCTGGATAGCTCAGGGGGCCTGGGCCTCTCCTAAGAGTCAGGTGAGAATTATTTTTAAACGGTAGGAAAATAGTCCGTATGTGGATTCTCGGAGCCTCTCTGGAGGCTCAGACCTCCCTGGACCTTGCCCCCCTTCTCAGTCCTACCCTCTTCTCTCCCTCCCTGTCTCTCCACTGTGGAGGCAGGACCCTGTCCTGAAGGGCCCCGTTCCCACGGTCAACCTTCACAATCTGCCTCAAGGTGTCCCAGCTCGCAGATGTTGAAGCAAAAGTCAAAACCAAGGTAACTCTTTTTAGGGGGTAATAGATTAAACTACAGCTGGGTCTTCAAGGGATAGGAGTAGCCATATTCTGAACTGCTATTTGTATCTACTGAAACGTAAAAATAAAAAAAAATAAAAAAAAATTTTTAAAAACAAGTTTGAATTACTATCTTCCTTTAAAAAAAAAAAAAAAAAAAGGTTACGGCCTTGGGAATACTGCACATATCTGTTACCGACAATTCTGAAAACCACCTCTGCAAGCTTGTCAGTTAAACCAAATGTTAAATGGAAAATATTTGGCGGGATTTAAAATTAGACCCGCACACATTACTTACAGATGTTTCCATGCAAAACACTTGAAACTGAACCACACCAAGTCATAAACCCCACAATGGTGTATTTTTTATACCCCAAGTTAATTTTTATTATATAAGTAGCCATATGAAGAAGGTATTGCATACAGCTTAAATTAAATATGGAGGAATGAAATCAGCAGTATCCCTTTACAGCATATGGCCCAGCAAATCAAATTACAAAGCTTTCCACATCTCATTAACTGCAATGAGTACAGTGAGTTTTCTAATAAGTCACATCTTTTTCATGTGAGTGGTGAGCAGTGACTTATTGTAAGAATTCACAGGATGACCCTTGTGCTGAAATTAAGAACTAATCTAAAATGGGCAGGGTCATCTGGTCAAGACTGATCATAACATTTCCTCATTATTGTTTTAGTTGGCATTGAAGCATATGTTTTCCTGGTGCCCCAGCTGAAAAATGCCTTTGATAATTTCACTGACAGCAAATAACCCACACACTGCCATTTAATGAGTTTGGGCAGGATTAGCTGACAATAAAGAATATAGTATAAATGTTTTTATTAGAACAGATTTATTTTTTAGCTGGGAAAAAAAAAGAAGTCACATGGAAATGCTGAGCTGATTTCTACCCTTGTGATAGCGATCGCCCTGTTAGTGATGCAGGTGAAGAGGCAGAAGCTGCACGAAGCCCAGGGCTGGCCAAGACAGTGCCTTCAGGCTACAAATGGTGAAAGGCAAGTTCCAGCTGGAACCTATACTCAGATGTCTGGTTCCTCCTTTGCACAACAAGAAAAAAAATACTTCTACAATTGCTCATCATGTGGCCTTTGGTTGAGATGAATTACCAATTTACAACCTCTTGTGTTTGGAGAGAAGCAAACTGTGCTCTTTTGAGGCAAGAATCAGGAACCTAAAATCATTTAAGCCTTCTTGTTTATAAGGCCAGAGTGAGGCCAAAAATCCATTTTCCTCTATGCTCTAAGCCCTTTCAATGACGAGTTTCTCACCATCTGCACTAATAAATATGGACTGGTGTGTGTATAACCATACACTGAGGAGAAGGGAAGAGTGAAAGGATTTTAAATGGTTGCAAATTGCTCTCCTGCTGAGATAACAGCAGTTTGCATGTGAGCCTCAGTTGTCACACATTAAGAATGGGCATTTGGCTTCCTTTCACACAGCTGCAAGAGAGAGAGAAGGGGTAAGTTTCAGAATGACTAGAGAGAAAAGCGGTCTGTTGTTCTTAGGGAGACAGGCTTTCAAGTGGCATCTTGCCCAGAAGCTCTTGCTTCGCAGCTCCAACCATAGGGACTGGAGACAGGATAAACAGACCAGTCCCCAGAGCGGGGAGCACGGGGATCACTGAAGCCCTGAAACAGGATCATAAGCCTCAAGGCTCAGCAGAGATCAAAGGGATCAAGAATGGAAACAAGGCCAGAGGGTTGAGGTAGCCGGTATGTAAGAAAGTGATCCTTGAGGTTAAGGTCAGTTTTTTGGGAAGACTTGGAGGCTTAAGACTCGTCCTCAGGCACAAGTGGTCACAGGCAAAGCTCTGTCTTGGGAAGATGCAAACAGCAGTCTGAGAAGGTGGTGTAGGTTAGCAGAGGTGGACAGTGAGTGTGCCATAGGAAGAGTAAGGCCGCCGAAGCAAAAGCCAGTCATCCAGGGACCGTGGAGCCTGACTAGACTCAGAGGTCTCCTCCTAGCCAGAGAGAAGTGACTCCCTGTTCCTCGCAAAATGTAATGGGCAACTGTGGAGGCTTCAAAGAGACTGTCCGGTGAAATAGGGAAGTGTCTCAACAGTAGAAGAGCAGCCACAGTGAGAGTGGAGTGTCCACACCATCAGAAAGTGCACTTTAGGAAATGCTGAGGAGCGTGAGAAGACCCCCTTGGTCAGAACACTTCCAAATACATCCTCCAACAGAAGGACCTCCAACCTACCCCAAGGTGGGGCTGTGGAACCCAGTCACCTACCTCTCCTCTCAAGTGATCAACATGGGAGGGGAAAGGACCCTGGGAAGCAAGAGGGAGTAGGAAGTATCAAGTCAAGGGAGGAGAAGGAAAGTGGGAACTGAAATGGAGCAAAGCGTCAGCCATTGAGCCCAGGCAAGGCAGTGGGATGAGCCGGGAAGATAGGCTGGAAAAGTCACCTGAGGAGGTGAGAATTACCTGTGGCTGAGCCCATGGGAGGAGAAGGCACTGTTAAAGGTGCCAAGCCTTTAGGACCACCCAGGGGAAAATGTGGGGAAGCGGGGAAGGCAGGGGAAGGGAGGGTCTGCCATTAAAATACATGACCAATCCCTGGTGAGAAGGAATTGCTAGTTACCACTCAAAGCAACTGTTTAGGATTGTGAACTCGTACAGAGTTCACCCTTAGTGTTGTCTTAGGTCCTCAAAGCAAAACCTATATTAAAGCCTTTATCACCTAATTTCACCCTTCAGTTGTAATTGAAGCTTCCAAGCCTAACACAGGCCCTGGTTACTTAAACTGGAACCAAACAAGGAAAATCCCCGAGTATTGCTAGGTAACAATAACAAGTAATATTTGCACAACTTTACAGTTTACAAAGTGTTGTCATCATTTTTCTCATTTGCTCTTCATTACCAGGCTGTGAAGAAGGCAACTTACCCATAGCTAGGAAGTAAAAATGGCCAGATCGCAGACTGAAGTCTTCAGATTCCAAGCCCAGTGGAACTTTTGTTACAGCAAATATCTCTTATATACTGGTCAAATAACACTCTACAATGCTCTGGCAGTCTGAGGAAATATCCATACTATACTCTTGGGGGAATGTATTCAGAGATTAAGGCAAAGTTCTCCAGAAGAGACCATCCTTCCCTTATACCTTAGAACATCTCCAGATCTAAAGTGTGTGTGGCAGGCATTCTGCCTCCATTCCTCCCTGACTGGTGCAGATGGAATGGCATTGCCAAGATGACATTCTTCAGAAACATGCCTTCTAGGACCCTCTTGGTAGCTGCTCATTGACTATGCTTGGAATAAGAGCCACAGTTGTTTTTATTTTGGCAAAGGAAGAAAATGAGGAAAGAAATCACATACCGACTTGAGCGACATCAACACGACTTTCGAAGCAGTATCAGCCAGGGGAGCATCTAGCCCAAAGGAACTGGAGCTACCAAGTGTACCTTCCCCTTCCCCTCAACCCTTCTCTCTCTTTCTTCCATTTCTTCCTGTTTTTCCTCTCTCCATTACTAGATGATGCCCATGATATAGTCACTGTCTAAGAGGAAATAGGAAACTCTCTTTTATTTCTGCATTCTTCCCCGCCAACTCTAGCAGGTGAATGGGGCCAAACTAAAGAGTGGTCTTGTTGAAGATATAAAGGCCTCAGGTGAATGTGAAAGGCTGGTTGTGCCTTTCACAGTGTATAATCACTGTGTAGATTATACAAAGTCTGGGCTGGACCCAGTGGCTCATGCTTGTAATTCTAGCACTTTGGGAGGCAGTGGCAGGAAGATCGCTTGAGGCCAGGAGTTTGAGACCAGCCTGGGCAACATAGCAAGACGCTATCTCAAAAAAAATTTTTTTTTTTTAATTAGCCAGGTGTGGTGGCAGGAGCCTGTAGTCTCAGCTATTAGGGAGGCTGAGGCAGAAGGATTGCTTGAGCCCAGGAGTTCAGTGTTGCAGTGAGCTATGATTGGGTCACCACACTCTAGCCTGGGTGACAAAGCAAGACCTTGTCTCTAAGAAGAAGAGGAAGAAAAGGTAGAGGAAGAAGGAGGAGGAGAAGGAGAAAAAGGAGGAGGAGGAGGAGGAAGAGGAAGAATTATCCTGCTCCCATGTGGGAGGCTTTCAAGGCCTCATCCTTTACCACCTGAACTTGTAATTAAACACTTCCCTTCCATTTACCCAAAGCAACCGAAACCAGCACAGAAATCTCATGTCAATTACTTGCACAAGTGTCCCTTGGGTATGTTGATGAACAAGACAAAGGTTTAAACCTAGGGAAACATTCTTTCTGTCCTTATCTCCTCTACTTTCCCAAACCTCCCCAATACTACCACTGGCCCTACAGCATTTCTCACAGCCCTCCTTCATTCCAGCCAAGTCTAGCATTGTGCGGCCCCACAATTCTCCTTCATGTTACTTCCAACCTCCCACCCAAGATACCCCCAAATGCTGGGAGCATCTCCTTCTTGTTTCCTGTGCTGCTTTCCTCTCTTCCTTGGAAGTTCCTCTCACTGACTCTAGGAAGGCTTCCTCTAGTACTGAATTCCCAAATATGCAGCTTGTTAAAGCCTCTAACATGTACATTGAGTATCGGAAAATTCAGCAATCATTTACAAGTTAAGATTCCAATGTCTCAGGGGCTGAAAGGGACTTTTGAATCAGAATTGGTCCATTTTCAAATATTCCTCTAGCTTATGACAACTTTCTAAGCTTCAGTTTTTTTCATCTATAAAATGAGGGTACAGGGTCTTCATTCTAAGGTTCTAGAAGCCCAAGGCTTGGTCAAGGTTACACAGTTAGAGGTATGACAACGCAGGCTAGAAGTGGAGCCTGCTTCCTTCTGAAGGCCACACTCTCCACTCCATCAAGCTGTGTGTGCACATACAAGCACAAGCCAACTCATCTGCCTAAACTCCTCTGTTAAATATGTACCAAAACTAACAATGGAACTACCACGTGATCCAGCAATCTCACTTCTGGGTATATCCAAAGGAATTAAAATCAGTATGTTGCAGAGATGTCTGCACTGCCGTGTTAATTGCAGTACTATTCACAATAACCAAAAGACGGAATTAACCTAAGTGTCTATCAATAAATGAATGGATTTTTTAAAATGTGGTATATATACACAATGGAATACTATACAGTCTTAAAAAAAGAATGAAATTCTGGCATTTGTGACAAAGTGGATAAATCTAGAGTATATTCAATTAAGAAGTAAAATAAGCCAGGCACAGAGAGGAAAATACTGCATTATTTCATTTACATGTGGAATCTGAACTCCTAAAAGTAGAGAGTAGACTGGTGGTTACCAGAGGCTGGGGAGGAGGGAGTGGGTAATGGAGAGATGTTGGCCGAAGAGTACAAAGTTTTAGTTAGACAAGAGAAACAAGTTCTGATGTTCCATTGCACAACAAGGTGGCTATAGCTAATAAGAATGTATTGTATATTTCTAAATTTCTAAAAGTTTGAATTTTAAATGTTCTTACCACAAAGAAATGATAAGTATGTGAGGTGATGAATACATTTGCATAATTTTATTATTTTATAATTATATATATATTTAAAACATATCAATTTGAGACTAAGGAGCAATTCTTTATTTTTATGCCCTTAAATACATAATAGAGTTTTGCCTACTGAATTATGTCTCAAATGTAAACACCCTATGTTATCCAACTCTATATCCATCTACCACCAACCACCAACCACTCCCTTGATCTTTGCACATCAAAGATGTCTACTCATAAATGCTTTTGAATGAACAAAGGCACTAACTGAATGAAAGACCTCCCATTTTTCATTATCTCCATGAGTACTGCTCACCAATTGATTGAAAGTGGACTCCCAAACTCCCAGGCAAAGCTAACCCTCCCAGATGTGTTCTGCTGGCTCCACCGTTAAATACCTGTGTCGCTCGGAATTTCTATAACCCTGGTGTGCCTCCATTTCTTCATCTGTAAAATGGGAATAAAATAGTACCTACCTCACGGGGTAGCTATCAGGATTAAATGAATGAATCCATTTAAAGCACTGAGAATAGTGCCTAGCAATATATGTTAGGGTTCTCCAAAGGGACAGAACTAATAGGATACATGTATATATGAAAGGGAGCTTATTGAGGAGAATTAACTCACACGGTCACAAGGCAAAGTCCCATGATAGGGCATCTGCAAGCAGAGAAAGAAAGAAGCCAGTAATGGCTCAGTCTGAGACCAAAAGCCTCAAAAGTAGGGAAGCCAACAGTGCAGCTTTCAGTCTGTGGTCAAAGGCCCGAGAGCCCTCGGCAAACCACTGGTGTATGTCCAAGAGTCCAAAGGCTGAAGAACCTGGAGTCTGATGTCCAAGGGCAGGAGGAACAGACAGATGCATCCAGCACTAGAGAAAAAGGAATGCCATAAGCCTCAGCAAGCCAGCTCATCCTTCTTCCGCCTGCTTTGTTCCAGCCGGGCTGGCAGCCGATTGCATGGTGCCCACCCACATTGAAGGCAGGTCTTCCTCTTCCAGTCCACTGACTCAACTGTCAATCTCCTCTGGCAATACCCTCACAGACACACCCAGAAACAAGACTTTACCAGCTATCTAGTCATCCCTCAATCCAGTCAAGTTGATACCTAATATTAACCATCACACAATACATAGCAAAATGCTCAGCAAATATTAGCTGTTGTTATTCTATACTTTCATCTAGCATAATCCTCATCACACATCACTGTGATACCTCCTTAATTTGTTAACTTTCCAGAATGAGTGGAAGCTCTATGAGGTCAGGGACTATATCTGCCTTCGTCTTACTCCCAGCATGGTGGTCTGGCAGGTGGTAGGAAATTAGTAAATTTCTTAATGCATCCATGCAAGAATGCAAAAACGCAAAGCTAATTCTCTGGGCTATGTGGATTGGTTGCTGATACTTTGTAACTAACAGAAAATTTTCTAACCATTGAATCCTGTAGGTAATTGTTCTGACTTGCACTCCTCTGTTATTTAAGAACAGAGGAAATGAGAGGCACCATTGCAAAGTGGTTAAGAGCACAGACGGTAAAGCCAGAGGGCATGGATTTGAAACCTAGTTCTACTACTTACCAAAATGTGACCTTATGTGACCTCAATAGAAATAAGAATAGTACCTACCTCAGGGGGGTCTTATGGAGATTAAATGAGTTAACATATGAAATGTGCTTAGTGCCTAACATTACACAGCGTTAGCTACTATCATTATCATCGCCATCACCATCACCATCATCATCATCGTCATCATGAATTGTGAATAAGGATATGATACAAAGACCTGAGAGTGAAAACAGATGTGTGGTTGTGGGAAAATATTTTGTCACCAAGACAGAGATATCATGGATGGCTAAAAGGCAGTGTTCAATATAACTACGTTGTTGTGTCATGACAATTTAGCTGTCATCAATATACTGTCGGAATTTTTTAGGTTCATGCAGTTTAGACCACACTTGAGGGCAGGGAGTTATGGGAGGAAGGTTTGCAGAAGAGTGTCTACTTTGTACAGTGTAAACGCTGCTGTGCCCACTAGCTCCCACTGCAAGCCCTGCACACCAATGACGTGGGCACACATCTATGGCCCAGCACCACCCCTGAGTCTTGCTGTGGCTGGAAGACCACGCTTCCCTCCTTGCCATCTCCTCCTGACACAGATTTTCTCATCACATTTTAGTTCCAGGACCCTCCAGAAACTTAAGGCACCATTCTGTTCTTTGATGCTGTGTCTTCAAAGTCATGGGCAGTGCAGAAGCCCAGCTGCCAGGACACCAGCTGTCCCCTCCCTGGGTCTCGCTGTGGCTGAACTGCAGGTCCCCTAGGATGTCCAGAAAGGTACCAAACTGGGCTTCCCCCAAGGTGCTGAGCCACCTGCGGCCAGAAGCGGGAGAGCAGCTTCACCCGCTGTGTGTGGCGGGCGGCAGGACCCAGCTCTGAGAAGATGTAGAACACGCTGTAGCTTCAGGAAAAGGAATCTTAAGTCCCAGAGCAATTAAAGAACAGGAATCGAATTGAAGCAAGAAATGAGGAAAGCTTTGCATCTCCTGTTTCTTACTCTATTTCACCACAATGGCTTTTCCCCTCCACAGCCCAAAGCTGTGAAGCGATTTGAAGCCACTACATTTAGCCACAGATGATTGATTTTAAAATTATTCATGAGTAGCCATCTCACCACTATCTACCTACCTCAAGATTAGATGCTGCCACTATCTCACAATTCTCTTATAAGGGGTTGAAATCAAAATCTCCTCATGAATGGAATTTATCTCACCAGCTGTGAATATGCACTGTGATTTGTTATCATGGAGTTCTTTATCCTATTTGCTTAAGCTACCTTAAGTTTATAACATGCATTAATTTTTATATTGAAAATGTTATGTTATATGCAGAAAAAAAGAATTACAACAGCACCTGCTATGGTTCTATTGAATTAGTACTTTATATATTGTATGTATTACATAGCATGACCTTCTGATGTTTAATACCCAACCCTACCCCTGCCCCACCTCACACACACATACCAGCTAAAATGGTTCTCTGAAGGTACCTCATGAGTCAAATTTGCTCAAGATTCGTGGCTCTTACCTGAAACACTGGGGTGCCTATTTAAATAATTTTAAGAAGATGTCAATATTATGAATACTATTTCCTTGAAGTAGCCACACTATGGCATCAGGATTGCAACATGAATGCTGACACTTGTGCCTGGCAGCCAACAGAAGTTAGGGAACTTGACACCAGGAAGTGTCCCACAAAGGACCCAGGACATGGTCCATTGGGATCCTCACTCAGTAGAGGAACATGGAAAGTGCCACTCCCTCATTTGTCTCATCATATGCTCATTGCCTGACCCTGGGTGGGTGAAGTCCTTCCATGTAACATACAATTTTTTATTTTAAGGGCTGATACCCATCTTTAAATTAGCTAAGTAATGACACAAAGACTGAAATCAAAATTCGTCGTGGCCTTCCCATGAATGGCCTCACAGCCATTTGGTGAGAGAGGTAAAGAAAGGGTGGAAAGCTGAGTGCTGGGATGTGCCGGGTTTGCAACGCCGCTTCCCTGGCATACAAGACAGGCTCAAACCTCTTGAAGCCAGTCGGAGTCCAAGGTAAACTGCTTCACAAACACTCAGCCAATAATAAAATGTTTTGAAAAGCACTTAAGCTTAATAGGTTGAGGTGTTAACTCAGTGGAAGCTTCTGTTACTATGGAGAGAGACTGCGAGAGCAGAGCAATGCCACGGGGCGGGAAAAGGAACGCCATTAGGAGGAGTCATGCCACACACAGCAGACATACAATAAGGCCTCCTGTATGCGATGGGCAGTCACATGGGGCCCAGGATGATGGTGCTGGGCCAGGGGAGTACTGTTTGGTATGGGCAGGGTCTTCAGATTCCTCAATGCACTTGGTTTGAATCTTCCTCTTGATCCACCACTTTCCCCAGGCCTACTTGTCACTTAATCTGCAAAACATTATTGTTACTTCCATCTTATTGGGGGAAAATAGCTGAAAGAAGTGAGGTAATTCACTCAAACTCCTCTGGTCAGAAGACCTGGGATCAGCCCAAGGCATTTGCTTTTGGTGGCATGTTCAATCCACCATGACTCTGCTGCTCTGGATGCGTCTGCCTTGTTTGGACCTTCTAAGACCAACTCCTCCACTTATTCTTCCACCTACTTTTGGCCATCAGTTCAGAAGCCAAGGGCCATCCCCGGACATTCCAGAGCGAATAGACTGGAGTGTGCTCTACACCTCTGGTATTACTGGTTTTCATGTTACATTCCTGCAGACTCTCTGACACATGACAGGCCACAGAGGTATCATCAGGTCCAGGAATTTGTACTGCAAGAATAATGATTTTAGTTCTCCATGACTACTAACTCAGTGATCTTGATTAGTCTTATTAGAATGTTGTTTCCTATCAAGTGAAACATTGCCTTTAAAAGGATTTCAGTCTCCAAACTTCTTTCACATAATGAATGCTCATGCCCTAGCACCCAGAGTCATCTGGCAGTCATTCTAGTTCCTTGGGGCTGTGCACCAAGGAAGAAAACTGGTTCATCCTAACACCATTCAACACATGCATTACTGATGGTCTTCTGTGGTATAAGCCATAGAAGGAGCTGAGTTGCCAGTAAATGCCTTTCTGACCGGTACAGTTGGGTCATCTGATCAGCATTCAGAACCATTGCTGTTGGCTCGACAACAATGTAACACCTCGAAATTTATTCTTTATCAGAGGTATCCAGTCTCCTAACCTCAGATTTATGAGATTCATTGAAAGAGATAATATATTTTTTAAATGAAAGAGCAAAACAACATAATTACGTATCTACAGAATAAACTGACCTCTGCCAACCCAGGTGGAGACGAAGAGTACAGGGTTTGATTCTTCTAATTACACACAGCTTTTGGATAGGGGTGGATGAAAGGACACTTTATTATTCTCCCTCTAGTCATAGTGCTCTGTTGAAGCTAATCAAACTCTAATTCATTAGAAACTGGGACAAGAAACAGAAAATATAAATAAATAATGGCTTCCACTGGCCCTTAAAGCCCGAACGAAACTTCTGATTAAATCTGGCACCTGGGCCCTGCTAGAATGTGCACTCCATGAGAGTGGAAGCCTTGCCTGGCTTGTTCATCAATGGACCTCCAGCACCTAGACAAATGCCCAGCACCTTGTGCTCCCCTCATAAGTACTTGTTGAGGGAAGCAATGAATAAATGAATGAATGAACAAACAAACAAGGCAGACGCATCCAGAGCAGCAGAGAAGTCATGGTGGATTGAACATGCCATCAAAAGCAAATGCCTTGGGCTGATCCCAGGTCTTCTAACCAGAGGAGTTTGAGTGAATTACCTCACTTCTTTCAGCTATTTTCCCCCAATAAGATGGAAGTAACAATAATGTTTTGCAGATTAAGTGACAAAATTTATGTAAAAGTATTTCACAAAGTACCAATTACCCATATTAGAACCCCGTAAGTGACCCTATATCCCACGGCTTCACTGATCCCCGCTAAGTCCTGTTTGCCTCTTAATCCCACAGCTTCTACCTCCTAATATCTCCCTTCATTGTTTCCTCTCCATTCTCACCACCAGTATGTTCACTGTGGTTCTCAGCACTCATCACCAGATAGCTCCAGCCCCTTCCTGGTGGGTTCCCAGCCTTAAGCCTAGCTCTGCTACCTCTGCTACAGTTGCCTTGCCACCAATGGGCTTCATGAAGGGTGAGTGATCCTTGTAGTCACAAAGCACAGGGATCCATGCTCAGAAGGGCCCATGCTTGAGGGCAAATGCTCTCTGGTTGCCATCTTGAAATTCTGAATGATTTACCGTTTTGGAAGTGAGGTCCATGGCACATGAACCATGGGCCAGGGGTTTAGGGTCTTGGTTCTCATGTGCAGCATCTCTTACCACCTTCCTGCCTCCCAGGACAGATTCTCGGCTACCCATTTTCCTGCCCCTGGCACCCTGGGCCCTGCCCAGCCTCCCCCACAACCTGTCCCAGTGACACTGTCCACTCCACTTCAGTGGAGGGTTGGGTGCAGGGTGGAGAGGGGCAGGGTTGGTGAGCGTGCTCCACAGTATCTTGCAAGGGGGTGTGACAGTGGCCATCCTCACCCCAGGCTGTCAGTGCTACCATGCATGTAGCAGGCGACTTGGTAAAGGAAGCCTCAGGCTCAACCTTAACCAAGATACCCAGTGCATCTTGACAGGGAAGTTGCAATACCCTCAGGGGTTACCTGCTCACCAAGGGTGGGAGCACCAGGCCTCCGGGAAGGAGAGACACCTGGCTGCATCTTCCTGCCCCTAGCTGAAGCATGGCACATCAGTCCCAGAGAGGAAGAGCCAGCTGTCAGTGGACCACATGTGTCCCAAGTCTCAGGGAGGGCTCCAGCTCCCACGGAAGTCTGTACTTGTCCCACAAGTGTCCTGCCATGAGGACTGGAGGGACATGACATTAAAGAGGATAAAAAATGCCATGACAGATTGAGAGACTGCAGAATGAAGGGAAATGCTCTGTATTTTAAAGCCTTTAACAGCACCTTTGTTTTTCTGGTTTTTGAATAAATGGGCCCACATTTTCATTTTGCACAGGGACCCCAGGATCCAGTCCTGGCTGTCAACATGGCCCTTCTAAATTCTGACCCTGACACACTGCTTACCTGTGACACTCCTTCAGTGCTCTCCCCTTTCCTGTAACTCAGAGCAGAAAGTTTGAGCCTCCTGGCTAGGCCCCCTTGTCTGGCACCTGCTGATTTCCTCAGCCTCATCCCTTTTGCTCACCCACACTCACCCTCTGCCTCAGCCATCTTGAAGCATTAGCAGCTTTTTGAACATGTCTTGCTGCTTTATGTCACTGCTCATCACGTATTCTTCCCTCTGTTACCATTGTCTACCCCCACCTTTATCTGACTGTGTCTACTCAAGCCTCACTTCCTTCCATGGCCTTCCCTGACTACCCCAGCCCCCATCAGGCTCCCTCCCAGGAGACCTGTGTCATGGCCCTGATCCCTGTGTCCTAGAATCACAGATGTTCCTACCTGGCTTCACTGTCATATGTATGCAACATGATCCTGATGACAGGGACCATATGACCTTCTATTACTAGCTCCAGCAGAGGGTCTGACACTTTCAGGGAACACTGAATTCAACACTAAGCTGGACATGCTGGTTCTCTCGGCACATTCCCTTCATTGGCTGCTTAGTGAGATGATCTGAATCAAACAAATCAGTCCCACTGGCCACTTTCTCCTGAGAGAGGAGCCTTCTCAATCACCAAGATGGCCAAGGCACCATTTTAAACCTATTTTATAGGCCTACCACTTTCTGATCATGTCATCTGCAATGATCCAGTGGGTTTCAGTTCTTGCTTATCACCAAACCTCAGCCACAGAAATTAGAGATCGAAAGCAGTGGACTCCTTTTTCTTAAGAGAAAAAAAATCATTTTTCCCCTTTGACACATTCATAAAGCTCTGACAATGCAATCCTAGTACAGGGACCTTCCCTCTACCACTTTCCTATGGAGATCAATGCCCTGTACAATGGGTTTCATGACCTTAGACCTGGAATCTAAAGATAGGCTATTCAATCATCTGGTCCTGATCCCTCATCTTACCATTGTGGACACTGAAGGCAGAGGGACAGGGGCTGTCTCCATTCCAACCCAAGCCCATGCTCATGCCACTGTTCCATGCGGCCTCTGTGAACTGGGAGTTATCTCCAGGCTCCTGATTCACCCTTTCACTCACTTCTCTGAGAGGATACAAGGTCATCCTTGCTTGTAGGTTTCCTTTCTTCAAGATCTCTAGACTGTAATATTATCCCATCAATTGTCCAGTAACTCAAAACCTACCAGCCATACTAAACTAACCCATGATTCTGGCATTCTCTGTTGCCACTTCTCACTGGTGCTTTATTTTCCTCCTGAATGTTCATCAGGGAGTTCGTGAAAAATTGGGAAGGGGCGGGAATGAGGTTATTGAGCTGTCAGTGATCAGACAATACAACTTACCTCACAGCAACAGTTTACTTCACTAAATCGTGGGGGAGCTGATGAGGAAGGAATGATGCTGGTTGATGCACAGTATTGACACAGTAGCCACACAAACCACATTCAATATCTCTGCAAGCCAGCTGCTGGCTGGTTTTGGGGGCAGTGTAATTGCTGCTGCCATCATTTCATGAACAGTCCCCTCTTCATCCCACCACCATTCATGGATTAGTTACTAAACTAGCAGGACTGTTTCAGACAGAGAGCAATCAGCAAATCAGAAGCTTTCCAACAGACTGGAATGGGTGGCTTTATTAGACACATTCCCAGTCACCTTGCTAACAGCCCTCAGGTTTCAGAAACGTCATTAAATATTCCATTCAAGAAACACAGGAAACCCTAAATGTGATCCTACCTCATCCCTGTCCCCACCGCCTCCCCCACACCATCTCCACCCTTCAGGCGCATTCTAAACTTACAGAAATGTGGCCAGGAGAGAGTTAGACTATTTTGCGTGATGCAATACAGCCTGTTCAACTTTTGCATAGCAATTCAGCAAACACAGTTTTAAGCATTCAATTCTACTTCTACAGCTTCTTAAAATTCCCTGCAATATAATTATACTGATGGGAATGCAGAAAGATAATTGCTTTTAGAGGAAAGTTTCTCCTTTGTTCCATGTTCATCTGGCTTCCAGAAATGGAACAAGAGCCCTTGAACAGCAGAAATACGCATCCATGTGTCTCTAGTTATCATTTATTTACAAAGATAGACCTTGACAAATGTAATTTGTTCAATAAAATTAAAAGGATGCACGATAATTCACTTAGACAAAGAGACTTGAAAGGGGACGTCATCGGCAGCAGCGCCGTCCATCATTCCAAATGATCAGCTGACTTTGAAGAAGTGGCAGGTGTTCCCCTTTTGGAATGCAGCATTGAAATAGTATTTAGAAGGGGGAAAGAAAGAAAGAGAGCTAGGAATTGGAGCAATTTTTTATTCAGGCAATAATTATACAAATTAGATCTATGAAAGCCAGAGAACGACTGTGCCTTGAACCCTGTCTGTGTGCATAGAACAATGGGGAAATTAATAATTAAATCTATTACAGATGCTCATAATTCAATACAAAAGATACCTCAGTAGTTCAAACACTCCTGTATTTTCATTTGAATAAGGCTTTCACACATTCTCATTATATATGTATTATATTTTAAATTTAACAGCTTATTTTGTTGCCTTTATGTTTGAATTAATAAGGGCACACTTTAATGCACTAATGGGGAATTGCATTAGCTGGCTTTGCAGACATAACTTTGAAAATCTCCCTGGTTTCCCGAGGGTGAAATCAATTTGCCCTGTAACGTATTGTCTCACAGACACATCTGGAATCTTGGAAGAATAGCTCCCCTCTACAAGCTTCTGATTTGGGCCTCCGTATTCAAAAGAGGATCCCCTAGTAGATACCCTTGCTAAACTGAACAGACCCATCAGGATCAGCTTCTGGATTTTGCAATCTTTTAGCCAGCTGACATGCTTCTCATGCCTAGCCCATGTTATTTTTCCAGAGAACAAAAATAATTTTTCTGCGAAAAAGTAAAGGTTTATTTTTAAACCAATAATTCATTTCCTCTCTTTTTAAAATGTTTCTTTCTCACTCCCTCTCTCCCTCTGGCTTTCTTTATATTGCTATTTTTAACTCTTCATACTACCTCTGGCTCCACGGAGAGTGAAGAAGACAAGGAAATTAGGAAAAAGAGAGAGAGAGAAAGAAAAGTATATCCTATGGTGGGCAATGATGGAAAGGCCCCCACAATTGTTGAGGTACCAATTAGTAGCGTCAGAAGTACTGGAGTTCAGGACAGGGGGATCGGTAGTTGAACTACAGCACTGAAATCCCAGAGAGCACAGGGAGTTCACAAAGTGAGAGTCTCAGTTTTCTAAAAAACAGGGTGACTGCACTGGAGGGTCAAATGCTAAAGTTATAATCAATGGAAAACACCCATCCCTCTACAACCCAGAGAAGAGACAAAGAAGTCAGTATCTGTGAGAAAGAAAGAGAAGAAGCCTAACCAACTGCTCACATCTCAGTGCAAAGCGGCTGCCAGCATACCCGGACAGCCCGGCACATGCGGAGGCACTTGCCGCTGCTGCCACTGCGCTATGACAAGGAGTTTTGTGCCTTCGGAGGAGCGCCAAATCCAATGATGCTAATTGCATTGCAGATTTCTAGCATCATTAGCAATTCTTAAAATTACATTTGCCCTGCTTAAGCTCTCTATTTCCAGCCTGGTATACGAAGGGGGTAAGTCTCTAAAGGGGATATGGGTTACAGAGAAATTCGATTGGACATGCTGGCTTCAGGTGTGCAGGTAGAGGCTGGCTGGGGGGAATCACAGCCCAGGAAAAATGCTTGTTTGTCTTATTTTAAATGCTGATTGCCGGGAGAATAAACAAAACCCGCAGCTAAATGGGCCTTAAAGGAACACTGGGAATTTTGGAAAGAAAAAAAGCCTTACCAAATAACAGTTGGAACTAGCCCTGTGGGTCCTATGGTGACAAGCACCATCCAACCACCCGGAGCAATGGAGTAACTTGCATTTGAAATAGTTGGTGCAGAAATAACCACTCTCCTTTTGTTTGTTTGTATTTAAAACAAATGAATAAAATCCAGATGAATGGGTGTTTTTGCTTTGTTTGTTTGTTTCCTTAAAGAGAACATATTTGCTCATTAGGAAAGCTAGACAGCCAGCTCCAGAAACAAAAAGCTCCAAGTCTGTGTCTCTCCCGAGCTTTGGCAAACACTTTGCCACAACATTTCCCAGCCCAAGTATCTCAACCCTGCTGGGAAGGGAAAGGCCATCCCAAGAGCAGAGCAGAGGTCAGGATCTGCCTCTCCCGAGGCTGCTGGCTCCTGAAATTGGGGCAGGGCTCTGTGCAGTTGGGACTTTCACGGCGGAGTCATTGAGAGACCACCAACACCAGCCTCTCCCAGAGCAGAGGGGTGGCCTCTACTCTGAATCTGGCAACAGAAAGGGGACCAGCTCCTGGGTATTTTTTCCAACAATTTATCCCATGTAATTAAATTGCTAAGCCTATATATTTATAGACACATACATACACATATACATACACACACTTACAAATATGTATTATATATACAGCTCTATGTATAAACACTTACATAGAGGGAGTGTATAGCTTTTAATTGGGCCGTCTTCTCAAAATAATTAAGCCAGTTTTAATGAAATACTGTTTAAGGCTGCTGGCAAGCAAAGAAGCCATCTTTAGCAGAGCATTAATAAACTGAGTCATTCGCACGAGGGAATGGCTAGCTGTATCAGTCACATTCATGGTGCTAATAAAAGAGCTCAGTTCTCTGTGGCAGGCCAAGGATTGTGGGGCCGGGAGGGAGCACAGGGCCCAGTCATCTCGGGCTCAGTGTCACAGACAGTCCTTATGGCTGCAGCGGAGTTCACAGTACAAGCTGGAAGAAGGGTATGCTTGCCCTCAAAGGATCCCAGCAGGAATCTAAGTTCATTGCTCTGTCCATGGAAGAGTAAGGTGACCAATCACAGGGGCTGGTAAGGTCTCCAGCGCTCCTTAGCATCTGTGGGTGATGCTGGACCAGCATTGGAAACAGGGTGCAAGGGTGGCCAGAGTTTCTCCTTTTGGTGTCCCAGTTCCTCGTCTACAGTGACCTCCAACCCCATGATGTCAATGAGATAAACATGTTGGGAGGGTTTTTCAGAGGTGTTAATGGGGTTAATGTTTAACTCTTAAAATGAGGACAGTCATTCTCTAAACCAGTAAATTAGATAGGACTTCCCTTATCAATACCTCCTGCTGCTTTTTAGCTGCTGCTTTTTAGCAGCAGGAGGTACTGATAGGTAAAGGAATCTCTGGTTTGATTTTTAATAAAAGGGGTGGTTTACCCATTCTCACAATGAGAATCTTTACAAACTGTGCTGACTTTCACCAAAAGCGATGAGATGGACTTGCTGCCACATATAGGTCCATGCCAATGAGATGGTGTAGCAGTATCTGGTGCTGGAAAGAAAGGGGCCTGTATAAGAGTCCCACTGTACCAACGAGGAAGCTGACCTGCCCCAGTGTTATACCCTTTATCCCCAGTGGCACAGCCGCATCCTGAATCCTTCCTCAAGAGTCCTGGGAGAAAAAAATAAGCCCCCTTACCCTCTCTTCCTTTCTGTCTTGGAGAGAAGAGGCCTATAAAACATTAACAGCGCAGGGAAAGTTTTTCCTAATTCCAAACAAGGTGGGAAAAACAGGAACCTTTTGATTTCTGTAACATCAATTTGGTGAAAGGCAAGCACGGAAGTTTAGATTGGACCATGATAACAGTTACCATTTACTGAGCCTTTTCACGTGCGGGGAGGACACTGTAGATGCATAATAGTTCATAATCCTCACCACAACTCTGTGAGCTAGGGAGTTGTATTCCCACTTGACAGAACAGGAAACTGAGGCTCAAAAAGTTAACCAACTTACCCATAGTCCTAGAGCTCACCAACAGCAAAGGCAGGATTCAGACGCCCCAAGGCAGTGAACGGGGGGCCCTGGTTCTGGTCCTCCCTCTCCCGTTCTCCTCTACCCAGGCTTGATGCTGGGTCCATTCTCCCTTTGGCCTCACCATTAAAGCTAATGTTGACATTTCCATCAACTTCCCAGTCTCATACTCCCAGGAGTAGCAACATGTATCAAGCCCTGGTGCAGACATAGTCCTTACAAAAGGCAACTTTGGGGGAAGAAAAAGAAACTCCTTGTTCTCAGCTCTCTGTCAGAACTGATGCCTGGGCGGACAGGAAGCGTGCCTGAAGTGTGCTTTCAGCACGGAGGAAGGAGAGGCACGCGCAGGACTTGATTCCCGGTTCTCCAGAATCCGGAAGTGGAAGAAGCCTGGGAGTGACGAGGGACCCCAGATCCGGCCTAAACCAGCGCCCTTGGGTGAAGCCCCTGCGGAGTCCTGGACAAAGGAGCCGCGACCTGGCGGGGGGACCGGGAGAAGGGAACGGAGACCCCAGCGGAGCCAAGGAGCCTGGATGGGCAGAGGAAATGGGCGACCGGTAAATGGAGATGCAGCCGGGAATGGGAGAGGACGACCATCGACTGGCAAGCGGAAACTCCCTTGCGGTTTGAGGGCCCTGAGGAGGGGAAGCGCCCCGCACCCGCCTCCAGCGGTGAAGGACGACGGCAGGGCCTCCCGAGGCCGCCGCGCGGGGACCGCCTGGCTGAGCAGCCCCTGCCCGGCCCCTGCTCGCTCCTCCGGCTAGCACGAGGCCGCACTGTTCAAGCGCACTGTGCATCGCGCCTGCAGCCTTTCGAAAATAGAAAAATACGGAGTATATGTAGTACCCCACACCCTTGTAATGATGCCGCTCCAAGCTAATGAGTCCTTAATAACCCGGGGTGCTGGGGGCAGCGACCGATGGGGAGCAAACAGCCTGGCCCTGTGGTGTTGAACGCGTGGCACTGGAGACTCCCGACACTCCATGGGGCGCAAGTCCCAGCTCCTGGCAGACCAGCACCCGGCCTTCCCCGGCTAGGAGCCGGGCTTCTGACGGGAGGGCACGGTGGCGAGAGGGCGCCAGCAGGACGCCCGACGTTGCGTGAAAAAAACAGAAAATTCCACAGCACCGCGGTGAGTGCTCCCCGGCTGCGACCGCGCCTCGGGCCGCGAGGATGTTCCTGTGGCGCCACCTAGTGTCCGAGGTGCAGACAACGCTCTGGCGAGGGCTGCAAGGTCGGCCTGCGACCAGCCCGACTCGGGCTGGGACCTTGGGATGGGTCATCCAGGGGTCCCCGGCTGTGGACCAGTGATGCCTTTCCACCAGACAAAAAGCCCCCAGACGTTTCTCTCTTCCTGCTGCAACCAAAGCTAAAAAGAAAATTTGCCAGAATGAATGGAATAACTGACGGTCCCTTTCAATTAGACGTCCATGAGGTGATGTCTGGTTTTTCCTAAATACAATGGCAAGTCGATTATTAGTTCATCCAGAAAAAATATAGATGCTATCATCGTATAAACATGAGTCCCCACATAGAACTGAGCCTCAGACCTGCTGGAGGTGCTTTGTCTGGGAAACACTGAACTAGAATTTTGGGTGGGACAAAGTAGAAGCTTTACTTTTTATTTAACAGTAGCCTGAAGACCTCCTGCAGAATAATGGAAAGGATAAAGACCTGGAAGCCCGGATACTAAGGTTCTGGTATTAGCTCTGCCCCGCAGCTGTCTGTGTGACCTTGACCAGAGGGAGTTTTACTACCTCTCACAGTACTGTGGAGTCTGGATTGGTATCGCCATGTAATCAGTGAGGAAACGGGCTCCAGGAGTTTACCCAAGGCTGGGCGGCAGATCAGTGGCCAGACCAAGCTTCAGCTGCACGTCTGCCCAACTCTGAAGAGCACGTTCCCTTCACAAGCCATCAAATCCCTTCCTGCTTCAACCTCTTCATCTACCGCTTGAAGGGGCTGTACCGAGTGGTCACAGTTCCTTCCAGATACAGCAAACCGTGATTCTAAGGTTTCACTGATCCCTTAAAACCCAGTTTTAGTGCTCACAAACCCCGTGGTGATAACAAAAGAGCCTTTAAAAAGGATTTATCCACCTATAAAAACCATTAGATTTTATTTGGGGCTATGGGCAAAGAACACCAAAACAAATGTGTTGGAACATCAAACCTCCTTTAAAATTTAGAGCAGCAGGGACAGAGGAGAAAATCTGCACAGGGCAAGGAGGGACAACTTACGGATTCCATGGTTGGAACCAGACTGCGGGGCACTGCTTATCTGCCATTGGCTTCCTGGGGGGATAATTGCCTCCTGACAATTGTTTAGACTTGATAAATACATGAAATGGGGCTGCAAACAGTTTATCTGGCTACCAGTTCAGATCCGGACAGAACCAGATGAAGAAGTCAGGCACATTTGCAATAACCTCAAAGATAAAACCTTCCTATCAGAGGCAGCTTATCTCCTCCTCAGGGTCATGCTGCCCAGTAACTGCCACCTCCAAAAGAAGGAAGGGGAGAGCACTTCTAGCAGGGGGCTCCCAGTGGGCCTTGCTTGCCTTGAACTCCCCTTCCTGCTCCCAGGACAGGCCATCTGTCTGGCAGCAAGGGGGTGGTACTGCGCCCCGGTCTGGCAGGCTTGGGAAAGATGTTGGCAAGTGGAAGAAATGGGCAACTAGACCCCAAAGCCAACGTCACCTAACTCTGAGATGAATGCTTTCCTCGTGGGCTCTTCCTCTGCTTCATCAGGGACAAGCTAAAGGAACTTCAGGCCTCCCCAGCAAAGATAACAGCATGAATCGCAGCTCACAGGAGTTGGGACCCTTCTGGGCTACATACTCACCCCATGACCAAAGGCAAGTGGGACCTCTGGGCCTCAGTTTCCTCACCTCTCAGGGATTTGACCTAAATAATCCCTAAGATCCTACTGAGCTATTTTAAGGACTGGAATCAAACCAGCCCAGACCTCTTTATGGTTTAAAAGAGGCCAGAGGTTTCATTGAAGAACCATCTCCCTCCCTTACATTTTTCCTCTTCCCCCTCCCCCACACCTCTCATTCGCTGGCCACAAACCTCCATCCTCCAACTCCTTTCCAGCGTCAGTCGCTGGTTCCACCAGCCTGGCTAAGGAGCGAGGAGACCATCGCCTCAGAAAGCAGCCCCGCTGGGAGGTCCACGGCAGTTCGCCGAGCTGTGGACAGGCCCTTTATTTTCCATCTGTCAAGAAAGGAAGCTGCCCGTTGCTTATTTCCTCCTCCCACTCTTCTCCCTTCCCACCAGAAGACTCTTCCACCTTCAAAATATTCTGATGGGGGATCACAGGAGTTTTCCTCAAACAAGATCATTGGGGGTCAACTACTGACCAACCTCCAGCCTCAGCCCCACCCATTCCCTCACCCTCCAGCTTGAGCGAGTTTACTAACTCCAGTTAGTAAAGCAGTTGGCTCAACAGGACAACAACCAAAAGTGACCTTCTATGTCCTAAAACCCTCACCTGACACCACCCTTTTTTTTTTTAATTCTTCGGGGGCCTTTTGGGGACCCACAATTAAGCTATATTCTGCAGAAGGAACTTCCAAAAGAAAGGAATAAGGCATTGTTTTACCAAGAGCCTTTTTTCCCTCAAGAAACTCAATGTAAACTAGGAACCTTGCACTTTCTTTTCCCTTTGGGTAGGTGAGCAGAAGGGAAGAGTTACCACCCAGGGTGAGGTCATTCCTCCGTGGTGGTAGAATGTCTGGTTCTTTCAGTTTCCCCATGGTGCTGGCCTCACAATAGGTGTTCATGAGGTGCAGGCTAATTGGGTGAGTGGATGCAGTGCTCTGATGGATTTATTCAGTGTACGAGATTGCAAAGCCATATGCCAGCAAAGGCTTAACCACCCCACCCTACCCTTCAGACCAGCTCCATAGCTTTCCATGTTCCTGTCTGCCCAGCCTCAGGCCAAAGCAAATGCAGGGATCTGAGCTGTACCCCCTGTGAACGCCCACCTCCTGACCCCTGTGCTAGTGCCTGGTCCCTGCGTGCCTTGGCTTTCTGTCTTCTCTCTGGACTATGATTCATGGCAGATATTAAAAAGGAAATAGCATCCTTCAATTCTTTCTACCATTTCTCTTATCTTTAAAGGGTTCTTATTAAGCAGTATCTTCAAACTTATTTATGTGATGTCATGCTAGGAAGCAGTGTTGTCAATGTGCCACTGTCCTTGAGCACTGAATTCAGTAAAAATAAAAGCCAAATAAATGTTATATTGTCTCCATGCAGAATCTTCTCTAGTCATGACTAGCTATCCAGAGAGTAGGGAATCCCTAAAGATAATCAGATAATGGTGACTTTTGCTTACTGAGGCAAGCTCCCCTTTCCTGACTGTTTCTGCAGTGATTGATCCAGAGGCCAGCTTCTTGCTGGGGCACAATCACAATCCGCTCTAAGAAGCCAGCCCAGAAGCAGGGACACAAAATCATGGGGAGCCGACCATAGCCAAAGCATCATGCTATTACCCTTCACTTCACATTTTTTAGCTCTTTTTTGAAAGTTATGAAAGATACACAGATGTATATATTTTATGTTTTCATATTAAAGTGTTTTCATATTAAAAATGAAAGGGCAGGAGGAAATGAGGAAGGGGAAGAAAGTAGCACTCAGACGCCAAGTATCATGCTGGGAACTTGGAGTTCTCAAGCCCTCCAGTCTTGGTCACTGGGGAGGGGAATGGGCATCGCCCATTTGGTTCATATTTGAATAACTGCTCATACTTGAAAATGTCTTCAACTGCAACCACATGAAGTGGGGAACCCCCACAGAATCCCCATGTCTTCCCTGAGAGTTCTTGGACCATGCTCCTTCATCCTCCATGACTTTGATCTCGTAGTTCTGTTTACCTTCAGTGCCTTCTCACTCTTTAGACCCTCATCCCAACCCGTTCCAACTTCCAACTTTTCAAGACTCATTTAGACATCATCCCCAAGAAAGCTTCTGATTCCCCACTGTCCAGTCCCATCTGGGTACAGTACTTGTCCCCACATGTTACAGCACTTGTCCTGTACTTGTCCCCACATGTTAGAATACTCTGCATATCTGTCTGCTTCGTCAAGGTACTCTGAGCTCTTTGAATGAGAGTCTTGTTCAGCTTTGCATCCCCAGTATCTACTGGTTCAGTTCTAGGCTACCACTTGCCCAAACAACACCTCTGTGTTCTAAGAGAAAGAAGAATGCAGCCCCATCCCTCCCACTCACCCCATACACACACTGTCAGCCTCCAAGCAAGGCCATGAGACTCCCTTGTTCAAGTCAGAAAAAGGTATTCCCTCCTCATAGTGGGCGCAGCTCTACAGCAAGGAGCAAGGCTTGGTGGGTAGGATATAAGCTGGATGTCAGCACCCACTGGGCCCGGCCTCCAGGTAACCTGCACAACTGTATTGGTTGGCTCTGGTTGGATCAATCACTCCATCCAGAGAGCAGTGACCCACTTCTCCTGACCTCTGGCTCAGCTTCCAAGACACCAGGCTGCTTTTCTGAACTACTACCAGCTACTCCCTCTAACCATAGCTGCTCATGAGGTAGATAAGCCCCTGTGTCTCTAACAGCACAGTGCCCCAAACACAGACCCCAGGAGAGAGAAGCCGAGGAGGTCCTGTTTCTTCCAGGCCCATTGCCAGCCTCTGTCTGGGTGTGGGCACATGGGCTCATTTACATGGCTGGTTTGGAGCCTTTGGCAGATGGAAGTGTGCAGATAGTTTTATATGTGTTGCTCATCATTAAACCTCCCCTTCAGGGTTTCTTGCCGCCTTTGGTTTGTGTCTCAATCTGGAGCAAATTTAAGCAATGGTTTAGGCCTCTGCATTTCCTTGGTTTAATTAATAATTCATAATAAAAATTTAATCAAGGCATAAGCTTTTGTGGAAGGTTATAAAACACTTTTTATTTGCCCTGGAGATCAGAATGACCACTTTCTAAATCTGTGAAATGATGGGTTTTTTCCCAAATGAGGAAATTTTACTCTCAACTGTAAATTTCAGCTGTTTGCCATATGTAACCACAGAGAATCTGTTTATTGACTTAGTATATTAGGAGTAGTTAGGCAGGAAGAAAAATAAACCCAAACTCCAGACGGGAGAAAGTGTGGGGAAGGAATGAAGAGTTGAAGTTAGAGTCTAGCAAACCTCTAGCCTCGGAGAATAACGAGAAGAGACAAATGGTAGAATCCATCTCCCAAAGGAGATGATCATGATAGTAACCAGATTGGGAGACAAAGAAACTGGCTGGACAGTCATCACAAGCCATTCAAGATCTTTGGAGACATAAGCAGAGAATGCAAAAGGAAGAGTGGAGCCCTGCGAGGATATCAGACACTATGTGAACTCTGCAGCAGGGTGTGGAGTCCTGGTTGGTGAAAACTGTAAACACGGGATGGGTTTTCACCTGCCTGAAATAGCAGAAAAATGTTCTCGGCAAATACCAGAGAGAGGGTCTAGAGCAGGGGTAGCTCAAATGTCCATCAGTAGACAAAGCCAAACCACCAGGAAAGCCACCGAAAAATACAGGGTCCTTGGCCTCCACTTTAAATGCCTTTTAAAGCTCTGCAGGTGACTTTGATGTCAGTCAGCTTTGGGAACCATGGTCCAGACGACCTTTTAAAGTCCTTTAGCATTAATTCTCTGAGATTTGTAAAAATTAACTCAAGAGAGGAAACACAAAGTTGCTGCAAAGAGCTGGATTCAGGGGATAATGTCTAATAATCAGTTTTCTCCATAATGATTATTGTAAAAACAACGTGTTATTAACTTTGTGGTTACTCCCTTACTCTGACAACAACTCTGAAAGAAGGGTATTATTATCCCTCTTTTACAGCAGGAAATGGAGTTTCAGAGAGGTGAATCAGTTATCCCAAAGCCACGCTGCTAGTGAATGGCAGTGACAGGTTTTGAGGTCTCCTGACTGCAAACACCGTACTCAACCTTCATGGCCTGCATGGACCAGTCTCCTTTAAAGTTAGCTAAGTGGGCTGGGCGGGATGGCTCACACCTGTAATCCCAGCACTTTGGGAGACCGAGGTGGGTGGATCACGAGGTCAAGAGTTCGAGACCAGCCTGGCCAACGTGGTGAAACCCCATCTCTACTAAAAATACAAAAATTAGCCAGGCATGGTGGCGGGCGCCTGTAATCCCAGCTACTTGGGAGGCTGAGGCAGGAGAATCGCTTGAACCTGGGAGGCGGAGGTTGCAGTGAGCTGAGATTGTGCCACTGCACTCTAGCTTGGGCAACAAGAGCGAAACACCATCTCAAAAAAAAAATAATAATAATGAAATAAAGTTAGCTAAATTTCTAGCACATATGCTTATTTTGGATCAGGCAGAGATTTGCCTTTGTTTTCTAGCTGCCATGGCAAAGCAAAAAGATGGGGGGAGGAGAGACATCTGATTTGTTAGAGAATTCAGTGATCATAACAAACCAGAACCATGAAATAAGCCAGTCACAAAAAGACAAATACTGTCTGATTCCTCTTAGAGGAGGTAACCAGAGGAGTCAAATTCACAGAGAGAGAAAGTAGAACGCTGGCTGCCAGGAAGTGTAGAGAAGGGGAATGAGGAGTTATTGTATAACGGGTACAAGGTTTCCATTTGGGAAGACGAAAAGAGTTCAGGAGATAGATGGTGGTGAGGGTGGCACAGCAGTATAGGCATTGACTGCCACAGAACTACACACATAAAAACAATTAAGATGGTAAATTTTCTGTCGTGTGCATTTTACCACAATTCTAAAAAGTTGTAACTTAAAAATGAAAAGAAAAAAAAAAAAAAGAAGCCAGCCCCCGAGGAGCTGAACTACTCCTTCTGATAAGAAGATGAGGAAGAAGTGTCTCCTTAGAGTTCCACCAAAAGGAGACTTTTAAGGTTGCAAATGACAGCTTCAACAACATGCTTACAGAAGACACATTTCTCAGCCTTCAGTGGAGGTTGATGGCTTCACTCTAAAATGCAGTTCAGAGAAAGCACTACGGTGGGGCAGGGGGATATCATGGCATCCAGGTAACCACACGGGATGGTTCATGGAGGCAGGAGAGGACATCTGCTCACGTGACTGTGGGAGAGCAGGCTGCCTGGTCTTCTGCAGAGGCTCCAACAGGAGGGATCTTGTGCTAGCACCACTGCTGCCCAGTTTGAAAGTGAGACATGCAAATATGGCCACTTGGCCACCCACCAGAGTTAACACTGATGTGATACTCATGTCCCCAAGTTCTCCAGCCTTCAAGGCTCGACTCTTCCCTTAACATGCAAATAGCTACAACCTTAGCTCCTATCCCAGGAGGCTGCAGGAAAGCCAGTCTTTAGTGGGCTTCTCCTACCCCAGGTGTTTCTAAGAATCACCCAGGAATGCATCCACATTCCAAAGATCAGGCCTGTTTGCCATATCAGGTTGCCCTGGATGGACAACTTTTCCACTGCCTCTAAGCCACCCCTGGCTTCTCCAGTCGCTGGCTCCCCCACTGCATAGACCCAGACCCCTCCTTTAGTCTCCCAGAACATAAGACCAGACTGCAATATTGATTGGAATTTTCTGAAAGCTCAAAGATAGCAAAAGGGAATTACAAAATAGAAACAGAAAGCTTAAACCTTAGAGCTAGGAAGTCCTAGCCATCTTTGTCCTTAACTCCTAATTTGTCCCACATTTCAGGGGCCAGTCTGCTTTTCCCCAAATGCTTTGACCATGTTCCCTACCTAGAATCTGGCTTCCCTGATACATTTTGGGGTCCAAAAAAGAGAGAAATCTCCCAGAGGGTCCTCCAAGTCCAATGAAATAATTATCTCTGAGATGCAACTCTGCATATAGACAAGACAACCCGTCATATTATTTTATAGAGTTACTTGGCTCCTCTTTGTCTCAAATACCTCCATTCCAAATAGAGTTTGCTTGAACACAACCAAATACACATTAAAGTGCTGCTTTTTTTTTTTTTTTTTTTTTTTTTTTTTTTGAGATGGAGTCTGGCTTTGTCACCAGGCTGGAGTGCAATGGAATGATCTCGGCTCACTGCAACCTCTGACTCCCTGGTTCAAGCAACTCTCCTACCTCAGCCCCTCGAGTAGCTGGGATTACAGGCACATGCCACCACGCCCAGCTAATTTTTGTATTTTTGGCAGAGACAGGGTTTCACCATGTTGGCCAGGATGGTCTCGATCTCCTGACCTCATGATCTGCCCTCCTCGGCCTCCCAAAGTGCTGAGATTACAGGCGTGAGCCACCGCGCTTCTTTCAAAACAAAACACCATTTCCCTCAATGTTGAATCATAAAGTTGCAGTGAGTTTGTCCCCATCCCTAGCCATCATGTTTCCAAAATTGTGGAATGCCATCTCAGTTCAAGCATCACTCCTATAACTCACTTCTACGGTGGTGGAGCAGTAGGGGGCCAGCCTCATCGGTTCTGCCAGGCATACTCCTTCTGGCAGTGGGCAGGATGGTTTTAAATGCTGTGGCTTGGTAATTTGTGGACTCATTTGCAAGGCAAATGCAAGCTATCTAAAATTAAAGTTCAGTGAAATGGGGCACTAGCTAAGGATTTCTTTTGTTTCATTTTAAAACCACACTCTTGCTCTATGAGATTGTTATCACAGATCTAGCAAGAGGCCTGATCGCTTTCATTCACTGTATAAAATCTATTCCACCCTTCCCACTGAAGCTTGGATGAAAGAGTCATAAGGGAAGGGCCTTTTGAGGTCGGTGGTGGCTAGCTGCAGCTGAATGTCAGTGCCATAAGGAAAAGGGCCAGGCTGGGAAGTTGGCCTGGCCTAGGAGCTGTTCTCTGTATTCATGTTGTTGGTCACAGTCCCCAAGCAGGAGGCTTTGTGCTCTGATTCCTCTTGGTGAAGTGTAGGGTAGAGTGGTCAACTTCAAAGCCCAGTGCAACTTCCTCAGCTCTTTGTCAGATTCAACCCAAGTCTGATCCAATCCTGGGGGGTGGAGGTGGGGAGGGGCGGTGCAGTATTTGACTTAGTTTACTCTTGGCAAAATAGATCTTCCTGAGTCTCAGGGAGGAAAACGAGCAGCTTAGACAGATGTAAACAGGCTCTGAGGCCCTTTGGACATCAAATAACACTAACAAAACAACGTTTAGATGAGTTAAGTGTAAATCAATCAGAAACATATGGACTACATTTCCCTGAAAATACACAGGGGTTTACAAATTACAGGCACAGGGGCTTGGCAAAATGCAATTCAGGTTTTGCCAAACCTAAAATGTTTGGAGAAGATTAAAAGAAAGTAGTCTGACCCCAAATGCCTTCAACCCTGCCCATCTCTGACACTGATAATATCCCACATGACCATAAACATTTAAGGGCATGGATTTTAAGAGATTTATGTGCTGAATAAACTTAACTACACAACGAGCTGAGATTCTTTTCCAGAAGAATGTTCATAGAAAGCTGAAATTGCCAAGTGACTGTATTAACAAAGGGGAGAAAACATCTACCTTCTGAGTTGGGCCAAAGAGATACACCTACATGTTTTCACTTGCAACAGAGTGGGATATTCTAAGCTTAGATGCTCATGATTGCAGATTCATGGAGCACAGGCTCTGCTTTTCCCTGGTGTGGGTAGTCTTTGCACAGCGAGTGGCAGGCGGCCCCCTGCACCCATTTGCCGCATATGGGGACAACACGGGGACATATTCACTAGTGTCGCTGTTGTGTAGTGACCCTCCCACATGTGGCATTTCTATGTAAAAGAAAAGTTGTCCCAGTGGAACTAAAGCACCCAACATCCAACTGTTTGGGTTTTGAGATTCAAAAGTGAAGTCTGTCAAAGATACAAAAGATTTGGTGTATCCTCCTCACTCACCACCCAAGATGAGATGGAGTCTCCAAAGGAGAGCAGAAGGAAAGAGAGGACTCCTCAGTGGGGTCCCTGAGAAAGAGCTGCATTACTGCTGCCCCCTGGAGGATGGAGGGGAATAAAAGAACAACAACAAAAGAGGTTCTGAGATGGAAGAGCAAAGACACCACTGTCTGTTTCCTGGGTGCCCAGCATGGACAGGAGCAGCAGAGTAGAAAATGATTCCTGGTGTGCCCAGATCAAGAGGCCTGTGACAGCCCCATAGAATTCCCACAGCCCAGTAGTTGTGTAGGGTATGGGATGGAGGCATAGCAGAATTCCCTACAGGCCCTCAAAAGGGGACACAGAAGTACTTAAGAAAGATTCAAATCTGTACAGACCTTGCAGTGGGGGGTGAGAGAGGGCAGCCACAAACCTGTGGGTATCAGTGACCAAGAGTGGGATGGGGTGATACAGACCTGGGAGGCTAGTGTGGACGGACAACCTGGGTCAGAGGGCCCCTCTGTGTGTGTGTGCATGCACGTGCGCGCGCACACACACACCCACACACACGCACGCTGCTGTGATAGCAATAAGCCACCCACAATGGAGACACAACCCCCAGCCAGAGAAAGACTATCCAGCATTAACTGACATTGTCAATCAGCAAGCCAAATGGGGACTTGAAATGGAAATTACACTGATTCACTAAAACAAAACATAATGTTTCTGGCACACTTCAGCTGTTGAGATTCTTGCTTTCTCCTCATGTGGATGAGGTCACAAAGTTGGTCAGGGTGGTGTGACTGTTAGATTGTTTTGGATATTCCCTGAACTCTAAGCAGCAGACAAAGCTTCACCCCACTTCATTTCATCCTAAGAAAACTTGATCTGAGTCATCAGGGATGAGCTGAGGCTGTGAGAGGAGGTGGGAGCGGGTGCAGACTTCAGTTGAAGGAGCAAAGGGGTCATCAATGGAAGTGGCAAGAGTGCAACCCACCAGCGGCAGGTGAGGGAGACAAGCGTGTTGAAGCTTCAGGGGTCAGGCGGCTGTCAAAGGCAGAGCAGTGTTCCATTGCTCCTCCAAAAGAAACCGTTTTCTAGGATATGCTCACGCAGGCCAGCCAGCTCACCTCATCCTCTTGCTCTGGAGGAACTAAGGGAAGGGCTGGAAGGCATAGAGGAGCTCCAAGATGGTTGGTCGGCTAGAAACAGGGCTCTGCATGGAGAGGGAGCTGCTGAAGCCAGAGGAGGGGCCTAGAGACAGTAATTTTGAGGAAGGGAGGAAACTGGAATTGTTCATACTTGTGCCATTGGCTTTGTGGGGTAACCTACAAGTGGGAAGTTAACCAGAAGAAAGGAGTCATTGTCATTAGAGGAAATTCTAGGTCTTCTCCTGTGTGGCACACAGGATGGTTCAAGGGCCAGCCCACAATATTTCTGTTTTCCCCTGCATCTCACCTCCTGGTTAGAATGCGGTTCTAGACAAATGGGGCCTGTAGCAATTGAATATGAATTTGCATCCATGTTTACAAAAACAATCAGAGATTTTACACGGGCCTCTTCAGCATGAAATATGCAGTGAAGCTGCAATAACCACTGCTACCACCCACCTCCCTACTACCAGATTTGTTTTCTATGGCTGCTATAACAAATTACCAGAAATTTAGTGCCTCACAGCAAAACGAATGTAAAACCTTACAGTTCTTGAGATCAGAAGTCCAAACGGGTCTCACTAGGCTGGTCCTACTTCCATCTTCAAAGCCAGCACTGAAGAGGCCAGTCTTTTTCACACGGCATCACTTGACACTGATTTATCTTCCTCTTCCATCTTTTAAGAACCTTTGTGATCACACTAGATAATCTGAGCCCACCTGGATAATCCAGGAAAATCTTCCTATTTTAAAGTCAGCTGATTAGCAAACTTAATTCCATCTGCAACCTTAATTTCCCCTTGCCATGTAACATAGCATACGTGAAGGTTCTGGGAATTAGGATGTGGACATCTTTGGGAAATTGTTCCAAGCACTGGCTGTTATGCATGCATGCATGTACACACACACACACACACACACACACACCCTGAGAGACTCCCAAAGAGGAAAGTTGAACAATGAGCTCACTCATTTCTAGAGGCTCCTGCACCTGCCACATACGGTCCCACTTCTAAATAAGGCTGGCCTTTACTTTTTCAGACGTCAGAGGTCTACTACTTGCTTTCAATCTTATAGTGAGTTAAAAATGCTTTAGCCGGCAGGGCGCAGTGGCCCACGCCTGTAATCCCAGCACTTTGGGAGGCCGAGGCAGGTGGATCACCTGAGGTCAGGAGTTCGAGACCAGCCTGGTCAACATGGCAAAACCTCATCTCTACTAAAAAATACAAAAAAAATTAGTCGAGCTTGGTGGCACGTATCGGTAATCCCAGTTACTCGGAAGGCTGAGGCAGGAGAATCGCTTGAACCCAGTTGGTGGAGGTTGCAATGAGCTGAGCTTGCGCCACTGCACTCCAGCCTGGGTGACAGAGCGAGACTCCACCTCAAAAAATGGGCTGGGTGTGATGGCTCACACCTGTAATCCCAGCACTTTGGGAGGCCGAGGCGGGCAGATCACGAGGTCAAGAAATCGAGACCATCCTGGCCAATATGGTGAAACCGCGTCTCTACTAAAACTACAAAAATTAGCCAGGCGTGGTGGCACGTGCCTGTACTCCCAGTTACTTGGGAGGCTGAGGCAGAAGAATCGCTTGAACCCGGGAGGCAGAAGTTGCAGTAAGCTGAGATCATTCCACTGCACTCCAGCCTGGCGACAGAGCGAGACTCTGTTTCAAAAAAAAAAAAAAAAAAAAACCACAAACAAACAAGAACAGCTGTTTTCTACCTGCACGCTCCTGGAGCTGTGCTCGTGAGGGTCTGGCCTCTGCAGAACATGCAGCTGTTTTTCAGAGCGACTTCCCAGCAGTGGAAGTGTTAACTGCAGGATTAAAGATGATGAGAAGAAAGAAATATTTTATATTTTTAAAACCCCAAAGTTATCGATTTTTATTATAAAAAACATATGTGCTTCCTCCTCTGTAGTAGAAGTGTTCCTGAGTATATGTAAATCAAATTCTTTATAGATTGAGTCATATTTTAGATGCACCAGGGGAGCTGGCTATTTAAAGGGATCCTGCTGTGAATCTTTCTGTCAAGCCAAGAGGCTGTTTGCGATGCTAATTTTCACCCCTTAATTTGTCTGTTTTGTAGGTTCAGATTTTAATAAAATCTCCAAAATTCACATACCAAAGCAAGCCACACCTGTATCTTATATTTCAAGGGTATCTTTTTCATAAGAGCTCAAAGAGCTGTCAGGTGGATTATCTCATTTATCTTCCCAACATTCTTCCAAAGGAGTTTGGGGCAGTCATTATTTCCTCAAAGTAGCTGTAACTGTCTCCCAAACAGCATCGCAGGGGTCCCATGAAAGGAAAAGACGTGCTCAGCTGAGAACTATTTATTTTCCAATTAACAATAGGCTCCGTCCTGGGAGGGGCATTTGGGGAGTTTTTCTTTAGAGCCCAGAATGTTCTTTTTTGCTGTTTTCACTACTGTCCACATAGAGAAACCGAGGAAGTGAGAAATTAAGTGCTTTCAATGTAAATGTTTAGTGGGTGTCCCTATACAAGACATGGTGTTGGAGTTGGATGGGGTCAATGTCAAGAGCCAGAACACGCCCTTGCCTGGAGTTTGCCACCTAAGGGGAAGAAGGGCAGGTGGACAATACCAAGAACACAACATTAGGGAATGCTGATGTCTTTAGCTCACCCACAGTGTTCTTCTCCCAAGGATTTTAGAGCTATGACCTCATTCAATTCTTACAACACATAAGGTGAAGTTGGCTTTGGTTTTACTTTCGGTAGAACAAGGAAACTTAGAGATTAGTGATTTTCTAAAAAGCATATGACAGAGGAGAGAGCCAGGACTTAAATTCAAGTCTGTCTTTATTCAAAAAGCATGTGCTTCCCATGTCACTATTATTGAACATAGGCACAAGCAATGGGCTTTGCGAGTGTAGTGACAGGAATAGTAAATTCCGACTTTCAGGATCAAAGACCCTGTCCCAGAGAAATGCTGTTTGAGCTTGGTCTTGAATGGTGAGAAAGATTTCCATAGAGAACTAGGAGAAGAACAGGGAGAAAGGTATGAAAGTATGTATAAGTGACCTGGTTGGTCCAGGCTACCAGAGAGCTGTGGTGGTAAACAAGGCTGAAAGGGAAGTTAGGGACACAGCATAGAAGGTCTTGAACGCTACCTTAAAGGAGCCGCACCCCTTCCCACAGTGGGTGGGAAGCCACTGAGACTTTCTGAGGGAAGAAGCAACATGAATTTTCTCTCTGGAAGACAGAAACTTGCTTTCTGGCATCAGTGTGAAGAAGAATGAGTTTGAGTCAGATCATCAGATTTTAATACTTAAAGTTAGATAGCATTTTCTCCTCCAACAGAAAGCAAGCAACCTGGTGGACATTGAGGGAATGCCAGGTGAGAAAAGGTGCAGTCAGAATCGGAAGCTATGTTGTTTGGCATCAGGATGAATTCTCTTTCCTTTAAACAAGGTGGCTGGACCCTTGAAAGGAGGGCAGGTCCTAGCCAAGCCCACCCCTAGTGCTTCTTCCCTTCCTCTGCATCCAGCAGTGCCAGGCATAGAGGAGTGGGCCATGATCTGTATTTCTCTTTGCACGCTGAGATCTTCACAGGTGCTAAGGATAGGGGCGTGTAGCCAAACCTAATGCTTGCCTTTTAAGCTGACTCCATCCTTCAAAGTATCTGTTGTAGGTCATCTTTGTTGTCTGTCCTAAACCATGCAATGACAAGCTGAGCTCAGTGAGCACCTGTTAGACCCATAACCTCTGGGGGTATGAGAGCCAAACATAATCATATTGAACCTTATCTCTTCTTCTAAGATACCAGTTTATTAGACTCATCCCGATGTAGTTTCAAGGTCTTTGAGCCACAAAACCAACTAAAGATAAGATGGTGAAACTGGTGGGGCCTCGGGCAATAAGAAAGCCTGTCTCCTTTATCCACCCCACTCATCCACCAAAGTTTATGAACCTTTAAAGATCCATCCTTCAAAGCAACTATGTAAGCCCATGAAGGAGTAGACTTGGAATAAGGAATGTATTTTCCTTCAGTTTCTAGTTTTTGGACAGTAGTGTAATTCTTGCATTTGTTAAAGACCTTGGGGCTCCTAGAAGAAAGGAGATTTAAGTATAAAAGCCATTATAATAGCATTACTATTAGCAGTAGCAGGTTTGGCATGAAGCCTGGGCCACCCGGACTCCAGAGGCCTAAGTTACTAAATGGGAGGCTCAGCATGACTCAGATGGATCTGATCTGTTAGCCAGGGAGGTGCTAGGAAATCTCCCTAAACACAAAAGGAATGTTGTGGTGAAGGACTGAGTGAGGAGGAGGAGAGAGACAGGAAGAGGCAAGAACAGAGGGCAAAACCAAATTCAGGGATATCTGGAGCTCAGAGCAGGTACCACTTACAAAGCGAGATTTCTGGAGTCAGGAGGCTCTCCTACCCACCTGCCACCCCCTCCTACCTAAGCATGCCTGGACTCCCATGAGGCAGAGGTTTTACTCCTTTGGCTTCAGGCCTTGTATCCACTATAAAACTTCTGCTCTGCTCTCCCACCCTGAAAAGGTTAGACTAGCTGGTCCTGGATATCTCTGAACCCCTCTTTGCAGAAAGGCCCTCGGGCACGTGGAGGGAGACAGCTGTAAACAGTATGCCACAGAGGGAAGTGAGGGGATGGCTGGGAGGGCTGCATGGACACTGGGAGACAACCAGCCTTTGCATGGATGCCCATATTGGATCTGGGCCAAGCCTGCTCCTCCACTTAGGAGGAAGCATTAACTGCTCGGCACCTTTCACCTCCCCAGAACAGCTTGGTCAACCTCCTGCCATGGTGGCTTTTGTGCAAAGGCAAGGTTTGCACATGGAGATCCTGCTAAAACCAGAGAGCCCTGGGAGAATTCACAAGACACTCTGGCTGAACCGCTGGGAACTGATGACTGGAACTTGGCCTGTACTCACTCCCCAGCACATTGAAAAGGGGACTCAAGGTGATTTTCCCAACACTGAATCTGGGAATCCTGTTAGTCTTTAGACATCACCACCACCATGAATAACTAACTGCCATTTATTGACGTGGGAATGAATTTAAGGACTAGGAGGAAGCATTTCAAGAAAACAAAATGGCCCAAATTTGCCCCTCCAAACTCCCAGTCCTCATGGTTAGAGGCTGCGCCAAGTTGCAGCCATAGCTGTAGCTCACATGGGTGACTGCCATAGCCCTACGTCACACTTTTCCTGCTGCCAAGCCCTGTGGGGCTGTGTGAAAGAGGCAGAAAAGACATATGGCAAGACTTTTTTTTTTAGACAGAGTCTCACTCTGTCACCATGTTGGAGTGCAGTGGCGTGATCTCAGCTCACTACAGCCTCCACCTCATGAGTTCAAGCAATTCTCCTGCCTCAGCCTCCCGAGTAGCTGGGATTACAGGTGCACACCACCACACCTGGCTAATTTTTGTATTTTTAGTAGAGACAGGGTTTCACCATGTTGGCCAGGCTGGTCTCGAACTCCTGATCTCAGGTGATCCCCCCGCCTGGGCCTCCCAAAGTGCTGGGATTACAGGTGTGAGCCACTGCACCCAGCCTATGGCGAGACTTTCAAAACAACCCCCTACCACTGCCTGTCATAGCTGTCAGAGCCTATGTTACATGATGGTTAAGAGCAGAAAATTTGCAGTTAGACCTGGATTTGAATCCTCTCCACCACTTTCTAGCTCTGTGTCTGCAAGAAAGCATCTGCCTGGGCGACAGAGCGAGACTCCGTCTCAAAAAAAAAAAGAAAGCATCTGAACTTCTAATTCATTCTCAACTGTAAAATGGGGCCGCTAGTAGTACTTTCCTCAGAAGATTAAGAGAATGAAATGAGGCCAGGCATGGGGGCTCACGCGTGTAATCTCAGCACTTTGGGAGGCTGAGACATGAACCCGAGTTTGAGGCTGCAGTGAGCCATGGTTGCACCCCTGCACTCCAGCATGGGTGACAGACTGAGATCCTCTCTCAAAAAAAAGGGGGGATGAAATGAGTGCTAACAAATGCATAGCACTTGGTGCAGTGCCAGCACATAAGTACACTATACATGGGCAACAATCTTCCTCTTTCAAAAAGAATGTGTGGAGGAAACACATTGCACCTGAAGGCTCAGTCCACTGCCCTGCTGATCTCTCAGAGTGTGTGGAAGGAAGCCTATCGGCACTGCTATGCACGAAGATCAGTTCTGATTTCCCTGGAAGTCCCTTGAGCTATCGACTAACCCTTGGTCTGGGCTCTTGATTCAAGAAGAAAAAAAAAAATGCAGGTAGAATTTGTGAGAAACAGGTGGACACTTCTGTTTAAGCCGCATGACTGGAAGAGTTCGCATGTGACCACAGACTATGGATCTTGGCTGGTAAGCACTGCCAATGATGACAGCAACAGGGATTTCCAAGTAGCCACAAGTATTTCCACACTACGTCAACCCATAGCTCCACAGATATTGCCAAGCCAGGGCAAGGAGCCCTCTTGCCATTAAATCCATCACAGCAAACTATTAAGTATGACCAAGGAACACTGGGACCAGAAAGTCCAGATGAAATGCACTTAGTCTGGGTAGCCATTTTGGATTCTCAGCTCTGTCCCTGAATTTCCTGAGCACGCTAGTAGCCACGCTGAGGCTTAGCCCCCAACGTTCACCTCACACAGAAAGAAAATAGAAACTCATTAAAAGGGGTGGCACTGGTTGCCTTACTCCAGAAGAGCACATTGGGACTTTTTTCTTTTCATTGACCTGCTCTGTTGTCCCCCAAGACGACGTTTCAGGGAGGAATTTACCAAGAATGAAATATATATATAAGATATAATTTATAATGCAGTCCAATGTAGAAAACAGATGGTGTTGGAGCCAGACTGACCTGGGTTCACATCCTAACGCATAACTTTTGTTATGAGAGGCCTTACGTTGCTTAACTAGCTAGGTTAAGCTCAGCTAGAGTTTCAGTCGTCTCATCTGTAAACTGGTGCTCTAGTCCAGTGGTTCTTTAGTCTTGGTCAGAACCACCTGAAAGCTTATTAATAAACATAGTGCTAGGTCCTACTCAGAAGGCTGGGGCCTAAGAATCTGCCTTTCAACAAGCTCCTAGGGGATGCTGACACTATTGGTCCAGAGATAGGATTATAGCCTAAGAACCACTGCAATTGTTTAATCTGTATTACAGCCCTTGCTCACTTTCAGAGACAGGCACATAGCAGGAAGGGCATCAGGGTTTGATGGACTAGGAATCTTGAGGGCTGGGGAGCCCATCTTCCACCTACTAGCTGTGTCAGTTTCGATTGCAAAATGAGGATAATGGTATCTACCCTTGCATGTGAGAATCTAATGAGAGGATAAATGTGAAATGAAAGCACCTTATAAATTAAAAAGTTCTAAACAGTTGTAAAGGATTGAATATGAGGATTATTGAAAGGTTAAAGCTCATGGTGCAGAGAGCCTGTAGTGCAGTGCCTGGCAAACAATGGGGGCTCGATAAATATTAAATGTAAAAAAAAAAAAACCCCCACAAAAGTAAAATTTGCCTTACTCCATGCCAGAGATTTCAGTCTTTGTCATATATTAAAATAAGAAAAGGTAATAAAGTCGTAACACATGCAGTTCATATTCCAATCGTGGGTGGCAAGGACCTCCTTCCTGGCTTCTGATCCAATTCATTATTTGAATCTCCACTACTTAATGTGGAACCACTGTGGATCTTGATAAGAGGAAAAGGCTGGGCTCTGTTTCCACTTTGCTCTTGGCAGTCCTCAGGCCTCCAGTATAACTTTCTTAGAAAATGAATAGGGCTGGCTCCCAGAGAGACTAATCTAATCTCATCTTGTCCACTCAGAAGATCCATATCAAACATTACAGACTGTCTGACTGCAGGACTACAGCAGGAAGGGGCATCTAATTCCATCTGGATTTGGATCAGTGATTAAACGATCAAGTGAGAGCCATTAGCATGGTAGAAATAGAAAAGCAAAATATAACTGGCCTACTTCTTAAACATTGTTCTCATCTAAGGTGTTATTCAAAGAGCCCCCACACGAAACAAAGAGCAAGCCTGCGAGAGAGGAGTTTAAAGTCCATAGCCTCCTTTAAAAACAGACAAGAATGGATCAACATGCTGCATTTTCACTGTTTATGGGCATGACAGTCTGATCAGATAACCATGCTATGCCTAGAGACCTAATTAGTAATCCTCTGGTGAATTTTAAATTACTTTTAAAGGAAAAAAATATGTCTCTGGTAACTCTTGGTTGAATAAAATGTCACTCATTTCTGATCAGCCATTTTCAGAAAGGCTCTGCCCGCTTCAAATGGAATTACGGGTGAGTTCAGTTACCCAGAAAAGGTATATTTCAGCTAATCAATTTTGAGAGATCTAACAGGTTCAAACACCTACGACTGAAACCTCTACATTGTTTTTGTTTTACAGTACAACCTGGCTGCCTTACCAAGAGGGCACCCAGAATCATCAAAATGGATACAAATGCAATGTTATTGCCACAAGCACTTTAAATACATCTCTCAAGATGCTACATGAAATACCCAGATTTAGGTCAAACTAGTTCAATTTGTGAAAGCAAAACAAAGTTCAGAAGCCAGATCAGTTAGGGACTGTATGTCTACTCTTTGCCAGATTTTAATATTTAATTAGATACAGGTTAAAGCTTTGATACTTTAAGGCGGCACATGCTAAAAAAAAAATCACAAATTAGCAAGTTTGACAGTTCTTTGATGTTAAGTTTCTACTAAGAGACTGAGTGATTTTAAATTGGAAAGAAAGGAGAGCGGAGGGAGAGGAAGAAAGAAAAGAATGAACTGATTCTACAATCCCAGAATAATCACTCTTGGATCTGCTGCTCAGGGAGAGAAATTTCTTAACATTCTTACAGTTCAAAATACTTAGGTTGCCTGTTTCATGGAGGGCGTATTTAGCAAGAAAACCTAGACAGGGGTCAGTTATTGCACTTACAGCTCATCCTTTTCCAGCATCACCGATAGGCTGAAGGCTCTAGAAATCTAGTTGCCCACACCCTTGATCTAAAAGAAAATTAATCCAAATATGTTTTATCTATTTCCCTGTAAATGCTGTCAGTGCTAATGATGTGAAACATTTCCAGGCAAGACTTTCATTTTTAAACTTCAGGTTTAGAGAAGTAGAGGTAGAGACAGAGTTGGTGTGTTTCATTAGAAGCCTTCATGATCAAACCAGAGGACATCAGAAAAGTTTCTAGGGGGTTCTTTCTAAACTCTAATCCAGGTCACAAAATCTGGAAGAGCAAAAGAGGCAAGGAAGCCAAACATCTCATAGGGAGATAGTGAATTCCTTCTTTGTGATCCTAGGTTCTTTGGGAAAACGCTCGTCTGTTTTATAAGCTTTGACATAGGAAGTAATCATCATTGCCTAATTGAGGCAAAAGCAAGGGGTGCTGAAAATTTGCACAGATGCATTGTTATGAACCCAAGTTAATGCCTTCATTCCCCATTTATTGATTATATCCCACCTGTCACCAAATGTTGGCGTTTCTGGCCCTGAGATCTGTCTGCTTCTCCCCAACCTTGTCTCTACTTTTCTTGACAACTGCAGTCAGGTCCTCAGAGGTTTTCATGTTCTCAGTTTTTAGCTTGAGAGCCTATTGTTTACACTGCTGCTGTCCTTTCTGTTTAAAGAGTGCAAATCATTTTACTCCTGGGATCCAGAGTTTTATGTGTGTACTATTTAGCAGTCCTTACTGTTCAAATATACTAAGATATGAACTCCGTCACTTCTGGAATAAGCAAGTCCTATCTTCTTTAGAACACTCAGCATTTCCCCCCTTTAATCTGTACAAATGAGTGATTTGTATGTGGAAAGAACAGCAAGAATCAGAACCAGGAATATCTATGCTACAGGTACGTAAGTGATGTGGTATTAAGATAATCAGTAAAAAGTACAGTCATTCAAAAATATTTATAAAAATATCATTTATGAAATGACAAAACTAGTATTCTGTAGGGTGAGAACGGCACATCAGCTTGGTAACACTATTCCAGCACAGCATGTAAATACCAGCAGTTATTAGCCTACCCTGCCCAGTACTTTGCATACATCATGCCCAACCTTTGCAACAATCCTGTTATCTCCATTTACTGACATCACATTGCTAAATGCAGATCCCTTTGACTCTCAAGCATGTTCTTTGTTCTGTCACTGCAAGTACACACCAAATTCTGTTAAGAAAATTCATCACTGAACTGGTATTTTATCAACCCAATATCATATAATATAAATAGAATCAATCAAGCATTGCTCAAAACAATGAGCCAGTGGCTAAGAATTGAAAATCAATGTAATTGAGACTTTCTTTTTTAAGGGCAAAAAAAAAAAAATCAGAAATGTGTGTTCTAAAAAAAATTATGGACATGTCCAAACTGTGCCATAAATGTTAGATTAAGTTACTTTCACATTTCTTTTTTACTCTAATAGCCCTTTGTCTATTTTTCTTTTTTCTTCTAATTAAGTATATACTTTGTAAGTTTTCTATCTGAAATGTTATTACCAGCGATGAAGTACAATGCAAAAGCAGCAGAGACGTGTCAGTCCAGATAAAATATTGTCACAAGCCATACAATCATTAAAAACCAATGATGATGCATGCTTTTCTGATGGCAACACTACCTGAGAGTTAAGTTGACACTGAACACTGAGTCAGCTTGGAAAATGTCCATCAGTGTCAACGCTACAAAAGAAAATATTAAAACAGGACACCAAACCATTTTTCCCCTTCCCACTAAGTGTTTATTTTATAGCTTTTGCATCAGGTAGTCAACTGAAACACTTCAACATCAGAAAGCTGGCAGAATGTTAAGGAAAAGGAGTGATTATCTCTCCAACAGATGTGACAAAATGGTTTCAAGTTGGAAACAGAATTGCATAAATGAATCAACTGAATGGAGTGGGGGAGGGCAGGGAGCGAGAAGAAAGTAGTAAGCATCTTCCAACAGGACTATGAGGGGAAAAAAAGGCACTGTTGAGCTGTGTATTTATAAAATAAAAGTCAAAATAAGCAATCCATGTTTCCAAAATTACATTCAACACTGCTTCAGAGATGCTCACATACCTCTCAATAGAGAGCTACAAAAACTGTCTAAAAAATGAGATAGACAGCATCAATGTCCCAACACAGGCTTAACAGTAATGTATTTTAAAGAGTTCATCACCATCAGGGTCCATTTTATAAATAGTACCGCAAAGGCCACAAAGCTGCATGAAATTACAGGATAAATCTGACTAAATGATCATTCATTTCAATCTCTAAAATTCCTGCTCCAAGTAATCAGAAAGTAAGCTCCACTCCAGAGGAGCTGAATTGGCAGTGGATTTGAAACAGGGTTGCTTTTCTCCTCAGAAGGCTGCCTAAAGAGCAGTTTAGTTGGCATCATACAGCAACTCTGCATAGGGTAAACAGATGCAAAACCGTAACAGCAATTTCTCTGCTTCCTCTGAAAGTAAACAATGCTAATTTATGAAGAGGTCAACTCAAATCATAAAGGAGAAGCACCTGGGCCTCTTAAAGGCAAACTACATAAAAGGTTACAGGGAGCTTCTCATAATAAGGATTCTAGGACCATAGGTGTGTTTGGGAATGACCAATGGGAAAATCCAGTGAGATGATTTACACAGATGTTCTCTACGTAGATTTGAATATAAATTAAAATGCCAGCTATGCATTTGGGAATCAGCCTTTAGGTTAAATTCTCTAGTGCTTTCAGAATTATTTGATTTTATTAAAAAAGAATCATTGTCTACAAACTATTTTCTAACAATGCAAATACAGTAAGCAAATCATCTGCAATATCAAAATATTGTTTGTAAATCACTGATGGCACCAACGATTTTAGGAATTTCCAATAGGACACATATTGAGAAAAAGCAACAGATTATAGGCGTTAACCAAATTTTAAGATCAGAAAATTATAAAAATCAGTAAGTTTAAACTATCTAATTTTCAATAGTTTAAATCCAATCATCAGGAATTCAGAAGCACCCAATATGTTTGAAGTTGCACAAATGCACATGGATGACAGGAAAGTAATCCCCATGCAATATCTTAAGTGTTGCTATCAGATATATTTAAGTGCTACTTTACAGATTAAAGTTGGGTAAAATCAAAATATATTTTACTTCCCATTAGATTTTAAAACAATCACAATAATTTATCAACAGTTGCCATTTCACAGCAATTAGAAAACAGGAGTTGATACAAGTTGAACAGAAAGGTATCTTTTCCTCTTTTAGGAAATAAACATACATATATATATTTCACATACACACATAACATTATCTTTAAAATTCCAAGTGGTTAATTTACTTTTGTATTATAAAAAAATTATCTCCCTATGGTCAAAATACTGAAAAAGCGCAAAGGCTGAAAAAAGAAAACCACATTTGCCACTTTAAAAAAATACATTATTGTCTCAGTGGTTCTATTTATTTAACTGATTATAAAGTATTATGACTCCTAGTACTGTACTGGACCTGATGGAATTAAATCCACCCCTTTCTCAGTCTCCAGAAAGGATACTCCTAACCCACCCTAAAATATGGTAAAACAAATGCCCCTATTCTGAACTGTTAAACTGGGAAAGAAAACATGCCCACCTGGAAACAATATAAGTCATAAAAGTTTATGAATCTGTGCGAGAGACTACACGAATCAGAAAGCAATTCTTTGGATGTATTAGGAGCTTTTAGAAGTATATAAACTCTTTTAGGCCTCTAGAGTACAGATACGAAGATGATTTCTCCATAAATAATGATTTAGCCAGTGCAATGGTTGGTAGCCCATGGTCTGCATCTGGGATGTCTTCTGTTTTTGTAAATAAAGTTTTATTGGAACATAACCGTGCTCATTTGTTTACATAATGTCTATTGCTGCTTTTGTGGTACAATGGCAGGGTTGACTAGCTGTGACAGAGACCATATGGCCTGCAAAGCCTAAAATATTTACTCTCTGGTCCTTCCACAGAAAGTTTACCTACCTCCTGATCTAGTTTACAAAGTACCGCTCTAGTTACCTAAAAGAGTTAATGCACCTCAAGAAGATTTGGGCATGTGGTGCAAGAGTAACTTGTATACTGGGGTTTGTTCATTAGCAGGTAATGTCAAACCCCACCCTGAAGTGGTGCTTTACTTTTGGGCAAGGAAATAATTTGTATACACTTTCAGGAAATACCTATAAAAATCAATTTGAAAAAAGAAAGAAAAAAGCCAAATAATAATAATAAAAATAAAAAGCCTGGCTATGTTCTTTTAATACTTTTATATTATATTATTGTGAGGAAAGGGTGCTAAAATGATTCTTCCTGTCATTCTTTTAGTTTTTCTCTAGTTTGTTTATAAATGTTTTCTCATAAGAAGTGTTCCCTCATGCCCTCCCATAACCTTTAAGGCAATCTACCTAAAATGCTTACAGTCTGTGAAGCCTTGTTCAGAAATATTTAGTTAAACCATAGGTATAAAATAGCTACCATTTCTGAATAGTAATGTAAAATAAAAACAGAAACATCTTTCAAATTTGAAGAGCAAAGTTTCCCTGACCCTAGTCAGCTAACAAAGCCTATTTCTAACAGGGAACTTCCTAAACTCAAGCAGCTGCTCACGAAGCTTTAAGAGTTCACAGGTGTTTCATATTTCAATCGTTGCTGAAACATGGAAGATAAAACACCGGGAGGATATGTATCAAACACAAATTTATATCAAGATTAACTTTTTCAACCAGCTTACAAGCAGACTTTTCCCTTTCTTTGTTAAAAAAGGAATGCTATGAAACTATATGTTAAAGATGTTTCTATAATAATACCTTACATTTATATAGCGCTTTACAATTTTCAAAGTGCTTTCACATGCCATCTCATTTAATCCTCACAACAGCCCTGTGAGGTAGGTACAGCAGGTATTATTATCATTTCAAGATGAGGAAATTGAGGCAAAGAGAGGTTAAGTGACTTGCCCAAGATCACACAGCTGGTAAGTGGTAGAGCTAGGACCTGAAATCAAGGTTTTTGACTCCTTGTCCAGTACTCTTTCCACTGCAATTACTGCCTCAAGTTATGAATAATGAACTGTGTATCAAAATTGAAAGCTTATTGAAGTTCATTTCAGTGATGTCTTACCAGTAAAGTTAAATGAGAAATACAAGAACAGTAGGTCTGATGGTTTTACTTGACATAAAATTGGTGCAAAACCACTTTTGTCTAATTACTTGTAACCTTTTGGTCCAAATACATAAAATATGCAATATTTACAGCATTTTCCTTTTTTTGTAAATGCAATGCTTTAAAACACATTATAAAGCACCTTAGTAAAAATAGTCTACAGGTAAAAGTACAGAAGAAGTAGGAAAATCCTACCCATACCACCGCTCACTAATGGAGTCATAATACGGAGTCACCGATATCTCAGTTTACAGCTTTACAAATAACCCATGGAGAAACAAATACTAAACTTACTTTTTTGATATTAATGTGTAAAAATCTTAACTAAAACTTCAGACAATCTCAGTATTCTTTGAAGTATCTTCCCAATATTAGACATTGAGGAGACAGGAATGAGAAATACTGCTTTGACGCTTTATCTTTTTACCATATTAGTCATTTAAATTGATTTTTAACACTAATCAGTATTTAAAAAATTAAAACCACCTACATAAATATGGGCAAATCCAACTACAGCAGAAACATTTCTTAGCAAATGTGATTAAACATTCCAATAAATTTTATGAGACATGACTCACAAAAACAAAGTACACACTGCCAAACAGTTATTAACACAATTCAGTAGAGGTGTATAACCCAAACCCTCAGTGAAGGCAGAAGAGGCAAATGGACTCATCTTCATTCATGGTTAGTTGAAAAAATGCTTTATCAAAAACGAGAGTATCAGAACCTTTTCTGAAATTGTATTTAGCCTTTTGATTAGACCTGCCATGAGTTCATTTTAGGTGATGTATATTTTCTCCCAGGCAGGAGGTTATAACTTTCACCAAAGTTTAGCCAGGAAAAATAAAAATGCCTGAAACTTAAACTTAGAACACTGACATACCAGCCAGTATCTACTTCCTTGACGTTACTGTATGTTTCCTAATTTGGCTCGATATAAACTGTCATATACACCTACTGTCAGCAATCCAGACTGTGGAGCTGAGAACAAAGGTGAAGATAGGGTCAAATTTTAGTTCAAGAATCCAATAGTCACACCTTATACTCAGTTCGACTTAGGGTAAATCTTTTCATAGAAAAAGTTTTGTGCGAGGATGTAGAGGTCTCCATCTTTTTCTCGAACAGCATGGGCTCTGATGAATTGGAACTGCTCTAGTGCAAATTCATAGAACTCATTCTCCATTTTCCAAATATCAGATTGCTGTAGTTTTGCAATGGTTTGTTTAGTGGGGAGTTTCTTCTCTGTGGTTTTCCTAAGATGAGATTTCTTTCCTACTTACAAAGGGGGAAAAAAAGGAAAGGTAAATAATTCTTGGAGAACACACAAAAGGTCAATGCCTCTTTATTTGAAGAGGTGGTTAATATGACATATTAAAGAATAGGTAACATAATTGTCTTATATAATTCAGGTAAAAATGGAACCTTGATCATACTAGAGCTATGATTCAGTCCTTTAGAATGTAAATTCTCAACCTAGTAAAGACTTAATGAAATGTCAAATAGTAAATGTAAGGATTGGCACACAGTGAAGTGTAGGCTGTCACCTCACACACTATATTCTCAAGTGCTTGGTGCTCTGAGACTAGTTCATTTCTGATAAAATATCTATTGCCAAACTGTATTCTATTTTCTCATAATCTATATTCTCTAAAATTATGTTAGAAGCTAGGGCATATGCATCCTCAAGGAAAGAGTTTCTATAACTGCATCTTATCAATCAACAGCAAAAAACAAAACAAAACAAAAGAAAAACATAATTAACTTATCACTTTCAGATACGTAATACAGCTGAGGCTGCTGAAACATGGCTTAGGCATACTTTAGTTCCACTATCCCACCTCTACTTCAAAATGGTAGTAGGCAGGACTAATACACAGGCCTATGTTTGACATCTGGCAAGAAATGTATTGAATACTATACATTTCTAAGGCTGGTTCTGTAGTTTGTATCATTCCACTATTTCTACAGTGCCTTCTAATTTTCACCTAATTCACAGTTATTCAATAGAAAATAGTGAGCAGAAACAGACAAGATACCTGCCTTTCTGGAGTTATCTGTTGTGAAATGTCGTCGTTTCACTGAAGAAACTTTAAGTCATATATTTACGAGTTGCAAACAAACAAACAAAAGAAACCAAAGAAAGTTTTAAAAAGAAACCCTTCCTTTATATACCTGTGCGATAGAGTTCAGTAGCACCCCTGAAAAACCGGGGCAATGCTGCCTCCAATAACATGATAAAATCTTCAAGTTCTTCAGTAACTCCCACCAGAAAATATTCATTAACTAGGTTATACTTGGCTTGATCCATAGCCCACCTGCTTCCCACATTCCTGAAACCAAAGAAAAGGAATTAAAACCTGGTTGTGAAATCTGCTGAGCGTTTTTGGTGCCTTTGACACTATATATTACAGAGAAAATAGATAAACACATGTATATCCAAAGTCTCAATGCCCTTTTATTACCATCCTGTGGGAGGCACACCTGTTTCTAATTTCCTTTGCTTCCATCTCCAGTTTCTGCTCAACTATGCAGTGCTAATTCAGAGTTTACCAGAGGACTCTTAACATGAGCAATTTAGTTTAAGGGCACTTTAAAAATGTATATGGATATAAGAAAATATACCCCTCCTATATGATTTAGTGTGTTTTAACTTTTTTAAGCTACACTAAATTCTGTTCATTTAAGAGCTCTCTAGTAAAGTGTAAACAATTCGTGTTTACTGCTTATTGTGTGAGTTTTGAATTTTTGTGAGCTGTTTTCTGAAATTTCTGAGGAACAGAAAATAGATAATGGCTCTGCTAAGAATCTTTTATTTTTATTTTCATTTACATTGTCAGCTAATGCTATTAACAGAGATTTGATCCAAAATAAACTCTACTTTTGGGTTCTTTTTGGCACAAATATTCCTTAATCCAAATTCTAGCTCTGTATGGTCTTGAGCTGATGGCTTCACCTTTCTCAATTTTGTTTTCTCAAACTATTTAAAAAAAAAAAGAGGGGGAGGGGAGCCATGATTAATTGGTTTCTAAGCACCCTCCCAGTTCTGTGAATCTATGAAATATACTGAAGAAATACAATTAATATCTCCTCAAAAATGCCCAATAGAGCAATAGTCTTTATTGTTCTAAGGCAGGGTTTGGCAAACTTTTTATATAAAAAGCCAGAGGATAAATATTTTAGGTTTTGCAGACTACACAGTGATATGGTTTGGATATTTGTTCCCTCTAACTCTCATTCTGAAATGTGATTCCCAGTGTTGGAGGTTGGACTTGGTGGGAGGTAACTGGATCATGGGAGCAGGTCCCTTGTGAATGGTTTAGCACCATCCCCTTAGTGATAACTGAGTACTTGGCTCAGTTAGTTCATTAGAGATCTAGTTATTTAAAAGACTGGGGGCCAGGTGTGGTGGCTCACACCTGTAATCCCAGCACTTTGGGAGGCCAAGGCAGGCAGGTCACCTCATGTTCAAGACCAGCCTCACCAACGTGGAGAAACCCCATCTCTACTAAAAATACAAAATCAGCCGGGCATGGTGGTGCATGCCTGTAATCCCAGCTACTCGGGAGGCTGAGGCAGGGGAATTGCTTGAACCCAGGAGGCAGAGGTTGTGGTGAGCCGAGATCACGCCACTGCACTCCAGCGTGGGTGACAAGAGCAAAACTTCATCTAAAAAAAAACAAAAAGACTGGGACCTCCCCCTTCATTCTCTTGTTCCCACTCCTGCCATGTGATGCACCTGCTCCCACTTCACTTTCTGCCATGATTGTAAGCTTCCTGAGGCCTGTACCAGAAACCAAACAGATGTTGGTGTCATGCTTGCACAGCGTGCAGAAGCATAAGCCAAGTAAACCTCTTTTCATTATAAATTACCATCTCAGGTATTCCTTCACAGTAATGTAAGAATGGCCTAATAGAGAAAATTGTTCCTAAGGAGTGGGCTATTGCTGTAAAGATACCTGAAAATGGGAAAGTGGCTTTGGAACTGGGTAATGGGCAGAGGTTGGAAGAATCTGAAGGGCTCTGAAGAAGACAGGAAGAAGAGGGAAACTTTGACATTTCTTAAGCTGAGACTGGTTTAATGATTGTGACAAAAATGCTGACAGAAATATGGACAGAAGTCCAGGCTGATGAGGTCTCAGAGGGAAATGAAGAAGCTACTGAGAACTGGAGTAAAGGTCACCTGTATTATGCCTTAGCAAAGAACTTGGCTGTGCGGTGTCCAAGTTCTAGAGATCTGTGGAAGTTTGAACTTAAAGACTGATGACTGGTTGGGTGTGGTGGCTCACACCTGTAATCCCAGCACTTTGGGAGGCTGAGGCAGGTGGATTACTTGAGGTCTGGAGTTTGAGACCAGCGTGGCCAACATGGTGAAACCCCATCTCTACTAAAAACACAAAAATTAGCCGGGTATGGTGGCACACACCTGTAATCCCAGCTACTCGGGAGGTTGAGGCAGGAGAAATGCTTGAGCCCAGGAGGCAGAGGCAGTGAACCGAGATTGTGCCACTGTACTCCAGCCTGGCTGACAGAGTGAGACTGTCTCCAAAAAAAAAAAAAAAAAAAGTGATGACTTAGGACATCTGGCGCAATACATTTCTAAGCAACAAAGCATTTAAGATGTGGCCTGGCTGCGTCTAAGAGGCTACAATAAAATGCAAGAGCAAAGGAATGACTTAAAGTTGGAACTTATATTTTAAAGGGAGGCAGAGCATAAACATTTGGAAAATTCACAGCCTGGCCATGTGGTAGAGAAGGAAAGCCCCCTTTTTGTGTTGTTTTTTGTTTTAAAGACAGGGTCTTGCTCTGTTGCCCAGGCTGGATCTTGGCTCATTGCAGGCTTAACCTCCTGGACTCAAGTGTTCTTCCTACCTTAGCCTCCCAAGTAGCTGGGATTATGGGCATATGCCACTACACCTGGCTAACTTTTTGTTTTGTAGAGATGAGATTGCCCAGGCTAGTCTCAAATTCCTGGGCTCAAGCGAGCCTCCCACTTTGGTCTTCCAAAGTGCTGGAATTACAGGCATGAGCAACCACGCGCACTGAAAAGCTTATTTTCCAGGGAATAGGGCAGGGAATAGGGAAGGAATTTAATAACACTGTGGAGCAATCACTTATTAAGGAGGTTAGCATGACTAAAAGGCAGTCAAGTGCTAATATCCAAGACAATGGGAAAAAGGCCTCAAAGGCATTTCAGAGATCTTCCAGGCTGCCCCTCCCATCATAGGCCCAGAGACCTTGGGGGGAAGAATGATTTAAGGGGACAGGCCCAGGGTTCTGCTGCCCTGAGAAGCCTTGGGACACTGCTCCCCACATCCCGGCCACTCCAGTTCCAGCCTTGGCTCAAAGGAGTTCAGGTATAGCTTGGGCCACCAGTCCGGGGGAGCATAAGCTGTAAGCATTGGTGGTTTCCAGGTGGTATTAAATTTGCAGATGCTCAGAATGCAAGTATGAAGGAGCTTGCATTCCACCTAGATTGCAGCTTCCATCTAGATTTCAGAAGTGGGTTGGGTTGGAGCCCTCACCCCACTCAAGAGACCCAAACAGGGAACTGTCTAGTGGAGCTGTGGGAAGCGGATTATGCCCTCCAGACCCCAGAATGGTTGGCTCACCATCAGCTCTCACACTCTCCCTGGAAAAACTGCAGGTACACTCAATTCTAACCCATGAGAGCAGCCATGTAGGCTGTACCCTGCAAAGCCATGGGGGCAGGGCTGCTCAAGGCCTTGGGAGCCCACCCCTTGCACCAGGATGCAGGAGATGAAGTCAAGGATTATGTTGGAGCTTTAAGATGTAATGACTGCCCTGCTGGGTTTCAGACTTGTGTGGGGCCTACTGCACCTTTCTTTTGGCCAATTTCTCCCTTTTGGAATGGAAATGTTTATCCAATGCCTATACCACCACTGTATCGGGAATAAATAACTTTTTTTTTTTTTTAAATCTCACAGGCTCATAGGTAGAAGGAACTCATCTCCAGATGAGATTTTGGACTTGGGACTTCTGAGTTAATGGTGGAATAAGACTTTGGGACTACTGTGAAGGGATGAATATATTTTGAAATATGAGAAAGACATGAGATTTGGTGAGCCAGGGGCAGAATAATATGGTTTGGATGTTTGTTCCCTCCAAATCTCATGTTGAAATGTGATTCCCAGTGCTGGAGGTAGGGCCTGGTGGGAGGTGACTGGATCATGGGAGCAGATCTGTCATGAATGGTTTAGTGCCATCCCCTTGGCGATAACTGAGTTCTTGCTCAGTTCACACAAGATCTGGTTGTTTGAAAGTCTGGGAACCATACCCCTGCCCCTAGTGCCCACTTTCTTGCTCCCACCATGTGATATGCCTGTTCCTGCTTCACCTTCTGCCACGATTGTAAGCTTCCTGAGGCCCTTGTTGATGCCATGCTTGTACATCCTGCAGAACAGTGAGCCAATTAAACCTCTTTTCTTCATAAATTACCCAGTCTCAGGTAGTCCTTTATAGTAATGCAAGAATAGCTAATACACATGGTTTAGGTTACAACTACTCAACTCTGCTGTTGCAGTGTGAAAACAGCCACAAGCAGTAAGTAAAAAATACATGTGGCTGTGTTTCAATAAAACTTTATTTATAAAACAGGTGACACAGCTGGGCATGGTGGCTCATGCCTGTAATCCCAGCACTTTGGGAGGCTGAGGCAGGTGGATCCCTTGAGGTCAGGAGTTCGAGACCAGCCTGGCCAACATGGTGAAACCCGATCTCTACTAAAAAAACAAAAATTAGCCAGGTGTAGTGTAGGCACCTGTAGTCCCAGCTACTCGGGAGGCTGAGACAGGAAAACTGTGAACCCAGGAGGCAGAGGATGCAGTGAGCCAAGACTGTGCCCCTGCACTCCACCTTGGGCGATATAGCGAAATTCTGTCTCTAATAATAATAATAATAATAATAATAATAATAATAAAAACAGGTGATAGGCCAAAGTTGGGTCTGCAGTTTACAACCTGTAGTTTGCCAATCCCTGTTCTAAAGAAATGGTTAAAAATTCAGAAGGCATTCTTTATAGGCTTCCAATTCTTATACTAGTATGAGGCTTTGATGTAATTTATTGAGTAGGACCTTAAACTCCACAGCAATCTAATAATATATCTCAAATAATGAAGAAATTCCTTGTATTTCTCATTATGGTTTAAGGAAGAAACTTTGAATATGTTCCTTTTTTCTCCTACTTCTCCTATTAAAATGATTGAATAGAACAAATAAACATGTAAAATTATTTTTAAAAACTGAAAACTCAACACATTCTGAGGAAATACATTTTTTATTAAACTATCTTCATTTTCCACTTGATATTTACTAGCAAACTAAACCACACCCTTAACCTTGGCTTCTCTTAAAGTCAAAATCAGTTTAACAGTAAAACCAGGTGAATTTTAACCTGCTAAGCCTTTACTTAATTTAACACAAATAGCTAAAACAGTAAGCTTTGGACAAAATAAGATTTATGACCACCTCCCAGTCTCTAAGAGCTCTACTGGAATACAGCAAAACATAGCACCAAAAATAAGAAATATTAAAAACCAGCATCTGAGAAAACAATGCAAGGATATTAGGATATTACTCTACATGAGGAATCTTTTAAATGCATTTAAAAGTAACTGCAAAACTAGATATTACTCAATTACATGTTATTTTTAGTCTAGTCTTTCACCGATTTCCCTACATCTAGCCCTTGTGAAATGAAACACAGATATAGAGATAATAAGAATGATAATCAATTTGAGCCAACTTTATCTCCCTACCAGCATTCGGAGCTATGGCCACAGAAGAACGGGATTTGAAGCCAGAGCTTCTCTGGAGCACAGTCTGAGCCACCTTCTGCTACACATTCATCAAAGGTCTAGAACAAAGACAAAGCAGCATGAGTAAGCCATAAATCCAAGTCTCACCTATCAAATATCTAATGTGGCAAATTGTTAAATAATTGGGTGAGAGTAGGTGGGATGAGACACTCTTATTTTGTTTGAAGTCATGTAAATTAATCACGGTTGGGCGTGGTGGCTCACACCTGTAATCCCAGCACTTTGGGAGGCCGAGGTGGGCAGATCACAAGGTCACAAGATCGAGACCATCCTGGTTAACATGGTGAAACCCCATCTCTACTAAAAACACAAAAATTAACTGGGCGTGGTGGCTTGTGCCTGTAGTCCCAGCTACTTGGGAGGCTGAGGCAGGAGAATCGCTTGAACCCAGGAGGTGGAAGTTGCAGTGAGCCGAGATGGAGCCACTGCACTCTAGCCTAGTGACAGAGCAACACTCCGTCTCAAAAACAAAAACAAAAACAAAACAAACAAAAAAATCACATACTGCCTTGTAACAGGCAGCTCTTAGGATCTGGTTTAGAATCTTAGGATAGGTTGATCTGTCTGTCTGTCTATAGCTTTATCTACATAACTTGTTTCATGTGCTTTTTAAATGTGTTATATGTTATGTTGTGTCTTTCCAACTACAGTGAAAACTTCCTGAAGTAGCATTCGTGGATCATGCAGTAGCATTTGTATCCTCCAGAGCATATAGAATGGTGCTATATAAACCACTTCCACAATTAATATTTGTAAATGACTACTGAAAAGACTGCGCTTTGGGGATTTACATGGGTATTAAAGGCGTAGCTCTAGCAGAGATGAAGACAGAGGAAATAAAATATTTTCATGAGGCATTTGATATTATTTCTGAATTTTTCTAGATGGTCTTAGATTTGCCAGCCTAGGCCATTTTCTAAAAAGTGGTTTTATTATCATTTGTGCCGAATTTTGTAGCTCATAAAAAGAAATAAGAAATAAAACCTTACGTATCTATATATCTACCATATCCCAAACTACAGCTATTCAGATTTGAGTATTTGGTGGTATTTTCTCAAAATGAATAAACTATGTCCGTCAGGTGAAAGAATAGCTGACAGTGTTGATACCCCACATGTTCTCAGCTGGAAGCTATTCTGACCCTCAGGTGATATTTGGCAATGTTTGAAGACAATTTTGGTTCTCACAGCTGAGGTATGGGGGATGCTACCAGGTAGAAGAAAGAGATGCTGGTAAACATCCTACAATGTATAAGAAGCCCCCACGACAAAGAATTATCTGGCCCAAAACAACAATAATGTTGAGGTTGAGAAATCCTGTAATAGGCCAATGATAAAAATTAAGCTTTCAAGCAAAAAATAAAATTTTGGAAAACTTGTATCTGCCACCATAAGCTTGACAGTCTCCCAATACTTAAAGACTCTTCTGATGAGATTAGTGGTGATATTAATGAATATGAGTTTTTAATGCTGTATAACAAAATACATTAACATTTGAAAGGTCCATATAAGTCAGTGAACCAGTATGTCCCAAACGACCAATGTATGATGTTTCAAAATTATGCTTGGTTGAAAGATCCATTCCAAGTGTAAAACGTATCAACAGATTTTAATGTAGCAAAGTGTAAAAAGGTCACTGCTATGGTTTCAGATTCTACACTGCAACTAACTTTTGAAACTACCACTTGTCAAGTTTTAGTGTTTACTAAAGAATAGGCCGCAATTTCTTGAAAAGGCTATTAAAATCCTCCCTTTTCCAATTATATATCTGTGTGAAGCTGGAGTTCCTCAATTCAACCAAAAGAACATTTTGAACAAACTGAATTCAGGAGCAAATATGAAAATCAGCTGTCTAGTTTCTCAGGGTTCAAAACAAAACAAAATAGAAAATTTAAAAAAAAATAAAAAGAAAAAAAGAAAATCGGCTGTCTATAGTAAGCCAGATGCTAAAAAGATATGCAAAAATGTAAACCGATGCCACTCTTTTCATTTTTTTGTCGGAGGAGAAATAGTTATGTGCATTAAAATATAATTTATGTTAACATATGATGGCTTTACTATTTAGTGTTTTAATATTTAAAAATTTTTTCAGTAAATGGCAAATTTACTGATATTGGTAAACATCAATAGATATAACTCAAAACAAAACAAAAGCCATAAACAAAAGCTCTTTTATGGAATCCTTAATAATTTTTAAGAGTATAAAAAGAATTCTTATATCAAAAAGTTTGAGAACCACTGATTTGAATGATATAGTTATTCACTGCTCATCTTTGGATTACTTAATATCCCTATTTTCCAGGTGCTGGGCACAGGTTAAATTAAGTAAAACTGTAGTTCTAAAATGTGCAAATTTGAAATCTCCCAAATCAAAAGCCTTCCATTCTTTACAAGATCAAGTGAAAGCTATCCTAGGTGCACATATATCTAAAATGTGTTTGAAGTGTAACCACAGAGCAGTTCAGATTACTAGAGTACGTCAGTTTAAAACATAACAGTTGCCGTAAGTGCTGAACTGAATACTGTTTAATACACCTCAAAATATCACTTGAGATGCAAATAATCTACAATTTTATAGAAATAAAGTTATTTACACTTTCTTGGGAATAAGCGCCATTGCAAGGTATTTCCAACATAATCATGGCCGCCCTTTAACCTCCAATCTTTCTAAAACCTGTCCAGCTTTAGAAATGTTATATGTATGCAGTCTTACCAACTTTACAGATAAGTTTAACGAAAACTCCTGCTAAAGATATTAAGGAGTTATTTGCAACAAACACCACTTAACTCATTAGGATATCAGCATCAGGTTAACCAACATGTGTATCACGAGAAACAAGCCAAATTACTAAAAATGTCTAATCACCAATATGTTTCAAGACTGAAAAGGTACATTCTATCATAAAACAAAGTAATTTATTATTATTATAAATTCAATTATTTACAGATAGCCCTGTCCTCATAAGAAGACAATGCAATAGTATTTTGCTGATGTTATCAACACTACATCTAAATAAACAGGCATATTAATGTTTATTTTATAATGACATTAAAAAAACAAAAAACAAAACAAAACAAACCCCAGGCCTTATTATAATCAGGGTGAAGAACAGGTAAAGCTCCAGGATGGCCTATCTACCTAAAACTTTCAAACATGAAAGGGAGACGATGTTAAAATGTCTGCCTGGATTTTTTCATGAATACTGAATATGCAACTTTGGAACATGTTTCACAGAAAAATGTCAGTGACATGTTGCATTTCTTCTCTCCTTTTCAAAGGATATAAGAGAGGTTAAGACTATGGACTCTGCAATTAGAGTGCTTGGTTTTAAATTCCAGCTCTACCATTTACTAGTTGAATGACACCGTGCAAAATACTTAGCTTTTCTGTGCCCCCCAGTTTCCTTTTCTGTAAAATGAGGACAATAACAGCAACCACCCTATAGAATTGTTGTGCAAGCTACCTGAAAAAATACATATGAAATAACTTAAAACACTGCTTGGTATAGTATACAGTAAATGTGAGCTATTATTAGTTAATACTGCTACTGTTAATAATTACTGTTAATAATTATTAGTTATTATTACCCAATCACCCAAACTACACAGGTTAGGAACCACAGAACCATGCTATCCAGGGCTGACAATGACAAATGATGGATATAGGGGCCTACATGACTGCAATCTTTTCCTTTCCAACACTAACGCTAATATTACTTTGGTCAAAGGAGGGAGACAGATACTAACATTTACTGAGTCAAGAGTTAGTGTACATAGGGCTAATACAAAAAATAAAAAGAAAGTGCACAAGTGAATTTAGAAATAAATATCAATAAATTATAAAGTAGTAAGTTGTAAGAGTTATACTAATAGATTTTATAAAACTTTTCAGAATCTCCATAATAAATATTTCTAGAAGATTAAATAATGCTAAGAGATAGCATTATTTAAGAAAACAGATTTGGTTAGTTATCTCTGGATCAGTACCTTCTGCCTAAAACTTTGAGACTAAAGAAACAGCAATTTCTAGAAATCATTAAAAAGGAAAACAAAACAAAAAACCACTGTCCCATCACGTGACACAGAGGATACAACTAATTTAGAAAAAATACTGTTGGGTGTTAATTACCATAACATACCAAATATCTGGCATCGCTACTGTGTAACAGTTTAGGTTTAAAATGTGCAGAATTCACACACTCAACCATTTGTTAAGCACTTACAGGTAACCTAGGTATGATGTTAAATTCTGAGGAAACAAAGATGAATTAAATATATGCTTCAGGAAATTCACCACATTTTGGAGAAGACAGTATGTAAACTGGTAATCCAAATATCACAAAATAAATGCTTAAAAGAAAGAGATTTGAATGAAGTGCTCTGGGAGCCCCGAAAGAGATATGACTAACTGCCTAGAGGCATCAGAAAAGACTTTATGGAAGTGGTCATGTTTGAGCTACATCTTAAAGGTGGATAAAGAGTTTTCCAGAGTAAACGAAAGGCATTCTCAATATAGGGAATAACACATGTGTAAAAAAGTATGAAGCATTAATAACTTAAGCAATAAGTTCAGAGGATGGTGACATTTCATGTGGCCAAAGCACTGAGCACCTAAAGGAAAATCAGACAGGAGAGCTTGTTCTGAGATCGTGTCTAGTTGTGTCTCCTATGTCTTAATCTGTGAGCAGTGAGGTCCCAGTAAAGGTTTTCCACCAGAGAAGTGACAAATCAGTTTGATGTCTTAGAAATATAACTCTGGTAATACTCTAGAAAATGCAATGAAATGGAAAACAACCAAAATCTGAGCCTGTTATGAACTTTGTTGAGCCATTATTCTCTTCTTGCCAGAAAAAAACAGCTGCTTAGCAAAATACTGTCCTTAAGCTGAGGATCACAAATATAAACAGCCATCAATACTAAGAGAATCAAAAAATATACAAAAATATATCATATTAGTGAATAATTACAATAATCACACAGAAAATTGTTAACAGAACCATAAAGAAAACATGATTCTGCCCTGGAAAAGAAATATTTTTAAAAATCACAAAAAAATGTATATTACAATATATCAGCTATGTAACTTCATTTTGCTTCTTCATATTTTGGGTTCTCTTCAAAATTTCCACAATAAGCAAGTAATACATTTATAATTAACATCAAATTTTAAAAGCACACTGCTCACTGCATTTCATAAACAATTATCTTTATAAAAATCTTAAAACTAAAATATTACCTTTTTGTCTCCTTGTTTTCGTCTCCGTAACCCTGGTCTATAATCATCTCCAAATCTCAGAAAGTAATAATAAGAAACTAGCCTCTCAATAGGATCCCTTATGACATTAATGTAAATTGGTTTCTTCTTCACACCAAATCTGAAATAAAACAAAATTTCAAACGTGAAATCAACATTTTCAATCTGTTTAGGAGTGCCCTGAAATTATATGTTTAAGTCTGAAGTACTGGTCCTATAAGGAAAAAAGAACATGAATTAATTTAAATAATTTGTATGTGTGGCTCTTGGGAACTATTTCATGATTATTCATGTCAGAATATAGTAAACAAGAAATATGAATTTAAAAGTTACGTCTGAAGATAAAGGAAAGGAGATAAAAATGAATGAAAAATAATTTTAAACTTTACCAGCAAGAATTATATAAAACATTTTACTTCTATGTCTTCATTATACTTTAAGCCCAAGTAGAAAATCCCTTCTCAAATTAGTACCCACATATTACTAGGAAAGAATCTAATATTTATAATTTTAAAAAATGAACTTATTTTAAAAATTGTTTTATTACATTCCTGAATAGATCATCTGGTGCTACAGAAAAATTCAAATCTGCATTAACTATGTAGCAATGATTTCTCACTTCTGGCTCATCAAACTAGCCAGATTTGATAGTGTTTTCTGAACACCATCAAACGAGATACAGCATCAGTGAACACAAGTTGACCATTATCAATCTACCTTCTGTTGCTGATTTTAAAGACAAGATAGAAGTGAAAGACACTAGGTTTTCAGCATTATTTTCTTAGGGAATGACAGAGTTGATGGAACACTGAAGACTTTTACTTTAGCAACCCTTGCAGACCCTAGAACTGTACAACTGGCTCCCTGTTTTATTATACTCCCTTGTCCCCAGTCTTAAAATTTTACAGCTACTATGTTGATTCTTACTTTTCCATAATAGTTCATTTCATAAAATTTCAAAGTCGTTTTGATTGTTTTGTAAGCTTTCTCACAGATGTGACCTGTCTTCATCATTCTTTCTCTTTACCACTTCCCTTTTACTCAGCCTCTTGCTTAGATTACTGCAGTAATACAGTTTTCTAACATCCAGTTTCTCTCCCTTTCAATCTATCTTCCATATCAATTCTCAAAGGATGTTCCTAAACATTATTTGTTAAATCACTCTTCTTACGAATCTGAAATAACTCTACTGATGTATTGATACGAAACCCAAACTCCTTTGCTGGTTGTCTTAGGATTCTTTTACCTTATGTCTTAGGTACCACCTTATTGACCTAACTTTCTTTAACTCTCCTCAAACAAGAAACCATTTATCTGTTATAGTTAGGTTGGCCTTTTTTATCTCCTCCCGTATCAATACTTATTCTATTTCTCTTTAAATATCTTTGCTTATTCTGTCTTCCTTGAGTGTCACTCTCATTTTTCTTTTCTTTTTCTACATTAATTCATTCAAAAATACTTTCTGTATGCACCTAATATTGCCAGATATAATACTATTCTAGGTACCAGGAATACAACAATGAACAAAAAGACTAAATTTCTTGTCCTTCTAGAGCTGACATTCTACTTGGCACAGACAGGCAATAAACAAATAAATAAGCATATATTACAGATGATAAAAAGTGCAAAGGAGAAAAATAATTCAGTGAAAGGGAATAAAGAGTGCTAAGGAGGTGAGGGAGAATACAATTCAAAATAGTGTTTTTCGGGAAGACATCACTAGTCTTATGTAATGAGGAAGGTACCATGCAAACATCTGGGAGAAAGTGTTCTGGAAAGATGGGATTTCCAAGTAAGAGGCCCTTGAGGCAGCTAAGTTCCAGGTGTTTTGAGGAACAGCAAGGAGATCAAGCTGCCTGTAGAATCAAAAACGGAATACCACAGAAGATAAGAGAGGTGGGGGTGAGGTGGGGTGAGTGCAGATTGTGTGGGTCTTCCATACTGTTACAAGCATTACTTTATACAGAGTCAGGAGGGAGGTCACTGAAAGATTTAAGCAGAGAAGCACCATGACACGACTCATATTAAAAGGTCATTGGCTGCTGTTTTGGAATTAACAGAGGGGCTATAACAAAATCTTGTGACCTCTCTTCCTGATGACTCTAGCATACAGTTCTATTTGCTTTCATTTGACACCTCCTGCACCTAAGAGCTATCAAGCAACTTAACTCTTAGCTTATCCTACTAGTGTTTCTCCTGTAAGTCTTTCTCCCAAACAGCATTATAAGCCACTTGAGGGTAGGCATAGTACCAATAGTGCAGTAAAAATTTCTTTCACAATTTTTTTAAAAGAAGAAAACAGTACTGTTGCAAACACATAGCACTGTCACATTTGGTATTAGAGTAGAAGTTCCACCAGGGTGGGGACTATTTCTCTCTTGTTCATGGCTTTATCACTAGTGCTCAGCACTGTGCCCAACACACAGGTGCTGAATATTAATAGAATTAGGTTGAGGAGACTGTTGTGAATCAGCCACTAACAAAAGTGCCTTTCTGTGAGACAGTACACTGAGTAGTAAGAAAGTAAGGAGGCAACAGCAATGCATTGCTGCTCCCTTAGCTCACAGAGCTGAGAGGTTTTTAATAGGAAACTACAAGGAGAGATTACAGGGCAATGGGTTAGTGATTCCATTCTTAAGACTGAGATTCCTGGGAATCCTCTCTATCCTCTCCATTATTAGCCATTGCTCCATCCCGAGCCATTCCTTTGGGAATAATCTCCTCACAGAAGAACATCTCCTACTAATGCTTCCTCCTTTCACCTAGTCCCTGACATGTAGAGCAGACAGCAATTACCAGGCAGCAGTAAAAGGGAATATGGCATTTTACAAAACTCTTTTTGCTGTACAGGAAAATGACTATGTGTGGAATGGCTTTGGGTGGCATTTATTAGGAAGTATGATTTTAATGAGACATAATCTGTGAACTCATTTTGAAAACAGATATGAACTATCACATGTAACTTAGGGAACAGTTATATAGACACAAAGGGCTGGAAACAAGGGATTGTAACAGATAATGGGCATGATTAAAAATAGCAACTGGACCACTCAGCTCAGCCAGTTAGAAAACAAGAGCCGCTCTGGGGACAGGGCATAGCTAAACAAAAAGCAGCAGAAACCTCAACAGAGGTAAATGCCCCTGTCTCACAGCTTTGAAGAGAGCAGTGGATCTCCCAGCATGGAGGGTGAGATCTAAGAACGGACAGACTGCCTGCTCAAGTGGGTCCCTGACCCCTGAGTAGCATAACTGGGAGACATCCCCCACTAGGTGCAGACCAACACCTCACACCTCACACGGCAGGGTACACCCCTGAGACGAAGCTTCCAGAGCAAGAATCAGACAGCAACACTTGCTGTTCAGCAATATTCTATCTCCTGCAGCCTCCGCTGCTGATACAGGGTCTGGAGTGGACCTCAAACAAACTCCAACAGACCTACAGCTGAGGGTCCTGACTGTTAGGAGGAAAACTAACAAACAGAAAGGACACCCACACCAAAACCCCATCAGTACGTCACCATCATCAAAGACCAAAGGCAGATAAAACCACAAAGATGGGGAAAAAGCAGTGCAGAAAAGCTGGAAATTCAAAAAATCAGAGCGCATCTCCCCCTCCAAAGGAACGCAGCTCATCGCCAGCAACGGAACAAAGCTGGATGGAGAATGACTTTGACGACTTGAGAGAAGGGTTCAGTAGATCAAACTTCTCAGAGCTAAAGGAGGAACTACATAACCAGCACAAAGAAACTAAAAACCTTGAAAAAAGAATGGATGAATGGATAACTAGAATAATCAATGCAGAGAAGACCTTAAAAGAACTGACAGAGATGAAAACCTTAACATGAGAACTACGTGACAAATGTACAAGCTTCAGTAACCGACTTGATCAACTGGAAGAAAGAGTATCAGCAATTGAAGATCAAATGAATGAAATAAAGTGAGAAGAGAAGTGTAGAGAAAAAAGAGTAAAAAGAAATGAACAAAGCCTCCAAGAAATATGGGATTATGTGAAAAGACCAAATCTACATCTGATTGGTGTGCCTGAAAATGACGGGGAAAATGGAACCAAGTTGGAAAACACTCTGCAGGATATCATCCAGGAGAACTTCCCCAACCTAGTAAGGCAGGCCAACATTCAACTTCAGGAAATACAGAGAACACCACAAAGACACTCCTCGAGAAGAGCAACTCCAAGACACATAATTGTCAGATTCACCAAAGGTGAAATGAAGGAAAAAATGTTAAGGGCAGCCAGAGAGAAAGGTCGAGTTACACACAAAGGGAAGCCCATCAGACTAACAGCAGATCTCTCGGCAGAAACTCTACAAGCCAGAAGAGAGTGGGGGCCAATATTCAACACACTTAAAGAAAAGAATTTTCAACCCAGAATTTCATATCCAGCCAAACTAAGTTTCATAAGTGAAGGAGAAATAAAATCCTTTACAGACAAGCAAATGCTTAGAGATTTTGTCACCACCAGGCCTGCCCTACAAGAGATCCTGAAGGAAGCACTAAACATGAAAAGGAACAACTGGTACCAGCCATCGCAAAAACATGTCAAAATGTAAAGTCCATTGATGCTAGGAAGAAACTGCATCAACTAGCGGGCAAAATAACCAGCTAATACCATAATGACAGGAACAAGTTCACACATAAACAATATTAACCTTAAATGTAAATGGACTAAATGCTCCAATTAAAAGACACAGACTGGCAAACTGGATAAAGAGTCAAGACCCATCAGTTTGCTGTATTCAGGAGACCCATCTCACATGCAGAGGCACACATAGGCTCAAAATAAAGGGATGGAGGAAGACCTACCAAGCAAATGGAAAACAAAAAAAAGCAGGGGTTGCAATCCCAGTCTCTGATAAAACAGACTTTAAACCATCAAAGATCAAAAGAGACAAAGAAGGCCATTACATAATGGTAAAGGGATCAATTCAACAGGAAGAGCTAACTATCCTAAATATACAGGAATCCAATACAGGAGCACCCAGATTCATAAAGCAAGTCCTTAGAGGCTTACAAAGAGACTTAGACTCCCATACAATAATAATAGGAAACTTTAACACCCCACTGTCAACATTAGACAGATTAACGAGACAGAAAGTTAACAAGGATATCCAGGAATTCAACTCAACTCTGCACAAAGCAGACCTAATAGACATCTACAGAACTCTCCACCCTCAATCAACAGAATATACATTCTTCTCAGCACCACATTGCACTTATTCCAAAATTGACCACATAGTTGGAAGTAAAGCACTCCTCAGCAAATGTACAAGAACAGAAATCATAATTAACTGTCTCTTAGACCACAGTGCAATCAAACTAGAACTCAGGACTAAGAAACTCAATCAAAATCGCTCAACTACATGGAAACTAAACAACCTGCTCCTGAATGACTACTGGGTACATAACGAAATGAAGGAAGAAATAAAGATGTTCTTTGAAACAAATGAGAACACAGATACCAACATACCAGAATCCCTGGGACACATTTAAAGCAGTGTGTAGAGGGAAATTTATAGCACTAAGTGCCCACAAGAGAAAGCAGGAAAGATCTAAAATTGACACCCTAACATCACAATTAAAAGAGCTAGAGAAGCAAGAGCAAACACATTTAAATGCTAGCAGAAGGCAAGAAATAACTAAGATCAGAGCAGAACGGAAGGAGATAGAGACATAAAAAACCCTCCAAAAAAATCAATGAATCCAGGAGCTGTTTTTTTGAAAAGATCAACAAAATTGATACGCCGCTAGCAAGACTAATAAAGAAGAAAAGAGAGAAGAATCAAATAGACGCAATAAAAAATGATAAAGGGGATATCACCACCAACCCCACAGAAATACAAACTACCATCAGAGAACACTATAAACACCTCTACGCAAATAAACTAGAAAACCTAGAAGAAATGGATAATTTCCTGGACATTTACACTTTCCCAAGACTAAACCAGGAAGAAGCTGAATCCCTGAATAGACCAATAGCAGGCTCTGAAATTGAGGCAATACTTAATAGCCTAACGACCAAAAAAAGTCCAGGACCAGACAGATTCACAGCCGAATTCTACCAGAGGTACAAGGAGGAGTTGGTACCATTCCTTCTGAAACTATTCCAATCAATAGAAAAAGAGGGAATCCTCCCTAACTCATTTTACGAGGCCAACATCAACCTGATACCAAAGCCTGACAGAGATACAACAAAAAAGAGAATTTTAGACCAATATCCCTAATGAACATCGATGCAAAAATCCTCAATAAAATACTGGCAAACCAAATCCAGCAACACATCAAAAAGCTTATCCACCATGATCAAGTGGGCTTCATCCCTGGGATGCAAGGCTGGTTCAACATATGCAAATCAATAAACGTAATCCAGCATATAAACAGAACCAAAGATAAAAACCACATGATTATCTCAATAGATGCAGAAAAGGTCTTTGACAAAATTCAACAGCCCTTCATGCTAAAAACTATCAATAAATTCGGTATTGATGGAACGTATCTCAAAATAGTAAGAGCTATTTATGACAAACCCACAGCCAATATCATACTGAATGGGCAAAACTGGAAGCATTCCCTTTGAAAACTGGCACAAGACAGGGATGCCCTCTCTCACCACTCCTATTCAACATAGTGTTGGAAGTTCTGGCTATGGCAATCAGGCAAGAGAAAGAAATAAAGGGTATTCAGTTAGGAAAAGAAGAAGTCAAATTGTCCCTGTTTTCAGATGACATGATTGTATATTTAGAAAACCCCATCGTCTCAGCCCAAAATCTCCTTAAGCTGATAAGCAACTTCAGCAAAGTCTCAGGATACAAAATCGATGTGCAAAAATCACAAGCATTCCTATGCACCAGTAACAGACAGAGAGACAAATCATGAATGAACTCCCATTCACAATAGCTTCAAAGGGAATAAAATACCTAGGAATCCAACTTACAAGGGATGTAAAGGACCTCTTCAAGGAGAACTACAAACCACTGCTCAGTGAAATAAAAGAGGACACAAACAAATGGAGGAACATACCATGCTCAGGGATAGGAAGAATCAATATTGTGAAAATGGCCATACTGCCCAAGGTAATTTATAGATTCGATGCCATCCCCATTAAGCTACCAATGACTTTCTTCACAGAATTGGAAAAAACTGCTTTAAAGTTCATATGGAACCAAAAAAGACCCCGCATTGCCAAGACAATCCTAAGCCAAAAGAACAAAGCTGAAGGTATCACGCTACCTGACTTCAAACTATACTACAAGGCTACAGTAACCAAAACAGCATGGGACTGGTACCAAAACAGAGATATAGACCAATGAAACAGAACAGAGCCCTCAGAAATAATACCACACATCTACAGCCATCTGATCTTTGACAAACCTGACAAAAACAAGAAATGGGGAAAGGATTCCCTATTTAATAAATGGTGCTGGGAAAATTGGCTAGCCATAAGTAGAAAGCTGAAACTGGATCCTTTCCTTACTGCTTATACGAAAATTAATTCAAGATGGATTAGAGACTTAAATGTTAGACCTAAAACCATTAAAAACCCTAGAAGAAAACCTAGGCAATACCATTCAGGACATAGGCATGGGCAAGGACTTCATGTCTAAAACACAAAAAGCAATGGCAACAAAAGCCAAAATTGACAAATGGGATCTAATTAAACTAAAGAGGTTCTGCAAAGCAAAAGAAACTACCATCAGAGTGAACAGGCAACCTACAGAATGGGAGAAAATTTTTGCAATCTACTCATCTGACAAAGGGCTAATATGCAGAACCTATAAAGAACTCAATCAAGTTTACAAGAAAAAAAACAAACAACCCCATCAAAAAGTGGGCAAAGGATATGAATAGACACTTCTCAAAAGACGACATTCATACAGCCAACAGACACATGAAAAAATGCTCATCATCACTCGCCATCAGAGAAATGCAAATCAAAACCACAATGAGATACCATCTCACACCAGTTAGAATGGCAATCATTAAAAAATCAGGAAACAACAGGTGCTGGAGAGGATGTGGAGAAATAGGAACACTTTTACACTGTTGGTGGGACTGCAAACTAGTTCAACCATTGTGGAAAACAGTGTGGCGATTCCTCAAGGATCTAGAACTAGAAATACCATTTGATCCAGCCATTCCATTACTGGGGATATACCCAAAGGATTATAAGTCATGCTGCTATAAAGACACATGCACATGTATGTTTATTGTGGCACTATTCACAATAGCAAAGACTTGGAATCAACCCAAATGTCCATCAGTGACAGACTGGATCAAGAAAATGTGGCACATATACACCATGGAATACTATGCAGCCATAAAAAAGGACGAGTTTGTGTCCTTTGTAGGCACATGGATGCAGCTGGAAACCATCATTCTCAGCAAACTATCGCAAGAACAGAAAACCAAATACTGCATGTTCTCACTCATAGGTGGGAATTGAACAATGAGATTCACTTGGACACAGGAAGGGGAACATCACACACTGGGTCCTATTGTGGGGAGGGGGTAGGGGGGAAGGATAGCATTAGGAGATATACCTAATGTAAATGACGAGTTAATGGGTGCGGCACACCAAGAGGGCACATGTATACGTATGTAACAAATCTGCACATTGTGCACATGTACCCTAGAACTTAAAGTATAATAAAATAAATAAATAAATAATAAATAAGAAACTGACTTTCAAGAATTAAAAAAAAAATCGAAGTATACTCATACATGAAGTACTATTTAGCAAAATAGTACTGATACTGTGCATCAAATTAGATGAATGTCATCAAAAGCATCATGTTAAATGAAAGAAGACACTCAAAAGACTTGATGACTGATAAGATATAGGTGGTGATAAAAAAAAGTTGTCCAAGATTACTTGAAAGTTTCTTGTTTGGTTGTCATGACAGATTAAAATGTGTAAACCTTCCAAAAGAGAATAATGGAGGCCAAGAAAGAGTCTTATACAATGCCTAACTAAGAGTTGGAAATAAGGACCAGCAGAGATTCAGACAAGAAGAAGAAAATACCAGTTAAGACAATATGCTAACTGTAAGAAGACAGAATTTTAAAAAGAATCATAGTAGGAATCATAATACTGCTCTGAGGCACAGAACTAAGTGCTTCATCTACATTATCACATTTAATCCTCACCACCACCCCATGAATTAATTATTTTAATTATTCTCAAATTAAAAACAGGACACTGAAGATCAAAGATCTGAAACAATGTGGCTGAGATCACACAGTTAGCAAGGAGTCTAAGTGGATTTAATGGCAGATCTGTCTGATTTCAGAGACAGACTTCAGAGTTCGCTCTTAGCAGTCTACAGGATCAATGCTGTAGAAAGAGCTAGTAGTACAAGGTTAATAAAAATGCAATCCCACATATTGTCTGGAATGATTAAAATAATTTTCTATAGTATCTACAATGTTGTGACATATTTGTTAAAAGTTGTAGAAAATGGGGCAAACGTCATCTGGTTTAGCAGAGAAGTATTAGGTAGAAAGGACAATCTCACATGATTCTATATATTAACTAATTCTATTTAGGCCTAAAATGTCACTTGATTACTGTTTAGAATTTCAGACCTAATGAAGCATTTAGTTGTTTCTTGTTGCGACATAGCTGCTTCTTTACTGATTCACTTCATTTGTTCTGAAAATAATACTAGAGGCAATATGAAGAAACCAAAATTACAGCAGTGAAAACTCATTCTCATTTCTGGGGACAACCACAAAGGTACATACCTGATATATGCCTGAATAAAACTGTTATATCAAAAATAATTTTCAAATACCTCTCAAGACAGATGCTGACATGTGACACTGAGGTAGTTAGATCATAAAAAATCTTAGCAGAGTCTGACAGAAAGTACAGCATTAAAAGTGTTCTTTTAGCTATTATTCATTATAAATGAAAATGTTTATTACCGAAGAAGTGTTTTTGAAAGAGACTTCTAACATTTTAATTTTCTAAAGTTTGAAGAAAATCAAAATGGGATAATAGATGCTATTAAAAAATGAATAGTATACATTTAAAAGGGGAGGAATACGTAATATTTTTACTGTTTATAATAAAACAATGAACTGATAGTTACAGAAAAAAAGATTTCAGTGAACTCATTAAGTTCAAGAACTGCAACTTATTCAACTTTATATTTCCTGCATACTATGACATTTTGAAAATGTTCAACCTACATACAATTTTAAACTGGAAATTTTTCAAATTTATAATAATTTATATCTACATTATCTTAAAATTGTATCATCCCCCAACTAAAAAGAAAACAAAACATAACCTAACATTAAAGGGAAAAAATAGAAAGGAAGAACTAGGAAATATACTTCTAAAAAATCAAAGAATAAGATTCAGACAAAAAGGAGCAAGATGGGATAGGAATGCAAAAATGTAAAAAAGATATTTTTGTTATTCTAAAGTTCGGTAAAAAACAAATATATGTAATCAAAACATGGCTTGAATAGACAAGCTTGCGAATATAATGTGTATTTTGGTCAGGCTAAACTAGAAAGGAGCTTTCATTTTTTATTTCTCTTTTTTTTTTTTTTTTTTTTTGAGACGGAGTCTTGCTCTGTCACCCAGGCTGGAGTGCAGTGGCCGGATCTCAGCTCACTGCAAGCTCCGCCTCCCGGGTTCACGCCATTCTCCTGACTCAGCCTCCCGAGTAGCTGGGACTACAGGTGCCCGCCACCGCGCCCGGCTAGTTTTTTGTATTTTTAGTAGAGAGGGGGTTTCACCATGTTAGCCAGGATGGTCTCGATCTCCTGACCTCGTGATCCGCCCGTCTCGGCCTCCCAAAGTGCTGGGATTACAGGCTTGAGCCACCGCGCCCGGCCTATATTTCTCTATCTTATTTCCTAGGTTTCTTGGGGCTTACACTTGTTTTAATGTCTCTGCTAAGGTAAGTTTTAAAAAACTATGTGTTTAAATAAGTATTTTGCCAAATTCACCACTTTCTCTTGAAAGCAAGTATTTTAGTGGACTCCACAAAGTACTATGCCAGTCAAGAATATTGTTTTGAAGAATAAAGCACAACTGACCCTTGAACAATACGAGTCTGAACTGTGCAGGTCCATGCATACATAGATTTTTTTCAACCAGACACAGATACAGTATTTGAGAGATGTGAAACCTGTGTACAAGAAGGGCTGACTTTCAAATTTGTGGGTTTCACAGGGCCAACGAAGGGACTTGCGTATGTGATTTTTATACACTCAGGCAGTCCAAGAACCAATCCCCTGGACATACCCCAGGGACGACTGTAATTTAAAAATTGGTAAGGCGATGTTTCTTTCCTCTCCTTCTCCATTTATGGAGCATATGGCTATTAAGCTAAAAGATATTTGAGGATACTAGTTACATCTACAACAGTTCTTGACTACACAGATACATCAAAATACATTTCACCTAGGCTAATTTTGTTTAGGTATTTGTTTAAAATCTTGGAAAAATCTATGAAAAATTTTCACAATACTTTTCCCTTCAAATAACTTAAGACTCACTACGAAAGTATTCCAACCCTTAAAAATTCATGTCAGCATTTAATAAATGAGATTAATCTCTTCAAAAAGCTTTATTTTTTCAACTACAAGAACCTCAGCATATATCAGAGTTTTGTTCTAAGTACAAGACTTTGCCAAAAGCAAAAGCATTCAATATATAATTTTAATAATGAAAACCTAGACTATTAGAAACCAAGCTGTGTGTGGAAAAAATAAATCATTTAGGTGAAAGGGTAACAAACATTTAATTCAAGGATAACGCAGCCCTGAGGGAAAATATGCACATGAACGAAGCTTATGAAATTGGTTCAATGCCTATGCAAAGAAAAAAATAATTAGTTTATTTTAAAGCTGGCTATAAAATATTTTCAATATTGCAGTATGAATTATTTATAGAAAAACATACATCTAACTTTAAAGCTACAATTTTATTGAAAGATCTTGAGTACTATGAGAGGAACTAGAAATAGGAATATATCATTTTATGTATGTAATATTTGGGTGATTCTTTTTTAATTACATGATTTCCCAAAAAGTTAAGATTATCAGTTTTAATCAGTAATATTTTATTCTACTTTTTCTTTTCAAAATTAAGAAGTAAAACAGAGTGGGATATCACTTTTATTTTAAATTTTATAAAAAATGCCTTTTAAATCATAATAGCTAATTTGATTACTATTATGTTTCAGATTTACTATTACTAAATTTCAGTGTTACTCTGAAATCATAATAGCTAATTTAAAAACTGAATGAACATGTCTAAGCTTAAATAATAAAAAAATTTTTTTTAGTGTTTTTGAAGTTAATGAAGAATCTTAGGGAAAGCATTTGGATTTGAGGTTTACTATAATGGTACTATGTGTGCTACCAAAAAAGTTCAAATGTATCCATAAGACTCTTATGTTTGGAACATTACGTTTAATTAATTTTCTGATTAATAATATGGCACAGACTCTACAGAAAGCCACATAGTGCTTGAATACTGTGAGTAGGCGTATAGTTTTCTGAATCTTTCTTGAGAGAACTATTAATATGACAGAGGCCGGGCACAGTGGCTCATGCCTATAATCCCAGCACTTTGGGAGACTGAGACAGAAGGATCACCTGAGTCCAGAAGTTAGTGAGAGAGTGAGTGACAGGGAGGGAAAGAGAGGAAAGCGGGCGGTTGTGGGGGAGAGAGAAAGAGAAAATCATTAATTTTTTTTAAAAAAAGCCTCATAACACATCATAATTTAAAAGCTAAAATAAGGTAGCCCAAGGGAAAGTGTATACTTCACTATGTCTTGGCTGAGAAGCAGACACACTGGAGCACCAGTAACTTTGTAAGAGCTTTTTTACTTTCTCAGTCAATGATGTGGTAAGTTATAATCTGGCCTCTAGGTTATAACTTGAGCTCTCCTGAAGTAGTGTCATTCTGGTTGTACAAGGCACATACAATAATAAACTTTAAAGAGTAATACTTAATATATAATTAATATAAGGATTGCCAATTTATGAACACTAGAGGGCAGTAAAACACTAAGAAGATATATTTAAATTACAGATCTAAAACTGGCAAAGGCAAGTCAGTACATTCTTTTATTAGAAAATCCTAACAATTTAATGAATTTATTCCTTTTTACGTTACTAAAGTACAAAGCATTCTTTAGTGTGTCATTTTAGTGTAACTTACTTTGCAAAATCCAAGTAAGAAACGTGTCCATGATAAAATCCTGGTTTCATCTCTTTCCAGGAAGTTATATTCTTTACAAAGCGCACCTAAAAAGGGAGAACACACTCATTATGTACAATTTAAAGAATATGAAATTTGATGATAGCAAAATATTTCCAAGTAAGGAATTTAAAAACCTAAAACCATTCTTACAGAGCTTGAAACACAGGTCAGGACTAAGGAAAGTATAGTGTAATCAGCAACTACTAAAATTCATCATAGAGACAGCTACTATCATTACACTCAGAAAAGAGTGAAAGATGATTCTGAAAACAAACTCGCACAATGAAATCCTTTACAATGCTGTAAATACATTTACATAGGGTTGGAGGAAGGTCATTGTGGGGGTATTTGCATCTACATCCCACCAACACACACGCTAAAGCAGGCAATACAGGGACATTCTAGCATATCAAACGTTTTCTTCTCAGATGCTTGCTGTTCATAAAAGTTTATTTTTATTAATGACTCAACAAATAAAAAGTAATCTTTAAACCAAAATGATTTTTAAAAAGCTGATGGTTATCAGAAGATATTTAAGAGTTAACAGCAGACATCACAAGCTTGTTGATAAAAAGATTAATAAAATTAAGAGATGTAATACAGGTCAAAATATTTAAAATTTCTAAATATTTAACTTACTGGAATTAAAGTATACAAACATTAATATGAAAAATTCTCTAAGTATGTTTTAAAATGTCTAATAACTGGTTAATATAGAATTTGATAAACCTAAGTATCACTAGCTGCAAAGCAGTGACACACAATTTCTCAATGGAAAATGGTATGCATTTTTGATAAGCAAATCTCTGCATGATAAACAGCAAGTGGTTAAGAATCTCTTCTAGAACCTAGATAGAGTGCAGAAAATTGGGGCAGTGAGGTCCACCAACCTATACCGCACCAAAAGCATCGGCAAGCTATGACTTCTGCCTCTCAAACACAGAACTGTCAATTGCATAATTCTGGCAATTTATCAATCTTTCACTTACATCATAGAATAGGGATAGTCACATGGAGATATTCTGGAATACTTCATACTACACTCAATAATATCAATGAATGACGATAGCTGCCTCCTATTAAAGGCCTATTGGTAGGTGAGGGAGGGGAAACAGTACAGATATAGCTATATGTCAGAGAATGTAAACTAGAGAAAAATGAGTTCTGGAAGAATTTATCTTTTAGGGGAAGCATTAATAACTCACATACTAAGAGAAATTATGAAGCTTTTAGAATGGAAATGGTATATATGCTTTACTTGGCCGCTCCATACACACATACATCCTTAAATTAAAATCTCAAAAATGAGCTGCAGATAAAAATTAGGTTGCATTAGAAAGTATACCATGTCATTTTAGCAGATATTTTCAATTTTTTCCCCCACTGAAACTGAAAGAGCCAAATAAATGTGATTTGAGATTTTCATGTTCTTTCCAATTCTTCAACTAAGGCACCAAACAGAATGAAAATACCAAATTGCAAATGAAACAGAAACAAAATATAAAATTAAATAATCCAGAGCCTACATCTTTAATATACTTTATATATGCTGAATATGAAGAGTCTTTATAGCTGCCACTTAATGGTACATTATTTCCTATAAACCTTTGGTTCTATGAAAATCAGTTCTAGTATTTCAACTAAAAATGAGAGGAAAAAAGATGGCAAAGAGAATAAGGAATTGAAGATGGTGGCTAAAGGGAGCTTAAGACATATTTAGCAACTCACCTCTGTTTTCCAGAAGCTGAGATTTAATGTGGACATGGTGATGTAGGAGGGAAATGAAAGACGCTACATTGAGGTCTGAAAAAACAGTGTTATATAAACTAAATAGCAGGGAAGATCATAGTACAAGCTTGGAATATACTGTGGTGAAAGACTTAGGCAGAAATAAGAGTCAGGTACAAATTCAAATATTCTTTTTCCTCCAATGAAGCTTCCTAAGAATGGTCAATATTAAACTAAACCCTCTCCTGAGGATGAGTGATATCTCATCCAATGTGTGTCCTTCAACACAAAGTGAAAAAAGCCCAGGAAGCTGGGTAATGTCTACACTACCACAAGGCTTCTCATTTCTTCTAGGTTTTCCAATTTACTGGCATATAGTTGCTCATAGTAGCCTCTAATGATCCTTTAAATTTCTGTGGTATTAGTTGTAAGGTCTCCCTTTTTATCTTGGGCTAAAAGTTTCTTGATTTTGTTTATCTCTTCAAAAAACCTTTTTTTTTTTTTGAGACGGAGTCTTGCTCTGTCGCCAGGCTGGAATGCAGTGACGCGATCTCAGCTCACTGCAACCTCTGCCTCCCGGGTTCAAGCAATTCTCCTGCCTCAGCCTCCCGAGTAGCTGGGACTACAGCACCCAGATAATTTTTGTATTTTTAGTGGAGACAGGGTTTCACCATGTTGGCCAGGATGGTCTCGATCTCTTGACCTCGTGATCTGCCTGCCTCGGCCTCCCAAAGTGCTGGGATTACTGATCTTTTTGTATTTTTTTGTTTCAATTTCATTTATTTCTCTTCGGATCATCATTATTTCTTCTATTCATTTTGGATTTGGTTTGCTCTTGCTCTTCTAGCTCTTTAAGATGCATCACTAGGTTGTTTATTTGACGTTTTTCTGTTTTTCTGATATAGGCACTGATTGCTATAAACTTTCCTGTTAGCACAGATTTTGCTGTATCCCATACATTTTGGAAGGTTGTATTTCCATTTTCATTTCTTTTAAGAAATTGTTAAATTTCCTTCTTAATTTCTTTATTGACCCATTCGTCACTCAAGAGCATGTTGTTTAATTTCCATGTGTCTTGCTATTGGTTTCTAGTTTTATTCCACTGTGATCAGAGAAGATATTTGATATTATTTCAATTTTTTTTTTGGAACTCTTTAAGACTTGTTTTGTGACCTAACACGTGATCTATCTTTGAGAATGATCCATGTGTTGAGAAGAATGTGTATTCTGCAGTCATGGCATGAAATGTTCTGTAAATATCTAGTAGGTCCATTTGGTGTATGTTGCAGATTAAGCATGGTGTTTCTTTGTGATTTTTCTGTCTGGGTGTTCTGTCCAGTGCTGAAAGAGGGGTCTTTAAGTCTCCAGCTATTATTGTAATGGGGTCTATCTCTCTCTTTAGCTCTAGTAATATTTGCTGGATGCTCCAGTGTTGGATAGACATATGTTTAAACATTTTACATTCTCTTGCTGAATTGACTCCTTTATCAATATTTAGGACCCCCGAGCACTTCAGCCCATGGTGGCCGGGCTTGCTGGAACTGAGATACTAACTGCTGAGATGGAAGATTAACCTCTGGCTAGAGCCGTCTAAATGTTCCTTCTGTGGGCACCAGCTGAGCTCTGCCCCATGTTACCTTCTGTTGTGACAGGGCAGCACCATATGCAAATGCAAAGTCCTACAATCACTGTGCTCTCCCGGTGCAGATTCTCTTTCTGCACCACGTGGCAGGTACCAGGAGGAATGGGGGAGGGGTGGTGTAGGAGATACAAGACTGTGTTTCCTATCCTCTTTAGTGCTTCTTTCCTTAATATGTTAAAACTAGGTACTATGATTGCTCACCTGATTTTTGGTTCTTATGGGGGTGCTTTTTTGTGTGGACAGTTTTTCAATTTGATGTTCCTGCTGGGGGACAATTGCTGAAGGCCACTATTTGGTCATATTGCTCTGTCTTCCTCCCCCATATCATGATTCTGCTTTAACCAACTTGGACACTGAAAATCTCAACTTTTATCCACTACTAAGGCAATCCCTCAGATCCAGTCATTCAAAACTACTCCACCTCTCTAGCATCTCAAAGCTCTGTTGATATAACTCTCACAATTGTTTATTTCCTTGTGAATTCATTCATTAACTTTATTATCATATCAACTTCCAATTCACCCTGATCACTACTCTCTTTACTGGACAACCATTTTAACAATAACCCTTGACATTTGCTCCCTTGTCTTTTTATTATCTTGGGTAGCCAATGGGGTTGCTGAGTACTCCTGGTTGAAACCAAGAGACTACGTCTAAATATCTATGTAGGATTTTGAATTTTACTTCCTAAATTCACGCTATCTGAGGTAAATTCAGGTGATTATTATTGCTTTAAAATTTTCTAGACTGCATTGTTTTTTCTCTCTTTTTTTTCTTTCTTGAGACAGAATCTCATTCTGTCACCCATGCCGGAGAGTATAGTGGCATGATCATAACTCACTGTAACCTCTAACTCCTAGGCTCAAGTGGTCCTCCCACCTCAAGTCTCCCAGTAGCTAGCACTGCAGGAATGCACTACCACGCCCAGCCAAGATTTAACTTCTTTTTTTTCTTTTTTTGGTAGAGTAGTTAGCAGGGCTGTTCTTGAACTCCTGGGCTCAAGCGATCCTCCCACCTCAGCCTCCCAGAATCCCAAAGTGCTCAAGGCCTAAGCCATTGCACCTGGCCTCTACTATTGTTAAAGTCCTCGAAACACACAGAATCTCTTTCTAAGCTCAAACTAAAAGCATACTAAAGGCTACATATGTAATATATCTGGCATATGTATTTTTCTTTCATCTCATCAGCATTTAACTAAGGCAATATGTTAAAGTTTCATTAACATAGCTGTGGCTGATTTAAAATTTGCAGTAAATCAAAAGATGCTGAACTGAGGTTTACCTTCTCTTTATGAAGAAAAAAGTGTGAAGCAAATAAATGATGTCAATACGGCTAACATGATTCACACTAATCTAGAAAACAGTCTGAGCATTTGAAAATGTTGGCCAGGTGTGGTGGCTCATGCCTATAATCCTAGCAGTTTGGAAAGCTGAGGCAGGCAGATTTCCTGAGCTCAGGGGTTTGAGACCAGCCAAGGCAACATGGTAAAACCCCGTCTCTACTAAAATACAAAAAGTTAGCCAGGCGTGGTGGCTCATGCCTGTAATTTTAGCTACACGGGAGGCTGAGACAGGAGAATCACTTGGACCCGGGAGGTGGAGGTTGCAGTGGGCCAAGATCGCACCACTGCACTCCAGCCTGGTCTAGCCTGGGCGACAGAGCAAGACCGTGTCCCAAAAAAAAAAAAAAAAAAAAAAAGTATCATTTACATACTGCTGAAATTCCATATTATCTTTATCTCCTCTTCAAAACTGTTCTCCAAGGAAATAATATAAGTAACTCCCTTTGAAAAACAGTACTTTCAATAGTTTTATTTTTAAAGTATTAATTCGGCCACTTCTCCTTTTACACGTTTAACATTTATCCTTAGTTCTCCATAACTTTCCTGGTCTCTACTCTTTCACGTTCATCTTTTCTCTCTCATCAGTCTAGTCCCAGTTCTGCTCTGTCATGATCTGCCTTCTCACCTCCCTGTACCACTTGCTTTGTCTTTCAGTTTGTTTTCTTCTGGTATTTCTCTTGGGCATGCTGCCGAAGACCTTGAGGTAAGGTTCGAAAATACAGAGGAGTAAGAAGAGGACACTGAGATTAGGTAAGCAAACTTCTACTGTTCATTTTATGGATTCTTACTGACTATACTTGGCACAAATGAAAAGTGATAGGCAAAAAAGGAGCAAAACTTAATAGTATCAATTAAAGTTAAGGAGACTGAAGACACTGAAAACTCTGGCGTGGGAGAAGAAATAAGGCCACTATAGTAACTTAAGTCATAGAAAATTTTCATACTCTGATTGAAACATGCTACCAAGAAGAATGTTTCAGATGCAGTAGTCAGATATAGTACATGAAAAGCAGCTAGCCTGAAGCAGAGAGTAAACTGTGATTTTTGTTGGAGCTGATGACTTAAGTCGGGCTAGCAAGAAATAAGAAGAGACCTTAAGGAAAAACACAAACAATATAGGTAATGGTGTTGGGGTTTTTTGTTAGTTGAATCAGACCTGAACTGATGTTACAGGAAAAAGCTAAGAAGCACCCATCTCACTAACAGTAGTGTCTTGACCTATATTCTTAACAGATCAACCTCAATATTATGATTATCTGTGATCACAAAAGCATTTGTTTTCACCATCTAAAAGAGCAGGGATGCCATCCTGAACATTCTGGCCAAATTCCAACTCTGTAATTACTATCTGTTGAATGAATGCTACTATTAACTTGAGTAATTACTATATACTGAACTCCCACTGATGCATTTACTTAAACATTTCTTGTATGGCTGTGGGTACTTTTATGAGACTAAGCCAGGCAGAAAGTTTTCTACACTAACAGGAAAACAAAGTAGTGGTTGGATAAAAATATAGAAAAGTTTGCAGTAATTGAACATATCTTCACCAAAGTTCAGAGCTGTGCTGCTCAACCTGTTTTAGGAGTATATGGCAGGGGGCTGGTTCCCAATCCAGCTGAGAGATAAGAATAGATCATACTGCTGTCAATCAGAGGGGCTCACTCTGCCAGTAATTATTATCATCTACCGCTATCAAAATCTATGTTGGTCCATTTGTTCATTCATTCAGCATTTATTTAACAAAAAATGTAGTTTCTACTATGTCTCAGGCACTATGCTAAACATAAGGGATATAGTGGTGAACAAGACAGACAAAGTTCCTGTCCTTAAAGATCTTGTAATAGAGGAAAAAACCAGCAGTAAACAAACCAATATGTAAGATAAGTTAGTAAGCTGACTAGTACCAGAGAAGACACAACAAGAGTGATATGGTACACAGTAACTTAGAAGAGGTAATTAATATGTAGGATGGAAAGGCATGGTTTTTCTAAGAGGATGTCATTAAACCTTAAATGGATAACATGAAGCCAACTCTTGAAGAAGTCAGGAGAAGTGCATTCTAAGAGGAAAGGATAAGTGCAGAGTCCTTAAAATGGGAAAGGCTTGGCGCATTCAATGAAACACAAGGCCAGTGTGGCTAGTGGGTAAGAAGTTGGTGCACACAAGGGCTAGATTAAAAAGGGCCTCTGGGTCTAAGTAAGAAATGTGGATTTTGTAGGGGAGGTAGGAATAATAAGTTAAAGATAAGTACCCTACCATCCTGGGAAGACTAAAATATTCATCTTCCCATATCCCTACTGAGAATCATCATCCGGATCTTTGTTACTCAAACCACAGTTTAAAGACCAGCAGCATTAATTTTGGCATCAAGTGGGAGTTGTTTAGAAATTGAAAACTGGGCTCCATTTTGATCCTTCTGAATCTGAATCTGCATTTTAACCAGTGATTAGCATACATATTATAGGTGGAGAAAATTCATATAAAGTGCTGCTCTGAAAAGTATCTGCAACTCCTGGTGAACCGTGGGCTCTAATGCAGATAACCTAAAGGTGGCTTGAGAGTGAATTAAAAGAAAAAAATTTACGTTGTTCTTCAGAGAATACAAATTCTAGATATTTCCAATGTTTTAACAAAAGGAGTTAAATATAATCGTAGACCTAAACATATGAAAGCAAAAAAGAATTTTTTTGAAAAATCATAAAAGATATTGCTAATCACGTATTTGGTATGGCTACTTTAAAGACATGATGTTCTCTAATGTAAAGATATTTACATGACAGCAAAGCAAACTCCATTTTTCAACTAGAAGAGTTGATTGATTACCCATCCGTTGCCAATTCCTATCTATTAACTAAGTAAAGCCCATCTCAAAAATATCTTTAATGACTGAGTCCACGCCTTATTCCAATTGCTTAGTTTCTCATACCTTATATTCTCAAATGTTTATCTTTTAATATCCTTCTTTTAACTTTTCAACTTTTTATTCAAAAAATTTCTAAACTACAGAAAAGATGAAAAAATAGTACAGTGAACATCCCTGTACTCTTCACCCAGATTCACTAATTATTAACATTTTGTCACTTTTGTTTATCTTTTTTCTCTATGTATGCCCATACATACTCAATTTTTTCTGACCTATTTGAAAGCAAATAGTTGCCATTCATATTTAACCCCTAATTACCTCAGCATGTACTATTGTCTATGAACAAAGATGTTATCATTTTTGATCAAGGATCTGATCAGACCATACATTACATTTGGTTTCTATGTCTCTCTAGTCTACAGAAGCCTCCCTCCAACTTTTTTGGTTGTTATGATATTGACACTTTAGAATTCAGTTGTTCTGTAGAATATCCTACAACATTAATTTGTTTTTCAGGATTAGGTCCAAATCAACCATTTTGGTAGGGAACATTTTGGTTAAATATTTCAGTGAGATCACCACAAAGTGATGTTTTATTTTCACTGTTTTCATAGCCCCTGTGTTTATGTTTTATGTTCTCAAGTAAATTTTAAATAAGTACCTTCAAGGATGTGGCCATGCTTTCTATTTCTTTGGTATTTACCCAAAAAATGTAGTACAACCTTTGTGTATATTACATACACAATAAATAAATGAAAAACTCAAAAGGAGAGTTGACAACTATTTCTAAGGATAGCAGAATACATATAACTATTATACAGTGAGTGGTTTTATACCAGACTAAAAATATTTGGGCTTTGCCTCTAAAATTTTTGAGAGAAGTAATTAAGCAGATAAACAGTTTAGAACAATACCTAATACAATATGTACAAAAAATGTGTAGGAAAGCTGAGGCTAAAGGTAGATATCAAGCAGACTGAACTAAGATTGTAAGGTGAGGGAATAAAGAGGATGATCAGGTAACATATCTCAAAATATTTTTATGAGTAAACTGAGCTTTACATGGAAGCTTGAGATAACAGATTTAAGAAATATCTCATCTTTTAAGTTGTACTTGATTAGAAACTATTTCTTAGAGAAGAAAGAAGAGCAAAATAGTTCATTTAATTCTTATTTAAGCAGCTGACAGGCCAGGCGTCTGTAATCCCAGCACTTTGGGAGGCCGAGGTGGGCGGATCATCTGAGGTCAGGAGTTTGTGACCAGCCTGACTAACATGGTGAGACTCAGTCTCTACTAAAAATGCAAAAATTAGCTGGGTGTGCTGGCGCATGCCTGTAATCACAGCTACTCAGGAGGCTGAGGAAGGAGAATAGCTTGAACGTGGGAGGCGGAGTTTGCAGTGAGCTGAGATCGCACCACTGCACTCCAGCCTGGGCAACAAGAGCAAAACTCTGCCTCCAAAAATAAAAATAAAAAATTTAAAAAAAAAAAGGTAGCTGAGAACAGTACACACAGACAACAAAACATGATATTAAAATAAAAATGTTATATCAGATGGGGTTCTGATATAACATGAAATAATTTAAAAATTATTTCAAAACATACAGTGCAATTTTGAGAGTTTACATTTAGATGAAGCTTACTAGATTAAAAGTGAAGTAAACACGAAAACATGTCACATGAAAGAAAGGGAAGCAGCAAATATGACTTGTTTGAAGAACTGTGTCTACATAGAACAAGAGATCACAAAACTGGAGATAGGGTATATAAAGAACATTTGTTAAGTAAGCCATCCTTAATTAAGATCAGGTTTTGAACTACCAGCTGGTATTTTGAAGTATGTCAGCTAATGATTAAGACTATTCTTTTACTCTGCCCCATACAAACATTTTTTAAGTGTTGGTCATTCTGTAATCCAATTGCTTTTAAGATAGCATTTATGTTTCTCTCCTGCTTTTTATCCTATATATAACTAACAAGTTACTAAAAGAAAAACAGAAGTTTTATCTCATCCAAATGCAACTGGGAAAATATACTACATGATGCCTATAAATGTCATATGTGGTGAGCTCCTCCAGATTTACATTTCATGAAAATAATGGTTGATGTCATTGCCAGACATCTTGTAGTTACCAGGAAACTTTGTAATGCTGAACAAACAAATTAACATTATTTTTCTAAAACGTACTACTGAATAAATCTGAAATTATTATCTAAGCATGAATATATATTCCTTTTAAACCAAAGCATATTTTGAAAAGCGATAATGCCAAAAGATTTAAAACCCACTACACACTGTATAAAAACAGAATATTTAGGATACTTGCCCTTGAGATACACAATATTACATAATGAATAGTTTTTATGACACACATAGCTAAAAACAGCTCATGTTTCTTCCCATTTATAGAAGAGTTATTTGGTTTGGCCGACAGATGTGGAATTTTGATTCTATGAAAAACAGTACTCCAGGATCCTGCAAAGAGCCAAAAATTACATGGGCAGATGACATACCATATACCACTAGCCTTTATAAACAGCTCTCTAGCAAGAAAGCCAACCTTAGTCTCATGTGTCAATGTAATTCTCTTGTTTAAGTGTAAGGATTATAGTTATGCTAAATAGTGAGATAACAGTCAATTCTGTAACAAGTTCAAACACATAAATATCGTTATAACTACAGGACCATCACGAACACCTTTCTAATAAGCTTACTCCAATTTGGCATTTGATCCTAAGTAGTATTTTCAAACATTATCTTTCCTTCTCATGGGGTGGAATTTCCATGCCCTTCCATATTTATAGAGAGAACTTTATAATTGCAATCAAAACTCCAAGTGTGGGAGAAATGTATGCTACTACTATTAAAGAGATGAGCAAATTTTATTTCATAAGATAATTTCCTTTACTTTTCTTAAAGCCATTTCACAAAATTATCTATTCATTTGTTTATCTAAAACTTCTTGAGAATTTAAAAGGTAAGATGTTGAAGAAGCCACAATCCCTGTTCTTGAGGATTTTATAGCTTTTATGTATACATAAATATACATAAACTATATATACATTTATAAGCTATATATATAAACTCTCTCTGTATCTCTATCTATATCCAGTAAAGAGGGACTGGTGACAAAATTGAGTACAAGTATCCATCAAATATTTCTCTGTCATAAGTTGAGACAATAATTTTTATTGCAGGGTATCATGCCAAAATTATATTTTTAAAAGGATACTACGCTGAGGAACATCAATTTTCTCCTCAAAAATTCAAGCTATTCATTAATCATTTACTTCACAAATATTTGAGTACATACTATATGCAAGGAAATGTGTCAAATACTGTCGAGTAAAATTATACAAAAGTTAGCTGGCCCTCTCCCCTAAAAGGCTTATGATCCATTGAGATCAGAATTCACATCCCTTTAAAATACTTTATCCCCTTGAGCTAGAAAATTTGAGTGAGGAAGTTTTAGAAAACATTTGGGCATTCCTTAAGTGGTAATTACCTGATCTTGCAATGACATCACTGGATTATTTTTGGTAGTGTTGATATGAAGAACATGGTATTTATTCTTTGCACACAGGTCATAGGCGATATTGGTAAATGAAGTGCTTGCAGTTTTGGGAACTCTGTTATAAATGATCACCATATCCTCTTCCTCATCTAAAGTGGCATCTTGCCGAGGGCCATCCATTGTATGTCGCTGCTCAATTTCTCGGACTTCATGTCTTGCAATAGCCCTTTCTGCAAAGAAAAACAGATACAAACTAAGTTTTTAAGGACACTATAAGGAAGTTATGAGCACTGAACTTTGAACCATGATTAGAAAAGATACAAAAAAGAAAACAAAAAACCAAAGCAAAGAACCAAGGCATGTGGAAAACATGGGTAAATTGCTTGGGTTTCTAAGAGGATCTAGTTGATTCTAAAACAGCTGTATAGCCTGGAACATAATCTTCCTATTCAAGAACTGGGTAAGAGCTGTTGAAGAAATGTTTTGAGGACCAAAGCTGCAGAATTCCTTATGAAGGATAATACATATGCATATCAAGAACAAAGGAATAAAGAGTCAACAAGTATAGAATAGCACAGACCACAGAATACTTTAGTGTAGTTTAAAAGTCACTTTATATTCTAATAGAATTCCTACAGCCTAAATTAATTCTCACACAAAGATTGCATGGAATACTAAACTTCACAGTAAAAAAATGAACTCAGAATTACTTATAAGTTAAGAAAAGGTTTTGAAATTTATTACCCAACTTAGTTATTCTCTGGTTTATAAAAATGTAGCGGTGCAGTGATTATAAATGCTTATATGACTTAACAAGAGTAGAAACAATACTACCACAAATCCTTTTTCTTTTCGGTGTTGCATTAGAAACTATGTTTATCACATGGCTATGCTTTTCCCTTAAATTTCATGGTTCCTCTAAAATCACCTATCTACTATGTGGTTTCCAAAGCAATTACATTTTGCTTCCTAGTATTCTCTATTTAATGCAAACTTCAGTTTCAAATATATATATCTCTGTATATTCAAATATCTATATATTCTAATATATATTCAAATATATATATATTTTCATATACATATATATGAATAAGGATGCAAGAAAAGGAGAGGAAAGAAGGAAATGAGGAGCATGAAATCTCTAGCAAGACTGCAAATACTCTGCACAGGAGTAGTTACACATACAGCATGTACTCTCTTAACCCCCAAGTCTTTGTGCAAACTATCTTACCTATCTTGAACAGTCTTCCATTTCCCCACCCAACCTTTACATTTCAACTCAGTCGCTACCCAGGGAAGCATCTGATAGCTCTGACTAGAACAAATCATCTGTTTCCCTCCAGCTTTTTTTTCTTCGGAGATGGAGTCTCGCTTTGTCACCCAGGCTGGAGTGCTGTGGTGTGACCTCGGCTCACTGCAACCTCTGCCTCCTGGGTTCAAGCAATTCTCTGCCTCAGCCTACTGAGTAGCTGGAATTACAGGTACCCGCCACCACACCCAGCTAATTTTTGTATTTTTAGTAGAGACACAGTTTCACCATCTTGGCCAGGCTGGTCTCGAACTCCTGATCTCGTGATCCACCCACCTCAGACTCCCAAAGTGCTGGGATTACAGGCATGAGCCACCACGCCTGGCCATCTTTTAAAAAATATACATGCACCTATCTTATACTACATGTCTCATTATATTTATCATAATTGCAGTTTTACATTGCATGTGTGGTTATTAGTGTCCCCTATGATGCTGACAACTTAATAAAGTAAGATGAAAAGCAATGTGGTATAATTACAGCAACAAGTGCAGACTTCAAATATTGTCAGAGCATGCATCTTTGATTTTGGTTGAAAAGACATGGACACCATGTTACATAGAGTACACTCTGAGCTGAGGATTTGCATTCAAAAAACCTGAATTAAAAATTCCAGGCCTGCTGCTTACTAGCAGTAGGCTTTCCAAAAAAGAAGTACATATATGAGAGATAGATATATATATGTGTTATGTATTTATATGCAAATATACATACTCTTTTATTCTGGGGGGAGGTGTGAACTGAAAATGGGGAGAGAAAAAGATAATGAGCTTAATATTGAATACACTGTTGGACAGCCTGGGTCATCCAGGAGATATAAGATCATTGGGCATACAGGTGTACAGTTGAGAATAAAGGTTCAAATAGCAGACAGACAGCTGCCTAGACAATATATAGTATGTAGCACAGACAGAGACCCTAGGATAGAATCTTAGATAATACCAATATTTAAAAGGCAAATAGAAAAAGATAATCCATAAAAGAAACTAAGAATAAGAAAACTTTAAGGAAGCACATACCATAGTATTTTTCAAATCAACAGTGCTTTATAAATAAACCTACAAATCAAAGTAACATACTATAAGCATCCATACAAGATTTGGAAGTTGTCTTAGATTAAATTCAACTAATTTTTACTGAGAATCTATGAACATTATTGTTGTTATTATTATTAGAGACAGGGTCTCACTCGGTTGCCCAGGCTGGAGTGCAGTGGTGTGACCACGGCTCACTGCAGCCTCGACCTCCCCAGGCTTAGGTTATTCTCCCACATCAGCCTCCCAAGTAGCTGGGACTGCAGGTGCACATGATCACATTTGGCTAATTTTTGTATTTCTTGTAGAGATGGGGTTTCACCATGTTGCCCAGGCTGGTCTTGAACTCCCAGTCTCAAGTGATCATCCCTCCTCAGCCTCCCAAAGTGTTGGGATTATACGTATGATCCACTGTACCTGGCCTGAACATTATTATATTCAACAATTTTAAAGGAACTGTATGTTCTAAACAACTGCCGCAGCTGTTTAGAAGTTCAAACAGTTCAAAACTATTATGGTAATGTTATGTCCAAACACCCTCCCCTTTTCTACTAAGGGAAATACAACAGGACTGTTGGCATTCAAGTGCTGACAGAAATGTGAGAGGTTTCTTCCAGCAACACAGATATATGTGAAATTACCTTTAAAAGATTCACCTACTCACACAAGTAGGAGTTTGCGCTAAAGAAAAAAAAAGATTCACTTACAATCAACAATGCTGAATTTACTCATACTAGTTTTTTCTTCAAATCAAATACTTGGAAAAAAAGATTGTTTTGTGTTATTTCATAAGCAGGTATTCATTTTATCTGTAAAAAAACATGAGACAAACTGCAAAACTGTTTTATAATTACCTCATCAACTTTGCTACACCTCTGGCAGGGTCATGAAACAAACATGTTTTCAAAAAGTAATTATTATTCTTGGTTCATTATGTCTATTAAATTATATAAACTATATTTCACACAATTTTAGAAATGTCTTAAATTATGAAAAGGTAGAAATATTGGAATCACTACTTTCCTCATTCGAATAGTATTTATATGCATTTTCTATTTCTCAAATGTTTTTATTTTGCTTAAATATATAGAACAATTATTAATAGAATGTTAGGCCTAACACTACATAAAAAGGTAAAAATTGTATGGAAAATTAAGAACAATTTTGTTAGTAATATTAAACCATATCTCAGTTGAATAGCAGTAACTATTATTGATGATAAATTACTATCTTTCTTCTCCTGTGACAGTACTTAAAATCAGTAAGGGTGTTTTCAATATGGTCATTTTCTTTATTTACTAAGTCAGTATTAGACAGTTATAATTTTTTTTTTTTTAGCAAAGATGCTATGCATCTGGTTAGTACAGCCTCTTCTGAGGCTTTCTTAAATCGTTGAAGAAAGTTTATTAGTTATGTCACATTTGTAGTGCACTTAGAATGTAGGCAGCATAATCAAAATACTTACGATACATTTTGACGGAATGTTTTCTTCATGTTTGAGTAATAAATTGCAGTTCACCCTTGAACAACATGGATTTAGAACTGCACAGGTCCAATACGTGGATTTTTTTTTTCAATAAAATTTACACTGAGTGTGCCTGCTTCTCCTGCCTCCTACCTCCTTTATCTCTTCTGCCTCTGGCACCCATGAGACAGCAACACTAGGACCACCTCTTCCTCCTCAGCCTGCTCAATGTGAAGATGACAAAGATGAAGATGTTTATGATAATCTATTTCCACTTAACAAATAGAAAACATATTTTCTCAGAGCCTGGCATGGTGGAATGCACCAGTAGTCCCAGCTACTGCTACTCAGAAATTGAGGTAGAAGGATTACTTGAGCCCAGGAGTTTGAGATAAGCCTGGGCAACACAGCTAGACCCCCATCTCTTAAAAAATTTTTTTAATTAAAAAAATACATATTTTATATTTCCTGTATGTTAAATAACATTTTCTTTTCTCTAGTTTACTTTATTGTAAGAATACAGTATATAGCGCTGGGCGCGGTGGCTCACGCCTTAATCCCAGCACTTTGGGAGGCTGAGGTGGGCAGATCACGAGGTCAGGATATTGAGACCATCCTGGCGAATATGGTAAAACCCTGTCTCTATTAAAAATACAAAAAAAAAAAAAATTAGCCAGGCATGGTGGCAGACACCTGTCGTCCCAGCTACTCAGGAGACTGAGGCAGGAGAATGGCGTGAACCCAGGAGGCAGAGCTTGCAGTGAGCGGAGATCATGCCACTGCACTCCAGCCTGGGTTACAGAGCGAAACCCCGTCTCCAAAAAAAAAAAAAAAGAAAAAGAAAAAGAAAAAGAAAATAGTATATAGCATTACAAGAATACAGCATGTAATATGCCAATATACCAATAACATAAACATCAACTGTTTATGTTATCAGTAAGGCTTCTGACCAACAGTAAGCCATTGATAGTTAAGTTTAAAGGTGTTGGGAAGTCCTTTGAAAACCGGCACAAGACAAGGATGCCCTTTCTCACCACTCCTATTCAACACAGTATTGGAAGTTCTGGCCAGGACAATCAGGCAAGAGAAATAAATAAAGGGTATTCAAATAGGAAAACAGGAAGTCAATTTGTCTCTCTTTGCAGATGACATGATTGTATATTTAGAAAATCCCACCGTCACAGCCCAAAATCTCCTTAAGCTGATAAGCAACTTCAGCAAACTCTCAGGATACAAAATCAATGTACAAAAATCACAAGCATTCCTATGCACCAATAATAGAGAGCCAAATCATCAGTAAACTCCCATTCACAACTGCTACAAAGAGAATAAAATACCTAGGAATACAACTTACAAGGGATGTGAAGGACCTCTTCAAGGAGAACTATAAACCTTGCTCAAGGAAATAAGAGAGGACACAAATAAATGGAAAAACATTCCATGCTCATGGATAGCAAGAATCAATATCATGAAAATGGCTATACTGCCCAAAGTAATTTATAGATTCAGTGCTATCCCCATCAAGCTACCACTGACTTTCTTCACAGAATCGGAAAAAACTACCTTAAATTTCACATGGAACAAAAAAAGAGCCTGCATAGACAAGACAATCCTAAGCAAAAAGAACAAAGCTGGAGGCATCATGCTACTGATTTCGAACTATACTACAAGGCTACAGTACCAAAACAGCATGGTACTGGTATCAAAACAGATATACAGACCAATGGAACAGAACAGAGGCCTCAGAAATAATACCACACATCTACAATCATCTGATCTTTGACAAACCTGACAAAAACAAGTAATGGGGAAAGGATTCCCTATTTAATAAGTGGTGTTGGGAAAACTGGCTAGCTATATGCAGAGAACTGAAACTGGACCCCTTCCTTACACTTTATACAAAAATTAACTCAAGATGGATTAAAGACTTAAACGTAAGACGTAAAACCATAAAAACCCTAGAAGAAAACCTAGGCAACACCATTCAGGACATAGGCATGGGCAAAGACTTCATGACTAAAACACCAAAAGCAATGGCAACAGAAGCCAAAATTGACAAATGGGATCTAATTAAACTAAAGAGATTCTGCACAGCAAAAGAAACTATCATCAACGTGAAAAGGCAACCTACAGAATGGGAGAAAAGTTTTGCAATCTACCCATCTGACAAAGGACTAATATCCACAATCTACAAAGAACTTAAACAAATTTACAGGAAAAAAAACAACCCCATCAAAAAGTGGGTGAAGGATATGAACAGACACTTCTCAAAAGAAGACATTTATGTAGCCAACAAACATATGAAAAAAAGCTCATCATCACTGGTCATTAGAGAAATGCAAATCAAAACCACAATGACATACCATCTTATGCCATTTAGAATGGCAATCATTAAAAAGTCAGGAAACAATACATGCTAGAGAGGATGTGGAGAAATAGGAGCACTTTTACACTGTTGGTGGGAGTGTAAATTACTTCAACCATTGTGGAAGACAGTGTGGCGATTCCTCAAGGATCTAGAACCAGAAATACATTTGACCCAGCAATCCCATTACTGGGTATATACCCAAAGGATTATAAATCATTCTACTATAAAGATACATGAACACGTATGTTTATCGTGGCACTGTTTACAATAGCAAAGATGTGGAACCAACCCAAATCCCCATCAATGATAGACTGGATAAAGAAAATGTGGCACATATACACCATGGAATACTATGCAGCCACAAAAAAGGATGAGTCCATGTCCTTTGCAGGGACATGGATAAAGCTGGAAACCATCATTCTCAGCAAACTAACATAAGAACAGAAAACCAAACGCCGCATGTTCTCACTCATAAGTGGGAGTTGAACACATGGACAGAGGGAGGGGAACATCACACACCGGGGCCTGTTGGGGGATGGGGGTTAGGGGAGGGATAGCATTAAGAGAAATACCTAATGTAGATGATGGGTTGATGGGTGCAGCAAACCACCATGGCACGTGCATACCTATGTAACAAACCTGCATGTTCCGCACATGTATCCCAGGACTTGAAGTATAATACTAACAAAAAATTCTTAAGATAAAAATTTTTTAAAAAGTTGTTGGGAAGACAAAAGTTACATGCAGATTTGATGACACAGGGGTGGGGAGTGGTGCCCTAGCTCCCACATTGTTCAAGACCCAAATGTATAGAGAATCTGCTATGCAGCTATCTCAGGCTCACCACAAAATGTATAGCCTACAGATCACACGGGGTGCAATCTAAGAGTCATGGAAATTGCAGGCAAGCCAGGCATCAATGGCACTATTATTTCCAACTGAGGATGGACACTCAACTCCATGGCAATTCTAGTTTCTCCATACTGCTCTGACAGGTAACTTATTCCCCATAAAATGAATACACAATGAGGAATCGGGAGTAATACAGATGAAACAAAAGAAAGCTGTTGTGAGGCTATTTAACTAATTCTTGCTTCACCATCACTTACTGTGAGTTGACTGCCCAGCCAAACACCATCTGATCCTCATGGAAGTAATATTTTGTAATCATTGCAAATTAAGTAAACTGTCTGACTGTATACATTATTTTCTTAAGAGTATTGTTAGCCTGGCCAGGTGCGGTAGCTCATGTCTGTAATCCCAGCACTTTGGGAAGCCAAGGCAGGAAGATTACTTGAGCTGAGGAGTTCAAGACCAGCCTGAGCAACACGGCAACACCTTGTCTCTACTAAAAAATTTTAAAAATTAGCTGAGTGTGGTGGTGCATGCCTGTAGTCCCAGCTACTCGGGAAGCTGAAGTGGGTAGATTGCCTGAGCCCAGTAGTTTGAGGCTGCAGTGAGCCATGTTCACGCCACTGCGCTCCAGCCTGGATGACAGAGCAAGCCCCTGTCTCAAAAAGAGTATTATTAGCTTGAATCAGTCTCCCTGAGCACAATCACTATGGGGGACTAACAAAATAAATTTCTATATGCAAGGCAGAGACAGAGATTCTGAACACCGACAAATGCTTTCTTGTGTGGTTTCCAGACAGTCAACAAGGGATGCATATGGTACCATTCAAACTGACAAGTTATGAATCATTCTATAAAAAAGAGCTAACAGTGACCTCCACTTTAAGGGAAGATGGAGTAGACTTATGTTTCACTATTGCCCCTTCTAAGTACACCTAAAAACCTGGCACACAATACATAAAACAAATATAAGACTCTAAGAGAAGACAGTAGACTACTAGAACCCCTGGGACCGGAGGACAATACAGTGCTGAGTTGCCCTAAGTTTTACTTATGCCTCACATATTCCAGACTTGGAGCTATAGAAGCTGGCAACTTGGAAACAGGTACAGACAAAAGAATCCCTATAAAAACCTATTCTCTGTAGCCAAAGGACCAGGAAAGGAAGATAGAAAGCTTAGATAATAATCACTCTACAGTAGCCAATTTCATAGGATAAACCGGCCCCACCACCAACTCTACAGGACAAGGAGGGAGTCTAGACTTCCACCCTCACGATGCCCAATATCCCTGATGGAGTGATGTCAGAGAAGGCCAAGTACAGGGTCAGGACTTTCATCTCAGGCAGCAGGTAACAAGGCACCTCTGCAGTATCAGTGGAGTCCAAGCAAGGAAACAGAAGATTTAAATTAGACCCAGAGTCTTATAATACAAAAATGCTCAGGTTTCAATCAAATACTATTCATCATACCAAGAACCAGCAGTATCTCAAACTCAATGAATACAATCAAGAAATGACCAACACCAAAATGATAGGAATGTTAAAATTTATCAAAGACTTAAAGCAGCCATGATAAAAATTCTTTAATGAGCAATTGTGAACATGCTTGAACCAAACAAACAAAAAAAAAATAGAAAGCTCCAGCAAATACAATCTCAGCAGAGAAAATGAAGATACAAAAAAGAACCAGACCAGGAGCAGTGGCTCACGCCTGTAATCCCAGCACTTTGGGAGGCCGAGGCCAGTGGATCATGAGGTCAGGAGTTCAAGACCAGCCTGGCCAACATAGTGAAATCCTGTCTCTACTAAAAATACAAAAATTAGCCAGGCGTGGTGGTGCATGCCTGTAGTCCCAGCTGCTCAGGGGGCTGAGGCAGGAGAATCACTTGAACCTGGGAAGCAGAGGTTGCAGTGAGCGGAGGTCACGGCATTGCACTTGAGCCTGGACACAGAGCGAGACTTTGTCTCAAAATAAAGAAAGAACCAAATGGAAATACAGGAACTAAAATAAAAAGCTCAGTGAATGGGTTCAATAGCTGAATGGAAGACATGAAGAAAACTTTAGTGAACTGAAAGAAAAAACAAAAGAAATTATTGAACGTAATAGCGGTGGGAAAACAGACCAAGAAAAGGAAAAACAAAAACAAACAAAGCTCAAGAAACTGTGGTCTAGAACAAAAGATCTAACATTGGTGTCACAGTCTTAAAAGGATAGGAGAAAGAAAGCAGGGTTGAAAAGTGCTCAAAGAAATTATGGCTGACAACTTTACACACTTAGCAAGAAACATAAACATTTAGATCAAGAAGCTGAACAAACTCCAAATAAGGTAAACCCAAAGATATCCATGTCAAGACCTATCATAATCAAACTTCCGAAAACAAAAGACAAAAAAAAAAAAAAATCTTGAATGCACCTATATGAAGCCTACAAGAAAAAACTGGATTAACAGCAGATTTCTTATCACAAACCATGGAGGCAATAGGAAGTGGCACAATGTTTTTTAAGGGCTGAAATAAAATAATCATATACCTAGAGAAAATAATTTTCAGGAATGAAAGGAAAGTAACTCATATAAAAGAAAATTAGCATTTATTGCCAGTAGACCTACCCTAAAAGATTGGCTTAAAAAAACTCTATAAACAAAAAGGAAAAGATAAAAGAAGAAATCTTAAAACATCAAAAAGAACAAACAAAAAATGGAGAGTAAAAATATGTGTAAATACAATAAACTTTCCCTTTCCTCTTGAGTTTTCAAAAGCAAGTTTGACAGATAAAGGAAAAATTATTATGGTACTCTGTGATGTGGCTCTAAATGAAGGCAGAGCAAATATTTAAGACAATTACACTGTAAGTGAGGGAGAAGAAAAAGACAAGTGGAGGTAAGGTTTCTATACTTCACTTGAATTGGTAAAATGATAGCAGTGAACTGACAAGTGACATTTATATAATGAAATACACAAAACAAGCATAAAAAAACTATATAAAGACATTAAACTCAAATCAAAATGCAATTCTAAAAAAATATAAGTAACCCACAGGAATGCCGAAAAAGAAAACAGAAGTGAAAAAAAAACAGAAGACAAATAAATAGAAGTGTCAAGGGAAATTTTAAAAATACATTCACATGAATGAAAATGAAAATAAGCAAATCAAAATTTGTGGGACATAGTTAAGGCAGGACTGAGAGGGAAATTTATAGCACTGTATGCAGACTTTAGAAAAGAACAGACTCTAATCAATAATCAAAGAAGATATACAAATGACAAACATGAACAGATGTTCAACATCATTAGTCACTGGGACATGCAAATCAAAACCACAACAAAGTACCACTTCATACACACTAGGATGGCTATAATTAAAAACAGATAAACCAAAAACTTAAAAAAAAAAAAAAAAAAAGAGTAGAAAAATAACAAATGTTAGTGAGGAAGTAGACAAATTGTAACCCTCATACATTGCTGGAGGGGATGTAACATGGTGAAGTCAAGATGAAAAACAGTTTGGCAGTTTCTCAAAAAAGTTAAACAGAATTACCAAATGCCTCAGCAATTCTACTCCAAGGTATATACCCGCCCAGAGAACTGAAAACAGGTACTCAAATACTTATAAATGTTTAAAGCACTAACTCACTATAGCCAAAAGGTAGAAACAATCCAAATGTCCATCAACAGATGAATGAACAAATAAATTGTGGTAGTATATACAGAACAATAGAATATTATTCAACTATAAAAAGGAATGAAGTACTCATATATATTAGTAATACAATATAGATGAACATAAAAAATATGTGAAGAAGTCACATATAATTGGATTAATATGAAATATCCAGAATAGGTAAAAATGAAACAGTATATACTAATATATTGGTGGTTGCCAGGGAATGGGGGAGGGAGAAATGGAAAGCATCTGATTAACGGTTATGGTGTTTTCTTTGGAGTAATGTTTTGGAACTAGACAGAGATGGTGCTTGTACAATATTGTGAATGTTCCAAATGCCAGTGAATTGTTCCCTTTAAAATGGCTAATTTATGTTTATTTCACTTCAAAAAAACCTACCAAAAATAAGTACTCACAAAATATTAAGATCTTATAATACAGGTTCATTTTAATAATATTAAAAACAGAAATTATAAAACATTTAACAGTTTATAAATTAGTCATTTATTCTCAATTTAACAAATATTTATTGAGTATCTTCATGTACAATAATTTTTTGTGGGCCCTTGTTAGATATACGTTTTACAAAACATTATGCTTCCACATTAAATATATGTTAATTCTTAACGTTCTGAAAATACATTACAAAATTACAAAATAAATATCAAATTTTCTTTCACAACTTCATCTGTGATAAAGTTATCACTAAAAATATACTGGAGTTAATGCTCCTGAGACGATCTATTAGATAAAAACATCAAAGTAATTGTTAAATATCCCATCAATCCAAAAGCCACCGATTCTTTTCTTTTTGTGTTGCTGCTAAGGTTACTACGTTAAAGGAATATGAGTTATATTTTACTAAATGTACTTGCCAAGTTTGGCTATACTTTTCTATAGTTATTACATTAATTTAAAAATGTGAAATCCTTACAAGTTATAACCTTCTTTTATTATCAATCTGAGAAATACACTAATCATCTACATGAAAAAATAGTATTGGTAATAGCTAACACTGAATTCTCACTATGCTTTAAGTGTTTTATGTATATCATCTGTTATGCTCTGTGCTGTGTTTTATATACATCATGTCATGATTCTTAAAGCAAACCCAAGAGGCAGAATTATTATCCCCAATTAAAGAAGAAAACTGAGTCTCTTTAAGTGATCACCAGCTGTTTACTGATGTCAGGACACCATTCCAGGTCAATGTGACTCTAGAGCTCGTGTTCCACATTATACTGATTGTCTGAGATTTTGTCTATTTCTATTATAGAAAGAGGCAGAGCCTTATACTTAAATACAGCATTACAATATTATAGAAATATCTTTTTTTTTTTTTGCAAATGCCTTTTAAAATTTTTTGATGAATTTTATTTTGGGATTGCAAAAGCATTTTGCAATTGTTTCCTGCAACATTCCTGTGAAATAGACATGGTAAATAAGTGAAACAGAGGGACAGAAGATGGTTGTCTTCTAGGTGTTAAAAAGCAAAACATGCTGTATTATCTTTGCAACTTCCTGTGAATATATAATTATTTCAAAATTTAAAAAGTTATAAAAAACCACAACCAAAGCCAAAAACAACATGATTATTGATATCATTCCCCAAATTAGTAATTGTATAATATTCTAGGTATTATTCTTGAATAGGGAAAAAAAATCACAACATACAAAGGTTTTCTTTATTTATGGGTTACTATACGGATTGTAAGGTCTGAAGTAGGTCTAATACAGGGCCTAAGGTTTTCTTTAAATATACCAACATATGTATAGAGATGAGACCTGTTATTCAAATTATAAGTGGAATCCTCTCCCAATTCACAGTTTAGAAAAACACCAATTTGCCTTGATTGTACTGACCAGAGTCAGATTTACCTGCATCCATCTTTTGGGAATGAAACTGCCATAGTATTTTTGGGAAAAAATTATTTTACCAGACGCCCATAGCCTGTTCACCCTAGCCTTTTACTTCTGTCTGCCAATAATGCCTGCACCAAGTATCTATTTTTAAAATACAAAATATCATAGTTAAAAATCATAGGTAAGCTGACTTCAAGGCTTCATTCTTTACTCGTCTCAGTCACTTGAAATAAATACACTGATACAAAATGGGGAGTCCAACTATATATGCTTTTCCTTTTTCTTGAGCTTTATTAAGACATTAATCTCACATTATCCCTCATCTCTTTCTAAATTTCTCAAGTGAACTGTTTTTCAAGTGAACTGTTCCTATTTTCAATGTCTATCTTGTAGGAAATTGAACAAATGCCACTGTAACAAATGCCATAAGTAAGAACAAAATACTTCTGGATCCAAGAATTGGAGAAAAACCTTCTGGAAAATACACTGAATAAGTTCAGCCTTAAAAGGACAGAGCTGGCTTTCAAGATGTGGGGATGGCTAATTGGAGAAGGCATAAAAGCCTGAGTAGTAGCACAAGCTGATAAACAACAAATATACTAGCATAATGATTATAATATTAACAGTAATGTGAAGCAGCTGCAAAAAAAAATGGCAATTTTAAGCTGTGCCAATAGGCATATAGTTATCAGTGTAACAAGTGCTTCTACTTTGAACCTTTACCGTGAGCCAGGAACAATGCTCCATGTTTGTTTGTTTGTTTGTTTGTTTATCTGAGACAGAGTCTTGCTCTGTTGCCCAGGCTGGAGTGCAGTGGCACGATCTCAGCTCACTGCAAGTTCCGCCTCCTGGGTTCACGCCATTCTTCTGCCTCAACCTCCTGAGTAGCTGGGACTACAGGCACCTGCCACCACACCTGGCTAATTTTTTGTATTTTTAGTAGAGATGGAGTTTCACCATGTTAGCCAGGATAGTTTGATCTCCTGACCTCATGATTCCCCTCCCAAAGTGCTGGGATTACAGGCATGAGCCACCGTGCCCGGCCAATGGTTCATGTTTAAATGTACATTACTTCACCTAAATTTTACAATAATCCTATATGGTAATACTACGGAATTTACACTCAGAGGTATTAATTATAGAGTTGTCAGGAACAAAGTCAGAATTCACACCCTCATCTGTCTGACACCAAAGCTTATATTCCTAACCACAACACAGTAATTACTGTTTCAAGTCACAGGAAGGAACAGTTGTTAAGAAATTTGTATTCAGTCACACAGGGCTATTATGTGTCATTTCAGGCACACATTAAAAACTAGAGTACTCCAGAATGGGAATGAGTTGGATGGATCATGCCACATAAAAAACTCTTTAAAAAAACAGTGCACTTAGCTAAGAGAAAATCCATAAAAATGACTAACAGTCTCTTCAAATACTTGAAAAGTTATTGTGAAAAAGAGGCAGAATCCTTTTTGTAGTATTACTCCAGAAAAAAAGATGTGACTGTGGATCAAGAGAGAATGGGCTTTCAAATAATTAGTAGTGCAAAGTAAAGACACAGGCAGTTTAGGGGGTGGTAAGTTATTAGTCTCTGGAGATACTCATATAGAGGTTGCATGAGGAACTGTCAAAGAATGATGGAAAAAGGATTCCTGCACTGATGAGAGCTGAAATCAGGGGACCTATGGATTGCATAACCCTGAGATAAGTTCCATAAAGCTATGCTATCAATTTCTCCTCTAGAGTACAGATGTGTTTTTGGAGGACTCCCTCCACCCACTCACCCCCAAGCTCAAACAAAATCAAAAGAAGCAGAAATAGAGACAGAAGCAGGCCAGTAACAACTGGGTGGGAGGAAGGGAGTAGGATGCTTACTTATTCTCCCACAATCCTATTTTATTCAGTTTCACCCAGATGTATTTGTTTACCTTAAGACAAAAAATATAGCTTTTTTTTTTTTTTTCTCTTTTTCTTTTTTTGAGACAGAGTCTCGCTCTGTCGCCCAGGCTGGAGTGCAGTGGCGCGATCTCGGCTCACTGCAAGCTCCACCTCCCGGGTTCACACCATTCTCCTGCCTCAGCCTCCTGAGTAGCTGGGACTACAAGCGCCCGCCACCACGCCAAGCTAATTTTTTGTATTTTTAGTAGAGACGGGGTTTTACCGTGTTAGCCAGGATGGTCTCGATCTCCTGACCTCGTGATCCACCCACCTCGGCCTCCCAAAGTGCTGGGATTACAGGCATGAGCTACTGTGCACGGCAAAATACAGTTTTTATGATTACTGTGTAACTGAGCATAGCCATACTGTTCTATGTATCTTTGAGTAGTGAGAATGATATGATCATTTATAACCAAGCTTTTTCCACCGAATTCATCAAATAATTTCATAAAGATTTACGGGACTCTATTAATTTATAAGTACTGCACCAGGTTCTGGACATACACCTACTCTTAGAGAGTTTGGTGGTACAGCGTTATAAAAAAAAGTTTATACAAGATGCAATCGAGGTCCCAAAAATGGGATGGTTAGGAAAGGATCCAGAGAAGGTGACTGAGATAAGAAAGTACCTTCTGGGCCAGGCGCGGTGGTTCACGCCTGTAATCTCAGCACTTTGGGAGGTCAAGACGGGTGGATCATCTGAGGTCAGGAATTTGAGACCAACCTGGCCAACATGGTAAAACTCCATTTCTACTAAAAATACAAAAATGAGCCGGGTGTGGTGGTGGGTGCCTGTAATCCTGGTTACTCAGGAGGCTAAGGCATAAGAATCGCTTGAACCCGGGAGGCAGAGGTTGCAGTGAGCCGAGATTGTGCCACTGCACTCCAGCCTGGGCAACAGAGTGAGACTTTGCCTTTTTTTTTTTTTTTTTTTTTAAAAGTGCCTTCTGGGTGACAAAGAAACCTTCTAGGCAAAGGGAAAAAGCATAAGCAAAGTCCTTGGAGGGCAACACTGAATAGTGCACATAGACCCTCAAAGTGGTTCTTAATAAGCTTAGAAGATAGGAGAAAGATAAAGGGCAAGCTAAAACATAAGGCAGAAAAGTGGGCAGAAGCCAGATCACAGTGTCTTAATCACCATACTAGGAATATGAATCATATCCTATAAGCCAGCATTCTGAAACTCATTGGTCTCAGAGCCTCTTATACACTTAACGATTGTTAAGGACACCAAAGAGCTTTGGTTTATGTGGGTTACATCTAGCAATAGCACATTAGTAATTAAAAGTGAGAAACATTAACTCACTTTAAAATAACAATATGACATGTCAGCATAAATGACATGATTTCGTGAAAAAATTCTCCAAAACCAAAAAAATTCAGTGTAACATTATATTTTTGCAAATCTTTTAAAATGTCTGGCTTAATAGAAGACTACTGGATTTTCATATCTGCTTCTCCAAAAGATTATCATATATTATTTGGGTTGGAGTCAATGAAGAAAATCAGACTCATACAGATACAGTTGGAAAAGGAGTACTTTAGTAGCCTTTTCAAATAATTGGAAATATTCTTTTTCAATTCTATACTAAAACCTAGTATTAATTTCTTAAAAGTTAACTGCAAGTGATAGAAAACCATATTAATGAATATATACTATTCATGTTCATATCAGTGAATATATTGTTATATTGATAGACTTTGCACTGTCATTTGAAAAATACTGGTATATGGAGTTACACAGATCCTCCAAATATTAATACATTAGAATTGTATAACAAAAATTATACAATTGTAAAAATCACATTCATTATAATACCACCAATCTCAGAGAAGTCTAAGTATTGGGAAACTCTTATGGTCATAGTGGCAGATACAAGGTTTTTTGAATTTTATAATTGGCAACTAATACTGTCAACTGTTTTCCTTACAGCGACAAGTTCATTTTGTTCATTGTTGAGAAAATATCTCCCAACTACACAGGTCTGAATAAACATAGTTTGTGTGTTGATCATTCTTTCAAGTAAAAACAGTGTTCTATGAAAAATATTGCCTTGTTGAGCTTGCAACTTGTCTTAATCTATTTTCTGTTGCTATGACAGAGACCGGGTAGTTTATAAAGAAGTTTCTTTAGCTCCTGGTTCTTTAGGCTGGTAAGTTCAAGACTGGGCAGCCATATCTGCTGTCTTCTGGTAAGGGCTTCATGCTGCATCAAAAAATGATGGAGGAATGGAAGAGAAACTGACACGTGCAGAAAATAGGAGTGCAAACAAAACAGGCAACCTTGCTTCATAACGACCTGATCTCATTGTAACTAACGTAGTCCTCAGAGAGTGAGAACTCACTAACTCCCTCAAGACTGCACTGATTCTTTTATGAGAACAGATTTTTCATGATCCAAACGCGTCTTAAACCACCACCTCTCAACACTGTTACATTGGGGACCAAGCGTCAACATGAGTTTTGGTAGAGACAAACCATATTCAAACCACAGCACAAGTCAATCACACAAGTGCTTTACCTCAAGACAATCTCTGTATTGTGGTATGCAGAAGTGCTTGATGTACTTTCCATATTGTGACAGAATATTAAGGACATACACAAAATAGTCAAGATTTAATAAAATTACTGCTTTCTGATGGACATTCTTATGTGAAAATGGCTTTTGAGGGTTTGGGCTGTTAGAGAAAAGTAGCAAAAAAACACAATGCCTACTAGTACAGTTTGGTACCACCACTGCTGTTTACCATGAGGACAAATATCAACTAGTGAAAAAGGCAACTAACATCGTAGAATTATTATGAAAATAGTTGTGAACTATTTTGTGAAAGCCCTAAAGGAGTCTTAAGGATCCCTATGGTACACGGACTGCACTTTCAGAACAACTTCTATAAACAATAAAGAGCCATTTTTTTTTTTTTTTTTTTTTTTTTTTTTTTTTTTTGAGACGGAGTCTCGCTCTGTCGCCCAGGCTGGAGTGCAGTGGCGCGATCTCGGCTCACTGCAAGCTCCGCCTCCCGGGTTCACGCCATTCTCCTGCCTCAGCCTCCCGAGTAGCTGGGACTACAGGCGCCCACAACCGCGCCCGGCTAATTTTTTGTATTTTTTAGTAGAGACGGGGAAGAGCCATTTTTTTTTTTTAAGAGTTTTAAGTAACCTATATGGGACTTCTGCAATGCAAGATTTCCCCAAGGTATCATTTTATAGAGTGATAACGCTTACAGCTGAGTATCAATGGCCTGAAGACATAGTGAGGATTAAGACCTGAAGGAAAGCAACTGCAATAAGGAAGAAGCATGGGGACTGGAAGGAGACAGGTTAATGGGATAGAGGCTTAGGTGACAAGAGTAGATGAGGGATTGGAAGTGGCTAAGGTGCTGTCTCTAGGCTTCTTTACTGAGGAGGAAGATGGTGCCATTCACTGAATTTGAGAATTGGGGAAGGAAGAACAAATGGGGATGAAGAAAGGAATTCAGGATAGTTTGTACTCTACAATGAAGTTCTAACTGAGAAATCAAGTATGTAGCTGGTCAATGAAAGAGCCGATTTTCATAATGGCTTTATTTCAAGCTTGTGTAAGAACAATATCCAAGCCTAACAGGTCTAGAGAATAGGATGAGGAAGGCACAACGGCAGAAAAGTTCTGGATTAGAGTGTAATATGGCATCTGTTCCCTCCCAGCCCCATGAATATCCGGATATTTATGTGTTTGAGTTTTTAGAGAAAGGGAATGCAGGGAAATGATTAAGGAGCTGTTTTGAAGAAGGGCTTTGTAATATAAAGGGGACACTGTATTAATTAGGGAAACATCAGCTGTTGTAAAGAAATCTCGATTGTTTACTACACAAGAAGTTTAGTTCTTGCTCAAGTACCAATGTGAGTGTTCCTGGTTGGCAGATGGCCTTTTATGCAGTAATTCAAGGAATTATGCTCCTTTCCTCTTCTGACTTTGCCATTCTCCCCAGTACCTTGAAGTCTTTTGATACAGCTGGCCGATAGAGTACAGAAAGCACAACTATTTCTTAATTATCTTGGCAAACACTAGTCATATGGCTCTGCCTAGATGCAGGGGTTGTGGTGAGAAATTTAATCTTTGGTGGGTAGTTGCTTCCTAGCAATAAAAACATATTAGAGGAAGACATGCATGAATAGCCGGTATATAGTTCGCCATTTCTTCACAGAGGCACATAAAGCAGGTTCATAAGTGATAAAGTATGACATTAGTGAGGACATAGGAGAACTTTCTCCATTTCTACATGAAATGTGACATCAATCTTAGCACCATGAAGGCTCCCGTACTTTCTGGCATTTCCTCTTGGGGAAGCAGCAGAGATGATGATGCTTGATTAGAGACAGCTGTTCTATGGACAAGCCGGTAACCAAGCCGATGCTTATGCATAGAGGGAAGTCTGCTTTTCAAAAAACAAACAAACAAAAAAACCCACGAGATATCTCTAGAAGACTTTCAGAAATATTAGAAAGGAATTTCAATGGAGAATGAAGCCCTGTGCAAACATCTAGGGTAATGGCCAAAATAGGCTATTTGGCCTATTATAATAATGAAAAATAGGCTATTAATGTAATTCTGATTCCATATGTATTTACAGGGTTAGTGTGAGGGACAGACTTGGATTATCAGTTTCAGACACAGTGAGTTTCAGGTGCCCATGGAACATCCAGGTAGTAATATGCAGGTTACAGAAGACACACATCTCAGGAGAAAGTTATGAACTAAAGACAGAAATTAGGAGTCACAATACAAAGGCAGAGTAAATGAAATCATGAAGGTATAGAGTTAAGAAAAGAGAATTTTATTTTTCACTTTATTTTTAATTTTTATTTTTAAACATCAACAGAGAATTTTGAATTCATCAGCTTTTGGTTCTAAAAATCTGTGTTACCAACACTACCTAGAACATATGTGCCATACAACCAAAAACAAATCTGCACTATCACTGCAAGATCATGTACTAATCTATTAACAAACATTTTAAGTGCTTTTAACCACGTTGTCCACTTGTAAATACTCCAAGTATACTGCAGCAGATAAATACTAGCTTCATGTCTTACTGACATGCCTTTAAAATGTTTTTTGAAGGACTCATGAGTTTTGTAACTCACAAAGCAAACAGCTGGACCTTACTACTAAGAATGCATTAACTAAAATCTCTGCTAGCATTTTTTTCCAAAATAAAACTAAACATAATATTGTAGAAGATGTGAAGACGGTTGAAAGTAAATTAGTCAGGAAGACATTAAACATTTTTTAATGCACTTACTGATGGAAAAATAAAACAGGAGTAAATTATATATAAGCTTTGTAATTCAGCTAAAATATTAATTTTGATATTAAACTGGTAGGAATATTCAGAGATTTCCTTAAATTCTCAGCAGAAGTCCATACTGCCATTAAAATAGATGTGCTTTGATTGTTGAAATAAATATCATACCAAGAAGATTAAAGCATTTTCAAAATCAAGAAAGAAATGCCAGAACTGTCTACAAAGCTAAATTATTTTCACACTTCAACAACTGCACCTGGTGCTCCACTCACTAGTAAGTAAAAAGAATAAGAAGTAACTAGGATTCAACTCCAGCTGGGTTTGGATATCATTAACTAAAACCTAATGCAGCAGCTGTTGAAAATTAGAATTAGCAATGCTGAAAACGTGCTATTATTTCACTGGAGTTTGATATGCATCATATTCTAGAGCAATGGTTCTCAAATTGAGCATGCGCCAGAATTACTTGGAGCATTTGTTAAAATACAAATTCCTGCCTTCCCACATTCCCTAGCTACTAATTCCAAGGACTAAGAATTTGTCAATCCAGTTCCCAATGCCGATATGATGGTCCAGGAACACTTTGAGAATCAGTGTTCTAGAGGGCATTTCTGTTGGCTTATTAAGAAGACAGATACAGAATATTATCTTTTCCATGTAACTAATTAATTTGTACCCCATTAACTGGAATTTTAGATATAGCTTAGATCTGTGAAAAACAACTTAATGGTATAAACTAGTTGTGAGGGTATTCTGGTCATCATGTCAATTATCTTTTAACTCATGGCACTGATTCTACTGGACTAATTGGATTTCCCATCTTCCTCACTGCTCCCCACCAACCACTAAGTCTCCTAAGGCTAGTCAGTTCCTCCTTAAAGGATGCTGTAACCATCATTATGAAAAGCACGAGTGAAATGTTTACATTGTTCTTGAGCATAAACTGTTATAAAACCCTTTGAAAATGCAACATTAATTAATTCTGAATCATGGTCATTACCCCACACCCTTTTAAACTGAAACTGTTTTTGGGGTACAACCAAGAATTCAAGAACCATGTTAAAGATATTAATCTAGGAACATTCTCTTATATGAAGAAATTCTGATTAAACTACAATTTCCAGTCCTGGCTCACTAGTTAAAAACTGAAGCTCAAGTAGATTGTACACTACCCATTGTGAAGACTAAAACAGTGAGTTAAAAATTTTTTTTGGACTGGGTCTCACTCTGTCACCCAGCTTATAGTGTAGTGGCATGATTAGGGCTCACTGCAGCCTCGACCTCCCAGGCTCAAGTGATCCTCTCACCTCAGCCTCCAGAGTAGCTGGGACTACAGGCGCGTGTTACCATGCCTGGCTAATTTTTGTATTTTCTGTAGATACAGGGTTTCAGCATGTTGCCCAAGCTGGTCTCAAACTCCTAGGCTCAAGCGATTAGCCCACCTCAGCCTCCCAAGATGCTGGGATTAACGGTGTAAACCATTGCACCTGGCCTAATACTTTTTATATTTTACAGCTCTGTATCTTCTGAGAAACTGTTATAGCTTTTCAGTTGAATTTGTATTTTTAATGAATCTTTAAAAATTAGTCACAGGTATTAATATTCTAAAGATGTTCTTTTCTAAACATCGATTTCCAAAAATTGTCTTCCTTTGCATTTGTCTTGTGTAACAAAAAAGAACCATTATTCAGGATCCTGTAAACTACAATTCTTTACTAGTGACACTTCAACATGCCCACAATGCAATGATAATTGATATTCTCAATAATGACCAGTAAAATGCTGGACAGTTGTATCAATTGACAAAAACTAATGCTGGACCATAATTTGAGTTTTAATTGTGTTTTACTGAATTTTAATTACATGAAACAAGTGTAAGAAAAAAAATTCTCAAGTAGAATATTCTTCATCTTGCAGACTACCATTTACTATACAATAGACATTTTAATATCTACTTTAAAATAATTTGTTGATCTTTACATAGCCTATATATTAGCTTTTTAAATCCATTAATATTTTTGGCTTATTTTCCTATGCCAGAAATAAAATTACAATCATTATGAAAAGGTAGGGGTTGATAAAATTAATGGTGATGAGGCAAAGTAACTCAAAACTGTTTTATTAGTTACTCTGCCTCATCCTCATTAATCTATTTGAATTAGGCAACATAAATTTAAGTACCTTCTAACTGAACACTGGAACCAATCAAACCATGAAAACCGAAAAAAAACCATGTAGAATTAATGTGACTTTTTGGGGGAGGAGAGCCTAACTTGTTTAAAAGCTACTTCTTTCTCTGAAAGAAAGGTGATAACCATTATTACCCAGTATACAACAGACACACAAATTTGCTTAAAAAAATATATACATACTAAATTAAACCATATGGGAGACAGAGTTCTTCACTCCGCAATCTAAGAAACATTAAAAGGAAGTGAAGGATAATGTTAAAAGTGAAAGTTTGAGGTGATTTGATCTCTACCAACCTAATGTTACACATAGCACAGTCAAAGCTAAAGCTCCATACATGTCAAGACTGTTTAGTATAATATTCTAGGAATATCACACCTGACTAATCCTCAGAGGTTTTTTCCTCTAATGGCGCCAAGACTCTGAAGGACACAGTGAAAGTGGCAGAAAAGTCAGAGATTAAAGTGGTCAGATAACTAGTGCAGGACCACGATTTCTGAGACTAGAGTAATCTAAGAATCATATAGAAAGTTAGATTACCTTAAAATAGATTACAGGGTATAACAAATTCCATGGGACTGGGGAATCTGTATTTTTAAAAAGCTCCCAAGGTGATATAAGAGCAGGTGGTCTAAAATCGATAACAGAAGATATTAGAAAGCAACACAGGTGTCAACATTTGTTGACTCTGGTTTGTGACCTTGTAGGTACCATTCTCCATTTTACCCTTTTATAGCTAAAATTTTATAGGAGTCTCTGTAGCATAATCTCTCATATTTGGAGACCATTTTATTTCTAATGTACTCCCAGTTTATTTCCCAATTTTGGCTTTTTTTTTTTTTTTGGTGGCCTAAGAAAACCTAGAAATAATAAGCCTAAATAAAACAAAGTTCAAAAAATAAAGAAAATAGAAATTTTAGGAATAAGATTACTTGATGGGATCTATCAAATTACTCAAATTCTTAAATCTTAATTTATAATTACTAACATTTATATTTGTACATTAAAAGATAACGTACTAATTATCTAGACCCATACACACCATAGAAAAGGCAGACTGTTAGACTAGATAATAAAGCAAGATTCAACCATATCCTGACCACAAGAAAACCACTTTAAATGAGAGAAACATTAAATAACTTAAAAGGAAAAGGATGAAAAAAATATATCATGTTATCACAAATCAAAAAAAGCTGGTATAGCCATATTAATGACAAACAGATCTCAGAGTAAAGAATATTGGCAAAGATAAAAAGGATCATTTCATAACGATAAAGGGGTCAATTTATCAAAAAGACATAACAATCCTAAACACTTTTGTACCTTTATAAGAAGAGTTTTAAAAACATATGAATTAAAAACTCACAGGAAAAACAGACAAATCTGCAAGTATAATCAAAGATTTCACCATCATGCTCACAATAATTGATAGTAAACAGAAAATCACTAAGATACAGCAAATTTGAACAGTCATCAACTAATTAGCCAATTGGCATTTAGAGATCACACCATCCAGAATGCAGATACACATTCTTTTCAAGAGTACATGGAACATGTGATAAGATAGACCACATTCTCACTCATAAAATGAGGTTCAAAATATTTGAAAGTACTCAAATCATACAAAATATGTTCTGACTAAAACAGAATTAAATTTAAAATAACAGAAAAGACATTTGAAATGCCCACAAATACCTGGACTAAATAACACACTTCAAGTAACCCAGAGGACAAAGAAAAAAACAAAAAGGAAAGTAGAAAAGTATTTTGAACCTAATAAAACAAAACCATCAAAATTGTGAGATGTAACTGAAGCAGTGCTTTAAGGGAAACACATAGCACTACACGATCATATTAGAAAAGAAGGCAATTCTAACATCAGTGACCTAAACCATAGCTAGTTCTTTGTGCCCCCCCAAAAAACAAAATCAATAAAACTGATAAACTTCTAACCAGACTAATAAGAAAAAAAGAGAAGATACAAATTATCAATATCAGAAATGACAAAGGAGAAAACACTACAGACAATAAAGGAATATTATAAGCAACTGTAGCCAATAAATGTGATAAATTGCTAAATTCCTTGAAACACAAAAATTAACAAAGCTCACGTATAGCTAAACAGAATAACCTTTTAAATCTATCAAATGTATAAATAAAAAACCTTGGCACAAAAAACAAAAACAAACCTTTCTCACAGATAAACAAAAGGCCCAAATGGCTTAGAAAATTCTACCAAACAAACAAACAAAAATACCAATACCAAAAATACCAACACAAGAAAACATCAACACAAACTCTTGAAGAAAACTGAAAAGGAAAAAATGCTTTCCAATTGAGTCTCTGAAGCCAGCCTTGATATCAAAATCAGACATGAAATCCCTTATAAACATAGAGACAAAAATTAACAAAATTTAGTGAAATGAAAGGACAATTATCATACCTATGTAGTTTATCCCAAGGATACAGATTGATTTAACATGCAAAAGTTAATGTAACTTACCTTATTAAACAAGCTAAAGACCATGTATTCATCTTAATACATGCACATAAACAAAATCCAACATCAATTCATGATAAAAATCTCAGCAAACTGGGAATAGAAGGGAACTTCCTCAAACTAATAAAAGGGTCTCCTTTTATTTCAGTTCAGCTGGTATCATACTTCACTGAAAGACAGACTGGATACTTTCACCCTAAAACTGTGAAGGAGGCAAGAATGTCCACCCTCATCAGTTTTATACAACACTGTCTTGGAGGCTCTAGCCTGTGCAATAAGGCAAGAAAAAGAAAGGCACACAGATTAGAGAGCAAGAAGTAAAACTGTCTTGTCACAGACAGCATGACTGACTGTGTAGAAATTCTCAAAGAATCTATCAAAAAAGCTATGAGAATTAATGAGTTTAGCAAGGTTGCAGTATATAAAAACCAATATACCTAAATCAACTGTATATTACTAACAACAGACAATCAGAAATTCACATTAAAAAATACCATGTAAAATAGCACAAAAATATAAACAAACTTTGCAATAAGATGCACAAGACCATACAGTAAAAATTATAAAAAACTGCTGAGGCCCGGCGGGGTGGCTCACACCTATAATCCCAGCACTTTGGGAGGCCGAGACGGGAGGATCACAAGGTCAGGAAATCGAGACCATCCTGGCTAACACGGTGAAACCCCATCTCTACTAAAAATACAAAAAACTAGCCGGGCGAGGTGGCGGGCGCCTGTAGTCCCAGCTACTCGGGAGGCTGAGACAGAAGAATGGCATGAACCCAGGAGGCGGAGCTTGCAGTAAGCCGAGATCATGCCACTGCGCTCCAGCCTGGGCAACAGAGTGAGACTCTATCTCAGAAAAACAAAAAACAAAAAACAAAAAAAACACTGTTGAGAAAAATTAAATAAGATCTAAATAGATATGCCACATTCATGATTAAAAGACTACTGTTAAGATGTCAGTTCTCCCAGAATTTATATACAGATGCCATGCAATCCCAATGAAAACCACAGGGCACTTTTTGGTATGACTTGACCAACTAATTCTAAAACTTGTATGGAAATGTAAATAATTTGGAATAGGCAAAACAAATTGAAAGATAATGAACAACTTAGTTGCTAGTTTCATAAAGTTCTCATTTTAGTTGGTTGTTTATTCCCAAACTAGTTTATGGCAGTTTTCTCTGTTACTGTAACTGCAAAAATCAAAGACATATGAGTGTGAAATGAAAGAGGACTATTGCTTTCATGAAAATCAAATTGGATACTCCAGAAAGACCTACGAAATACTGGTCTTAGATCAGATATTGACAAAGAAATTGCAAAAGACTTGAGGGGAAAATCTGGAGATCTAAGTTGTTTTGCAAAGGTGTTAAATTTTTTGGTTACATTTTAAAGGAAGTCCAAAATGGAAAATATAGACTAAGTATTATAGGTATGCTTTTATTAAACATCAGTTGATAACACACAAACTCGTTTGAATCTTATCTTTTCCTCTTAACATTACAAACAAGCTAGTTCTCCCATATTATTGAAAACATTGTTCTTTTAAATAGTTGCATCTGGCACAGGCTTTTAAAGTTACTGAATCCGTGCATACACATACTGACGTCTACCTATAATGAGGTACAGTCATTCATTTCTCACTCTTCCTGAATTGACAAGTAGGAATTAAAGATAATATGGATTAAGAAGAGTTTAAAATTGGATTCTCAATACAGATGTCACAGGCAATGACTACTTCTTTACTTAAAAAAAAAAAAAGTCCTGGCTGAATATTTGTCCCCTTTATTCTCATCTATTACCTGTTTATTCAAATCTATAAAAGCAGCTTCTTCAAAAAACTACCGACCACAAAATTGCTATTAACTCAACAACCTGTGGCAGTTATCAAAACACTTCCCACTTCAAAGGTGAACAGTAAAAACAATTACCTATGTGGAGTTTTAAAAAAGGGTTTTAAAAACATCCCTCACTTATGTGTGAAGGCAAAAATATACACTGACATTTCATGCCTGGTGTCTAGTTGCTGTCTTCCTATGTTTGCTTTCTAGGGAATCAATAAAATAAAAATAATAAGGATAGAAATGGTAATGGTAGGCCGGGTGAGATGGCTCACGCCTGTAATCCCAGCAATTTGGGAGGCCAAGGCGGGTGGATCGCCTGAGGTCAGGAGTTCGAGAACAGCCTGGTCAACATGGTGAAACCCCATCTCTACTAAAAAACACCAAAATCAGCTGGGCGTGGTGGTGGGCACCTGTAATCCCAGCTACTTGGGAGGCTGAGGCAGGAGAATCGCTTGAACCCGCGAGGCGGAGGTTGCAGTGAGCTGAGATCACACCATTGCATTCCAGCCTGGGCAACAGCCCTAGACTCTGTCTCAAAAAAAAATAAAAACGACGTGCATAGCTCTTTACATCTAGAACCTGCTGGTCTTTCAGGCCTAACTGGGGTTCATTCTGTTGATCTGATGCATTCTTCTCCTTGACTTTGTACTTCAGCCCAGTTAAACAGCACTGGAGGTTTCCTTTTCCGTCAGTTTGTCCATTGTCAACAGATAACAGATGTCATCATTAAAAAGCTTGGTAAAAAGTTTAACTGGATTATATCCAGTTGATTTAGTCCATTCCTCAGTGCAAATACATTTAATGTCACCATCTTTATTAGAATGTTCTAGCTCTGGCTTCGGCTTCTGTTGGTTCCCAGGCAGCTTCAGGGTCAGTTCTGTCAGAAGATACTTAAGTACTTTGCCCAAATGATGCAATGTATAGGTTCTGAAGGTGTGTTACAAATTGTACAGTCAGGAGAGGTTCTCTGTGTTGGCTTAGGATGACATTCATAACACTTGGTCACACCCTTTTTCATAGTAGTTATTTGTCCAAGATATCCAGCAGTTCCAGTTCCAGTAAGAGGAACATCAGCTGCGAGGCACATTCTATTAACATGGTTTCGGGCAGCTCTGTTATCTAAAGCATTCATAACCAATAAAAACTATCAAAAAATTCCACATTGTAGTCAGGGTTCATGATGCTGTAATGGTAGGCAATGATATTAGTTTTCAGGTAAAATTGCAGTGCACTTTCCCTGGCAACCTGTGCCTTTGATCTTCCAACATGTTTCTTTTGAAACAAAAACTATCTGTTGAGGTTGGTGACATCAATAGTAACTAGATCAATCAGGTCAATTGGGAGAAGCCGGTGAGCACCAGGTTCTTGAGGAGCTCACAGCGCTGAGACTCTGAGAGTTCATTTAGCAGAAAAGGGGGATGAAGCTGAGCTCATATGGGATAAGGATGACCCATATGCAATGGATTTTGTCACCTCTGCTGCAAACCTCAGGATGCATATTTTCAGTATGAATATGAAGAGTAGATTTGATATCAAATCAATGGCAGGGAATATTATTCCTGCTATTGCTACTACTAATGCAGTGATTGCTGGGTTGATAGTATTGGAAGGATTGAAGATCTTATCAGGAAAAATAGACCAGTGCAGAACAACAGTTTTGAATAAACAACCAAACCCAAGAAAGAAGCTTCTTGTGCCTTGTGCACTGGATCCTCCCAACCCCAATTGTTACATATGTGCCAGCAAGCCAGAGGTGACTGTACAGCTGAATGTCCATAAAGTGACTGTTCTCACCTTACAAGACAAGGTAGTGAAAGAAAAATTCACTATGGTAGCACCAGATGTCCAAAGTAAAGATGGGAAAGGAACAATCCTAACATCTTCCAAAGAGGGAGAGACAGAAGCTAATAATCACAAGAAGTTGTCAGAATTTGGAATGAGAAATTGCAGCTGGCTTCAAGCAGATTACTTCCTCCAGGACTATACTTTATTGATCAACATTCTTCATAGTGAAGACCTAAGAAAGGATGTTGAATTTGAAGTTGTTGGTGATGCCCCAGAAAAAGTGGGGCCAAAACAAGCTGAAGATGTTGCCAAAAGCATAACCAATGGCAGTAATGATGGAACTCAGCCTTCCACCTCCACAGCTCAAGAGCAAGATGATGTTCTCATAGTTGATTCGGATGAAGAAGATTCTTCAAAGAATGCTGACGTCAGTGAAGAAGAGAGAATGCACAAGAGGAAATTAGACCAGAAAGAATCTCGGTACAAAGAGGTTACGTACAGAACAGAAGGAAGAGCTTGATGATGTCATAGCATTAGATTGAACAGAAATGCCTCTAAACAGAGCCCTCTTAATACTTATTTATCTGGGCAGAACCAGATTATGTTATGTCCTTTGTTCCAAAGGGAAAAAACTGACACCAGTGACTTGAAAATGATTCTGCTCCCTTTGAAAGCATTCATTTAGCTAGAACTGTTAGACACACTGCAGTATGCTATACTGAAAGTAGGAGTATAGTTTTAAAAAACCTTTGAACAAAGTATGTGCATAACCAGTCATGAGAAAAAACAACACAATGCATGTCTTTTTAATGTAAATACCCTTAGGTATCATTAACAGTTTCAAAATATTGTGGTTTAGTAAAGTTGATACCTGGTTATAAATATTATGCCCTTATTTTTGGCTAGAAGAATGAATTTTAGCCTAGATCTAACCATTTTTATACTCTTAACCGACTGAAACAGATTCAAAGAAGTATCAAGTGCTATGCATTGAAACTTGTTTTTAAATGTTAAATGGCACTATGTACATTAATGTAAAACAGTGTTAATTTACTCACATTTTCAGTTTGTACTGCCTGGTATGTCTGTGTATGAAGCCAATTTTTGTGTATTGTTATAGTTTCAGGTTATTTATAGTAGATGTTTTGTAAAACTCAGTGACTATGCTTATGGACCAAATAAATGGCATCTGCATTCTTGTTACATAATAGATAAATAAACAAATGGTAACGGTGTCAACTAGAAAGCTAAGAACTAGTACAGCTGTAATGTCCAAAAATGTCAGTACTGTCTGTTACTGCTATTTATTTAACGGTCTTTATTTTCTTATCTTCTAATTCTACATAACAAAAATAATGCCACATTTCAAAATTATGTGACTAAATAGTGCTAGTATTTACTACCACAGAACCTTTCTCCTCCCCAGTGTTTTGGCTGCTGAACTGAATATAGATTATCAAAGATTTGTTGTGAGCCTAACATTTCAATGGTTCTATAAATTTTATAGCATTTCATCTTACTTGCTCTGAGACTTCAAATACAAAAGCACTTTTTCTAAATTTTCTAAAATAAACATTACTATTATAATCCAAAGAAAATGTATTCTCACAAAATATGGTACAAATATAGTCACCCAACTAAATATTAAATATTTATTTCTATACATGTTATTTCATGGCTTCCTGTATATATTTATTGATAAATACTAAAGCTGATATATGGAAAGACTTGATATATTTAGTAAGGTCATATTTCAGAAGCATTGTTAATGCAGATAAGACATATACATCCACATTTTTCAACAAGAAAGATGTTACTTCAGTTCCAAACGACCACACTTAAGGTAGGGTGCAGACATATATAGAATATAAGACAGGACTGTAACAATCAAGTCTTCAGTTACTTTTCACTTCTGACTACATGACTATAGTAAACAAGATACCCCCATCAACTGATTCTTGGGGATAAAAAATCCAATTACTGTCTTGCTTTACAATAAATTTAGAATGAAATGTTTTGTTAATCAATTGTTAAATCAGGTAAAGCATAAGGTACTTTAAACTGATTATTTGGTCTCATAAAATGATTCAATCTAAAGGCTTAATTTAGAGTCACCTACAAAATGACCCTGTATTCTACGCTGTTAATCTTAAAAGTTTAATAGTTCTTAAACTTACATAATTTATTATTTTTTACCGAGAATCATCAATGTAGGACTAATTCTGATGAAATACATCTAGATTATTTCCCCTTTCCATCAGCCCATCTCCCAACCAAACAATACTTAGAATTATCACAAAGAGTCTTTCTAATCACACTTATTTAACTTTGTAGTATATTTTGAATTAGAAGGCACAATTAATAAAACTGTTCTCTATATAGAAAGATTTGTTATAAGGGTCCCCTATACCAGATGTGTCTGTTATTTCTCTGAGAAAATCTAATCTTGGAAGGGCTGGGGGAAAGGAAGAATAATAGCATGGCTCCTCTTTAGCTTCACTTTAAACGGCCACCATGATTAGAGAGGGCAAGGTTTCAGACATGCGTTTAGGAAGCATGTAGTCATTTAACTTTTTCATGTGGTGTAAAGCTTGTAAACAAGAAGTCAGAAAAGTAAATTCCTATGAATCATATACTTTTTACAAAGTATTTCAGTTAACATATTCCCAGATATACAGAATTACAGAATATTGCCAATTATAATCTATCCAATGATGACTGTGGAAATGTGTAATTTCCAATGATATTTTATCATCTTGATATTCTGGAAACACTAAATAATATAGGATCTTTTCATCAGGAAGTCAATTTGTTCTGAAAGAAAAGGGTCTTTATGTTTAGTTATGCCTGGCAGGCATTGCAAAAGAGTACTTCTTCTCTATAATTAGCACAGTGAAGGTATATCTATCCAAAAATATCAAGAGGAGGTATATATAAGAAAGGAGATGGGTTTTTCATTTTTAAAATAATGGCTTCCTTAAAAAGTAATATCAACTAAAAATGGACTAAGGACTGAAACAAAGGACCTAGAACTGTAAAATTCCTAGAACATAGTGGCAAATTTTTATTACATGGGTCTTGGCAATGATTTGTTGGCTACGACATCAAAAGCACAGGCAAAAGAAGAAAAAACAAACAAGGAGCATGACTGTATCAAACTAAAAAGTTTCTGCATAGCAAAGGAAACAATGAAATGGCAACCTACAAGATGGGAGAAAATATTTGCTAACCACATATCTGATAAGGGATTAATAGCTGTAACATATAAGAAACTCCTATAACTCAATAGCAAAAAACTTCAAATATCTCAAATTTACAAATGGACAAAGGACTTCAATTAACGACTAACAGGTATAGGAAGATGCTGGACATCACTAATCATCAGGGAAATGCATATCCAAACAATAATAAGGTAAATGCTTTTTTAAAAAAGTTAAACACAGAACTAACATATGATCTACCAATCCCACTTCTGGGATAGGGTAGTTCTGTGTTGAATTTTTTAAAAGAACTGAAGTCAGAATCTTGAAGAGACAGTAGCACTCCCATATGTACACTGAAGCATTGTACACAACAGCCAATATGTAGAAACTTCACTGTCCACCAACAGATGAGTGGATAAAATGGATTTACTGTGTGATAACACAGTAAATTATTATTCAGCCTTTTAAAAGAATGAAATCCCATCGTATGCAACAACACAGATGAACCTTGAGAAATCATGCTAAGTGAAATAAGCCAGTCACAGGACAAATACTGCATGCCTCCATTGATGAAGTGTCTAAAGTAGTCAAACTCATAGATGCAGAAAGTAGAATGATGGTTGCCAGGAACCGAGGTGGGGAAGCAGTTGCTGTTAATGTGTATAAAGTGTGAGTTATGCAAGATAAAGTTCTAGAGGTCTGCTGTACAACATTGTGCTTAATGCTGTGTTAACAATAATGTCCTATACACTTAAAATTGTGTTAAGGGCGGGGGAAGGTTCATAATATTTTACATTTAATTTTTAAAATTCAATTTACTGCTTCTTTTTTTAATTTATATATACTTTTTGAGAAATTATACTACTCTCTACCTTTTACAGTTTTTTGAGGTGTCACAGAACATGCCTACTGGCTTTTTTCCCCCCTGAGATACACAGATACTCTGTGCTACGAAGTCTTCCTTTTTAAGGTTAATATTCCAGACTTTTGACTTAACTCTTGCTTATGTGCCTAATGACAGAAATCATGCTCTACTACTGCTAATATTCTATGAGCAGAAGGCTTGGATCTACCAGGGTATTCTTGAGGTTCTGAAAGGGCCACAGAACATAATTCTTCTCACTTCCTTCTAGTACCTGCCTCACCTGGAGAAGTTATGCCTAGCCTGCAAAGCACCTTGGCTAAGAAAATGCCCCATGCCCCATGCACCACAAGCCCCCTGCAAAACCCAGTCAGAACAGTCTTCAGACTGGTGAATACAGACATCATTTAGAGATAAAGGTACTTCAAAGATGGGCAGAATAGGCATATTAGAAGGAAAATGGATACTTCTAAAAATCTCACAGGAATGGAATGAGAAAGAATATAGGTCTTATATCAAGCAAAAATCCTCAAGTTGAGACCTTGAAAGGCAAAAATCTCTCTGTTCAGGGATGGGGGAGAGGGAGAGACAGATGGAAATTCAGTCCTCAATTCTTGCTCAATTATATCAGAATAAGGAGGTACTATTTCTAACTTTCCCCAAACGTGAGACTCTTATTTCTTAAAATCTCTAAACTGTCCTCTATGGAGAAAAATGCCTTTTAAGCCTTCCATTGGAATGCCTTCCATTATTTTTCATTCCAAAGAAATCTGCTTGCTTTCCATTAATGGATCTATTAAAAGGAAACTACTTTTGTTCCTTCTTAACCTTCTTTTCTAATATAGTAAGAAGAACAAAATTCAATCCCCAGATTTTTTTAAAGCCTACAACGGGATTTTAAAATGCCACTAATTAGACTACACACATACAGACACTACTTGCACTGAATACTGTCACTCCATACACTGTCAACAACTGTAAGAAACTTCCTTTTTCAGCTACCATCTCTTGAGTGACTCCTATGCTTTGGCACTTAGTCTAGAAAGTTTATATATGGTATCTTCTACCTACCTTTTAATTAGTTACCACTGGCCAAACTTTAAAGATGAAGCAACTGAAGCTCTGTGAGGATAAAACCATAGCCAGTGCCACAGAGCCATTAAGTGGTAAAATCAGTATGTCACCCAGTTCTCTCTGATATTCACTGAATAGATTATTGAACTGATACAAGGATAAATGGATGACAGCTGTCCTGGATATTTAAGGACAGATAATAAACATCCAGAAATTCATTAAGAAAGTAATAATAATGAATAAGGTTATTATACTTCAACCTCTTCTGCATTCAGAGATGGATGTGTTAGATGCTCATTCCTATTCTTTTGCAGTGAGGCTGGAATGCACCAGGACAGAATTCAATAGCTGAGGATCCCAATGAAACCGAGAGGAAGAAAATATAAGCAGAGGCACACTAGGAAGCAAACTAACAGTCCAAAATAGCAAAGATACCTATGGTCCACACCCCGCCCTTACCAGTTCTTAGTGAACAATTGGTTTTGGTAATACTGCTGAGATAGCATAGACTGGTGGTTTAGATTATCTCTTTCCAGAATTGCCAAGATATTTTAAGTTTTAGCAAGCCCTGTATTTCAACTGGCCAGAAATCCACCACAGGAAGAGGCTGTGGAAAGTCATGAATTGCCATTTTGAAAACTGGAACCGTACAGTTACCAAAGGAGAGGTGCTTTATTACTAACCCACGTATCATTATTACCTTCCATATCAGTACAGGGTTCAGCCAAAGTTGTCATTTGGCTCATGATTGTTTTCACTAATTTATATTTTCCGTATACATGGGAAATTTAAAAATAGTTTTCAATTGTATACAATAGAAATTATATTAAAATTATAGATTACTTTTTTTTTTTAAAAAAGGCAATATACTCAAGGCTTCAAATGTGAAAAGGTATTTTTAAAAAGGTATGTAAAAAATTTCTCTGTCAGAATCCTTTTTTTTTTTTTTTTTTAGTTTCTCTCTGGTTCTGTATCTATCTGCTCAATTCCCAACCTTCACAACATATAATCACTATTATTAGTTTTTGGTTCAGAAATCACTTCACATATATATAAGTTAAAGCAAATACCTCACTTTTACACAAATATTAGGACAATATGTACTTTGCTTTGTCTTGCCTTTATGTAACTTAAATAGATCTTCAAGATCTTTCTACATCAAAACATAAATACAGTCCTTGTTTTGTTTAAAGCAGTACAGTAATTCACAATATGGATGCAAATTCTAATTTTTGCAGGACTTTCCAGAATAACTTCTGTTACATACAACATGCTTAGCTTTAGAGTTTTATAATCCTTAATTTTATTGAATTTGAATTTCCATTTGACATTTAATTTTGAAAATGTTTTATGACAGTACCCTAAATGTACTTGTTGGAATAATATTCAACAGTCTAATTATTTACATGTATATTCAGTTTCTAGGATGGCATCCCCAAACTCAAAATAAAATGTATGGACACAGTTAAATATGTCATGTACTTAAAATAATTATTTCAGTGGTAGTGACAGACTTTGCCCATCTGTGCATCCATCCATTTATTTCACTACTTTCCTCAGTAGTTATAAGATTGTGAGGTAACTGCTGATTGTTAAGAACACAGCATATTGTCACAGAACAGACCAAATCCACCTTGATCAAACAGATGGTTGTGACCTAACTAAATAAAATTTGACAAGTTTTAAAAACTGTAATATTAACAAAGAGTTTACAGTCATTTATGACTAAAAAACTGTTGGTTAAAGTATATTAATCATTAACAATATAAAGATTTTCACTGTCACATGCCACGCAATTTTACTTCTAGGCACCTACTAGAAAAACATTTGCTTGTGTATACAAGAAAATATGAAGAAAAATGTTGACAGATGAACTGCTCATAACTGCAAACAATCTAAAATCTGTAAGAGATATATTATAGATATATGCTACATAACAGTTAAAGGAATGAACTAGATCTGGAAGTATCAAGATTGCTAGATATCAGAATTATTGAGTGAAAAAATGCAAGTTGTAGAATACATTCACTATGATAACCATCTCTGCAAATAAAAAATTTAAAAATGTATGGTTACACAAATATGAGTAAAAATACCAAAAAAGTACTAGGAACATACATACCCAATTTATAATACATTATATAAGACAGAGGATCAGAATTGGAGATGGTGGTAAAAAAAAAAAATGTCAACTGTATTTGAAAGATTCTATTTTTAAAGACATATTGATATAATTTTAGAAGGCTAGCTAAATATGCAAAAATATTAATGTTTGATAATTCTGACAGACTAACCTTTGGACTTTTCTGTAATCTTTTAATTTCTAAAAATTAAAAAATATATATTAAAAGGCCATTTATTGTACAGATTTATTGGGCCATATAATTTTATAACTACAACCATGTAGAATAAATGAAATGAAAACATTTTAACTTGTGCTTTTCAACAGCAAGACACACTGAGTAATTAAAATAGTTATCCAACTCATAAACTCACCAAACTTCAATGGCTGTTTCACATCACAGGGAGATATTTTATGCAGAATTCACAATATTATAGAATTACATATTAAACATTCATGTACCACTTTCATCACCAGAAGAAAAGCACATTTCAATGACAATAAAGCAAAAGTTGGGAGCAGATTAAAAAAATGTCAGCACCCATGAATGTGATAAATTAGCAAAACAAATGAATTGATTTATAGTATTCACTTCATTAGAATAGGAAAAAGAACCCTAGCATTTTATTACCTAAGGTTTAATTTAACAAATACTATTGGGAAATAAAGTGACATATACAAGTGAATGTTCCAGATATTTGAAGCTTATTCTTTTAAGCATCAAAACCTTTCACTTATCCATGTTGATGACAATCTCTCAGAAAGGGCATACTTCCCTCAGTTTTAAAATACATGTATTGAACATACCAATGTTTTCCTTGAAAATGTGTGGGTCAGCATTCATTCATTCATTCAGCAAATTAGAACTGTCTTCAAAGAGCATGCAATCTTGACACTGTCATCTTGGTATCAGTTTGGTTAAGGTAATTTTACAATTAGTACATCAACTGAATTAAAAATAAAATTCTTCAAAATTGGAAATATCTAAACAACTTTTCACGTCACTCCAGCATTATCTTTTATTTTTTCCCTACACAAATATTCTAGCCAAACTGTTACATCCCTATAACCTAGTCCATGTTTTCTCACCTTTGAGTCTTTGCTCAGTATTCACTTCACTTGGAATATCCTCCCTCCAGTTGCTGTCAAAAAATCTTCAAAGCCCATCTTCAAAATCATCTGTCAAAGCCCATCTCAGATCTCAGTGTGAATAGTATTTCTTATCTTCCCAATTAAATTAACAGTGCTTAAAAGTCTTTTGGTCTCCCAATGTGGTGATTCCGTAAGGATCTAGACCCAGAAATACCATTTGACCCAGCAATCCCATTACTGGGTACATAACCAATGGATTATAAATCATGTTGCTATAAAGACACATGTACACGTATGTTTACTGCAGCACTGTTCACAACAGCAAAGACTTGGAACCAACCCAAATGCCCATCAATGATAGACTGGATAAAGAAAGTGTAGCACATACATACCATGGTGTGGCCATAAAACAGGATGAATTCAGGTCCTTTGCAGGGACATGGATGAAGCTGGAAACCATCATTCTCAGCAAACTAACATAGGAACTCATAAGTGGAAGTTGAATAATGAGAACACATGGACACAGGGAGGGAAACATCACACACAGTGGCCTGTCAGGGGGTGGAAGACTAGGGGAGGGATAGCATTAGGAGAAACACCTGTTGTAGATGACGGGTTGATGGATGCAGCAAACCACCGTGGCACATGTATACCTATGTAACAAACCTGCACGTTCCGTACATGTATCCCAGAACTTACAGTAGTAATTAAAAAAAGAAAAAAAAAAAAAAGTCTTTCGTCTTCCCTGAACAAGCTGTTGTAATTGTTAAACAACGGTATTGGGAGGTAAAGATTTACACAACAAAAACTAATTTATTTCAAACTAATGGGTCACACTTAGAATCCTTTCTTATAAAATAAAAATAATATCAAACTTGCAAGGTTATTGTGGAATGTATTATGTACAGAAGATGTCTATATCAATGCTGGATACATAGTAGATGCATAAGAAACTGATAAATATTATGATCTACACTATACGTGAAAAATCAAGTCAAGAGGCTGCATACTAAATTATTATGATAATACATTCTCTCATGGGTATGTACAAACATCAGAAAATCTTCTAGGCCATGAACTCAACTATGTGATATCTCCAAGAGAAAAAAGTAACTTAGAACAGGACTCATTTATTCTTCCTGAGTACATGAAAAGTCTGAATCCTAAAGAAGAATAAGTTTTTCAAAAAAGATATATTTAAAAGAATAATTAGAAGTACTGCTTATAATACCAATAGGTTAAAAATTGTTCATAGGTTAATTAGTTCCTACTGCTGCTGTAACAAATGACCACAAAATGACTAGCTCATGGGAAAACAAATTTATTATCTTAAGAGTTCTAAAGGTCAGAAGTCCTAAAATCAAGGTGTCAGCTAGGTTATGTTCCTTCTGGAGGGTCTAGGAGAAAATCTATTCCCTAGAATCCTTTTCTAGCTCCTGGGGGCCACCTCCATTCCTTGGCTCATGGCCTGAGCCTCCATCCTCCAGCTGCACAGCATCTTAAAATCTATCTCTCACTGACTAAGACTTCTGCTTCTGTCATTACATTTCTTTTTTAGGACTCTGATTCTCTTGCCTCCCTCTTATAAAGACACTTGAAATTACATTGAGACTACCTAGACAATCCAGGATAATCTCCCCATCTCAAGATCCTTAATTTAATCACACCTACAAAGTCCTTTTTGCCATATAAAGTGACATATTCACAGGTTCTGGGGATTAATATGTGGACATATTTAAGGAACCATTATTTAGCTTAAAACAATGGGCATATCTGGCTCTTTAATTTTATAAAGATTACTAAACTTATTACTCTTTGATTCAAAACTTATTTTTTATTGTCTTTTAAAAGGGAAAGCTTCATACACATATTGAACACTGTAACAGTTTCTCAACTGAGAGAATTTGAAAGGCTTTGAGACCTCAAGATTCTTTCAAAATGTGATTCTGATTTCCTAGAGCCTCATTCTACTAGCCCGAGTACAATATTTGCATTTTCAAAAGTAATTCATTGAATGGTTGCATATTTACAAAACAAGGGTAATTTTAGTGAATAATTTAAAAACTTACAGTGAAAATAATTACTATAGTTTGAACAATAAAGTTATCAATCCATTGTTAATTTATTTTCTCCCCTCCAGAATCTGGGAAAACCACTCATAATAGTTACTCTGGAGACCACAGATCACAAAAAATTGAAGTGAGGTGTTGGGGAGACTTCAACTGCTCTAGAATGATTCTCCAAGTGTATATTGTAAATCTGCTATTCTCTTGTAATATTATATTTGCAACGTAAAAGAATTTACATTTTTGTTTGTCATGAAATAATAATTTACTGTGACCTTCCTCACTGGTATTTCATGAAAGCCATTCTCACCATTGATTCTATTTTTGTTTTGACACTTTGAAACAAATTAAAGGGTAGATGGTCTACTTATTTTTTAGACTTACCAAAGAACTACTACTACATCTTTATATTAAAAAATTAATAATCCTTGTATATTTGCAAAATATTACTCATTAGACAATATGTTAGCTACTGTGTCTGAACTTCTAAACCAGTAAAACTGTAATTTTTCCATTCCTGTCCCTCATTAAGCTCGTCATTGCTCACTGTGGTGGTATACTGTTATTCACTATAAGGAATTATAAGTCATCAAAAGTCAAAGTATTATGCAAACTAAAATATTTACCACTTTAAGGGCGGGTGCAGTGGCTCACGCCTGTAATCCCAGCACTTTGGGAGGCCGAGGTGGGTGGATCACCTGAGGTCAGGAGTTTGAGACCAGTCTGGCCAACATGGTGAAACCCTGTCTCTACTAAAAATACAAAAATTAGCTGGACATGGTGGCGGGTGCCTGTAATCCAGCTACTTGGGAGGCTGAAGCAGGAGAATTGCTTGAACCCAGGAGGCAGAGGTTGCAGTGAGCTGAGATCTTGCCACTGTACTGCAGCCTGAGTGACAAGAGTGAAAATCAGTTTAAAAAACAAACGAACAAAAATCACTTTAAATAAAAACTTAATATAGAAGAATTAGAGAAAGAAGATAATTTCAGGTTCTTACTGTGGAGCTGCTGTGAAGGCATTTCATACACTGCACAGAATCTAAGTAATGTAGTTATTATGTGACGTGGTCTTTGAACTCTAACAGAAATTCCGTGTTTCTTCCTAGCAAAGATTCCTCATTACCTATTACTTCTGAGCACCCAATGGGGTTCTTGGAGCTCATCCATTCTAGTTCACCAACTATGTTTGAATAATTCACTTGAGGAATATTTATGAATCAATGGAATCATGTCTAAAATATACTGCAGTGGGGAAAGGTACAGATGAAAAAAGATTAGACATGAGTCAGTAATTTCTGTAGCCTGATTATAAATATGTAGGGATCTATTTTACTATTCTACTTATGTATATTTTGAAAACATCCACAACAATTCATAAATGTATATAATCTCAGGTTCTACAATTTATTAAAACATTTACACAATGGCATTTATCATTATTATTTTTTAATCTGGAGGCTCATCATGATTGGAAGATGGGGTTTACAACACACTAAATGAATTAAGAAAAACCAAAGACTGAGAATGAGTCAGATGAAAGGGAAAAAAACTATTTTTTGCAAATGACAGTAATGACACATGGTCAAACTGAGTCAGTTGTTCACCCAGAAAATCTGTGGGAGTCAACCCATCATACAGCCTATTCAAAACTTTTAATTATACTGGGGTTCCATATATACATTTCCTAGTTTTTTTAGGCCAACAATATCTATTATTAGGCTTACCTTCACTGTCCAAATAATTGAAAAAAGAAAAATGCATTTTTACTAAAAACAAGAACTCAAGGTAGGTAATGCAGGACTATGAATAAGGAGAATCCTGATTACACTGGAAATTAATCTCTGATAGTAAAGAGCTATCACTGCCGATCTGGAACAATCTGTGAATACTTGTCCTGAGGTACTTTTTAAAGCAAATAATTTCCTATAATATTCTATAAATGAAATCATAATAATAAAAAAGGGAGTTTCAAACATATTGAGAGAAATCAAGATTGACCTTAAATTTATTTTGATAGTTGGGGCTCAGAATGAACTTTGTATTAAATTAACACTTTAATATTCAGGTCTCTTTTTCATCCTTTAACAAATAAAGTTATACAAGTTTGAGAAAGAGACCTGACACAACACATATCCAAAACAGATTAATTCTCACCCAATACTGTTTTTAATACAACTATCTTCAAATATAAGTAAGTTTACAAGTTAAAAGTTTCACATCGGCCAGGAGCGGTGACTCATGCCTGTAATCCCAGCACTTTGGGAGTCCGAGGAGGGTGGATCACGAGGTCAGGAGATCGAGACCATCCTAGCTAACAGGGTGAAACCCTGTCTCTACTAAAAATACAAAATAATTAGCCAGGTGTGGTGGCGGGCACCTGTAGTCCCAGCCACTCAGGAGGCTAAGGCAGAAGAATGGCGTGAACTTGGGAGGCAGCAGAGCTTGCAGTGAGCGGAGATTGCGCCACTGCACTCCAGCCTGGGCGACAGAGTGAGACTCCGTCTCAAAAATAAAAAAAACAAAAGTTTCACATCATACCATAAATTTTAAATGTTTTTCTATAATAGTCAAAACTTTCTCGTGAGCCTGGTATTATCAGTCTACTCATAAACAATCCATTCCATATGAATTATTTGCAGAATAGTGTTTACAGATTAACTAAATGAGCAATTATTTTCTTAATTTTCTTCAGTTACCACTATTGAAGTCCTATTAAATATCACATGGAATTTTTTACATTTTAAAACTGCTTTGCAATCATTTTTAATAATTAGCCATGTGTAATTCAATTATCTCTCGCCACAATGAAGAAAGAATGGCACACTAAACCAGTAAATTATGCCATAAAATATTACAGTCATAATATGGTGATAGAATGGAACATTTTTCCATTTTTCCATTTTAGAAAACTGAGACCTAAACATTTCATTTTTTCTTTAAAAAATTGTGACCAACATTTTTAACTTTCCAAATTCTTCCATTTCCATTATCTAAATAAAATCTTCTGTTTATTATAATGTTCAGTAGTATTGCAACAACACTCTAGATCAGCAAGTTTTAAACAACCATATATTACATATTCAGTCACAGAATTTAAGAACTAGGAAAGAACTCAGAGAAGTGCTACTCCAACTGCTGGTCTGAAACCAAATAAGGAGCTTGTACCAAAGTGTAAATTAAATTTACTATTTCCTTAATCAATAGTCTTGCTACCAAAATAAGAATGCCAACCAAACTAAATAGTACACTAGTGCTTTAGCTGATTTACATCTTGGCACAAGTTAGCTGCACGTGTACTTGAGGACTGGCAATAAACTGTTGGTATATGGGCAGCCAGTCTGTGGACCACACTCTGAGTAGAATGAGTCTTATGAATAATCTAGTTCAGTGGTTCTCAACGATGACTCCCAACATGAGAATCACCCAGAAAACTTTAGAAAACATGTATATCTGAGTTTTGTCTCTAGAGACTCTGATTTAGTTGATCTGGAATAGGGCTAGGGCAGCAGTATTTCCACAGATATAGGCCTATCCCATTTTGGAGATAAGAACACTGAGACTTAGCCAGATGCCGTGGCACATGCCTGAAATCCCAGCACTTTGGGAGGCTGAGGCGGGTAGATCGCTTGAGGCCAGGAGCTCAAGACCAACCTGGGCAACATGGCAAAACCCTGTCACCACAAAAAAAATACAAAAATTAGCTGGGTTGGGGGGCATGAGTCTATGGTCCCAGTTACTCAGGAAGCTGAGGTGAGAGGATTGCTTAACCCCAGGAGATCAAGGCTTCAGTGAGCCAAGATCAGGCCACTGTACTCCAGCGTGGGTGACAGAGAAAGACTCCATCTCAAAACGAAACACAATACAATACTGATTCTTAAAGAACCAAACAACTTAGTCTCAGTTTATAGAACCTGAGAATAAAACAACTGACTCTCAGTATAGTTTTGCTTTACATTATACCCCATACATAAGATTAGCTAAAATTCTTACAGTCCCACTCTGTAGTCAGGACACTGGAAGAACAGAAATATTTGTCTGTGAAATTTTTTCTTTCTTATTGTTGGAATAAGAGACAAAGTAGAAAGAAAGCATTACATGGCTAAACTTAGATTAATTGAAGGATTAATCAGATCTCAATATACAAATAAATTTGTTACTTAGAAAAAATCCAAAAAGAAATATTACTAAGTCAAATACTCAAATTTCTTCAAAATACTGAATTAACTTCATTATTTTTATGTCAAGTGGAAAGACACGTGTGTGTGTGTATGCGCATGCATGTGTGTGTGTATGAACGAATGAGACAGGGTCTCACTCTGTCACCCAGGTTGGAGTGCAGAGGCAGGATCATCACGGTAACCTTGAACTCTTGGGCTCAAGCGATCCTCCTGCTTCAGCCTCCCAAGTATCTAGGACTACAGGCACATACCACCACATCCGACTAATTTTTACATTTTTTGTAGAGATAGGGTCTCCTACGTTGCCCAGGCTGCCCTTGAACTCCTGGCCCAAGATATCCTCCAGTGGAGAGGTAATTTTATTTTTACAATTTGAAAAGATTCTGTGCACATAAAAGCCAAATGAACTTTTATATATTTTTTTCCTAATTTAATGCACATGATAAAACTTGTCAACCAGCACATCCTGGTCAGTAACAAGAATGTGTTGGTTAACTAAGGACCCCAGGGCTGTGTAATTTTTTTAGCAAGTCCTACAAACTGGCAAAAACATAGATGAGAGCAAGTTGAAATTAATATTTGTAAGTGCTAGCATGTTTTGCTTCTTCTGCATCTGAAATGAAAACTGTATACAAATTTGTTTTCATTTTTACTAAAATATCTTTCTTCTGGGCAAGCAACCAAAATAAGTAGTGAGCATACTATAGAGTCATACTCAATTCTACTCCTAAGACCAACACACTTAAACTTCGACTTTATTCATTTGTAAGTGTCCTTGAATATGTTTATTCACCTTCTGAAGCTTTGGCTTCCTCATCTGTATAAATTTTTCTAGTCATTTTCCCTACCATCATCTTCCTGACCTGCTCTAGCTGAATTAGGTACTTCTTCTTTTTGTTCATTTATGAAAAGTATTTATTCCTGTAGATTTCACATAAGTCAAAACTCAGTATTGAGTATTAATTTTCACATAGGAAGAAGAAAGAAACTGTATGACATGGTGTGAGAGCACATAAATCTATAATCGCTGCTACATTTTTGTTTTACTGTTGCCTTTTCTCAGCTTTATCACTAATATTTTGTACAATTTTATCTCTCATTCAACATCAATTTGCTTGGTTTTCTTCACTACAGTTTGCCATAAGTAACTTTTCACCCAAAGTTACAGATTTCTGGGACCATGTTTTTCAGAATTACTCTTGACGCCCTACTGAATGACATTAAGAAAAGATATAAGGACTTAAAATCAAACAAATGTTTAGAATAACAGTACAATAGTAATAGAAACCATCTGCAGAAATTCTAATGCAAAAAAACAATAATCCACATGACACTATTAAAAGAAGGTGGTTATTTTTGACTGTTAAAACATTGCAGCTATGTGGCAGAAGTGCCCATACATGGTTTATGACTCACATAATATTTTCTTTAGTCTGTTAATCTACTAAATTATATTACGTATAATTCCTAACACTAAACCATCCCTGCATTCCAGGGATAAATGCTACTTGGTCCAGATTTATTATTTTAAAATACTGCTGGATTTGATTTGCTAATATTTATATAACTAATTATTAAAATATTAAGATAAAAAGATAACACTTGGGAAAGTTTGTTCCTCATGTCTAAACTAAGTACATCTGGTTATTTCAACCAGGAATAGAACACTAGGGCAAATTTTGTTTCACTACCTTTGTATAAAGTAGGCTCTGATTTCAGTAGAGATTAAAAACAAAACGAAAATCAGAAACTATACTTTTTAGAATAAACTTATTTTTAGTACAAATATAATAACAGAACAGTGGCAGTAAGTTTCAAAAATATCAGCTTTTCTGGTTTTACACTAGTCATTTCCTATAATTCTTTTCAACTATCCAGTACCTGCTCTTTAGAAATTCCTTTAGGAATATGTTGCTATTCTCCCAAAATTTAGAGTTTGCAAAAACATGTATGTATACATGTATCCAACATATGGTATATACCCACTGTTAAAATATCCAAAATAAGGTTTTAATCCGACTTTCTAATTTTCTACAGTTTATTCACAGTGTGGTAAATGAAACAATGTTATCAGTCTCATGTGGAAAGACGGTGAGAAAAGCTCTTTAAAAAAACAGAATGTCCTCAACTGGCTATGCCAGCCACAAGAAAGAAAATGGTGCTATTTGTTGGGATACTCTTCAATGGGTACCCAATTTATTTTTTTAAGACAGTAAAACCATTTTCTTCTCCTAGTCTTTTGAAACCTAAGTAAAAAACAAAAATTATTTGAAGGGTAATTGGAAGACCAGCAAGCTTCTCCCCTGGCTCTGAGTTGGCCTTGAGTCACCTTTTTGAGGATTTGAGTTTCTTGGCACACAGTTTAGAAATTGTGGCCCAGATGTACCTCAGATGGAAGTCTCAATTTGGAGTTCTCCTGACATGAAAATCACTTGTCTAGTAGTGTATGTGAAATTGTCTACTTAGTTACCCTCTATTGTTAGGCTAGAACTTGGTTTAACCTTTAAAATAAATCTTATGACAGACCTGGGAGACAAGGAAAGGAGGCAACAATACCAGAAGATATCCAGATACAATCTAAGGCAGCATTCCTTAACATTTTAAAAATCTATGTCCCAGCCAGGCATGGTGGTTCATGCCTGTAATCCCAGCACTTTGGGAGGCCGAGGCGGGCAGATCACTTGAGGTCAGGAGCTCAAGACCAGCCTGGCCAACATGGTGAAACCTCATCTCTATTAAAAAATACAAAAATCAGCCAGGTGTGGTGGCCCATTCCTGTTGTCCCAGCTACTTGGGAGGCTGAGACACAAGAATCTCTTGAACTAGGAGGCAGAGGTTGGCAGTAAGCCAAGATCGTGCCACTGCATTCCAGTCTGGGTGACAGAGTGAGACCCTGTCCCAAAAAAAGAAAAAACATCTATGTCCCATTCTGATAAATGTAAAAGTCTTTTATTGCCACCCTTATCAGTTGAGAATCTGTAACTACTCACCCCCACCAGTTATCAAACCTTACTCATGTGGACTGTATTACAAAACACCATCTTTTTAATTTTCATTTTCCCAGTATAAAATTATGTGATAATGTTAAATATGCTTTTTCTAACTATATCACCACCTATTTTGATCTGCTGCTAGTTGAGGAAGAATAATTTGAGCTCTACATGCTATGAGTTCTCATTCAGATTTCTAAAATCAGGCATTCCTCCTTTCTATGATTTTAAAACATGTTGTCCACTGTATGCTTCCTTCCCACTAATTGTTGGCAAAATGACTTTAATTATAGTGCTTATCTTATGAAACTCAAAGACAGTGAATAAGGGCATGAAATCACAGTAGTTTCATTATGCAATTATCCTTATTTGATAAAAAGGGGATACCAAATAGAGTGTGGAAGCCTCTCACAAGAAAAAGTTAACAGTTGGATAAAGAAGGGAATAACACAGGAAGCTGCACAGTGCTTAAAAAGTGACACTGCTAATCTAATGGTATTTAAAAACCAAAAATCTGTACTACTCTCAACTACTGTTAACTTACTCACATTTACAGGTAGTTAAAAATATGAAGAAATTGTTTCTATACATATATCAGTCTGCTTCAGACTATTACCAACATGTATTACATTGTTATGGAGGGTTCATTATGATTAACATAAATTAGAAAAACAAGTTGACTTTAAATTTCACTATTAAAATCAATATCTTAATGAATGGGTCCCCTTAATATTCAGGATATTTTAATCAAGTTTTTTTTCTTCCTATCAATAGTGCTTATAATCAAGTTTTCTGATATTTATATTTAACATCTTCTTTTTTTAAGCTGGTAATTGAAGACCCTAGTTTTATGTTGCCATTCATCCATAGGCTATAGTATAGGCTTCACTAAAGTTGGAAAATAGCAGCAAAAACTCTACCTGTGAAATGCCACTGAAGTTAGGGCATAGAATTTAAACCTTGTAACTAATGAGATTAAAGGAAACATCAAAAAGAACTGCTATAAAGAAACTTTGCCAATATATCCTCTGTTTTTTATATAATTAGATATTTCCTATTTAACAAAAACTATAACCAAAGTATAAATGTTGAATAATTTTATAAAATGCTCAGAATATTTTAATAATGTAAAACCTTACCTCCTAAAATATTTTAAAGGTATTAAGATTACTTATGAACATTTATTTAACTTCTGCAAATCACTACAGTGCTGTGTGTGATATAATTCACCTAATGCCTGCACTCAGGCAAAAGAAAAGATGTTTTAAAAGTATGATCCTACCATATTTTTACCAAGGTTGCATGCTAAAGCATGCTCTTAGAACAATTACAAATATTTCTCATTAGAACCCATGAACGTATCTCAGTGAAGGCAGGGGACAATAAACACTGGTGACTTCAGTGGGAACTGTGTAACTACCAGAAATCGAATGAACATATCTAGTTGTAACAGAGCTGTGGGGATGTCTTAGTTATATCTGCACATTTGCTGTGAATACCAGTATCTTTTAAAAAAATAATTTGCAAAAATACCCAACTATTTTTAATCAAAAATACAGGTGCAATCTATTGGCTCACTTTAGCAAAGGAGAATAAGAACATATCTTTTTTTAACACAGTATCTTTTAAATCATAGAAATAGCCTTATCTCTACAAGTCCACCCTGCTTTAACTGCAAGAAACTGAAGCCACACTAGCAATTTTACTCAGTAACAATAAACGTATGACTGCCAATATTTCAAATTTAATTTTTAGTTCATGTTACATTCTGCAAATCTTAATTCCTGTAAGAATCACATACAATAAAGAAGGAAAAAGTTTCCCAGAGACTCATGAAGGTTTATATCAAATTTTCAGCAAGAGTTGGGGGTTGTGGGGAGAAAACCAAATTATGTGGAATTCTTAGTGAACTCAGTCATCCTTTCTGAAAAGAACACATCTTAAATTATTGATGGAAAGTATATGTACAGGCAAATTCCTTCTAGACAAAAACAGATTTTAAAATGCAAATTTTCTATATGAAAAATACACAAATTTGGTGTTAAAATACAAGAGATATTCTACACAGATGTTTCTGTGCATTTGTGATGCTATTGTGTCTTAATTCCAAATTTACCGTTTCATACTCTGCTTTGTGATCCCAGGTCTGAGGATCTGAAAACTACATTTCCCATTTGCCATCTGGCTTCCTGCTAGGTTCTGCCAATAAGGAACACTAGAGGGAGACTAGAAAGCATGACAAATGTGTTCCCTGTTTACCTGAGATTCCTGTCGGTGTCCTATAAGCAAAAATGCTTTGCCCTTGGCAACAACTGTTGGGTTCCAGGTTCAAGTTTCATTCTAATTATTTACAGGTAGCAACAGCCACCAGGCAGCACCATCTCCTCAGGTCTTTGAGTCCCAGTCTGCGGGTCCCCTGCTCCTCTTTACTTCTCCAGTTCCAGAAGTGTTAGCTGCTGTCAGCAGTTATTATCACTCAGTTACCTCAGAGCTCTCATTTTTGCTCATTCAGTCCTCTGACACCTATGTAACCAATTCTCTATGTTATAGTCCCTCATTGAAATGCATAGTGAATTTCTGTTTTACTGAAGGAACCATGGCTGTTCTATGGTGGTAGCTGACCTTAGATAATTAAATGCAAATCATCTTTTAATAATTAAAACTTCATACATTAAGCATGATTGGTATATTATACAGGCATTTAATAAACAATTTCTCACAATTCAAAATTATATTTTTGGTATAATACAATTGAAACACAGATGTATAAATGTTTCTTACTTAAAACAGGTAAAATAAAACTTAGGAAATACCAGGTTGAAAAGGACCTTAGAAACCAAATACTGACGGGCACGGTGGCTCAAGCCTGTAATCCTAGCACTTTGGGAGGCCGAGACGGGCGGATCACGAGGTCAGAAGATCAAGACCATCCTGGCTAACCCGGTGAAACTCCGTCTCTACTAAAAAATACAAAAAACTAGCCGAGCGAGGTGGCGGGCGCCTGTAGTCCCAGCTATTCGGGAGGCTGAGGCAGGAGAATGGCGTAAACCAGGGAGGCGGAGCTTGCAGTGGAGCTGAGATCCGGCCACTGCACTCCAGCCTGGGCGACAGAGCGAGACTTCGTCTCAAAAAAAAAAAAAAAAAAGCCAAATACTATATACCTTCTACCTAAAAAAGTATCCCTATTTCAATGGCAATTGTCACCATTTATTGAGGGCTTAACATAACATGAAGTAGGGTACTTTACTTTTTCTCAATCCTCATAGCAATCCCATGAGATACATTTAATTATCCCCATTTCATAGTTAAGGAAATTTAAAAGGTTATGTTTCTTGCTCAAGGTCACAATTGTCCCTAAGTGACACAGCACTCAAACCTAATCTGCCTGATTTTTTTTTTTTTTTTTTTTGAGACGGAGTCTCACTGTCACCCAGGCTGGAGTACAATGTCACAATCTCAGCTCACTGCAACCTCCGCCTCCCAGGTTCAAGAGATTCTCCTGCCTCAGCCTCCTGATTAGCTGGGATTACAGGCGTGTGCCACCACACCAGCTAATTTTTGTATTTTTAGTAGAGACAGGATTTCACCATGTTTATCAGACTGGTCTTGAACTCCTGACCTCATGATCCGCCCGCCTCGGCCTCCCAAGGTGCTGGGATTATAGGCGTGAGCCACTGCGCCCAGCCAGATCTCCCTGATTCTTAAAAATGACTACTTATCTTTCCATTTCACCATGCTTCCTCCTTCCATTAATCAGGATAGCAATCTCTGCATAACTGTCACCAAAAGTCTTTAAGACACTGCTCTTTAAATTGTTAATAACTATTGCTATGCTCTTATATTAAGCTGAAATCTGTCTCCCCGTATCTTCTACATCCATTAGTCCTATTTTTGCCCTTTGGAGAAACAGAACTTAAATAATGCCTCCTAATGCCAACTCTGCTCTTTGTCCTGTTAGCTCTTTCTCCAATGGCTCTTCGTTAGTTGTTTTCTACTATGGATATGTCCCAGTGGCATGACCTCAAAAGATATATTTAAATCAAAACCTGAAAATGCAGTAACGTTCTAAGCATAAGAACAAAAGTCACTGCTCTAAATAAAAATAGTAACACAAACGATACCTTAGAATAATCTTCAATTTTACATTTAGAATTGTGTTTATCAAATTTTCTGAGACATGAATGTTAAGACACATTCATTTATCCCATTCAATATATCCTTATCATACACCTAATATGAGCTAGGCACTATGCTACCTGTTGAAGAGAGAGTAATAAATAAGACATAGTTCTTGTCCTCAAGGAACTCAAAGTCTGGTATATCAAGATACTAGCATATGCCTCAGTGTTAATCTGTTCATAGAGATACACAATGATATATTATATTTTTGTGCCAGTGATAGCATGTTATACATACTATTCTAAACCCTACTTCATTTTTTTTCTTTTTTTAACATATCTTGAAGAACACTACATATCAGTTTGTGTAAGTGGTTTTCTTTAATAGCAGCATGGTAATTCTCAGAATGCATGAACTAGAACTTATTTTACCACTCATCTACGAATAGACATTTAGGATGCTTATGATCTTTTCTATTACCAAAAAAAAAAAAAAAAAAAAACAACTGCTGCAATGAATATCCTTGTAAATACATCATTTTGCATAAGTACTTATTTATCTTTAGGATAACTAGAGTTTGTAGATTTTTAAAAGGGCGCACGTACATTTAAAATTTTGTATATTTTTTCCAAATTATTCTCCATAAAAGTTACACCAACTCATCAGTTCTGCTATTACACTAACTTTGAAATTTGAATTTGTTACAACACAACTGACATACTGGGAACAATTTGGATATAACATAAATTTTGTATTTGTTTATGCTTGATTTTGTCCTCAAGAAACTAGATAAATGTAGAAAATTATACCTAGCTAAACAGAGCACAGTAGGCATATACAAATCATACGTACCTCCTACATTCACCTCAGCTTACAGAGGTATGAGCTCATATGTGTCACAAGCCACAACCATTCACATTTGCTGTTACAAGTTTCCAACCCATTTTGGATAACCTTTCTCCATCACTTTCCAATATGGAAGATTTTGAGTTGTGTATGCCTGATTTTGAGATCCTTGAGGACAAGAACTATCTCTTCCTTATTATGGCACAACTGACTATTCTCTTGTAACAGTATATAAATATTTCTGTTTTCCCATAACTATGAAAACACTGTGTTGGCAGCTTTTTAAATCTTATTAATATGATAGGAAGAAAGGTACCTTATTAATTCACAAGGTGCAATCCTTCTAGAGCCCACTTCCACAAGCAAAGTTTAGGTCTTTTTCAAGGTAAAGTACCATGTTTATTGTATTTAGCCATTCATGTACTTAGCCATTTAACATGTATTTTCAAAACTGTGCTACAATTTTTATTAGGGTCTTAAATTTTGTGTCAGTGATGAAGTTTTTGAGTGTTGGGCTCTTAATCTCATTTTTCTCACAAGCTCTGTGTTTTTTATTGTGCAATTTTGCCTAACACAGCCAAGGAACATATATGTTGAATTATGGCAGAACTGACTGTATTCGCTCATAACAATATATGAATATGTCTGTTTCCCATAACTGTGAAAATGGTGTGTTGGCAGCTTTTAAAATCTTATTAATATGACAGGTAAGAAAGCTACCTTATTAAGGGTCACCTTGCATTTTACTTGAATTTTTTAATGTAATGAAAAATTATCTTTAAAAAATGAAAGGATCTATATTTTTTCCACTTAATAATACCAGCTGACTGGTTTTTTTTCAAATTAAAATAATCTCTGTCAACACAGACCTGATGACTTCACCCATTCTACTAATTTTCCTTTCTAATTTCTCAAAAGAATTTTGGGAATTCTGGGTCAAAACAGTGTACCTGATACCTCCATACATATAAATTATCTCAAAGTATAACACTGTGTTACTTTCAGAGTCTTCTGTGATCTTGCAAACTACATAAGAAGTAGGAAATAATTTTCTAATTTGGCATAAAATAAATGAGAACAAAACTTTTGGTTGAAATGTATACTCAGAGTTGATGGATCTCTGAAGTATCATCGGTGGTATGAAATAACACTGTCAGCTGGGCATGGTGGCTCATGCCTATCATCTCAGCACTTTGAGAGGCCAAGGCAGAAGGATCACTTGAGGCCAGGGATTTAAGACCAGTCTATGCAACAAAGCGAGACCCTGTCTCTGTAAAAAATTAAACAATTAACTGGGTACAGTGGTGTGCACCTTGTAGTTCCAGCTACTCAGGAGACTGAGGTGGGAGGATCCCTTGAGCCCGGAAACTCGAGGTTGTAGTGAGTAGTGATTGTGCCATTGTACTGCACCCTGGATGACAGAGTGAAATCTTGTCTCAAAATAAATAAATACCACCACCACCACCACCAATAATATTGTCAACTACCAACTATCAAATGAGCCTTATTTAATTTTTGTTTGGAAACTATGAATTTGACAAGCAAACTGAGTAGCTGGCTTAAAAGGCTATACTTTATTATCCCAAGAAGGGATTTATGGAAGAACATGGAATGCTTGTAGGGCCTACAAATATTGACTAGGGGGGGAACTAACCAATACTGTATGGATTCTGAACAAGGTCTAAACTGCATACTTCTTACAAATTCAAAATGTATTCTGGGAGTGGGAAACACACCTGAAGGGCAAGTGGAGTAGGCCTGCTGGCAATTTTTTTTATATGTAATGGAAGAACATGATTTAAGGCAAATCAGTGAAATCTTAAGGTAGACACCCTGCACTAAATTCCTTAAGTTACCTCTTGACTAACTTCCCAGCCAATGTCTGGGATAGGGATAAAGGTCCTCTTATATGGGAAAAGAGGAGTAGCTGGGGTACTGAGGAACTTGATAACGAAAGGTAGAGAAGAAAACTGATGTATCTATAGAATGAGGCTCAGAACTGTTTATGGTCATGGTTCATTTAGTTGAGGGCTAAAGATCTGTCCTGAATTGCGTCCCTGACCCCCAATTCATATGTTGAAGTCTTAACCCCCACTACCTCCGAATGTAACTGTATTTACAGACAAGGTCTTTAAAGAGGTAATTACGGGCCGGGTACGGTGGCTCATGCCTGTATCCCAGCACTTTGGGAGGCCAAGGTGGGAGGATCATGAGGTCAGGAGTTTGAGACCAGTCTGGCCAACACAGTGGAACCCCGTCTCTACTAAAAATACAAAAAATTAGCTGGGCGTGGTGGCGGGTGCCTGTAATGCCAGCTGCTTGGGAGGCTGAGGCAGGAGAATCGCTTGAAGCCAGGAGGTGGAGGGTGCAGTGAGTTGAGATTGTGCCACTGCACTCCAGCCCGGGTGAGTGCGAGACTCCATCTCAAAAAAAAAAAAAAAAAAAAAAAAAGAGGTAATTATGTCCTCACAGGAGAGGAGATTAAAACACAGACATGCACAGAGACAATGTGAAGACACAGGGAGAAGATGATCTACAAGCCAAGGGAAGGGGCCTCAAATAAATCAACCCTGCCAACACCTTGACCTCCTTGATCTCAAACTCCTAGCCTCCAAAACTGTCAGATGTTTAAGCCATGCAATCTGTCATACTTTGTCATGGCAGCCCTTACAAACTAATACAGACCTAATTAGAAAGGGCTATAAAATAATTAAATTAAGAATGGTATCTAAAATCCTTTGGAAACTCAGGAAATACAGTGCTCCTTTTGAGATAAAAGTGCAGTAGAGCATTCATGTGGGAAAGTGGTTTTTCCCATTCACTTCAGCACTGCATGTACTAGAATAGGAAGCATAAAAGTGAATGACCAGATAGTAGCTGATCAGACATGAGAGATGCATTTGCATCAGTGTAATAGAGGCAAACATACACTGTGAGAACTAAAAACCTTGGAATTACTAACACTTTATGACACTCCAGGAACCATCATTTTAATGTCCTTTCTTCTATCCCTCAGCTTTAGAGCCAACAAGATTTGAAATGGCCAGAGTTCCTTGTGATAAAGCGGTTTGTTTTTATTTAGTAAATGTTAATACTCTCAAAATATAATTCAGCAAAAAATTTACTGTCACATAATAAAAAGGCCAAAATAACATCTCCAGCTCTACTCCCAAAGTCACATCACACAAAATAATGAGAGATACTCTCCATGCTAATAGAAACAAAAAATTTTAAGGTTATTCAAATTGATTTATACAATAATCTCCCTGCCTGCTTGGCTTCCATTATTGGTACAGATTTGAGCAAACTGATAGATTTCTATGGAAGTCAGAAAAAGTTTTTATTGTTGACAGCACAAACACACTCTGTAGAGCAGATGCTGTCATCAAATTGTAGTATTATTCAGTTACTGTGCTTTGAAATTAAGTGAAGTACTTGTTTAAAAATGTTTTCTCATTAGAATGTACAATGATCATTTAAAATTCTATCTGCTATAATAGGATATTTCTATCACATTGCAATCTGGACTGTGCCATAAACACTATTGTACTTGAACAGATGGAAATCATAAAGTGATATTTAGCTACAGATTTCCTGTCATATAGTTTTGCAAACTGAAAGAGGAAAAATCAACATTTGCAAGCATCTAAAAACAAAATACTATCTAGTAAGCTAAAGTGATGCTAATGTGACATAAGAATATAAATGCATTCTATTTAATGTACTGTGGCTTTTGGGGAAAAAAGTAAATATTGAAAAGATATTTCACAAATTTATTCAAGTTTATGATTGGGGCAGGGCCCAGAGAAGGAGTGATGTGAAAGACATCTACAACATACAAACTCTGACATTGCATGTAATAGTTTTAACGCATCAAGTGCTATATGTCCTAGTAAACTCAGTATTTGATGGTTAAGAAATATCCAAGGATATTAAGGAATACCATTTGAAATTTAAAGACTTAATTCCTTCTTACAGAAATGTGATACCTGCAACCTGCTTCATAAAATTACTAAGGAAATTAATAAATGTATACAAAGTACTATATAGTGATAAGTGATTTTAATTCCAGGGAGAGCTTTTTAATTCATTAATAGATGAAAGTCTAATCTATTAGCCACATAATACCACATTGCTGATTGATAAACCTAGAATTCTAGGTTCTAAACTGACAGTTTTGAAATTCAATACAGTCATCAAAACTAACATTATGGTGAAATATATTCCAGACACATGTGCTCAACAATGCCAATCTAAAGAAACATCATAATTAGTAATTTACATGCCTAAGATTTCATGCATTTTATAAACATACAATGTGTCAGTAAAGGTCCAATTAGAAATTAGAAATCACACAGGAGTTTGAACAGGGAAAATTCAAAATAAATAATTATTATTATAACTAAACAGAGTACTGGAATAACCAGAGATTGGCTACTAAGAAGTAAAGAGAACTCTAGAACATAAAATAGCAAGTATAAGGCGCAAGCACCACCCTTAGAACTAAAATGGAATGGCCAAGGAAGAATAACCACTATGTCCCCAGACTGAGATCTAGATTTTGTTGGAAAGGTCACAGCTATGGCTCACTGGATGACCCAGAAGATGCTGTAGTGCTGCATCAGCAGAACTTGCTGGAAATCTGTCCTTTAGCGCATTCATGGGTGGTATCTCATTGGAAGCACTACACTATAAAACCACCCAGAAAATGCTGGCTGCTAGGTGCTGCTGGTTTCCATGCACTGCAGGAGCCAAACGCTATTGCTATAAGCAGCAAAAGCAGCAGAGTTACTCTGCTACAAAACTGCCTGGTGGGTGGGTAGGGTATAGGGTTCTGCAAGCTACAGGCCACTGAGTGCAGATGACTCATTTTGCACTTTTGGAGCCAGGGAAGTTGCAAGCACTCAAAAACTAGTAAAGAAGTTCCCTTTCTCCTTTAATGGCATTGTGTCAGTACCTTTAACTGACAAAAGTTAATACTCTGCCAGCTGGCACAGGAAAAATATTTAAAGGATTCATCTCCATTTTCCCAGGGCAGTCAATGAAGGGTAAATATGTTTTTTCTGTGTGTGTGTGTGTGTGTGTGTGTGTGTGTGTGTGGCTTTTATTTATCTTTAAAGGGTAAATAAAGAGGTGACAGTTACATTGATGAGTAGGACACTCAGCTAGAATTCCAAACTGCTATGTTTTACCTTGGGAAATGGAAAATAAAGATGTAAGCCAATGAGTCAAGGATGAGAAAACCTTAGGTAAAGTCAATTCCTTAAACCTGTTTTCCTGATTTTAAACAAGGGGAACAACCATTCATATTCAAGATACCTTTGCGGGTGATAGATGGATAAAACACAAAATGTGAATATTCTGATTTGGGGCCTGTTTTCCCTTGGAAACATAGCCTAAGCCAGAAGAAAGGAAACATATATCAAAAATCAAAAATAAAAAAGCATCAAATATATAAATAACTATTTTTTTTCAGCCAATTGTTTTTAACAAGTTTACTCTTGTTGAAACAAACGATGAATGACTGTGCCCACTGTCTTCTGTTACCATGCCTATCAAGCATGATTAGTTAATACTTAGAAGATTTCTCCTTGCTATGTAGATATAACACATGGTTATAATGGCTAGACTATGGCATATGATAAATACGAAGAAAATAGTAATTTTAAAAAGAGAGAGAGAGGCCGGGTGCAGTGGCTCGTGCCTGTAATCCCAGCACTTTGGGAGGCTGAGGCGGGTGGATCACCTGAGGTCAGCAATTCAAGACCAGCCTGGTTAACATGGTGAAACCCCCTCGCTCCTAAAAATACAAAAATTAGCTGGACATGGTGGTACATCCCTGTAGTCCCAGCTACTTGGGAGGCTGAGACAGGAGAATCACTTGAACCTAGGAGGCAGAGGTTGCAGTGAGCCGAGATGGCACCACTGCACTCCAGCCTGGGTGACAGAGTGAGATTCCGTCTCAAAAAAAAAGGAGAGAGAGAGAGAGGCTGCTACACTAGACACAAATTTTGTTCTTCATTCCCTGCACTCTTAATTGTACAGCCTCAGCCTAGAAACTTCATTCACTCCCATGTTAATACCTAAATCTTCATTTCCAAGCTAATCTTGGAAATTAGCTTGGAATGTCCAAGCTAATCTTGAAAATTAGCTTGGAATGTCCAAGCTTAAGTTCCTTTTAAAATGTCATAAAAATTGACCCCAAAAAGGAAGTGAAAAGCTGAAAAAAAATACCAATAACCATTAAAGAAACTAAGCTGACAGTCAAAAACCTCCACCATCCTATAGCAACTCACACTCTGTTCCAATAGGTATCAGTCCAGAGGATATGGCCAAACAGAGCCAAAAGGTAGAATGGGGGCAGGGGTGAATGGGCCGCAGGCACTTGGTTGCTACATTCAATTTAGTGTGTTTTATGTATAGCTGCTGCAACTTGGAAGTCCTGGGAAATATTATTATAAACCAACTTTACTTCCATATTATACTGATGTTATTCCCTTATTTACCAATTACATATAACCCAAATTATTTTCTGAAATAAACAATGTAATAGAATAGATTGTGCTATGTTTCTATATAATTTTATTTGAGAAAGAATTCTATTGAAAGGAGGGAAGGCAGGAGAGAGAAAGGAATGGAGGGAGAGAAGAAAGAAAGAGAGCAAGAAATGGTAAAGAATTAATTAATTCACTGACTGATTGATTAACGTGGAAAACAACTACATCAGACTATCTTCTCCAAAACTGATGTCTCCCATCCAGGTTTCTAATGGGAGGTAAAGAGGTAATGAGTTCAAGGTTAAATATCCTGATGATAAACCAAGACTCACGGAAGCTATGTCACTCTGCTTTTAACTGGGTCTATCTAGACTGGATTAGCACCTTTGGCTTTAAATTCTGAGTTATATAAAGATATAATAACCAAAATCAAACAAACAAACAGACAACAACACAAAAACCCCTTCATTTTCATTAAGAAAAAGAGTTAAGGCTGGGCACAGTGGCTCACGCCTGTAATCCCAGCATTTTGGGAGGCTGAGGTGGGCAGATCACAAGGTCAGGAGATCAGGATCATCATCCTGGCCAACATGGTGAAACATCGTCTCTACTAAAAACATAAAAATTTTCAGGGCATGGTGGCACATGCCTGTAATCCCAGCTACTCAGCAGGCTGAGGCAAGAGAATCACTTGAACCCAGGAGTTGGAGGTTGCAGTAAGCCGAGATGGTGCCACTGCACTCTAGCCTGGTGACAGAGATAGACTCCATCTCAAAAAATAAAAACAAAAAAAAAGAAAAAGAGCTAAATTGCTTTTCATTGGGTTTAATTTTCAATTCTGTAGTAGAAATTCAAAATAGTATCACTCTAAACTAGAAATTTAAAGTAAGATGGGTCACCTTATGGCATTTTCTTCCACATGCCCTTCAAGGAAACACTCAACATAAAAAATAACAGGGCCAGGTGCGATGGCTCATGCCTGTAATCCCAGCACTTTGGGAGGCTGAGGCGGGCAGATCATGAGGTCAAGAGATCGAGATCATCCTGGCCAACATGGTGAAACCCTGTCTCTATTAAAAATACAAACATTAGCTGGGCTTAGTGGGGCGTGCCTGTAGTCCCAGCTACTCAGGAGGCTGAAGCAGAATCACTTGAACCCAGGAGTCAGAGGCTGCAGTGAGCTGAGATCATGCCACTGCACTCCAGCTTGGTGATTGAGCGAGACTCCATCTCAAAAAACAAAAACAAAAACAAAAAATCCCCACAAAGTTAATGCTAAGTAAAGGCATGTTATTGTCAACCTTAATAACAAACTGAGAAAGGTTCTCTAAAAGAAAGATATTTATTTGGAAAGAGCAATGTAATGAGAATACCTGTGTCATAGTAAATGATGTGCATATTTAGGGAAGTTAGGAAGACAACAGTTTTTAAACGAAAACTGAGGAGGATAAGATAAATGTTTTAAAATGATTATCCTTGGCTACAAAGATCAATAACAAGAGTGACACCAGTCAGAGGTTGGACAGTCAGTTGCTGGACAGATGTCTTGGGTAGAAGTATTTATTGAGTAAAGTTGTGATGGCCTTTGTACATGGTTGTGGTTTTTGTGGAGTCTTTTATGACACTTTTTATCAGGCATGTAAGCATGAAAACCCTCTCTTCACAGCCTCCTCCAGCTCTATTTGTCAGGATTTTTTTTTTTAACATTAGTGATTCCATTTTGATTTTGACAACTTTTACACTACATAGCTGTTCTAAAATTTCATTTTGCACAGTGAATACTGATATGGTTTGGCTGTGTGCCCACCCAAATCACATCTCGAATTGCAGCTCCCATAATTCTTCCCATGTGTCATGGGAAGGACCCAGTAGGAGGTAACTGAATCATGGGGGCAGGTCTTTCCCATGCTGTTCTTGTCCTATTAAATAAGTCCCACAAGATCTAATGGTTTTATAAAGGAGACTTCCCCTGCACAAGCTGTCTTGTGCCAAGTAATACATGTCTTCCTTCACCTTTGCCTTCCACCATGATTGTGAGGCCTCCCCAGTCATGTGGAACTGTGGGTCCATTAAACCTCTTTCCTTTATAAATTACCAGTCTCTGGTACGTCTTTATTAGCAGCATAAGAACAGACTAATACAGTAAATTGTTACTGAGGTAGTGGGGTGTTGCTGTAAAGATACCCCAAAATGTGGAGGCTACTTTGAAACTGGGTAATAGGCAGAGGTTGAAACAGTTTGGAGGGCTGAGAAGACAGAAAGATGTGGGAAAGTTTGGAACTTCCTGGAGACTTGTTGAATGGCTTTGATTAAATGCTGCTCATCTCAGATGGAGATGAGGAACTTCTGGGAACTAAAATAAAGGTGACTCTTACTACGTTTTGGCATAAGAAACTGGTGGCATTTTGCCCCTGCCTTGGAGACCTGTGGAACTTTGAACTTGAGAGAAATAATTTAGGGTATCTGGTGGAAGACATTTCTAAGCAGCAAAGCATTCAAGAGGTGCCTTGGGTGCTATTAAATGCATTCAGCTTTATGTACTCACAAAGATATGGTATGGAATCAGAACTTATGTTTAAAAAAGAAGCAGAGCATAAAAGTTCAGAAAATTAGCAGCCTGACAATGCAACAGAAAAGAAAAACCCATTTCCTGAGAAGAAATTCAAGCTAGCTGCAGAAGTTTGCGAAAGTAACAAGGACCTAAATGTTAATCACCAAGACAATGAGGAAAATGTCTCCAGGGCATGACATGTCTTCATGGCAGCCCCTCCCACCACAGGCCCAGAGGCCTAGGAGGAAAAAATGGTTTCCCAGGCCAGACTCAGAGCCTTGCTGTTTTGTGTAGTCTCAGGACTTGGTGCCCTGCTTTCTCGCCATGGCTAAAAGGGGTCAAGTACAGCTCACGCAGTGGCTTCAAAGGGTGCAAGCCCCAAGCCTTGGTGGCTTACAAATGATGTTGGGCCTGTGGGTACACAGAAGTCAGAAATTGAGGTTTGGGAACCTCCACCTAGATTTCAGAGGTTGTATGGATATGCCTGGATGTCCAGGCAGAGGTGTGCTGCAGTTGTGGGGCCCTCATGGAGAACCTCTGCTAGGGCAGTGTGGAAGGCAAATGCTCTGTGGGAGCCCCCATACAGAGTCCCCACTGGGGAACTGCCTACTGGAGCTGTGAGAAGAGGGGTACTTTACTCCAGACCCCAGAATAGTAGACAGCTTGCACCATGCACCTGCAAAAGCTGCAGACACTCAAAGCTAGCCCATGAATGCAGTCACAAAGGAGGCTGTACCGTGCAAAGCCACAGGGGCAGAGCTGTCCAAGAACACGGGGAAGCCCACCTCCTACAGCAGCATGACCTGGATGTGAGACATGGAGTCAAAAAAGATCATTTTGGAGCTTTAAGATTTGACTGCCCCACTGAATTTCAGACTTGCAGGGGGCCTGTAGCCCCTTTGTTTTGGCCTATTTTTCCCATTTGGAATGACTATATTTTCCCAATGCCTATACTGCCACTGTATCTAGGAAGTAACTAACTTGCTTTTGATTTTACAGGCTCATAGGCAGAGGAGACCTGCCTTGTCTCAGATGAGACATTGGACTGTAGACTTCTGAGTTAATGTTGAATGAGTTAAGACTTTGGGGGACTGTTGGGAAGGCATGTTTCATTTCGGAATGTGAGGACATGAGATTTAGGAGGGGCCAGGGGCAGAATGATATAGTTTGGCTGTGTCCTCACTCAAATCTCATCTTGAGTTGTAGCTGCCATAAGTCCCATGTGTTGTGAAAGGGACACAGTGGGAGGCAACTGAATCTTGGGGGTGGGTCCTTCCTGTGCTATTCTCATGATAGTGTGTAAGTTTCACGAGATCTGATTGTTTTATTTATGATAGTGAATAAGTCTCATGACAGCCTGTCCCCTGCACAAGCTCTCTTGCTTGCTACCACATTAAGATGTGTCTTGCTTCCCCTTCGCCTTCTGCCATAATTGTCAGGCCTCCCCAGTCATGTGTAACTGTGGGTCCATTAAAACTCTTTCCTTTATAAATTACCAGTCTCCGGTATGTCTTTATTAGCAGCATGAGAACAGACTAATACAAATATTGACAGTGATAGGAAAATCTATGATTTGGATAAAAGTGCTAGTAAAAAGGTGAAATGCTGATGGGTAAGTAACCCTCAAATGAAGAAAAAAAAAGTAGAACACTTTAAGCATTACTGGAAATTTCTATCCTCTGAAAGTACTGGAAGACAATATTGCAGAAAGGGGAATCAATTAATCATGAATCAATGCACTGCATGCACACTGAAGGAGAAGTGATAATTACGTTACTATGCAAATACAAAAAGATTTCAAGTTAACCTTCCTTAGCCACTAAACAATATAAATAAAACCACATGTCCTAGCTATGCTACTTGCATCTCCAAAATCATGCATAAAGAAGAAAGTTACAATATCAATTCCTCAAGGTACATATCTTAGACCTAAACGTGTCACTTTGCTTTGGACTGTTGTGCTGCCAAATAAGAAAAACTCTTGTGTACCCTAACAGAGGTGCTCAATATGAAATTAAGATTTAAATTATGCTGATTTTGTTAAGTAAGACAGATGGCTGTCCTATAAAATAACAATATACAATGCCCTAATTCTATTATTGATGAGTTAATTAAACAATGAAAAGAAAAGTGAACCCATTTATAGAATCAATCTTTCAAGTGGCATTAAGAATACTGGGGAACAGCTGGGCACAGTGGCTCATGCCTGTAATCTCAGCACTTTGGGAGGCCAAGGCAGGAGGATCACTTGAGCCCAGGAATTCCAGACCAGCTTGGAAAACATAGTGAGACCCTGTCACTACAAAAAAATTTAAAAATTAGCTGGGTGTGGTGGCATGCACCTGTGGTCCCAGCTGTTGGGAGGTGGAGACAGAATTGCTTGAGCCCAAGAGTTCAAGGCTGCAGTGAGCTACGATCATGCCACTGCACTCCACCCTGGGCAAAATTTAAAAAAAAATAATAATAAAAAGAATGCTGGAGGAAAAAATTTTGGTAAAAAGTAAAAGGAAATATAACTGAACAAAAACATAATGGAACTGATGGCTTTTTGAGTTGACAGGAAGGAAATTCAGAATCTCAACTTTTATGTTCAGAATTATTTGCTACTCATTAATAGGAATATATTTCTATAAGAAAGGTGAAGAGGCCAGGCACGGTGGCTCATGTCTCACCCAGCACTTTGGGAGGCTGAAGTGGGCGATCACCTGAGGCCAGGAGTTCAAGACCAGCTTGGCCAACATGATGAAACCCCATCTCTACTAAAAATACAAAAGTTAGCTGGGCATGGCAGCACACACCTGTAGTCCCAGCTACTCAGGAAGCTGAGGCAAGAGAATCGCTTGAACCCAGGAGGTGGAGGCTGCAGTGAGCTGAGATCGTGCCACTGCACTCCAGCCTGGGCAACAGAGGGAGACTCTGTCTCAAAAAAACAAACAAACAAAAAAACAGTAAAAACATGAAAATCTATTTGTGTCTTTATATGCTTTTATTGTGTTTTAAATAAATAAGAAATATTACTTTAAAAGCTTTGGTACTTCAAAATATTTCAAATTTATAGCCATATGAATATGGCTATAAAGAGCAGAACATCTAGTATTAGTCTACATATAAAAATATCTAACATGAAAAATAAAAATGTTTAATTTGTTCCTCCAAATTTCTCTACTGGCTCCTTCACCAGAATGGTACTCTATACAAAAAAACAAGGAGGGAATATGTTTTTCCTACATTACTGTCAATTTATTTTTGTAGTAAGAAGTTACCAGTATGGATATAAATGACATAATATGTTCTGTAAACTAATCTCTCTGCATTCACCAGTGTCACTGATTTTACTGTTACCTCCTAATTTCATTCTATAATATGTAAATAGTAATTAAGAAGAAAATCAAGAATCATCTAAAAGCTAAAAAAATTAAAATGTGCTTCTCTACCATAAACAGTAGGGATGGGGCAGTGGTTGGTGCAGCTGGGAGACAGAAATATTAACTCCTATGTGACAAATAGTATTACAGTCCTAGTATTAGCTGCCCTTCCCTTACTGAGCCTGTTCCTATAGAAGGCTTACATTTCTTGCTTTCATTTGACCTGCTTTACCAATGACATGTGAAAGTGCTATGTGTCAGTTTCAAGCAGAAGTTTTATTTTTGTGTGTGTGTGTGTGTGTGTATGTGTGTGTGTGTTTTTTTTTTTTTTTTTTTTTTTTGAGAAGGAGTCTTGCTGCGTCGCCCAGGCTGGAGTGCAGTGGCACAATCTCGGCTCACTGCAAGCTCCGCCTCCCGGGTTCACACCATTCTCCTGCCTCAGCCTCCCAAGCAGCTGGGACTAGAGGTGCCCGCCACCATGCCTGGCTAATTTTTTTGTATTTTTAGTAGAGACGGGGTTTCACTCTGTTAGCCAGGATGGTCTCAATCTCCTGACCTCATGATCCGTTCGCCTCGGCCTCCCAAAGTGCTGAGATTACAGGTGTGAGCCACTACGCCCAGCCTCAAGCAGAAGTTTTAAGAGCCATGATACAGGTCCTGCTATCACATCTTCCCTCTCTCCTTTAGCCTAGGTATCAGAATAAGAGGGCACAGAGCAGAACACAGCAGATTCACAAAGTACACATGAGAACAAATAAGCCACTAAAATTTTTGAGTTGTTTGCTATTACAGTTTACCAAAAGCTGTCTAATAAACCATGATATGTGGGGAGAGAGATATGCAATATTGTAAACAATACAGACATTAAAAAACAGTCAAATGGTATATACCCATGGCAACTACTCAACCTGAAGTCCATTTCTGTGTTTGTAAGTACTGGCTAACTGGCTAACTGTATGTTAGGGGACTACTACAAACAACAAGATCAGCTGCTCCCATTTTCTTGGAAGTCTCTTCGATGTCTGAGACTGCATTTAATTTGAGCCTGTTCACCTTTCCTACTTCTTTCCAAAGATTACTGGAAAGAAGGTTAATTATCACACTTACTGTTTTATACACAGTTTAAAGGGATGGGGAAAGGTAAACACATAATACACATTGTATATAACAGAGGTAATAGTGACAAGCTAGGAATTCACAATATTGTCCACAGTAATTTTCTAATTTCAAAATCCTTCTGGGCCAGTATGGGGTGGCTCATGCCTGCAATCTGGGAGGCTGAGGTAGGCGATCGCTTGAGCTCAGGAGTTTGAGACCAGCTTGGACAACATGGTAAAGCCTCATCTCTACAAAAACTACAAAAATCAGCAGGGTGTGGTGGCATGCGCCTGTGGTCCCAGCTACTTGGGAGGCTGAGGCAAGGGGATCACTTGAGTCCAAGAGGTCGAGGCTGCAGTGAGCCATGATTGCACCACTGCACTCTAGCCTGGGTGACAGAGTGAGACCCTGTCTCAAATAAATAAACAAAATAAAATAAAACAAAACAACACAACACAACTCCTTCTGATTTTTGTAGCTTGGTAGCTAGAGAATTAGCAAGTAGATTTTAATATTTTAAAATACTGTTTATGAGGAATTTTTACTGTAATGGGGCTTGCGAAACCTTCTTAAGCTGTAACCAAACATAAACAGTTGTACCCACTCCAAGTCTTTTCAATTTTATCCTGCACTGTTTCCTAATAAATTGTCAAAACATTAATTTATGAGCTGGACTAAAAGGTTACTTGCTACTGAATTTAGAAAGTTCACTTAAGAACTGCCTTGGAATTTCTGGATAACTGATACTGAAGCAAATGCAATTAAGTAAAACATTCATGTCATTTTTGCTCAGTAATTATGTTTCAAAATATTACAGTATGTAAATGTTTCATCAGTATATGACACAAGAAATCAGTCATTTCTGCTTAAGTGCTAGATATAATTATCAAATTCTAAATATGAGTCATTAACTAATGGTATATGTTATACATTATTTTGCCCTAAGAACATGAGTTGTGAAAAGAAATGAGACAAATTTCTGTATAAGACCTACTACTGGACTTGTCTTCTTATTTTTAAGTCACTCTACATATTGATTATATCTCAATATAATCTCAGGTAAATTGACTTTGCTTCTCTGAGATTTAACACAGGAAACATTCTACTTAAAAAATTTGTCAGGAAGACTAGACCAAAAGCAGTGTCCAAGAATGCCCAATTTAAGTAATTTTCTATGAAAATATTTCTTTCCTCGCAATTCCGAAATCTGATTACCTTTCTTAGTTATATGCTACAATTAAAAATTAATTTTATACCTACTATGTACCCACAAAAATTACAAATAAAATTTTTTTAAAAAATAATTTTTACTTTCAGATTAATTTGCAACTAAGAAGATAGATTTTTACCATTTTATTTTACTGAAAACTAAGATTACATAGTTGAGACTATTAAAAGATTTAAAAATAGATGCACAGGAATATACAGAAAATTATAAACACAGCACTTCAAGGAGAATCTGATGCCATTATTTTTAAATGAAAGAGAGACAAGGACACAGGCATTGAAATGGTATTCTACATTAGCATTGTGCGTAAATGATAAACTATGTCACACTGCAAATACTGTAAAGTCAAGTGTCGTGAAGTAGCCTTAGAATGAAAAAAAATACTGTAAAGATGTGAATTACTGGAGAAATGTCAGAGGGGTGCAAAGCATTTTGAGATGAAAAAAAAAAAAAGAATAGAAAGTAACAGGTATGAAGTGAAAAAGGAGGTGGTTTCTCCTATCACATTTTAACCAGCCTTGCTATGCTGGGAGTGTATTAATTACTGAGCTCTCACAGTGCTTGAGCGTGTGTCCTTCTGTGCATCCTCTATAATAACTTACAGGCCAAGCCTCTAGGTATTCCCACCATTGTAGAAATGGTGGCAGGAGCTACAAATTAAATATTTGGTAGATATTTTTACTCGTGTGTTAGGAAGCCAAGCATCACAAAATATAAATAGAAAATGCACATACACATATACATGTATCTCTAAGGATGTTATATGAATATGTGTGTGTGAAAGTACGTGTATGAAACTATATTCTAGAATATAACTTTTTAAAAAAACTAGACGTAATATCATAAACTGATAAATCTGAGTTTCTAAATGATTTTCATTTGCTTCTGGTGTGACTGCAGGGCTTAAGAAAAGAAATTAAGAGGTTATTTAGGTATAACCTATACAGAACTTGCTGACCAAGTAACCTTTATGCTATTGTCAGAAAAGAATTTTACCCTTCTTCCTACTGCAATGGATAGCATTGTTCACTTAGTCTAAAATATCTTCTATTTTATAAGACTGCTATTTCACTCACTCCATACTGTAGAGAAAAAAAGTACTAGCAGTCATATAATGAAAGAACTAGAAGAATTCTACAACAGAATGTTAACAATGACTTGTCCTTATCGCTCTAACTCAGCAGCTGCTACTGAACAAAAATTATTGCTAATAAAGGGATTAAGCTATTATCTTATGTTAGCAAATATTTAGAAATCAATTTTAGATTAATCATAGCATGTTAATATCATGAGAAGAACTGACTAAAATGATTCACTTTGGTTAGAATACTCATAGCATGATTTACCTTTACATGGCAATCTTAAGCTTTAATAATTTCATGTATAATGGATCAATATAAAGAAATGATTCAATTTATTTCATTCAGAATTTTCATCTTAACCATTCTAATTAACTAAAATCTATAAACATTTGGCTATTAATCATCTGTGCACAGAATTAGTGTTGCCTTTAATAAAAATACAATCTCATGATAATAGGCTTCATCAATCAGTAGACAGCATTGCCTATATATGCAAACCAAGTCCCGTTGACTATTAAGTGCTCTGTGTGCATTATTTACCTCAATGCCCTTTATTTAAGGATATCTTGCATGTCTGGGTTGTGCTGTAATAATAAACCAGCTCAGCAACTCCCACGGCTCACAGCATTACTAAATGTCTTCTTTTGAACCTTTTGGCAACAAAAAATAAGCTGAGTGGGTCATGTCAATGCTAAATTTTTTCATTAATTCACTACTGTCCTTACGCAATACTAGTGCATTTTAAGGTAATGGAAAACATTACAAGGAAAACAGTAAGCATTTCCCCAAATTGCAATGGAATGCTACACAGCCTATTACAAAACTTACCAGCGTATTTCAAGATTTTCACAAAAAAAAATTAAAGATTTGTTTTCATAACAGATTAGACAAGAATTTCTCTTATTCCACCTAATATTTAGAAAGTTATGAAAACCATAATTTCATACAAAAATATGGCTCTAGAAACAAATCTTTCTTTTCACTCAAAAATGTAATGAGGATATTTTCTTTACAAGGAAGAAGTAGAGACAATAGTAATGTAATCTTCCACTTCTCACAAAATGCTAACAGAAATCCACTGTTTTCTTCCATCACACTGATTCTTTAAAAAAACTCTAAAAAGTTATTTTATCATAGGCAAATCCTTCAAAATACACCAAACTTTGGTAATATGATTGAGGAGAACAAGGATTGGTATGTGAGGTCTTTCACTATGTAATTACAATTTAGGAGCATCTCAGTTCACCTAGTAAAAGAGAGTCTCTTAAACATGCCACAAAGGCCATCTGAATACTTATGTATCCAACAAGTGATGATATATAAAGGAAGAGCATTCAAAATATACACATTCATTTAATCGTTAATTATTGAATCCATAGTTGCTACAGAGATCATGTTTACAGTGTTATTATTTTTCCAACAATGTAAATCACTGATGTTTATTTATACACTAAATGTCTAATATCACTCAATTTTGTCTTTTATTGTAGTTAATTTTTTCACTGGCTATACCTTAAAATTTACTTTATAATTTAATATAATGATTTAAGAGTCAATTAGTTAAAATAGCACTAATAGATCAAATATTTTCTTGCTTAAAAAGGTATCAGGATTGATATATTTGAAAATTTAGGAAAATTGGAGGATAAGGTACACCAACCTTGAGTTAACAAGACAAAATACTGAAAGCTCAAGAAAAATAGCAAAACCAACATGTACAGAAGAAGATCCTGCCTCTGCGTGGGCGAAAGGGTATTCATACTATGATAAGCAACCCTTCTCAATTTGAGATTCATAGCAAAAGATATCAACTTTAAAAGATACTGATACAAAGAAAAAAAAATCTTATCAGAGGGACATGATAACTATCTTTAAACATGTTAACTGCCATCCTGTGGAAGGTTGATTAGGCATAAACTTTTAACTGCAGAGGTCAAAACTGGCACTTTTTGTTCAACTAATTATTCAAACTATTATTTCCAAGAATGACCTAATTAAAAATGAAATAGCGGCCGGGCGCAGTAGCTCAAGCCTGTAATCCCAGCACTTTGGGAGGCCGAGACGGGCCGATCACAAGGTCAGGAGATCGAAACCATCCTGGCTAACACGGTGAAACTCCATCTCTACTAAAAAATACAAAAAACTAGCCGGGCGAGGTGGTGGGTGCCTGTAGTTCCAGCTACTCGGGAGGCTGAGGCAGGAGAATGGCGTGAACCCGGGAGGCAGAGCTTGCAGTGAGCTGAGATCCAGCCACAGCACTCCAGAGCGAGACTCCATCTCAAAAAAAAAAAAAAAAAAGAAAGAAATAGCTTGTCCTTTACGAATGTAACCATTTGTAGAAATTTTAAGTAGGCGACTAATGCTGGCCTATCAAAAATGATACGGCCTGGATTTCTATATTGGTTGAGAATATGCACTATATGGCTCCTAAGTCTCCTTATAACTCTTAATATTCTCTGAAAAACTTGAAGCTCTATAGCAACTTTAGTGTTAGTGTTCACCATGAGTGTACTGTGAATATTTCTAGAAAGGACATTTTGTCTTTTATATTCTCGTATCCAACTATGGATGGAATTAGTTCAGGGAATATACTCAAACTGGCACAAAAAATTTTACTCTGTCATTCTTCAGATGACAGTGACTCTAATACAGAGTAAATATTTCTCTGCTAATAAACAAAACTTGCTGTATGATGCATTCCTCTGACAAACAGCCCCTTAACAATTTTATACATATATATATATGTCAAAAGAGTAAGAAAAAGACTTTTGTGTAAAAAAAACTACATAGTGATTGAGATACACAGGCTTATATATATATTTGTACATCTGTTTTGAGATGGAGTCTCCCTCCATCATCTAGGCTGGAGCACAGTAGCATGATCTCAGCTCACTGCAACCTCCACCTCCCAGGTTCAAGCAATTCTCTTGCCTCAGCCTCCCAAGTAGCTGAGATTGCAGGCACCTGCCACCATGCCCAGCTAATTTTTCTACTTGTAGTAGAGATGGGGTTTCACCATGGTGGCCAGGCTGGTCTCAAACTTCTGACCTCAGGTGATCTGCCCATCTCAGCTTCCCAAAGTGATGGGATTACAGGTGTCAGTTACCACGCCCACCCAGTATTCAGTAAATATTTTTTGAATCAATAAATGAACAACAAAAAAGATTCAGAAGCTATGTTTGGTGGCACAAACATTTTCCTTAGCCACATATTGAGAATCCTATTGTTAAAAAATGTAACAAGTTAGCGGGGGACTAAAAAACAAACAATTACATACAGTTGTCCATCCCTCAGTATCCGTAGACGACTGCTTTTAAGAACTCTATCAAATACCAAACTTCAGAGGAGATGCTCAAGTCCCTTATATTAAATGGTATAATATCTGCATATAACCTACACACATCCTCCTATATACTTCCATCATCTCTAGGTTGCTTATTATACCTACTACAATGAAAATATTATGTAAATAGTTGTTATACTGTATTGTTCAGGGAATAATGACAAGAAAAAAAATCTGTATATCTTCATTACAGAAGCAACCATCCTTTCTTTCTCTGAATATTTTTTATTGTGACTGGTTGAATCCAGGTATGGAACCAATGGCTACAGAGAGCTGGCTGTATTTGACAGGGTCTATAAAGGTAAGAGCATCAAACAAAATTCAAGAGACAAGCATAAAAGAAATTACAAAAATTGACTTTTTGTTCTAACACAAACCCAGAATACGCAACTCTAAGTGCATCTGATTAAACAGGTTAATGGTAACGTAAGCACTGAACTTTACAATGCTATTCATAAAAACAAAAACTAAATGATTTTTGTTCATGAATACTGTATACATTCAAAAACTATTTTTTAGCTTTAGTTAACTGCACGTAAAATCCCATTTAGTATGAATACTCATGTTAACAATGTGTAAACATTATTCTATTTTTTTCTCCTGAATCTTAGCCTCAACTAATTTCATACCTAACACAAAACAGATAAAATGCATCTTAAAGAGCTTCTGATTTAATCTTATGTTCTACTTCAATCATAGCCAGTCAAGGGTTTCTTCAAAACTTATAAGGCACCAATACTTTGCTTTCCCTATTCAAAGATCCTTCTCCACCTGATTCATCACTTATTACAGACGCATTCTTCTAGTCTGGGCTGGGATCTGTGGAGTCATCAGGGTGTGGGCCACACACACCCCTTGCTTATACAAGTAGATAGGGCCCAAATCCAACCTCTGCGCCTACTGCTTCAAAAGAAGAGGAGTTTGTTTATGTGTTGTACATTTATACATCCTAAGTTTCTGTGACTGATTTTAATTAAATAGTTCCACTGCTAAAAAGTAGCAAGAGCCATTGTTCCATATCTACATTCTAGACTGATCAATGCTTCCCAAATGGCTTTAAGATGACTCCCAAAATGTCCAATCAGGAGTCAAGGATTTTCAGGGTTGTAGGTTACCAAAAACGGGACCTATACAAGGTAGTCAGCAGGGGGAAAATTTTTTATTTATTTATTTTTTTGGTTCAAAGGGCAAGGAAAAAAAATAGACTTTTGTGTAAAAAAAACAAACTACATAGTGATTGAGATACACAGGTTTAACTTTTTTTGTTGTTGTTGTTCTGAGACAAAGTCTCCAGGGTCTCACTCTTGTCACCTAGGCTGGAGTATAGTGGTGCAATCACGGCACAGCTCACTGCAGCCTCAACTTCCCAGGCTTGGGTGATCCTCCCACCTCAGCCTCCCAAGTAACTGGGACTATAGGCATACACCACCACGCCCCACTAATTTTTTTGTAATTTTTGTAAAGACAGGGTGTCACCATATTACCCAGGCTGGTCTGGAACTCCTGTACTCAAGCAATCTGCAAGCCTTGGCCTCCCAAAGTGATGGGATTACAGGCGTGAGCCATGGCGCCTGGCCAGGTTTAACATTTAAGAGTCTAAACAGCAGCTACATACAAAGTTATCTCACCTACCAAAAAATTTAGAAGCAGACGTTATTTTAAAAATACAAATAGTCCAGCCAGATGCAGTGGCTCACGCCTGTAATCCCAGCACTTTGGGAAGCCAAGACAGGCAGATGACGAGGTCAGGAGATAAGAGACCATCCTGGCTAACACAGTGTGAAATCCCATCTCTACTAAAAATACACAAAATTAGCCAGGCGCGGTGGCAGGCACCTGTAGTCCCAGCTACTCGGGAGGCTGAGGCAGGAGAATGGTGTGAATGCTGGAGGCGGATCTTGCAGTGAGCTGAGATCGCGCCACTGCACTCCAGCCTGGGAGACAGCAAGACTCCGTCTCAAAAAACAAACAAACAGACAAACAATACTCCTGGCCGGGGGGTGGCTCTTGCCTATAATCCCACCACTTTGGGAGGCCGATGTGGACAGATCACATGAGGTCGGGAGTTTGAGACCAGTCTGAGCAACATGGAGAAACCTTGTCTCTACTAAATATACAAATTAGCCAGGCGTGGTGGCACATGCCTGTAATCCCAGCTACTCAGAAGGCTGAGGCAGTAGAATCGCTTGAACCTGGGAGGTGGAGATTGAGGTGAGCCAAGATCGCACCACTGCACTCCAGCCTGGGCAAAAAGAGTGAAACTCCGTCTCAAAAAAAACTACAACAGTAATACTACAATAACAACTTTTCATAAATAGTCTTTTTAAAAGTAATACTTTATTTTTAAAGTTCTTTAGTTCTGAGCTCTAAAGTTCTAGAAGGCTCTATCTTTTAATTTTCAGAGGAAAACTCTCTTGGACTTTTAAAAACCATTTAAATATTTGAAGCTATATTAAATTTAGATTACAAATTTTCTCCTTTGCAGATAGCCCATACAAAAAATGACAAGGCAAGGAAAATTTGGAAAACAACCACTACAACAACCTTTTTTTTTTTTTTTTTTTTCCCCCAAAAGGAAATAAAGATTTGAAACAAAATTTAACCCGAAGATTAACATGGTATTTTGGGGAGATAGGAACTTGGTTCAAAAAGATAAGCAATGGATTATGAGGATTAGCCTGTGTACAGTAAATCTAAAGGTATTCACATACAGCACCTCTTTTCTCCTGATTATCCCCATAGAACATTTTGGCATTTTGGAAAAATAAAGATTTTAAAATATTTTTGTTCTGATTTTTCAGCTATTTTTCCTATTTCTCAAAGTGATATACAAGATTATCAAGGTTATATCCACTTGTATAAGAACAAAAGCTTTCTTCCATTATACTTAAGATGACCAATACAAAGCAACAAACCCTGGAAGCCAATATACTGCAGGCATTAATTCTGATTCAGAGGGACTGGTATCTTAAACTTCTCTAGAACAGTAGGCATATGTGGGTACTCCTCAACAGAAACTGAGGGGAGAACTGGTAAAATTGTTTCAGTAATTATAACCTAGAAAACAGGGTAGTACTTTCCCAAGTGCAAAATTGTGTATGTTCCCACTGTGCTACATAGCTAAAGCTTACAACAGCTATAAAAGGTAAAATGATTGTCATGCCCTATAAAGAAAACAATAGTAGAAAACACGCATAGAGTGAAACTGGGCAAAGTCTTACAAGCTTTCAAATGCACAACTCTAGATGTCCCCAACAATCGATTAGGGCAAACTACCAACTACATTCTACTCTTTGGAACTTTTTTTTTGGAACGGGAAGTCTTTCGTGTTAAAATTATTCACATGCAGTCTCATGCCAAATGCCACGTAGTCCAAGTTACATTCTCTATTTGAAGTGAGCATAATTTGGAAATTTTTCATCTTGGAGCTTCTGGACTTTAGACTAAAAATCAAAAGCTGAGAGATATGCTGTACATACTTTTTGGTAAGAAATACTAGAAACAGGCATTTAATGCTGTCTCAGTTTCCATTACCTTAAAATAAGGGGATGATGATCTTCAATATTCCTTAGTCTTAAGATTGTGTTTTTTAAGTTAGTATACCATTAGTTTACATTTGTATAATCCAATATAGCTTTAAGAAATGATTACCAGTACATCTGATAAGGCATCAAGCATAAATTTTAAGTCCACTTCTTATGTACTTAAAGGTAAAAATACTCATTATTTGCTTTATAAGAACTGTTCTATTTTTGGGATTTTCATTTAGTTGTTTTTTTTAATGAGTCAAGATTTGTTAAGAGTTGGTTACTACATAACATGCCAACCCTGTTAACTGAAAACACAGAAACAAAAGAATTAATATTTACAGTCAACCAATAGACAAGGTGTACTTGCTGGCATAACTATTTTCTCCCTTTCTTTGGCATAACTATTTTCAACTTAATCATTTGGAGTATTACTGCCATCTACAAAGAGGCATTCCAAGGACATATTTTATTGTCAGAAACTTTATTATTAGAAGTACAAATAACATGGAAATAGAAAGTTGGGTTAAAGACATGAATTCCATACCTACTCTAGGGTTACAGGAACAAAGAAAGGAAAAATCACTGTATACTAGAAAAGTTGTGAAAAGACTCTTGGAGAATGCTTGACTTTACTAGGCCTAAAACCTAGTATGATTAACAAAAGTAAGTTGCGGGAAAAAGCATAATTTGTAAAGAATGATGATATATTCTTTTTGGATATGGAAAATGTCAGATATAGAAATTGAGTCAAATGGGAGAAAGAACAAACACTGGTTTCAAAAGTCTACAGAAAAGAGCTGAAACTGAAGATGTGTAACTAGATTATTAATAGATAAACAAAAAGAAAGGCATATAACAAATGACATGGTAAAACCACTAAGAAGAAAATAAAAGGCCAGGTGCAGTGGCTCATGCCTGTAATCCCAGCACTTTGGGAGGCCGAGGAGGGTGAATTCACCTGAGGTTGGGAGTTCGAGACCAGCCTGACCAACATGGAGAAACCCTGTCTTGACTAAAAATACAAAATTAGCCAGCGTGGTGGTGCATGCCTGTAATCCCAGCTACTCGGTAGGCTGAGGCAGGAGAATCGCTTGAACCTGGAAGGCGGAGATTGCGGTGAGCCGAGATCGCGCCATTGCACTCTAGCCTGGGCAACAAAAGCGAAACTCCATCTCAAAAAAAAAAAAAAAAAAAAGAAAAAGAAAAAAGAAAAGAAAAATTGTTTTCCAAAAAGAACAGATTACATCAGCCTCTAGGATATTCCTAGAAACCTTTTAATATACCTTGATCTTTCATGCTGTGGTATACATTTTCTAAAACACAGTGCTCTTTCCCTTTGAGGGTTAACTAAATTAAGTATAAGCACTAGTAAATAAACTTTTAGATCTGTAGATCTATGCTTCTCAAACTTAAATGTGTATATGAATCACCTGAGCTTATTAAAATGCAGATTATGAGCCAGTAAGCGATGGCATGGGGGAGGAGGAGCATTCTGCATGGGTAATAAGCTCCCATGTGATGGCCAAAGATTGCTAGTCCATGAACCACAGCCTGAGTAGCAAAGTTTTAGATGAATTTCTGTAAATCAGCTTTAATATTAAATTAGATTTTGGGAAAGTGGAAAAATACTACATTGAGTGAATTTCACTGAAAAGTTCAATAGAAAATGCTTTAAACACAGCAAAGGTAAAGATGAATTCTGATCTAAAGGTACTTTAGAAAGCCATATTAAATGTGAATATGTGTGTATGGAAACAGAAGCCTAAAAAAATTCAAGATCTTGAAACCTAATAAAATCTACCTTATTAAAAGCCACGAATAATTCCACTAAGAGAACAGGAATGACTGTTGTGCTTCTGTAGTAAAACTGCTGTGAACAGTAAGAAAACTAGAGACATTGTGTCACTTGAGACAATAAAAATTCGTTCAGTGTATTACTTTATTTACTGCCTGTAAACTTTCTAGTGAAATGGACTTATTGACTTAGACAAGCACATTTGAGACAAGCATATTACTTTAAAAAATGATTCTCAGCAGTAGCTCTATAGAAAATTCACTGACCTATTAAAAACATGCTCCTGAGTGCTATATGTTCCTGTGGATGTTGAATGTATTTGGTCATGCATTAACTGTGCTGGTCAATCCTGAGGACACTGTAGTACTTACATCAAATTTTTCTAAGCATTTAAAAGCTGGTTATATATAAGAACAAAGATATATTGGAAACCCTTAGCAACATAAAAACAAAGAATAGACTTAAAGAATTAGGTATGGATCAACACAAGGATATCCTTGACCTCTAAGTAGGTCTTACCTTCTGTAGCAATCTGGTACAGCAAGTGAAAAGTTAGTAAGAATCATATATTGCTTCATTCAGATGGTGGACAATTATGATCGAAGGTGTAATACAGTAGGCCTCCTTCATCAGCAGTTTCACGACCCATGGTTTTAATTATTCACAGTCAACCACAGTCTGAAAATATTAAGTGAAAAATTCCAGAAATAAACAATTCAAAAGTTTTAAATTGCACACTATTGTGAGTAGTGTGATGAAATCTTAAACCACCCTGTCCCACTCAGGACATTATTGTTCCTCTGCCAGTGCCTTCATGCTGTATATGCTACCCTTCCCTCCCCACCCACACAGTCACTTTTATCAGATTAAGTGACACTACACATAGAGTCCAGTACTACCTGTGGTTTCAGGCATCTACCAGGGGGTCTTAGAACATATTCCTCATGGATAAGGAGGGACTACTGTATTTTCTTAGTTTAATCTCAAATACCTCAAGCAGTATTTGCATTTGGGACACAGCCTTACTCCTCCATATGTTTATAAGATAAAGATCACGACCTTAGCCTATTACTGTATTTCTTTAAACAAATTCTCTTTCATCCTTAGCTTTTAAGAACACAATTTACACAGGTGAATATATCGTAAAAGATATACTTTTTGATAACGACTTCAGTGTACCACTTACTAGTTTTTTATGGATTTGAACTCTTGATCTGTATTTCAAAGTTGCTCAAATTTTTGCTCAGCTCTTAAGCCTCAAAGTCACTGTTATCAGATGGGTTTCCAGAAATCCTGCTCTGGGTCTGGTAGTGATTAAACTACCAAAATTAAAGGAGAACTTATATGCAGATATTATGTCCAGAAAATTCAGTTGTCTGCAGTTCTCCTCCCACCCCCAAGCCCCATGATTAGGCCTCCATTACCAGCCTCTCTAGGCTCCTTAGCCATGCAAAACTACTTTTTGCTTGATCTCCATCTGGCACTGAGAATTAGAAAATTCCCTCAAGGAAAAGACCAGAATAAATATGGAGATCACTTCACGGGCTTCTCTTATCTCAAGAATCACAGACCCTCAAGTCGAACCTACACCGGTTGCTCTCCAAGGCATTCAAATAGCTGTTGTATATATATATATGGTCTAACGTTTATAAGGTTTCAGTAGGATAATTCATTTGATACAAAGTACTCAACACAGAACCAGGCTTACTAAATTTCAGTTACTAGGGTTTTCATTTCCAAAAGTTTTGTCTGGTTCCTTTTCAAATCTGCTATGCTGCTTTTTGTGATTTCCTTGGAGATATCGTCATATGTATTGTAATTCATAAGCATAGTTATTTTAAATATGTATCTAATATTTTTAATATGTCAAGGCTATGGAATTCCAATTCTGCTGTCTCTTCTTGCTGGTTCTTCAGTTGTCTGTTTCTTCGTATGCTTTGACTACTTGCTGGAAAATATAATTGTAGGGGTTCACTGAGGTCTAGGATAATATGTTTCATCTGTAGAGGCTTACATTTGCTTTGGGAGACAGTATGGATTGGACCATCTCCAGTCAAGATGGGCTACATGTACCTGCAACACAAACACTTACGAAAGGTAGTCTATGGCCATATTTCTGCTACTTGTTGCTATTTTTATTTTTTGAGACGGAGTTTCACTCTTGTTGCCCAGGCTGGAGTGCAATGGCACAATCTCAACTCACCACAACCTCTACCTCTCGGGTTCAAGCGATTCTCTTGCCTCAGCCTCCCGAGTAGTTGCGATTACTGGGACGCGCCACCAAGCCCAGCTAATTTTGTATTTTTAGTAGAGACAGGATTTTTCCATGTTGGTCAGGCTGCTCGAAATCCCAACCTCAAGTGATCCGCCCGCCTCAGCCTCCCAAAGTGCTGGGATTACAGGCATGAGCCACTGTACCCAGCCTTTGGTACTTCTTTTAAAAATCTCTTTCTATTTTGTTTTCCTTTTCTGCTCAGCATTAAACCATCCTTCTCTACTGCCCCCACCTAGTTACAGGCTATCATTAAAAAAATGGTATCATTTTGGAGCTTAAGAGTCTAAAGCATTTAAATATTACATATTTTATCCAATATGTTGATCTAGGTAATTTAATACCTCATTTTAAGAAACCAGCCACCACTTGGTACTTTCTCATCATCTTAATTATCACCTTTTCAGAGAGACCTTATCAGAGCACTAAATCTAAAATCACTCCACCAATCATTCTTTATCTCTCTACCCTGTATTGTTTCCTGCATAGCACTTACTAGTCAATGAAATTGTCTTGTTTACTTATTATTATTTCTTTTGCTATCCCTAAAGAGAACATAAGCTCCGAAGAAAGCAGAAGCTTGTCTCTCTTGTTTGGTATGTAACCCCAGAATTTATCTACCAGTTACTGACATAGTATAACTTCCAACAGATATTGAAAGAATGCATTAAATCAGTAAAGAAGATCACAAACCAGAGATCTCCTCCCCCACCCCACAAAATTTCATTTCTTATGCATAGAAAAAAGAAAAAAATTTTCATTTCCTCTCTTTAAACAAACGTACTATTTCTAACACCTCAATCCCAGTGGCGACATCTAATCCCCTTTCTCTCTTACTCTTGATGTCACCTCTATGTTGCCCAGGAATTGCTATGTAGTGAGAGAAATAAAACATAATGTTGGTGTTTTTAAGAGCTTTCTAATAGCACAGAGTGAAAATAATTCCAGATCATATCCTGGTAAACAGATGAATATTCATCAGGGCTCTTAAACACCAAGGTAATTAAACCTGAAATATGGGTAACTATTTTTACATAGATATGTTAATGCTTAGGGTGAATAGTTTACATTAGATTTAAATTTTGATATTTATGTGCATACTTTTGAAAACAAATAGGTCAATTATAAAATCAAGCGTAGATTTTTGCTTTCATTTCCCAATTGAGAAACAAGAAATTCAACACTTAAATAGACATGCAGGTTTAGACTCTTTCATCTCAAAGAGCAATGACAAAACAGTAGAGTTGGGAAAGGAAGAAAAAAATCCTGTAACTTTATCAAGTTCCAACTTTTTATTCTTGACACATACAGTACCTCTTATGCAAGCATTAATGAACTTTATTCTAAAGCAGTGTAATGCTACAAAAAGAGTTTTGTCATAAGAAAAGGATGATTCGAAATTTGAAATATTCACATTCCTATTCTAAGTACCCTTAGTTAACAGATTTCCAGAAAACTTCATTATTTAACAAAAGTATGTACTTTCTGTTAAATGAAGATACTTGGTTGACGTACTACCAATCAGAGTGTTAAGCAAATACGTTTTTTAGTTCATTAAATTCCTTAAGAAACAATATAGCTTTCATTCTGTAATAAAAAGACCCTTAAACATTTTTACTTGTCCCACAATTGGACTTAACCACTGAGACCCCACTACAAAGCCTCTTTCACTGTTAAAAATTAAACTGTACTTTATACTATCCCGAAACAGTCACTATTAATTTGTTTTAAAGAAACTGAATCCTCAAAAAAAGGACAGTAACCTCTTTGTGTAACAAATTTCAATCTCATATTACAGCTCTTATCACAAGTACTTTTGTATTCTACAGCTGGCCTACACTCAGAGGTGTTTTAACTACGGGGCCTAGTAAACTGTAACAAAGCCAAGGAATTTTGTTGCCCATAATGAAGTTAAGAGAAACTTCATCTAATTTCTCTACATAGCATACACATACACCCACTAAAGAGCATTGAAAATAAAATGCATAAAACTGCATTATCTGTGGAACATTATCTTGTACCTATACAAACACAAGTTTATCAAATTGCATCAGGAGGAAATGCAATCACACTGAATGGATTATATAATGATGAAATGATTATATTAAGCTTTCCCTCGGTGTGATTTAGCAAATGTGAATTTACATAAATGTACAATGATGCTTCATAGGTAATATAATTCACACGGAAGCAGGATTAAGGTGTTTCTTTAACAGACTTCTTAGAACACTACATTTATAAACTGTTAAGTATCTGGAGGAAAACAAAATTTTCCTCTCTAAAATACTGGAGATTTTAGTTCAAGTTAAAAGTTTTAGAAAAGGGCACACTTTGCCAGCCCCTCCTCGCTGCCTTTCTCACCTAAAGCTAGGCCCCCTTTGCAACACTGCTTATCAGCTCAGAGACAGCAGTAGTAAATCTGTGTTCCCATATTACCCCACCTTTTGGAAGCCTGAAGAGGAATCTTTTTTGTCTTGTCACTATATAGAATTTCTGGCTTTTTGTTAAGATACTATTTAAGCAAGTCGCCCACGCCACTGCCTTGAAAGACACATACTTTTGAACTGAGGCCTCCCCCAAGTGATGGGTACAGCAAACTTTAATAAACTTTTTTCTTTTGTTAATCTGGCTTTTGTTTTCAAGAGAATGTCTCAACTAACAATCCAAAAAAGGAAACAAAATAAATTATGTTTTCTCCCCTATATATCCATATAGCATTTTTATATGGTACTGGTAATGATACAAGGACATGATCTGTATAGAATCTAGCTGAGTCATATAGTAAATATGTATCTTACTGATAAGAATGCACTTATAAAGCCTCTAAGGAGAGGGTAACTGGTCAGCATTTAAATTATCTATAAATAAAGAAAACAAAACCTTAAAATAGTATGCTTCAGCAGACATGTAAGTAGGAACAACCCCCCACCACCACCACCAAAGTCAACACTGCTATATTTTTCAAAAGGAAACAATTTTGATCAAAGTACTAGATAAACATATGTAATCAATATAGGGGTACCCCCCTGCCAAATCCTATTATCAGTTTTTAGATTTCTAAGTATGGTTGCATACATTACAAACTGCACCTTTTATCACAGGGGATTTAAAAGCTTTTGAAATGAAAGTCAGTTGTTGAGGGTTTGGGACACGCTACCCCAAAATATAGTACCTGGCATACTGAATACTTTAAGATGAAGGAATTTGAGAAACAGCAGGTACAGGAAAGACTTGGTGACCTTCCCCTGATGCCAGTTATAAGACTCTTCTGTGAGAGGTACCCTCCCTACACTGGGAGGAAAGGAACATAGACACAGACCCCAAGAAGAAAGTGAAAAAACAGGCCTTGCTAAGTTTCCCCCGGTTTATTACACTTAGCTCATACTTTTTATCTTATTCAATTCTTCTACAATCCCCTTCATCAAAACTAGAATAAAAATAGTCAAGTTCAGCTACTTTAGGTCTTCATTTCCTTATGAAGGCTCCTGTGTCAAACAAAACTTACTTAACAAAACAAAACCTAAATAAGCCGGGCGCGGTGGCTCATGCCTGTAATCCCAGCACTTTGGGAGGCTGAGGCGGGCGGATCATGAGGTCAGGAGATCGAGATCATCCTGGCTAACATGGTGAAATCCCATCTCTACTAAAAATACAAAAATTAGCCAGGCGTGGTTGCGGGCGCCTGTAGTCCCAGCTACTTGGGAGGCTGAGGCAGGAGAATGGCGTGAACCCGGGAGGCAGATCTTGCAGTGAGCTGAGATTGCGCCACTGCACTCCAGCCTGGGCGACAGAGACTCCATCGCAAAAAACAAACAAACAAACAAAAAACTTAAATTAAATAAATTTGTATGGTTTTGTCTTGTGCATCTGTCTTGTAAAGGGCCCCAGCCAATGAATCTAAGACTGGTAAAAGAAAAAGATATTTTTCTTCCCCTATACAGTATATAAACAAAAAACTTGCCAGGCGCCGTGGCTCACGCCTGTAATCCCAGCAATTTGGGAGGCTAAGGTGGGCGGATCACCTGAGGTCAGGAGTTTGAGACCAGCCTCACCAACATGGAGAAACCCCATCTCTACTTAAAATACAAAATTAGCCAGGCATGGTGGTGCATGCCTGTATTCCCAACTACTCAGGAGGCTGAGGCAGGAGAATCTCTTGGACCCAGGAGGTGGAGGTTGAGGTGAGCCGAGATTGTGCCATTGCACTCCATGCCTCTGGGCAGCAAAAGCGAAACTCCATCTCAAAAAAGAAAAAAAGAAACAGAAAATTAAAGTTTTACAAAACTCCAAGTAACCCAAATTTTCAGTGCATGAGTTATGCAAGATGAGAATGTTAAAACCTATTCTTTTTAAGGCTTCAATCAGCAGGACCAGTTTCGAGAAAGACAATTTTTTCACAGAACAAGGGTGGGGGAGTGGGAGAATGGGGGATGGGGGGAGTGGTTTCAGGATGAAACTGTTCTACCTCAGATTAGATTTTCTTAAAGAGTGCAACCTAGATCCCTTAGATGCGCAGTTCACAATAGGGTTAATGCTCCTATGAGAATCTAATGCTGCCCCTGATCTGACAGGAGGCAGAGCTCAGGCGGTAATACCACTCACCTCCTGCTGTGCAGCCCGGTTCCTGGGGTTGGGGACCCCTGGCTTAAAGTATATTTAATTGCTCTGATTACTAAAATGTGTCTTCTTTCTTAGAAAGATTATTTTGTACATACTTTATCCTCTTCTATTGATACGTTAATGTGAGTAGTAAAGGGCCAAACTATGCTAAGCTTACATTTTCTCATTTAATCCACACAGCAACTCTGTGAGGCACAAGTCTTATCTCCATTTTGCAGATGAGAAAACAGAGCCTTGGAAAGTTTAAGCTTCTTACCAAAGGAAGTGGCACACTTGAGATATAAGCTTAGTATGTTTAACTCAAATATAAGCTCTTTATGTCGTTAAATTAAGTATAGCCTGAAGCTGCCTCCTCACATATTTTAGGTTCAGCCTAAAGGTATCTGGATATAGTGAACTATAACCTAAGTAGATGTGTAAATACATTATAACCTACTACTGTACCAATTACAAGGCTTCAGCCAATCACAGGAGGCTAACTATTCAATCCCTGTTCATGTAAGGCATACATCAACCTGTAACCAATACAGCAGTTCCTATCTCACTTCTGTTTTCTGTACGCATTTTCCTTTCTCTGTCCTTAAATATTATCTGACCACGTGGGAACTCTAGAGTCACTCTGAACCTATCATGTTTCAGGGGGGCTACCGGATTTGCAAATCATTCTTTGCTCAATTAAACTCTGTTAAATTCGTCTAAAGTCTTTTTTTTTTTGTAACAGATGGCATCAGAGTGGGGCATGAAGTGGAGCATCTAGCAAGCCCCAAGATCAGCCAGTGACCAAGAGAAGTACCCACTGGGCCCATTCTGTCCATTCCTCTCTCACAACAACCAGAGACTGTGGGTAAGTTCTCTCAGTGGAGCTTCAGAATCCAAGATTTTGTGGTTTTGAGCTATACAGGTTTGAGCAAATTTTTTATCTGAACTTGGTTCAGAAGTCACAACAGAAACTGGACAGGGTCCGACTGGGCACTCAGGCCTGTAATCCCAGCACTTTGGGAGGCCCGGGCAGGCGGATCCCCCAAGGTCGGAAGTTTGAGACCAGCCTGACCTACATGGAGAAACCCCATCTCTACTAAAAAAAAAAAAAAAAATACAAAATTAGCCAGGCATGATGGCATACACCTGTAATCCCACCTACTTGGGAGGCTGAGGCAGGAGAATCGCTCAAACCTGGGAGGTGGAGGTTGCGATGAGCCGAGATCGTGCCACTGCACTCCAGGCTTGGCAATAAAAGCAAAACTCCGTCTCAAAAAAAAGAAAAAAAAGAAACTGGACAGGGTCCAATAATTATCTGGATTGAATCTGGCTAGAGGCCTTAAATATCTGACTGAGTCAAACAAAAACTGGCAATACTACAGGGGGTGTAAACTGTAGCTTTTGAAAATTCACAGGGATTTATTTATTCTATCTTTGATTCTTTTTCTTGCAAGGTTAGGTAGGAAAAATCATTGGCTAAGCTGATCAAGGAAATCTGAGAGACAAAACCAAGATTCGATGTAAAAATGTGATGCTTAATTTCTGAAGAACGGGGTACTCTACCTTCCAGCTAAATCTACATTTACACATAGAAGCTTTAGGCTCCAGAAGCAGCAAATGCTCACAAAAAAAAAGGCAAAATCATACAAACAACAATCTTAAATTACTGTGGAATGTTCCAAATAAACAACATTGGATTTTAAGAACTGCATTTAAAAATAAGTTCTCCTAAATAGGAACGCTTTCACACTGCTGATGGGAGTGTAAATTAGTTCAACCATTATGGAAGACAGTGTGGCAATTCCTCAAGGATCTAGAACCAGAAATATCATTTGACCCAGCCATCCCATTACTGGGTATATACCCAAAGGATTATATTTCATTCTACTATAAAGACACATGCATACATATGTTTACTGTGGCACTGTTCACAATAGCAAAGACTTGGAACCAACGGAAATGCCCATCAATGACAGACTAGAAAAAGAAACTGTGGCACATACACCATGGAATACTATGCAGCCATAAAAAGGGTAAGTCCATGTCCTTTGCAGGGACATGGATGAAGCGGGAAACCATCATTCTCAGCAAACTAACACAAAAACAGAAAACCAAACACCACATGTTCTCACTAATGAGGAGTTGAACAATGAGAACACATGGACATGGGGAGGGGAACATCACACACGGGGGCCTGTTGGAGGCTAGTGTGCTAGGTGTGGGATAGCATTAGGAGAAACACCTAATGTAGATGACGGGTTGATGGGTGCAGAAAACCACCATGGCACGTATATACCTATGTAACAAACCTGCATGTTCTGCACATATATCCCAGAACTTAAAGTATATTAATAAATAAATAAGTTCTCCTGAATTTGGCTGACCCAAGGATGGCTATTGATGTGCAGAAGCTTCTAAAAATACTGCAATATTTTTATTGCTTCTTTTGAAAGCCCCTTTATAAAAGGCAAATAAAAAGCTTAAGCAACTAATTGATTTTAAAAAGTTGAATCTGCAAACCTTTTGGCTAAATTACTATACTGCCCTGAATGTGAAAATAAAGGTGGATAAAATGTTTGTTAATAGAAGGTAAGCCCTCAGGTAAAATAGGCTTGCAGATTCTTTATAAGAGCTATCCATGTGGAGTCCAGGCAGAGAGAATACTTTCTTTGCCCTATTAGTTAATGGGTCTAGCCCCAAGCTCAGTCATTTTAGTTAAAAAACCACAGCTAAGTTGGCAGGGCGCGGTGGCTCAAGCCTGTAATCCCAGCACTTTGGGAGGCCGAGACGGGCGGATCACGAGGTCAGGAGATCGAGACCATCCTGGCTAACACGGTGAAACCCCGTCTCTACTAAAAAATACGAAAAAGAAAAAACTAGCCGGGCGAGCTGGCGCGTACCTGTAGTCCCAGCTACTCGGGAGGCTGAGGCAGGAGAATGGCGAAAATTCGGGAGGCGGAGCTTGCAGTGAGCCGGGATCAAGCTACTGCACTCCAGCCTGGGGGACAGAGTGAGACTCTGTCTCAAAAAATAAAAAAATAAAAAATAAAAAAAAACACAGCTAAGTTACAAAGACTGTCTACTGAACTAAATTTGTCTCTAAAATCACCTTTCTGTCTTTTAGCTGGCTATTTTGAAACATGTTTACAAAGGAAATCTACATTTATAAAGGAAATCTCCATTTTTAAAGGTGTCTGCCTCTACGCCAGAAAGAAAGGGAGGCCTGAGTAGTGAAACTCTTATCACTGATCGGTGGCTTAAATTTACATAACAAGTCTTCCCTTTGCTACATCTTTCCTTGTTTGAGCAAATGATGGCTCCACCATCTCCACCAGTCATCAGAAAGTTTAGAAAAGGCTATTTTAAAAAAATCTTACTTTCCATCTTCTTGATGTAACTGAAAAAGAAAACCCTTTCATTTTCCCACAGATCTTCATCCCCACTGCAAGTAGAGCTGAGGTGAGAGAGACTAGCAACCTTTATTTGGATCAGCATGGACAGTGAGTCTCTCTCATCCTGGACATATGAATTGTAATTGAAAAAATGAATGGTGATCCAGTGGTCACAGACAAAAAAGGTAAAAAGGAAGATTTTCCAAAACAGCCCCAATTTCTTACAATCAGGATTATTTTATCTGGTGTCAATTCCTACCTTCTAGTTGAATAGAAATGGCTGGTTTCTTTGGATGGTTGCTATAGATTAAAATTTTAAGTGCCATGATTACAAGCATGTCCCTGCTACAGGGCCATTTGACTTGTAAACAGCAAGACAACGATGTTCCTAGAACAAAGTGAATAAGAGAGACTAACAGGAGATAAGATCAGAAAGGTAATGGCAGGGCCAGATAATTGCAGTGTGGACCACAGAAGACTTAGGTCAAGGAAGAGGCAAGATAATCTGCAGCCAGATCTCCAAAATGATCTGGAACATGAGGTAGGAGCTACCTGACTCTGTGGCTTTCAGAAGAAAGTATTATTATCAGCTCCTTAGGCTGATTCTGCATTATGGTTTTGAAAGACTTTCCTGGAAGCTCAACCTGCTTCTTTAGCCCTCCTAACAATTCTCTATGCTTTAATATCTTGCTGAAACTAGCTACCGCAGATTCTCTTGTCTGCAAATAAGAACCCTGGGTAGGGCCGGATATGGTGGCTCATGCCTGTAATCCCAGCACTTTGGGAGCCCGAGGCACATGAATCACGAGGTCGGGAGTTCGAGACCAGCCTGGCCAACATGGTAAAACCCTGTCTCTACTAAAATATAAAAATTAGCCAGGCATGGCGGCAGGCGCCTGTAATTCCAGCTACTCGGAGGGCTGAGGCAGGAGAATCACTTGAACCTGGGAGGTGGAGGTTGCAGTGAGTTAAGATCATGCCACTTAATAGTAGAGGAAAGCATGTAACAGTAGCCCTGAAATCAGGGAGGGGAAAAAAGCAGTCCCAGGCAGAACAGGGAGTATCTACCCAGGTCTATGGTGAGTGACAAAATGCAAAGGTCATGGCAGTTAGGTGCTGTATTATTTTTCTATGACTATCATAAAGAATTACCATAATTTGGCGGCTTAAAGGAACATAAATTTATTATGTTACTGTTCTGGAGGTAAAAAAACTAAAATTAGTCCCACTAGGCAGAAATCAAGGTGTTAGCAGGGCTGTTTCATTCTGGAGTCTTTAGGGGGAGAATCCATTTTCTTGCCTTAACCAGCTTGTAGATGTTGCCCTCATTCCTTTGTTCATGCTTCCCACTCCTCCATCTTCAACACCAGCAATGGCCAATAAAGTCTTTCTCAAATAGCACTTTTGGTTCCCTCTTCCACAATTTAAGGATCCTAGTGATTAACATTGGACAATGTAAATAATCCAAAATAATCTTATTTTAAAGATACCTAATTAACAATCTTAATGTCATTTGTTATTTTAATTCTCCTTTGGCACATACATTAACATATCTACAAATTCCAGGGATTAGGACACAGACATCTTGCAGGCAGGGGGACTATTCTGCTTACTACAAGTGAGCGAATCAGAAGACTGGCTGGGTAATAGGGTGTTTAGAAAGAACAATTTTCAAGCAGTAAGACACCAACCTAACTTAACGCAGCCCTGAAGCTGACAAAGTATAACTAGGGTAACTGTAACAAACACAGTCCAGAAAATACCTTTTCTGTTATAAATTTACATTGATAAATATTTATATAAGAAGTTACTTGAAAATAAAACCCACTGATAAACCTTAAATCACATACTTAAGGAAATCACTTTTAATAAACTAAGAAGGAAAGTAAAACAATACTTAGCAAATACAGCAGATAAAATAATCCTGATTGTAACAAATTGGGGCTGTTCTGGAAAATGTGGGAGAAATATTTTATTTTTCAAAAAAAAAAAAAAAAGAGGCCAAGCTCATTAGTCCATTACTAACAGGTAATAATGATCACATTAACACGTCAAGCAAAGCTCATACAATTTAGGTGATTTTATAAAAGAAGAATAATTTGTGTTTCTTCAAAAAACAAAAACACAGGTGTCAATTCCTACCTTCTAGTTGAACAGAAATTGTTGGTTTCTTTGGCTGATTGCTGTAGATTAAAATTTTAAGCACCATGAATTAAAGTACAGTAAAGGGGAACAAGCATGTAGTAAAATATCATAAAAGGCTTAGAAGCTTTGGTCTTTGAAAATTTTTTCTTACAGATAAAATCTCTAAACTAACGAGAGTAAGATTGCCATTTACGCTCCTGCCAGGTATTTTTCAAGCAAACAACACAGGTTGTTGTTATTTTTTGAGGAAATTTAAGCTCAAATGCATTCCAAAAATCAATTTTAAATGTATACCAAGATTGAAATCGGTATTATTCTGTTAGAAATGTACATACTCTTTTTTTTTTTTTTTTTTGAGACAGAGTCTGGCTGTCTCCCAGGCTGGAGTGCAGTGGCGCAATCTCAGCTCACTGCAAGCTCCACCTCCCGGGTTCACACCATTCTCCTGCCTCAGCCTCCTGAGTAGCTGGGACTACAGGTGCCCGCCACCATGCCCGGATACTTTTTTGCATTTTTAGTAGAGACAGGGTTTCACCGTGTTAGCTAGGATGGGTCTTGATCTCCTGACCTCATCATCTGCCTGCCTCAGCCTCCCAAAGTGCTGGGATTACAGGCGTGAGTTACCGCACCCAGCCAAAGCAGAATAACTGGATATAAACATTTAGGGTACTATGGGAGTCTGATATCTTTTTAATTTCCTATAAATGCTAACAGGATACTTTTTAATGAATAATTCTTCTATCCAATTAGACTCAACTCCTATCTGTAAGAAATGGCATAACTTTTTCTTTTTTTTTTTTTTTTTGAGACACAGATTTCTTCTTGTTACCCAGGTTGGAGTGCAGTGGCATGATCTGGACTCACTGCAATCTCTGCCTCTCGGGATCAAGTGATTCTCCCGCCTCAGCCTCCCTAGTAGCTGAGATTGCAGGTGCACGCCACCACACCCAGCTAATTTTTTATTTTAGTAGAGATGGCGTTTCACTGTCTTGGCCAAACTGGTCTCGAACTCCTGACCTCAGGTGATCTGCCCACCTCTGGCCTCCCAAAGTGCTGGGATTACAGGCACGAACCACCACATTCAACATTACATTTCTTTTAAACATTTAACTCACCAGAAGCTACTTAAATCCCATAAGAAAACACAATTAAGCTCAGCATATCTTAAACAATATCTAATTTTCCTTCCTTTTATTGAATTCTTATATATCCAGACCCTAATTAGTCAGCTGACCTCCATTTTCTCTCACTTTGATGCAGGGATTGCTTCTTCAGAAAAGCTTCCTCCTGGAAAGTGTTGAGGAAACCAAATGAATTCCAAGCTAGTTATCTTGTAAACTGGGCAGGTTAGATTACTATGTAGCTAGTAATTCTGAATACAACATCAGAATCCTATGAAAACATCCATTTCTAGGGCTTATTGGAAATTACCTTCAGGCTGTCTCTTAATAACTGCTTTTTACCTCAAATATACATATTAATTTGTGACTCTGGAAAAATTAACTGACTCTCCTGGGCTTCAATTTTCTCATCTATACTACCTACTTTTTACAAGGTTACATGCTAAATACTACATGCTAATGCCTCATGCAATGTGTGATAAATATCAGGCATCTAATAAATGGTTATTACTCAGTTGAATTATTATTATTTTTTTTTTGGAGACAGAGCCTTGCTGTGTCGTCCAGGCTAGAGTACAATGGTGCAATCTCAGCTCACTGCAACCTTTGCCTCCTGGATTCAAGCGATTGTCCTGCCTCAGCATCCCATGTAGCTGGGATTAGAGGTGCCCGCTACCGTGCCCAGCTAATTTTTGTATTTTTAGTAGAGTCAGGATTTCACCATCTTGGCCAGGCTGGTCTCGAACTCCTGACCTTGTGATCCACCCACCTCGGCCTCCCAAAGGGTGGGGATTACAGGTGTGAGCCACCGTGCCATGCCTGGCCAAATTTTTTTTTTTTTTTTTTTTTTTTAAGAGGAACCCTGTCCCCTCTCCAGAGCTCCTCCTTGAAGCATTATTCTATTACTAGGCAATATACCATATTGCTGTGCTAAGATGCACTCTTCTAATCAGATTTTAACATCAATTCACAATAATAGTTATTCAAAATTAAGTACTATTTTAATATGATTTGGCTTTGTGTCCCCACCCAAATCTCATCTCAAATTGTAATCCCCATGTGCTGAGGGAGGGGCCTGTAATCGCGTGTCAAGGGAGGGAGGTGACTGGATCATAAGGGTGGTTTCTCCCATGCTGTTCTCATGATAGTGAGTGAGTTCTCGCAAGATCTGATAGTTAAAAAGTGGCAGTTTCCCCTGCGCTCTCTCTCCTTCCACCATGTAAGACATACCTTGTTTCCCCTTCACCTTCTGGAATGATTTTAATTTTCCTGAGATCTCCCCCACCATGTGGAGAGAGAACTGTGAGATAATTAATCCTCTTTCCTTTATTAATTACCCAGTCTCAGGTATTCTTTACAGCAGTGTAAAAACAGACTAACACAGAAAATTGTTACCAGGAGTAGGGCACTGCTATAAAGATCATGTGAAAGTGAAATAATTTTCGCTTCCTGAAAATGTGGAAGTCATGTTGGAACTGGGTAACAGACAGAGACTGGGACAGTTTGGAGGGCTCAGGAAAAGACAGGAAGAGGGAAAGTTTGGAACCTCCTAGAGACTTGTTGAATGGCTTTGACCAAAAGGCTGATAGTGATTTGGAAAATGGAGTCCAGGCTGAGGTGGTCTCAGATGGAGACAAATAATTTATTGAATATTAGAGCAAAGATCCCTCTTGCTATGCTTTAGCAAAGAGACTGGCGGCATTTTCCTCTGCCCTAGAGATCTGTAGAACTTTGAACTTCAGAGAGATGATTTAGGTTATCTGGCAGAATAAATTTCTAAGCAGCAAAGCATTCAAGAGGTAACATGGCTTTTTCTGAAAGCGTTCAGTCATATGTGTTCACAAAGAAACTGAAATTGGAACTTATGTTTAAAAGGGAAGCAGAGTATAAAGGTTTGGAAAATCTGTAGCCTGACCATATGGTAGAAAAGAAAAAGTCATTTTCTGGGGAGGAATTCAAGCCAGCTGCAGAAATGTGCGTAAGTAACAAGGAGCCAAATTTAATAGCCAAGACAATGGGGAAAATGTCTCTAGAGCCCGTCAGAGATCTTCATGGCAGCCCCTCCCATCATAGGCCCAGAGGCCTAAGGAGGAACAATGGTATCATCAGCTGGGCCTCTGCTGCTCTGTGCAGCCCCAGGAGAGCACCCTGCATTCCAGCTGCTCCAGCTCCAGCTGTGGCTAAAAGGGGCCAAGGTAAAGCTTAGGCCATTGCTTCAGAGGGTGCATGTCCCTAAGCACTGGCAGCTTCCATGTGGTGCTGGGCCTGTGGGTGCACAGAAGACAATAGCTGAGGTTTGGGAACCTCTGCCTAGATTTCAGAGCTTGTATGGAAACACTTGGATGGTCAAGCAGAAGTGTGCTGCAGGGGCAGAGCCCTCATGGAGAACCTCTGCTAGGACAGTGTGGAAAGGAAATGTGGGGTTGGAGCCTCCACAGGGAGTCCCCACTGGGGCACTGCCTAGTTGAGCTATGAGAAGAGGGCCACCATCCTCCAGACCGCAGAAAGGTAGGTCCACCAACAGCTTGCACTGGGTACCTGGAAACACTGCAGGCACTCAGTGCCAGCCCAGGAAAGCAGTCACAAGGGCTATACCCTGCAGAGTCACAAGGGCAGAATGCCCAAGGCCGTGGGAGCCTATCCCTTACATCAGTGTGCCCTGGAGGTGAAACACGGAGTCAAAGGGATTTTGGAGCTTTAAGATTTAATGACTGCCCAGCCGGGTTTCTGACTTGCATGGGGCCTATGGCCCCTTTGTTTTGGCCAATTTCTCCAAGTTGCAATGGGAACATTTTACCCAATGCCTGTACCCCCACTGTATCTTGGAAGTAACTAGCTTGTTTGTCATTTTATAAGATCATAGGTGGAAGGGACTTGTCTCAGATGAGACTTTGGACTTGGACTTTTGGGTTAATGTTAGAATGAGTTAAGACTTAGGGGGACTGTTGGGAAGGTATGATTGTGTTTTGAAATATGAGAAGGACAGGAGATTTGGGAGGGGCCTGGGGTGGAATGATATGGTTTGGCTTTGTATCCCAACCCAAATCTCATCTCAAATTGTAATTCCCATGTGTCGAGGGAGGGACCTATAATCCCCACAGGTTGAGGGAGCAAGGGAGGTGACTGGATCATGGGAGTGGGTTCCCCCATGCTGTTCTCATGATAGTGAGTTCTCACATGATCTGATGGTTAAAAAGTGGTAGTTCCCCACCCCTCTCCTGCTGCCTCGTAAGACCATGCCTTGCTCCCCCTTTGCCTTCCACCATGATTCTAACTTTCCTGAGGCCTCCCTAACCATGCAGAACTGTGAGTCAGTTAGACCTCTTTCCTTTATACATTATCCAGTCTCAGGTATTTTTATAGCAGTGTGAAAACAGACTAATACATATTTTATATACTCATATATTACACACTTTTTAGCCAGAAAGAACTAACTATAGTGAATTTTCCACTATTTTTCTTTTTTACAAAAATGACAATTTTGTTAATACTGAGCAATTTTTAAAATCATACTTTCCATTTTGTCCATGATATCCTAATAGTATTGCAAACTGACCAAAAATAAGAACTACCTTCCTAGAGCTAAAATTTACATTCAATCATAAAAAGCCTTGGATTTACTTGGTATAAATCACAATAAGCCCTGGACTTACTTGGCATAATTAAGGTAAAATGTTCAATAATACTTAGCACTTTTCGGTCACCACTGGCAACAGGAAAGTCAAATTAAACATCATCCCTAAATTACTTATTTTTTATGTAATTATTTGCAATTTCTAAATTAACAATATATGCACACCAAAGAAATTTTAGTTAAGAAAAAAAAATCAATGAATTGGATCATCCTAGAACCACTGCTAGCATTTTCTTGACATTGTTTCCTTTCACAGCATTTTTAAAAATGAGGCTATAGTTGGTATATATACAGTTTTGCAATATATATTATTTATTTAATATTACTATTTTCACCGCATATTGTATACATTGTCTTTGAAGGCACAATGTCAGATACATTTCATGACAGTTATATTTTAATATTGTATTCATTAATTTATCATACGTCTCTCTCACTACAATGCAAGTTCCCTCAAAGCAGGGGCCAAGATTCTCATTTATCACTGTATACTCAATGCTTAGCACATTGCCCGACATAAGAGTGAGCAGGCATTCAATACACAATTTTTGAATGAACTTATTTAGCAATTCTCTTGTTAGAGATAATTCTTCCTTAATGCAACAAATACATTTTTTCTCACCATACCTTATCTAAGTAATTTGTCTTTTATATTGAGCAAGATTTTCCAAAGAAGAAATAGTATATCCAGTGAAGACAGGGTAATCTTATGCAGAAGTAAAAACAAATAAGAATATACTTCATGCCCTTTAGGGTGGCTACTAAAAAAAGAAAGAAAATAACAAGTGTTAGTTAGCAAGGATGTGAATTAACTGGAATCCTTGTGCATTACTGGTGGAAATGTAAAACTATGCAGCTGCCATGGAAAATGGTATGATGATTCCTTAAAAAGAGAAAGATAGAATTACCATATGACAGAGCAATTCCACTTCTGGGTCTACAGTCAGAAGAAGTAAAGGCAGGCACTCAAACAGATATTTGTACACCCAGGTTCATGGCAGCACTAGTCACAAAAAGCCAAAGGGTAGAAGCAATCCAAGTGTCCATGAAGGGATGAATGGATTAACAAAATGTGTATACATTCAATGTAATAGTACTCAGCCTTAAAAATGAAATTCCACACATGCTATATAACATGAATAAACATTGAAGACATTATGTTAAGTGAAAAAGGACACAACAATATGAATACAAAATCCAGTGCTAATATGACTCTATTTACATGAGGTACCTGGAATAGTCAAATTCACAGAGAGAGAGAGAGAGAGAGAGAGAACAGTGGTTACCCAGGGGCTGGGGGAAGGAGAAAATGGCAAGTTATTGTTTAACGGGTATAGAGTTTGAGTTTGACATGATGATAAAGTTCTGTAAATAGATAGTGATAATGGTTGCACAACTCTATGAACATAATGTTAATGAACAAAATGCACTAAAAAATTGTTTCAAATGACAAGTTTTATGTATATTTTATTACAATGAAAAATAATTGAAAAGTAAATAAGAATAAAGATTCGCAGCTGGGGACAGTGGTTCAAGCCTATAATCCTAGCATTTTAGGGGGCCGAGGCAGGCAGGTTGCTTAAACTCAAGAGTTTGAGACCAGCCTGGGCAACATGGCAAAACCCCATCTCTACAAAAAAATTAACCATGTGTAGTGGTGCGTGCCTGTAATCCCAGCTACTTGGGGTGCCGAGGTGGGAGGATCGCTTGGGTCCAGGTAGAGGCTGCAGTGAGCCAAGATCACGCCACTGCACTCCAGCCTGGGTGACAAAGTGAGGACCTGTCTCAAAAAAAAAATAATAAAAAAAAAGGTTCACAAGTAAAAATCCTTAGGAATCAGGAATCAGTATTTTTCAAATAAAATACTTCTCCTTTTAGACAAAAGGGACTGAGATACAGTCCTGCATCTATTTTACCATTATCAATATATTATATTCTTAATTTTTAAAATTCCATTTCTATTATTATATATAATTATTCAGTTGGAATGTAATTATGAACTACATATTCTCAATGTTCAGATCTTCTGCAACATGCCAAATTATACAACCACAAACTTACTACATGCTTAACCACAGTATCATCTGATAATTTAGATGCTAGTCTATTCAAATACAGAGAGTCTACTTTGTGGCCATATATGGATATGAGGATTTAAGAAAAAGGACTACTAAGGATTTCAAAATTGGTATTCCAGACTTATTAAATAGAAAACTGCCTCTTTAAAAATTTCTCATGAGTATTCCCTTTTTGAGTAAAACTTGCCTAGCACAGATATATCTGAATTTGTCTCTGAGACGTTGCCCAATATTTAAGTCATTAAAACATGCATGATACATGATACATTCTTAAAATTCACTTAAAACTTACAAATATTTAGGGTTCCCTAAGATTTTTATCAGATTTTATTTGTGTACAGTTATGCGTCTCCTAATGACAGACAGATGTTCTGAAAACCGCCTTTATTCAGTGATTTCATCATTGTGTGAACATTAGAGTGCACTTACACAAATCTATTAATAGATGCTATAGCCTACTGCTTATAGGCTACAAACCTATACAGCATGTTACTGTACTAAATTTAGGCAATTGTAACACAAGGGTATTTGTGTATCTAGGCATAGAAAAGATCATGTGTTGCACTACAAGTTATGACAGGTATGATGTCATTAGGAGATAGGAATTTTTTAGCCATAAAAGCATTACCAAATAGTAGAATAGAAAGAAGACCTGATAAATTTGACACTGCCTCGATTTCTCTTGGGCTTGAGGTTAAAAGGCCTTTCCTATTTGAAAAGCTGCTTAGGTATTAAGTGAGTATCTTTATTTTAAGCACAAGACTTGATATTTTATTAGATGGTCTTCCATATGCTCAGATGACCAGGAATCATAATTCTGTCTCAGTAAATGTCACAACAGTCACATTACTTTAGGATATGACATTACAAATATGTAGTATGCCTTAAGGCTGCCAAGACAATATAATACAAAATATCTCAAGTTAATCAAAGACATGTCAGCCTTACAATATACAACTACTGGTGCAAATCTTCTCACTCCTTTGTGTGTGCCTCTGAAAGTCAAATTCTTTTATTTGGGAGGTCTTCGTTGACAAATGACAATTTGCCACTTGCCAATCACCCTCAATTTGTGTGGCTTTGACTACTAGTGCATACACTGTCTGATGATATAAACAAAGAAAAAGATTAAGCTTTAGTATGGGGTTAACATCCATCATGTAGGTATAATTATTAGCCTGACAAGAATTGCACTAATATTCTTCCTTTTAAGAAATTTAATGTAATAAAAGTAAAGTAAATATGAAACACGAAATCATTTATACCAAACCAGATTATGATGCCATGGTTTTTCTTTTCTTTTCTTTTCTTTTTTTTTTTTTTGAGACAAGGTTTCTCTCTGTTGCCCAGGCTGGAACACAGTGGTGTGATCATAGCTCATGTATCCTTGAAAACCCAGGCTCAAAGATCCTCCCACCTCAGCCTCTCAAGTAGCTAGGACTACAACGCACATTTTTGATTTCTGGTAGAGACAGTCTCACTATGCTGCCCAGGCTGGACTGGTACTTCTGGCCTCAAGGGGTCCTCTGGCTTTGGCCTCCCGTAGTGCTGGTATTACAAGTATGAGCCACCACACCCAGCCCAGTGCCATGGTTTTCAACAGAATAAGTAAAAAAAAAAGGGCAGCAGAAGACACTGGGCATTTTTTTTAAAAATAAAAATATACAATTTTATAAAGAAAAGATGGATTTACAAAGTGTTTCATGCTATAGAAATAATAGACTCATTCAAAGAAATTCCTTTTCATAGCATTTAATTTGAATATGTTATTCACTGAATTTGTCAAAAGTAGTGTTAAATTAAGCTCATATTTTTTTCTTAAAAATGTTTTAGCTTTATCTTGCCAGTTTTTAATTGAGAAAAAAATCAATTCTAATTATACCTAACCAAAGCCATGGTTTCTGAAAGCTTTAGTCTTTCTAACTTATATCCCATTAGGAAGCATTCAGCATTGTCCTAATACAAACTTTCCAACAGAACAGTTCATCCTCCTTACTCCTGGGAATAAGCAGCCGGTAGATCACTTCAATGGCAGATAAAAAGATGAAATAGCAAGTTACTTTGCCATGGCAACAACTTTAAAAATTCTAAACAGATCACTTTCTCCTATTTAAATATAAATGTGGTCTAAAGCAGCTGCTACAATGACTGACAAGGTCTCAATCAAAATCTATTACCGTGAGGGTTTCTAACTCAGAATGTGTAACATCTGCCACTGAATAGAAACAGAAACTTTAAATCTATTATTCCAAACTATGTTTCTGCTATAGATACGTAAATTGCAGCAATTCAGTCTAATCATAATAATGCATTTAATAAACGTGCACTTTGGTTTTATTCTAGATAATTAGGACAAAAAATACCAAAGATACATTTGCCATAGCACTTTAAATTTGGATTTGTAAAGCTGAACCTCATGAGAACTATTTAAATCCTCCAAAGTATTTGGCCAAAATTTACAGCCTGTAGAAATAGCCAGTAGAAAGGTGGTGATTTTTAGTTATTAGCCCCTATACTTCACCCTTAAAATAGGTTCTCACAGTTGTATAACCAGATAACAAAATTTATAAACTTTTCCAATTGATAATGATTTTAAATATATATAAAGATTTACTAAATGCCATCAGTTACATTTAAAAGAATACCATAGTATTTGGTACAAGGTATAAGGCAAACAATGCCTTAAGCTGTAAAAATTACCTCAGATTTAAATTGAACACATATTTAGAATTTATCCAACAGTTTAATGCCATCTTGATATCAACAAAATTTTATTAACTACACTAACTATGTGAGTCAAAAGCCCTGCCCTTCCCTTTAAGCAGTCTCATTTACTAGGCTTATCTACAGATTCAGAATTTCTATTGACATATATTACTATCTACATAGCTATATGTCATCATTTCAGCTTTCTCCCCTCAGCCTTTGGTCTTTCTAAGGAAGAGCTACCAAATAATTTTATCTCAATCAGAGAAAAGAAAGATTAAGGTGCCTTTTTTATGCAGCCAATTAGCATTTTGAGCACTATAAATTACAACAGTACTTCTTCCTTTGCCTACCACCAAAATCGGAAAAGCTTACAAAGAAAAGAAAAGAAAAAGCTATAATTTTAAAACACTCATCTCTTTTCCACAGAAAATGACTTAGATCACATGGAAAGTAACATGATTTTAAAATACACATATAAAACTTTTCTCTCTACCAAAGTCCCTGAGTACTTTGGAAGAGAATAAATTAAATGTAAGGTTCATATAGATACACAAGGGTATGCCAACCGAACAGATCTTAAAAACTACAGATTACCAAATAATAACTTTCAGGAGCTCACCAGAATCCAGCCAGTTCTGTGGTTACAAAGGGAAGAATAAAATTCTGTACTCAAAAGGAGTCCCAAGAAGTTGACTTCCATCAATTTGAATCTCTAGATAATCAAACTCCCTAGATAATCAATTTAAAAGATTCTAAAGAGACCAAAAGAGATCAGAAAGATCCTGAGTTTTGAATCTACTTAAGAAGAAAAGAATAACTTGAGAGTTTCAGACTTAAAGACATGCCAAAATGCAATGACTACTAAAGGAAAACATTGTTTAAACACCAGTGGGTCTTAATGTGTGGGTTTTCCACAACAAGCAATTCTCCAGTTCTCTGCAGTCACCAACTGAGTGCCCTACAATTTAACTCAATTCTGCTCAGAGTTAGTGCAGAATCCACAGCTTAAAGGTTCAGTCCCACAAGACTGCTCCCACTTCAGATGCCAATTCCAAGTAGGGGTCCTCAGGTTATCCACAAACTTCTGTCTGGCTTGGTTATAAATCAGAGGTTTCCATGACATCCTCCATTAGGTTTGATAATTTACTATGACAACTCACAAAACTCAGGAAAGCACTTTAGTTACATTTACCAGTTTATTATAATGAATGCAACTCAGAAAACAGCCAAATGGAAGAGATGTGTAAGGCAAGGTAGAGACCGTGCATAGAACTTCCATGGCCTCTCTGGACTCGCCACACTCTCAGCATTTCAGTGCAACCTAGAAGCTCTCCAAATCCCACAGTTTAATAATTTTTAGCATTCATCATGTACGTATAATTGATTATTAATTCAATCTCCAGTCCCTCTTCCCTTTCCAGAAGACAGCAGTGGGGCTGAATTTCCAAGGTTCTAGTTATAGTGTGGACTTTCTGGTGACCAGCCCCCATTCTGAAGCTATGCAGGAGCCCAAGTGTCACACCATTAGAACAAAAGACTCTACTATCACCCCCCAAATTTAAAGGGATTTAGGAGTTCTGAGACAGGAACCAGGGTCAATGACCAAATATTAAAATAGAATATAGGACAGTACTCCTACAACTCAGGAAATTATAAGGGCTTTCATGTTCTCTGTGTCAGGAACTGGGGGTAGAATCAAAAATATATTTCTTAATGTGTCACAACTATAGACTTAAACTCTTAAATTGCTCTGCAAATGCTAAATTGTCACAAGACTCCTCTGGATAAGGGAGAGCTAGATGATTGATTTCTAAAACCTTAAGACTTATGAATTCTACATATCATATTTTATCCCATTAAATGGAAAACTGGGTTCAAGGAGAACCAGTGTGGTTTTCAAATCAATTTCACTAAAATATAAATTGCCTACAATAAAATATACTCATTTCAAAAGTACATTATAACGTTTTGGAAAAAAATTAAGATAGAAGATATTTCCTTCATCCCAAAAGCTCCTCAGCTCCCTTTGGGTCAACTTCCCACTCTTAGCCCAAGGCAACCAACAATGTACTGGCATTGTAGTCTAGTTCTGCCTTTTCTAGAATTTCATATTTATCCCTTACTAATAATAATTCTGTGAGGTAATTTGAGGCCCAACAAAGGTAAGCAACTTGCACAACTTCACAGGACTCCAAGATTAGAATTTAGGGTTTGATATCCGATCTGTCTAATGCCAAGTCCTACTATTAGGTGATACTACAAGATTTGGATCTTGTTCATTTTTGCATCCCTAGCATTTTTCGTTTTTGCACACTTGACTGTTGAATAAAATGAATTTAAGGAAACTGATCTAAACTTGATCAAAAAAAAAAGATTCATTTTGAATGATAAATCCATAGGTCTTGGTAATTAGATTTAAAAAAAAAAAAAATGAAGACCATAAATTTACACAAATTTAAAAAATTTTTAAGAACAAAGAAAGATCCTTAGATTTTATCTGCCTAGTCTCAAAGTGTCTCCCAAGAAATTTATTAACTGCAAAGGGAAAGACAGCTTTACAATGGAGAAACCCAGCAGAAACCCTCTTAACAAGTGATCAAGGTCGGTATCACCAGTAAAGAAGACATACATCATGAACCAATCCCATAATAAAAGACATATTGTTTCTGTGATATTGTTGTCAAATATGCGTAACTCTGTCCCAATCATGAGAGTACATTGTACAAACTCAAAGTGTAGTCATAAAAGACAAAAAGTCTGCAGAACTATCACAGACTGCAGAATAAAGACAACTAAATCTAATGCACAATCCTGGATTATAAGCTGATCAGAAAAAAAGCATTAGAGGAAAAACACGTGGAATTCAAATAAGGCCTGCAGTTAACAATATGTATGTCAACCTGCTAGTTTTAATAACTGTCCCATGGTTATGCAAAATGTTAACATTAGATGAAACTGTGTAAGGAACACAGTAGTCCCAGCACCCCATCCCCAAGGGATGTGCCCCAAGACCCCCAGTGGATGCCTGAAACTGCAAAAAATATTGAACACTTTGTAGGTACTAAGTTTTATCCTATACATACCTATGATTAAGTTTAATTTACAAATTAGGCACAATAAGAGATTAACAGCAACAATAATAAAATAGCCAGGTGTGGTGGTTCATAGCTGTAATCCCAACTACTTGGGGGGACTGAGGCAGGAGGATGGCTTGAGCCCTGGAGTTCAAGGCTACAGCGAGCTATGATTACATCACTGCACTCCAGCCTAGGCAACAGAATGAGACCTCCATCTCTTAAAAAAATAGTAATTATTAAATAGATTATAATAACATTGTAATACAAGTCATGTGAATGCTCTCTCTCTCCCCCTCTCAAAGTATTTTATTATACTGTACTCATCAATTTTCAGACCAAGGTTGTCCTTGGCTAACTGAAACTAGAGAAAGTGAAACCTAGGATGAAGGGGGTATAATGTAAACGCAAAAAGTTTTTTAAAAGGGGTCCTTAAAAATTTTTCTGAAACACTAACAACTCATAACCTTGCAATTGCAATAATGAATGCACTTAAACCAATCTTATGATGAAACTCTATGGTTAATTGTTGTAAAATTTAAATCATGCCAACATTTACTGAACATCTTCTCTATGTAAATCAGTATAGAATGTGGTGACATAGTGATTCATTTAATAAACAAACTATGACAAATACAAAAAGTTGAAGGTTAAGCTCTTGAAAGAGCTAGTTCAAAACACAAAGCCAGTAATTCTGAAAGTGATAGTTTTCATATCTTCTGAGATCTGAGTCTTTTGCATTTTTTTCTTTCAAGAATGAAGACCTCAACCTCCGTCAGAATATTAACAAGCATTAACATTATAACCTCTTGTTGCACAAAATTCCTACAAATTCTTGACCAAAAACATGATGCAACAAAATAAAATTTTCAAGTCCTAACCAAACATGCAGTATATATGATAGATATACATTACAAAGGACTCTGTTTTGTTCAGAACAAAACTTTCTGCTGTGAAATGCTCATTTCCCTACTCTAAGATTGGAATTGTAAAGACGCTATCATTTTTATTCAAATTCCACATCCGTTAGATATAAGACTAGACATCTAACCATCCGACTGAGTTCATAATAAAACCCCACCCTAGGTCCAATTTATATATTGGTTAGGGTTTTTTGGCTTAAAACAAATTTAAGAAATTAAAAATAAGAGTAAGAGGGAGGTGGTCCGTTTTATTGTAAAGACTAGAAGGATGCTGGCTGGGGTAGCTCAGATAACTGAAGAAAGAACTAAACCACCAAGGTTTTTTGTTTGTTTGTTTGTTTTTATGTAATGGCCGGAATCAGAGGAGTTCTATAGGCCTTAACAGCAAAAATTTATAGACCTTCCCTCTTGGATGACACTATTTCCATGTCTAGCCAATTTAATTTCTTTGAGCAGAAACTTTACCTGAATTTTCCATCATTGTATCTCTAGCAACCAAACATATAACAGGCCTTCAATAAATACTTGCTGACTGAATGAGCTAATAAAATTAGTCAATAAAGTAATTCCTAAGTAAGAAAATCAAATTGGTCTAACTTATTTCAGGTATCTATCCCTAGATAATCAACTGATCTGGCATCAGTAGAAGACATTTTGGGGTCTTTTCCGTAAAAGAGAAACTTGTCAATCGTGCTAACTGGCATCTATTACATATACAAATATTAAAATATTTGACCTGTAAGTTATTCTGTCATATCAAATAAAGGAGTTTTCATGTACATTTTAAGTCCTCTAGATTTGCATTTCTGTACCACCCTTAATTTATTTCTGTAAATTTTTTCTCATAACTATACAAAGGCCATGTGTGAACCAAAATAATTTTAAATGTGGACATTCACTCATGCCATCATCGGAAAAATTAAATAAAAATTACAGGCCAGTCACAGTGGCTCATGCTTGTAATCACAGCACTTTGGGAGGCCAAGGAGGGCGGATCACTTGAGGTCACGTGTTCGAGACCAGCCTGGCCAACATGGTGAAACCCCGTCTCAAAACAAAAATTAGCCAGGCATGGTGGTGAATGCCTGTAATCCCAGCAACTCAGGAGCCTGAGGCACAATTGCTTGAACCTGGGAGGCAGAGGTTGTAGTGATCTGAGATCATGCCACTGCACTCCAGCCTGGGCAACTGAGCAAGACTCCGTCTCCAAAAAAAAAAATTATAAATTAAAATTATGCTTAAAATCTTTTAATTTATATTTCATTAAGCAGATTTTGATTCAGTTTTTTAATTCACAACTGACCTATACATCTTGTAGATTCTTCCCAGCACTGATAGCTTACAGAGGAAACTATTTTAATCATGTTTATTTGCATTAACACATTTTTACTTGTAAAATGTGCACTGTTAGGATGAATAACCAAAACAAAAAATACAATCATTCTGTTATAAAATGTTAAAGTTGTCTCTTTAACTAAATACTCATTTTTTTTCTTTGAGATGGAGTTTCACTCTTGTGGCCCAGGCTGGAGTGCAATGGCACGATCTTGGCTCACACCGCAATCTCCACTTCCCAGGTTCAAGCGATTCTCCTGCCTCAGCCTCCCAAGTAGCTGGGATTACAGGCATGTGCCACCATGCCTGGCTAATTTTGTATATTTAGTAGAGACAAGGTTTCTCCATGTTGGTCAGGCTGGTCTTGAACTCCCGACCTCAGGTGACCACCCGCCTCAACCTCCCAAAGTGCTGGGATTACAGGCGTGAGCCACCGCACCCGGCCCCAACTAAATACTTTTAATTAAAAATATTTTATACAACTCAGTCATGTCAGTAAACAAGTTACAGCTAAAAGTAAAAAGCCAACTCCAAATTGTTTTGATAAATTTGTAAAATTAACTCTTCTATTTCATATGATCATAATTCTAAATTTCAGTAACATCTATACAAGTAACTATGTGTTTATGTGTTTTAACGTGTAACATTATAAAAGTCTAGCTCTTAGAAAACCATTAGATCATTCCAACCTTCAGGCTGAAAGGAATTGCATGAAATTAGCTGAGAAGGAATGACTCACGCTGCAATTCCACACGGGCGCATGCACAAAGACACACACGCACACACTTGTTTATAAAGCTACTTCCGTAAGTCAGAAGTGGAGAAAAAGGCTCAATAAACAAGTTAAAAATGTGTGCTTCAGAAAGAAAAGGCATAGAAAGAAAATGTATCCTAAAATCCAAATTGAGGTTTCAGAAGAACCCTAACCTGGGACTTGTAACAGTTTAGAACTAAGAAGTAAAATTTTAAACCTGAAAGGCAATTTTAAACCTGAAAGATTAATGTAACTTTAAGAACAGGCTTTTAAGTGAAAACCTCTGTAGGTAAAGTATTAAGATAAAGTATTAAGTATGACTTTATACTTAGTACATACTTTGACATGCATATATGTCAAGAAATCATATACTTGTAGCAACCTTACATGGAATTGGTATAAAGAATAACTTGATGAAAAATTTTTATTCAATTTGTTCAGCAAAGAAAAAAAAATCCATTTTCTACACTACTCAGCTGAATGGTACTAATGATTCATCTTATGTCTCCACACAAATAAGAGAGAATAAAATTAGTTTACAACATTCATTTTTAACAGAGTTAAATTCCCCAAAAGATGATTTCTTGGCATCTTAAATCTAGCAGCATGAAGCTTTTTTTTTTTTTTTTAAAACAAATGATTAAAGTAAAGACGTTTAAACAGTCTACAATAACAGAGAAAGTTAGAGGAACTACTCATAAGGACCAGAGGCTGGGTGTGCTGGCTCAAGCCTGTAATCCACTACTTAAGAAGGCGGAGGTAGGAGGAATGCTTGAGGCCAGGAGTCCCGAGACCAGCCTGGGCAATATAGTGAGACCTCATTTCTACAAAAAATTAAAAAAAAAAAAAAAAAAAAAACAGCTGGGCCTGGTGGCATATACCTGTAGTCCCAGCTACTCAGGAGGCTGAGGAGGGAGGATCACTTGAGCCTGGAGGGTTCAACTGTGCCACTGCATCTGAGCCTGGAGGGTTCAACTGTGCCACTGCACTCTAGCCTGGGTGACAGAGACCTAGCTCAAAAAAAAAAAAAGGACTGGAGAAACAAGTAATCCAAAGATGACCTAAGCCAAAACCACACAAAACTCATTACCTTTTTGCCAAGACTTCAAAAACTCTGTTACCAAATACATATATTATGTATGCTTTGGATATCATGCAAAGCCTACATCTAAATAAATCCCACATCAAAAGAAATATAGTGCAAATCAGCAAAACAAATAATCATCAGAATGTACAGACAACCCACAGAATGGGAGAAAATAATAGCAAACTATGCATCTGACAAAGTACTAGTATCCACAATCTCCAAGGAACTCAAACAAATCAGTAAGAAAAAAAACAAAAACAAATAATCCCATCAATAAGTGGGCAAATGACATTTTTCAAAAGAAGATATACAAATGGCCAAAAAACATATGAAACAGTGCTCAACATCACTAACCATCAGGGAAATACACATTAACACCACAATGAGATATCACCTTATTCCTGAAATAATGGCCATTAAGAAGTCACAAAACAATACATGTTGGCATGGATGTGGTGAAAATGGAAACTTACACACTGCTGGTGGGGATGTTAATTAGTGCAGCCTCTATGGAAAACAGTATGGAGATTCCTTAAAGAACTAAAAGTAGGTCTACCATTCAATCCAGCAATCCCACTACTGGATATCTACCTAAAGGAAAAGAAGTCGTTACATGAAAAAGGCGCATGCACATAAATATTTGTTGAAGCACAATTCACAACTGCAAAGGTATGGAACCAACCTAAGTGCCCAATGACCAATGAGTGGATAAACAAAATGTGGTATATATACACCACGGAATACTACTCAGCCATAAAATGGAACAGAATAATGCAGCAAGTTGTCGTCTGCAGCAACTTGGATAGAACTGGAAGCCATTATTCTAAGTGAAGTAACTCAGGAATGGAAAACCAAATACCCTATGTTCTCACTTATAAGTAGGAACTACACTATGAGTATGCAAAACCAATCAGGGTGATGTAATGGACTTTGGAGACTCAGTAGGGGGAGAAGGAGAGGGGAGTGCGGAATAAAAGACTACATATTGGGTACAATGTACACTACTTTGGTGAGAGGTAAACTAAAATCTCAGAATTCACCACGATATAATTCATCCACATAATCAAAAATCACCTGCACCCCAAAAGCTCTTGAAATTTTTAAAAATAAGAAATATAGTACAAATGGTTACATAATAAAGAGCTAGTTAATACGCCACGTTTAAAAACTAAAGATCCTAATACTCCTTCAAAGACTAAATAAGCTGGGCACAGTGGCTCAGGCCTGTAATCCCAGCACTTTGGGAGGCCAAGGTGGGCGGATCACCTGAGGTCAGGAGTTTGAGACCAGCTTGAACAACATGGAAAAACTCGATCTCTACTAAAAATGCAAAATTGGCCAGGCATGGTGGCGCATGCCTGTAATCCCAGCTACTCGGGAGGATGAGGAGGGAGAATCGCTTAAACCTGGGAGGCAGAGATTGTGGTGAGCTGAGATCACACCATTGCACTCCAGCCTGGGCAACAAGAGCGAAATTCCGTCTCAAAAAAAAAGAAATGCACTCTATTAAACTAAAGTTTAGTAAGAGAGATTTGTATCACAGGTCAAAATGTTAAAAACAAGTAGCTGCAACAGTATTCTTAACAAAATAATTAACAAAAAGCATTATTAAAAAAGTGATAAATTGGGCATGATAGTGTGTGCCCGTAATCTACCAGCTACTCAAGAGGCTTCAGTGGTAGGATCATTTGAGCCCAAGCGTTCAAGATCAACCTGGGCAAAATAGTAAGACCTCTACCTCAAACAAAAACAAAAAAAAACAAAACAAAAAAAAGCAACCAAAACAGGATGATGATTACAAATTGTATCTACTAACAAACTGTATTCAACAAGTTCATATTAAAGATTTATCTCCCATCAGGTTTCTAATCCAACTAAGAAATAATATCATATGAATGCTTTACAAGTTTCAGAAAGTAACAAAGTAAAACTTAGAACATTCCATAAAATTAGAGACTCCCATTTAAGAGCAAAGCCCCTTAACCCTAACTGTTATAAATATTGTTCAGAATTCTGGTGGCTATCACTGGAGTAGGAAAAGTACCAAAGAGGAGATAGGAGGAAAGGCAGAAACACAGAAGAAAGAGAAGCATATTGTAGTATTTACGGGGGTATATCAAATAGGAGTCCAATTAAGAAAACAGAAACCTCTCCATATATTTCAGAGAAGACATAGCTACTAACACAGGAAATTTTCCAGCACACATTTGGACCATGGAAGGAGGAGCTCTCTGATAACAGCTAAAGTCACAAAGGACAAGAAGCCACTATGAGAGAAACAGCCTTTACCAGAGATGGCAACCAAAAAATACCCTGGCTTCTCCCTTCTACCTGTCCTCCAATCTTCCACTAGTATCTGTCAATGGCCAAACTCATGCTGAAGCCTATGGCTCAGTCCTTAAAACAGAAAAAGAGGAAATGAAAATTGAGAATTAGAAAACCAAACAGGCAAATGATAACACAAAGTATGTTCCCAAAATCTCTTCTGGTATTAGTAGATACTACAAAGACCTTAGATCCTATTGCTTATTCATATCATTCCTTGTATAAACTATTTTTCTGATAGGGTAGAAATACTCCTGTATTTCTAACTTTAATGTTATTTTTAAAAAATCCATTATGATATCTAAAAATGTGAGGACTATATCTAAGTAGCTCAAGCCCTTCATGATTCCAAGGGTCATTTATCCTAGTGGTTAGATCTTAATCACTGGCTAGAGATTTTAATCACCTAAAAAAATACCAGCCTCCCACCTCTACCCCAAGATCAATTAAATCAGAACCTCCAAAAGTGGGCCACACGCTGGCAGTTTTCTTAAAACTCCCCAGAGTGATTCTAATATGCAGCCAGGGTTGAGAACAACTGGTTTATCCAAAATACTGCTGGAATTAAAAGGATTAAAAACTAAAATTTGCTCAATAACACCCTAAGGTCTCAGCCAGAAGAGGGCAGCAACCAACTATTCTGGAAGGTCACGAAAGAAAAAATAAGGGGCCCTAGTACCTTAGTCCCTTAGGAGCTGTGCAGAGCGGGGAAAAGCCCACCAAGATTCAAGTATTCTGGGATAAATGCCATGCCTCAAGTGGGAACTAATGAATGAACAGTAAAGAACCAAGCAGAGATAAGCCCCCAGACAGGGTAAGCTGAAGGAACAAGAGAGCCAGTAGATGGTCAGAAAAGTACCAGGCATAAAATGCCACTCAATTGTGCTCATTTTCCAGTTATCCTGATTTACTTAGCTAATTACTTTGTCTTGCTGTATTACTGAAAGATGCATAAAATCCTTTTTGAAACAGGGCTAAAATTAAGGGATCAATTAAAGTATGACCCAGACACACCTAATCTTGGCTAACAGATCATTTAGTCATTTACACACATCATCAGTAATACTACAAATGCATAATGTTTAAAGAAGATCTAGTATGAGTAAACGAGTGCAAATCTACCATGACTACTAGAAACATAGCTCTAAGAACATGGGACATCATCAGTCTTCACATATGAAGACAGTATATCTACTATTACTAATATTATTGCTGCTAACCACAAAACAATAAAAACAAATAAACTGAACTCTGTAACCTTTAAGAACTCAGACTGGTACTGAATCACCTGTCACTTATTCATGATAAATAAATATACGTGTGTGTAGAAAGAAAACAATTACTAAAGAATATGCTTAAAAATATTTAGCTTTAAGATTTAATAAACATAATTTTTCTGTACCTTCTGACATAAAAATATGAAAAAATATTCAAACTTTCTCAGGACTTTTTGTTTTAAGCTACTAATAAAGAATTAGCCCCCTGCTTTTAGTTTATCCAAAAATAAATACAGCAATACCACCTCTTTCTATACTACCACCTTTTTCTAGGGGTTGAGGACTGGAGAAGAATTACTACCTTGGAAGAGAAGAAATCAATGATCAATTGAAGAAATCAATTATTTTCACTTATGGAACTTACTGACTTTAGGCAATGGATATATGACTTCATATCTTTTAGAGGATGCTTGGGAAAAATATAAAATTATGTTCCAATTCAAAAACTTATCTGCAACTATCTATAATCTATATTTACTTTGAAAAAAAATCTCTTATTGTATAGTCTGTCTCTTCAGTGATCATTAGGAATCTCATAGCTGTAGTTTTTTTTGTTTTTTGTAATTCACCTGTAAATCGCAGCTGTCTAGCTGAACACAGCATCCAGACAAGCCAAGTATCTTACCCAATCATCTGTGTCCAAACTTCATATTTTATAATTATCTGTGTTATCTCAATTTGTATTACCTTAAAACTACTTCAAGGGGGAGCCTCAATTCTACAATGATGCTCTAAAATGTGCAATGTTAGATGAATGTTTTGGTAATTCCACAACAAAATTCCATATATACCCTTGAGGGTAAGGATCATGCTTAATTCATCTTTGTGTTTCTCAATATTTAGCAAAATGCCACTATTGGTAATGCATATGGTCCCAACAAGATCTTTTTCCTTCTTAATTTTTTCACAATATGTATCTTACATACATTGTAATACATAAAACTAGATGTACAGAACATTTGACAGCATTACTTATAATACTTAAAATATGAAAATAACCCAGATGTCCATTGGTGCTAAGTGGGTGAATAGTTACATACATATAATGAAATATTAATCACAAAAAAATAAAAACTCATATATACTATAACTTGGATGAATCTTGAAACCATTATGTTAAATGAAGGAAGCCACACAGAAAAGGTCACATATTGTATGATTCCTTTTATATGATACATTCAGGACAGGCACATCCATATAGAGAAAAAGCAGATTAAAAGTTATGATCTTTCATAGGTAGGGATAGGGGGTTGATTAGGGGTAGGGGGAGGTTAGGGAATGATTACCTAATGGGGTATAGGGTGTTTCTGGAGTGTGATGAAAAAATTTTGAAACTAGAAAGAGCTATTGGTTGCACATTATGAATACACTGAAAAGTACATTTGACAATGATTATTTGACTGTGATGTGATTTTTCACCTCAATTAAAAAAACATATTTGAAGAAAAATATGTACAATTTAAAGACTTAGAAAATGAGTACTTAAATAACACACCATCATGATGATAGGAAATAAAACTCTTCTACCACCCTCAGAAATCTCTCAAGTGTTCCTTCTTGATGCTCCCTTCCAGAGATAAAAACTGTCCTTCCAGTAATCATTTCTTAGCTTTTCTTGTTTTATCGAATAAACAATATATTCTTATTCAAACAATATTCTTTAAACAATATAGTAAAATTTCATCATAGTGTATGTTTTCCCTTGCTTTCTTGTACTCACCACTGTATTTGTAATATTCATCACATCTGTAGTTCATTTTATTGCTTGTACAGTTCAAGGATTTTTTTTTTAATGGGCAGAGTCTTACTCTGTTCACCTAGGCTGGGGTGCAGTGGCATGGTCATAGCTCACTGTAACCTCAATCTCCAAGGAGATTTTTTATTATTATTATTATTAATAGAATCTGTGCCTGTCTTTTCATGGCCTGACAGCTCATTTCTTTTTATGGCTAGATAATATTGCATTGTATGGAGGTACCACAGTTTGTTTATCCATTAACCTACTGAAGGACATGTTGCTTGCTTCCAAGTTTGGGCAATTACAAACAAAGTTGCTACAAACATGTATGGGCATTCTGAAGGTTATTATTTTGCATTCCCACCAGCAATGAATGAGAATTCCCATTACTCCACATATGCACCAGCATGTGGTATTGTCAGTGTTTGGAATTTTCATCATTCTAATAGGTATATAGTATCTCACTGTGGTTTAAATTTGCATGTTCTCTAATTATGTGGGGTAAACATCTTTTGAAATGCTTGTTTGCCATCTGTATATCTTCTTCAAGGAGGTTCAGATGTTTCTGTCCATTTAATTGTACTGTTCATTTGTTACTGTGTTATAAGGGTTCTTTGAATATTTTTGGATGCCAGTTCTTTTTCAAGTATGTATTTTCCAAACATTTTCTCCCAGCCTGTGGCTTATCTCTTTATTCCCTAAACAGTATCTTTCACAAAACATACATATTTTATTTTAATGAAGTCCAACTTATATAACATCTTTCTTTCATGGAGTATGCTTTTGGTGTTTTGTCTAAAAAGTTATCACCAAACCTAAGGTCACCACCAGATTTTCTACTTTATTATCTTCTAGGAGTTTTATATTTTTGTGCTTAACATTAAGGGCTACAATTCACTCTGAGGTAGTTTTTGTGAACGGTATAAAGTCTGTGTCTAGATTCTTTTTCTTTTGGTGGGGGGGAGGGGAATGAGATATCCTGTTATTCCAGTGCCACTTGTGGAAAAAATTAACGTTTTTCCTTGAGTTGTCTCTGCTCCTTTGTCAAGGATCAACTGACTATATTCATGTAGATCTATCTATGCACTATGTTGCTTCAATGATCTATTTATTCTTTCAACAATACCACGATGTCTTGATTACTGTGGCTTCATAAGTCTTTAAGTACAGTAGTGTCAGTCTGACTTTGTTCTCCTACAATAGTGTGTTGCCTAGTCTAGGTCTCTGACCAATATAAACTTTGGAATAACTTTGTTGATAGCCACAAAATAACCTGCTAGGATTCTGAATGAAATTACACTGAATCTATAGATCATGTTGGGAAGAACTTGACATCTTAACAATATTGAGTCTGCCTAAGCATGAACATGGAATATCTGTTTAACTAGAGCTTCGATTTTTTTGATTTTTGTCATTTTACTCATATAGATCTTGTACATATGTTGCAAGATTTATACCTAAGGATTTAAATTTTTTTGTGCTAATATAAATGGTATTGCAACATTGCTATAGTCTTTTAATTATATATTTTTTGGAGGCAAAGTCTTGCTCTGTCGCCCAGGCTGGAGAGCAATGTCGTGATCTCAGCTCTCTGCAACCTCTGCCTCCCAGGTTCAAGCAATTCTCCTGCCTCAGCCTCTCGAGTAGCTGGGACTACAGGCATGTGCCACCGTGCCCAGTTAATTTTTGCATTTTTAGTAGAGACGAGGTTTCACCATGTTAGCCAGGCTGGTCTCAAACTCCTGACCTCAGGCAATCCACCCACCTCGGCCTCCCAAAATACTGGGATTACAGGCGTGAGCCACTGTGCCCAACCTACTATAATCACTTATTAGTTCCAGAGCACTTGTGATTTGTTGGGACTTTCTACATCTACCACATGTTATTTCTGAATTAAGTTTTATTTCTTCCTTCTCTATCTGGATACCTTTTTTCTTTTCCTGTCTTATTGCATTAACTAGGACTTCCAGGATGATGTTGAAGAGTAGTGACAGGGGACAACTTTGCCTTTTCCCAATTGTAACAGAAAAGGATCTATGTTCTCATTATTAAATATGATGTTAGCTGTAAGTTTTTTGTAGATTTTATCAAGTTGAGGAATTTTCCCTCATTCCTAGTTTCCTGAGAGATTTTGATCAAGAATGGATGATGGATTTTATCAAATGCTTTTTCTGCGTCTACTGATATGATCACATGATTTTTCTTATTTAGAATGTGGATGTGATTGATTACATGAACTGATTTCCACATGTTGAACCAGGCTTGCATACTTGGAACAAATCCCACTTAGCTATAGTATGTAATTCTTTTTATACATTTTTGGATTTGATTTGCTAATATTTGGTTGAGGATTTTTACATTTATATTAACAAAAGATTTTGGTCTGTAGTTTAGTCTTCCTTTCTTGTCTTCGGTATTAAGTACTCTTTGGTATTAGAGTAATGCTGAGTTAAGAAGTATTCCCTCTGTTTCTATTTTCTGGAAGAGACTGTAGAGAACTGGTATAATTTCTTCCTTAAATGTGTAGTAGAATCATGAAGATTTTAAAAAATGAAACATTTAGCTTTTAAAGTAGAAATATAGATAACAATATGCATAATGTTAATTACAAATACTATAGTTGACCCTTGAACAACATGGGTTTGAACTGCACAGGTCCACTTACACAAGAATTTTCTTCCACTTTTGCCACTCCTGAGACAGCAAAACCAACTCCTCCTCTTCCTCCTCAACCTATTCAATGTCAGCACAGCAAGGATGAAGACCTTTACGATGATTCACTCCCATTTCGTAAACAGGAAATACTTTTTCTTTTCCTTGTGATTTTCTTAATAACCTTTTCTCTAGCTACTTTACTGTAACAATACAGTATAGAATACATATAACATACATACAAAATATGTGTTAACTGGCTGTTAATGTTATCAGTGAGCCTTTCAGTCAACAGTAGGCTATCAGTAGTTAAGTTTTTTAGATAGTCAAAAGTTATATGTGGATTTCCAACTGTGCAGCACGGGCACTGATGCCCCTAATCCTTTCATTGTTGAAGGGTCAACTGTAGCTACCTATATATAAAACCTTTAGCCAGGCACAATGGCTCACGCCTGTAATCCCAGCACTTTGGGAGGCCAGGGCAAGTGGATCACCAAGGTCAGGAGTTCGAAAACAGCCTGGCCAACATGGTGAAACCCCGACTTTACTAAAAATACAATAATCAGCTGGACGTAGTGGCGCATGCCTGTAATCCCAGCTACTCAGGAGGCTGCGGCATGAGAATCATTGAACCCGGGAGGCAGAGTTTGCAATGAGCTGAGATCACGCCATTGCACTCCAGCCTGGGTGACTAGAGTGAAACCCTGTCTCAAAAACAAAAACAACAACAACAAAAAAAACCTTTAATATCTTCCAGGTAATGATTTCAATACTTTAAAAATTATACCTGTATACTATCCACAACAAAACATTATGTTTTTAACTCCCTTATTAGTACATTATTACAGTTTTGTTTTGTTTTAAGTGAGCTCAAATGAAGTAACTTGCCATGTAGCTACGAATAAATAGATGATCTGGTCTGTCAATCCAAGTATATTTAACTGCAGCAGTTTTATTTCCTCTAGATTTTATTATTAAAACAAGCACAAACTGGGGATTAGGAAGTAAAAAGAGAAGTAAAATAAAAGAGCAGAAACCTTAGCAATTCAGTCTTAGGAGAGAGCTGACATATCACACGTTGCAATTGTGTTTATTCTACACATTTTGAGAAGCACAGCAAAGTGGTTAAGCATAAGACTGCTGGAGTTTAAATCTGGTTTCTATTGCTTGCTAAACATATGATGGGCCATTTGTCCTATGAGAGTCATGTTTCTTCCTCTGTAAAATGGGATGATTAACATTACTTACCTATGTAAGAATTAAGTTGTCAAATTAAATAATTCACGTAAAGAATTTAAATTCAGAAATTGTTTTCAATAATTTATTCTTGCTCTTTAAAATGACAAAATTTATTCAAGAAACTTAAGACTATAAATGTCTAGAAACTTGTTCATTACCTAAAAATTCACTTGACAATTTGGAGCCCACAGCTCACTTGCTAATTGTGATTAATATAACCCTCTTCATAATAGAAGGTACAAAATGTGACAGGTCTTTTCACAGCATTACCATCTGGAATTTCAAACCACTAAATTGTGAATGATTTCAATGTTATATAATGTATTTTTACTGTCCAAAGATTCAGGGGTGAGGAAAGAAGGTCTGTTTTGCAATTACTGAATATATGCTACTAACTCCTTAAATTCAACTAGCAAGGATTTGTGTAGCAAAAAAATGTTACTTACTCAAAGTGTAAAGAGAAAACCATATATAAGTATAAACCTCTCTAAATGCAGGTAAGTTACAACAGAGATGCATTAAGCACCATAGGGTAACATATTTTTCCTGGTGGAAAAGTATTATTGGTGGCAACCTATAAAGAAGTCAGTCCTCCCCTAACTAAGCTACAGGTTTTCTAATAACATAAAATCAAGGGAGCAGAGCCAAAAAAAAAAAAAGTCAGATCACAGAAAGTGATTTAGGGCAGGCAGCACAAATAATCTAAAGAAGAAAAAAAAGTACCTCTTACCATCAGTTCCTTCTGGGCATGTTCACACTGCTGAAAATCAGGTTTTCATGGGAGCAATACTGTTATTTTTCTACAGCCATAGTGGCCAAGTGGAAACGTTTGTTTTAAGCTATCTTTCCAGCTAAAAGGATCTAGGCCATGCTCTGTTTTAAAGAACTTTGAGGATTTAACTGAGTCCTTTTCAGGCATTGAATCAAACACAGAATTGTTCCTTCAGAAAAATCCTTGCTTTGCCTGCAGGTTCTCTATTAGTCTACTTTCCTCTGAATGTGGGACAATCTTGGAATCAAAAGGAAATCTTTTTTTAATCTGGAATTTTCAGAAAAGGAGTCAATATTATCACTTGCTTACTTATTCCTTAAAGCAATGGATCCACGCCTAGTAAATAACCCAAAACAATTGTTGCTGAAGTCCTTTCCTTGCCAAATTCTTAACAATACGTTCAAAGAAATTACACGTGTGTATATATTCACTTATGTATATATATACACATATATGTATGCAGAGACAGCTATTTAGCTATTTTATTTACAGAATATGCAGATCAACCATTTCTCCTTTTTTATTTTATTTTTTTTTTTTAAATGAGGTTTCACTCTGCAACCCAAGCTGGAGTACAGTGGCAGGATCACAGCTCAGTTCAACCTCCGCCCCTCCAGGACTCCAGTGAGCCTCCCACCTCAGCTTCCCGAGTTGCTGGGACCACAGGTGTGCACCACCCATGCGCATATACTTTTTTGTATTTTTGGTAGAGAGGGGGTTTTGCTATGTTGCCTAGGCTGGTCCCAAACTCCTGGACTCAGGCAATCTGCCCACCTTGGTCTCCCAAAGGGCTGGGACTACAGGCGTAAGGCACTGTGCTGGCCATTTTTTTGCTATTGTTTTATTTCAATCACGAGGAAACCAAAAGAAGCCAAAAAGTGTCCAATTTCTTTATATACTATAGGTTTATTTTTGGATGAAGATTATTTATTTAGTTCCCCATCCTTCACCCCCATTAAAAATTGCACCTCAGCGTCATGACCTGAGATTTCACTTGGTATACTGTAAAAGCCATCCCCAACCGTTCTGGCACCAGGGACGGGTTTTGTGGAAGACAATGTTTCCACAGGGGGTGGGTGGGAATGGTTTCGGGATAAAAACTGTTCCACCTGGGATTAGGTTTTCTTAAGGAGGGCCTCCTAGATCCCTCCTCACAAGGGCAGTTTACAGCGTAGTTCACATTCCCATGCGAATCTAATGTCGCTGCCAGGCACTAATGCTGGCCTATACCTCACCTCCTGCCGTGAGGCTCAGTCAGTGGCCCCAGGGTTGGGGATCCCTACATGACATCACTCAATGTTCCCTATATTGAGGTCTCATTCAAAAATTTTATTTCAGAAATAAGCACTAAGAAAAGTTTCATCTCCTCTAAGAAATTATTTTTGTCTTTAGACATAGAAATGCAGAACAAAATTCATAGCTCAAATTTATCAAGCTGTACACTTAAGATCTGTACATTTCACTCTAGATAAATAAAAAATTTCACCTCATGATCATGGCTCACTGTGGCCTCGACCTCCCCAGTTCAAGTGATTCTCCCACGTCAGCCCCTTGAGTAGCTGGGACTACAGGCATGAGCCAACACACCTGGCTAATATTTTTATTTTTTGTAGAGATGATGTCTCACTATGTTGCATAGGTTGGTGTCGAACTCCTGAGCTCAAGTGGATTTCAGACTCTTGAGATAGCATATGTACTCTAATGTTCCTATCATCTGGCCTTTCTATTCTGATGTATATTTTGTCCTAATGCTAAAAAACTTGACTCTTTTCTCATTGAATATATATTTTATACTGATCCCATTTTTCCCTATTGAGATTCAGAAGAAACCTGAAAATGCCCTGTAACATACATGAGAAGAAAGTGGAACAAAACAGACTGGGGATTTGACTTAGCCACTTCTAACCAACGAATCATTATCAACAATTTCCCAGAGGAAAGGAATTAGTAGTTCAAAATTAGTAGTTAAAATTACTACAATTAGTAGTTTAAAAACTACCATTAGTAGTTAAAATTCACACTGGTTACTGATCCTATATGGGATATTTATAACTAGTTGAACAATGTATAATTGAACAATTTGGAAAGCCTATTACAATGTGTTCATATTGAGCATGGACAAGTTACTCTCAAATCAATGTCTTTTTAATCATAAAATCTTAATTCAAGAACCGAAACCAAATATTACAGGCATAGATTTTATTGTACTTCAGGTCAACACACTTCACAGACACTGCCCTTTGTTTTTTTTTTTTTGGAGACAAGAGTCTTGCTCTGTCACCCAGGCTGGAGTGCAGTGGCACAATCTCAGCTCACTGCAACCTCTGCCTCCCGGGTTCAAGTGATTCTCCTGCCTCAGCCACCCAAGGAGCTGGGACTACAGGCGCGTGCCACCACGCCCAGATAATTTTTGTATTTTTAGTAGAGACGGGGTTTCACCATGTTGGCCAGGCTGGTCTCAAACTCCTGACCTCGTGATCTGCCCTCTTCAGCCTCCCAAAGTGCTGGGATTAGAGGCGTGAGCAACCAAGCCCGGCCTTTAAAAAAAAAAAAAAAAAAAAAAATTGAAGGTTTGTGGAAACCCTGCACTGAGCAAGTTCATCAGCACCATTTTTCCAACAGTACATGCTCACTTTGTATTTTCTATGTTACATTTTGGTAATTCTCAAGATATTTCAAACTTTTTCAGTATTATTATATGTTATGGTGACTCAGTGATGTTTGTTATTGCTATTGCAATTGTTTTGGGGTGTCACAAACCATACCCACATAAAACAGTGAACTTAATACAAGTTGTGTGTTTTCTGACTGCTCCACAGACCAGCCATTCCCCATTTTTCCCCCTCTCCTCAGGCTTCCCTATTCCTGGGGATACAACAATATTGAAATTAGGCCTAATAACAACCCTTACAATGGCCTCTAACTGCTCAAGTGAAAGGAAGAGTCCCACGTCATTCATTTTATTTTTTAATTTTTTTATTTTTTGAGACAGGAGTCTCACTCTGTCACCCAGCTGGAGTGCAGTGGTACAACCTCGGCTCACTGCAACCTCCATCTCCCAGGTTCAAGCGATTCTCTTGCCTCAGCCACCCAAGTAGCTGGATTACAGGCACCCACCACCATGTCCAGCTAATTTTTGTATTTTTAGTAGAGACAGGGTTTCACCATGTTGGTCAGGCTGGTCACAAACTCCTGACCTCAAGTTATCCGCTGCCCGCCTTGGCCTCCCAAAGTGCTGCGATTACAGGTGTGAGCCACCTTGCCCTCATCACTCACTTTAAATCAAAGTCATGCTGAAAGCCAAGACAAGCTGAAAGCTAGGCCTCTTGTGCCAAAGAGTCAAGTTAAGAATGCAAAGGAAAAGCTCTTGAAGGAAATTAAAAGTGCCACTCCAGTGAATACACCATGATAAGAAAACGAAACTGCCTTATTGCTGAAATGAAGAAAGTTTAAGTGACCTGGATAGAAGATCAAACTGGCCACATTCCCTTAAGTCAAAGCCTAATCCAGAGCAAATGCTTAACTCTCTTCAATTCCATGAAGGCTGAGAGAGGTAAGGAAGCTGCAGAAGTAAAGTATGAAGCCAGTACAGGTTTAAAGAATGACACCATATTCATAATATATGACATGCTATATATATATATATATATATATATATATATAAAACATTATATATATAAAATATAACATAAAATGTTGCTTCATATTTTATGAAGGTGAGGCAACAAGTGCAGATGCAGAAGCTGTAGGAAGTTATCCCAATCTAGCTAGGATACCTGATGAAGGTGGCTACAACAAACTATACATTTTCCATGTAAATGAAACAGCATTGTGAAGCAACAAGTGCAGGTGAAGCAAGGTGAAGCAACAAGTGCAGATGCAGAAGCTGTAGGAAGTTATCCCAATCTAGCTAGGATACCTGATGAAGGTGGCTACAACATACTATATATTTTCCATGTAGATGAAACAGCATTGTACTGTAAGAAGACGGCAACTAGGACTTTCATAGCTATAGGGAAGTCAATATCTGCCTTCAAAGAACAAGCTCTTATTAGGAACTAAAGACAGCTGGTGACTAAGTTGAAGTCAATGCTCATTTACCACATGAAAATTCCTAGGGCCCTTAAGAATTATACTAAATCAACTCTGCCTGTGATCTATAAATGGAACAACAAAGACTAGCTGACAGCACTTCAGTTTACAACCTGGTTTACTGAATATTTTAAGCCCACTGTTGAGACCTATTGCTCAGAAAAAAAGATTCCTCTCAAAATGTTACTGCTCATTGACAATGCACCTAGTTACCCAAGAATTCTGATGGAGAATACAAGGAGATTAAAGTTGTTTTCATGCCTGCTAACACAACATTTATTCTGCAACCCATGGATCAGGGAGTAATTCTGATTTTCAAGTTTTATTATTTGGCTGGGCATGCTGGCTCATGCCTGTTATCCCAGCAGTTTGGGAGGGGCCAGGGCGGGCAGATCACTTGACACCAGGAGTTCAAGACCAGCCTGGCCAACATGGTGAAATCTCATCTGTACTAAAAATATAAAAATTTGCCGGACATGGTGGTATGCGCCTGTAATCCCAGCTACTCAGGAGGCTGAGGCCGGAGAATCACTTGAGCCCGGGAGGCAAAGGTTGCAGTGAGCCGAGATCACACCACTGCACTCCAGCCTGGGCAACAGAGCAAGACTCTGTCTCAAAAAAAAAGTATTTATTATTTAAGAAAAACATTTTTGTAAGGCTATAGCTGCCACGGACAGTGATTCCTCTGATGGATCTCAGCAAAGTAAATTGAAAACCTTCTGGAAAGGATTCATCATTCTAGATGCCATTCAGAACACTCATGATTCATGGAAGGATTTCAAAATATCAATATTAAGTTTGGAAGAATTCTGACTCTCATGAGTGACTTTGTGGGGTTCAAGACTCCGGTAGAGAAAGTCACTACACGTGGTGGGATTAGCAACAGAACTAGAGTTAGAAGCGGAGACTAAAAATGTGACTGAATTCCTACAATTTCATTACAAAACTTGAACAAATGAGGAATTGCTTCTTAGGGACGAGCAAAGAAAGTGGGTTCTTGAGATGAAATCTATGCCTGGTGAAGATGCTGTGAACACTGTTGAAATGACAACAAAGGGCATAGAATATCCCATAAACATAGTTGATAAAGCAGCATCAGGGTTTGAGACTGACTCTAATTTTGAAGGAATTTCTACTGTGGGTAAAATGCTATCAAACAGCACTCCGTGCTACAGAGAAATCTAAACCTCATTGTTGTCTTATTTTAACAAATTGCCACAGTCACCCCCACCTCCAGCCACCACTCTGATTAGTCAGCAGCCATTTAAATCAACACAAGGTCCTCCTATCAACAAAAAATTTACAGCTCACTAAAGGCTCAGATGATTGTTAGCATTTTTTTTTTTAGCAATAAAGTATATTTTAATTTAGATATGTACATTGTTTCTTTAGACATAATGTTACTGCACACTTACTAGACTATAGCATAGTGTAAACATAACTTTTATATGCACTGAGAAGTCAAAATATTCGTGTCACTTGCTTTATTGCACTATATGTCTTATTTCAGTGCTCTGAAATTGAACCCATAATATCTCTGAGATATGCCTGTTTTTATAACAAATATCTGAATCCAGGGGGTCACCAGAATGTTAAGAATGCAGAAACAGGCAGTCTCCAATTGAGTCTACCTGTAGTTGCCTAGCTTTAAGACACTGAGACTATGTATGAGGGGAATGAGGCAGAGTGCTGCTAGAGAACTGATACGTAAATGTTTTTCATATGCATTCACAATTTGCCATAAAAGGAAAGAATAAATCTGAAGCACGTACTGCTAATAAATTCTGGCTGAAACAAATGTTGAAACATGCAAACTACTAAGATGTTTTACTTATGTATTTCCTTGCCTTAAATGCCTGCTTTCCTACTACTTGGTTAATCCAACTGAACACTCTATCAGAGGTTCAGCTCCACACCAATTTCTCTGGAAAGGACTGTAGAAACTTGACAGATCCATTCTATTGCAATCATGTAGCAGGAAAGAGAGAGAGGCTTTTCCTGGAACTATCTGCTAAGCAGACAGAATAAAGAGGTCATTTCTTTTACCCACTTTTTATGTTGAAAACTTCAAACTTACTAAAAGGCTGTAAAAAAAATACAATGAAGTACATTCTTCATTCTTCATCTAAATTATCCAGTCTCTGACCAATTGTTAACATTTTGCCACATTTGCTTTCTCTCTTTACACATACTTGCACAGACACAATTTTTCTTTGGTTAACAATTTGAATGTTACTTGCAGCATCATGACATTTCATTCCTAAATATGTCAACATGTACCCCATTAAGAACAAGAGTATTTTCCTATATAATCACAATAAATTATCACTCAGAAAATGTAATATTCATATTACACCATTCATATCAATTCTACAATTTCTCCAGTCACCCTAATAATGTCCTTTAGATCTGTTTTGTCCCCGAGTCCAAGACCCAATGCAGGATCCATCACACAACACATTAATTTCCATGTCTCTCCTTTAACTTTGTCTGTCTGTCTATCTAGTCTTTCACGACACCAACTACCAACATTTTTGAAGGGTCCAAGACATGAAGATTTCCTATTTAGAATTGTCTTATTATTTCTTCAATAAGTTCTGGCAAAAAAAAAAAAAAAAAAAGGCATTAAGTACCACAAAGGTGAAGTTGTACTCTTCTCAGTGCACCACATCAAGGAATAATACATAATGCCAGTCTGTCCCATAACGTTGATGTTAAGTTTGATCATTAAGTTAAACTGGTCAGATTTCTCCAAATCCTATGCCAACAATCTTTCACCAAATGGTTTCAGCATCTTATCTTAATCAAATGTTTCTATAGTGCTTTTTCTATTTACGGATTTTCTATAATTCCTTCTACATTTATTAGTTGTTTAAAACAAAGAACAAATGGCCAACTAGGGTCCTAAAAGCCTTGTGTTCTGAAGGCCATGGGGAGGTTAAATGAAGTAGATTTTGTATCTCCTGAAAAGCACAACTGCATCTCACTACCTTTTTATATGGTGTTCTATTTAAAATGTTATGATAAAAGGAGTCTAATGATTGGGGGTAAAACTGAAAACATTAGCTTAGAACAACAGTGTCCAATGTGAATTTCTGGAAAGATGAAAATGTTCTGCACCGTCGACAGGAACCACTAGCCACATGTGGCTATCTGAGCACTTGAAACGTGGTAAGTAGAACCAAAGAATAGAATTTTAAATTTACTTTAACAACCACATACAGCTAGTAGCTACTGTATTGGACAGGGTAAGTTTAGAGAATCGTTTTTTCTCTTTTCTGAGATGGAGTCTCGCTCTGTCGTCCAGGATGGAGTGCAGTGACTCTATCTCGGCTCACTGCAACCTCTGCCTCTTGGGCTCAAGTGATTCTCCTGCTTCAGCCTCTATTTCTGTAGAGATGTATGGCCAAAAAAAGAAAAAAAAAAATTAAAGTGAAAACTCTTGGGTGGGCACAGTGGCTCACGCCTGTAATCTCAGCACTATGGGAGGCCAAGGCAGGTGGATCACTTGAGGTCAGGAGTTTGAGACCAACCTGGCCAACATGGCGAAACCCTGTCTCTACTAAAAATACAAAAATTAGACGGATGTGGTGGCATGCGCCTGTAATCCCACCTATTCGGGAGGCTGAGGTGAGAGAATCACTTGAACCCAGGAGGCGGAGGTTGTAGTGAGCTGAGATCACGGCATTGCACTCTGGCCTGAGCGACAGAGCAAGACTCTATCTCAAAATAAATAAATAAAATAAAATAAAATAAAATAAATTTCTTAAGGAAAGTTTCCTACCTAAATGCAAATACATGTAACCGAAACTTAATCAGCTTTAAAAAATAATAATATGGTAAAAGAAGTACTATTACTTTGAGAACTTTCTGTAGGCCAAATTTTATAACAGGTACTTTAGGCAGACTCTCATTTAAGCCTTGCTATGACTCTCTAAATAAACCTTTTTAAGAAATTTTTCATAATGAAATTACCCATGTAATTAATTATAGCAGAGCTCTCTTGAACAAAGTACATTTAGAAAAACAAGGGCCACTTAAAATGTTAATGTAATCTACATTTTTGTGTGCTAAAAATTTTAGTAACAGAGCCTAAAACCGTAAGTTAGAGGGAACCAACAGCTAATGGAAACTTCTAATTGTTAGACTATTTTTTGAATGTAGCAACACCTTTACTATTCTAATTAAAAATAAATGACACATTAATTTCTAATGTCACTGGACAGTTTAAGAATATAGACCATATTGTGACCGGAGGAAGTGATCAATTTTTCAGGTGAAAAACAAACCACAATTCTGGTCATTAAGCAAACAGAGGCCTGGTTAAATAAATCTCTACTTTGAAAATTTCATTACTGACAACTACACATGAATGAACGCTATGCTTTAAACAGCAAACTTGGCAGGCACAGTGGTACAGGCATGTAGTCCCAGCTAGGCTGGGGGTGAAGTGGGAAGTTTGCTTGAGCCCAGAAATTCCAGGCTGCTGTACACTATGATTATGCCCATGAACAGCCACTGCAGTCCTGCTTCAGCAACATAGCAAGACCTAGTCTCTATACAAATAACAACTAATGATGAAAGCCCCAGCAAACTCATATGCAGTCTCCTCAAAAAAATATACTTCTTATACTGTAGCATTCTAACCCTAAAAGATATATAGTGAGATGCTTCTCCCCCTGCACTCCCAAAAGATTTGAGAAGCTTTTTTTTTCTTTTTTTTTTTTTTTGTTTCTAGAGATTTGAGAAGTCTTCATGGAAAGCTTCATATATGGTAAGCACAACGAGAGATCCATCAAATCCAAACTTCACTCCCTGATAGAGTATACTTTGCAAGAACCTCAACAGTTTAAATTTGGAAGTTCAATTTTAAAAATAGGTTAATATCAGTATCATGAAGTACTCAAAACCTACATTCTTTCTCTCTTCTGAATGTTCATACACATTGCTTCTTCTTGGGATATGCTTTTCTGACTATCTCATCTTCTCTAAACCCTTTGTACATACTATTTGCTCTCCCAGGAACATCCTTCTAACATTTAGCCTACCTTGTGTCTGCTGCCCTCAAATGGCACGTTTAGTGAAATAACTCTGAATAACTGAATACACAATCTTTCTTATCCATACGCCTGGCTAGCATTCAGAATCTGACCTATGATAGGCACACTGTTAAGTATTTGCTGAAATTAAAACAACATGGAGGATAAATGTTTTGACTTTAAACAAAAAAAAAAGAAAAAGGAGATGGGACAAAGGAACAGGGTATGTCCATTTGGCATAAAGGAATTTAAGTATTTAAAAATAAAATCCAATTAACCAGAACACCCTTCATCAAAACTAAAGCAAGTTAACTTTCATGTTATTATACTAAACAAGGGCAAGTAATATGCAAACAACAGATATTTTTCTGGAATTAAAAACAAAGTGCGCAGAGGTCACATTCCTGACACACTAAGAATTTCTGAACATATTTCATTTACATTGAGAATAAACAATGGCCTCATTGGTCTAATATAATATAATGCCTATTAGGAGACAATTCTCCATTGGTCTTTCACATTTCTGCCTGTCCCGCAAGTTGCAAACATACTCTTTGCTCCAGACTATCTTTTCAAGGGTGGTCATTTAACAAAAACCTTGGAAGATAAAAAGAGTATGTCTCCCTCTGGATCAAAAATGTGGGCTCTCTCAACTTAAGGTTCCTGTCTGCATCCCATGCATGTGTAGATATCATCCAGCCCACTTCATGTCACTCTACGGTAGCTGGAGCTCAGGAAACTGGTGCAAAACATGCTGATACTCACATCTTTTTACCTTCAGTTATCCATGAAACTGTAGTAGGCTAATTTATTAGCCTGCAATAAAATCTCAGACCCTTCACAATTCTTGACAAGGAGAATTTGGACATCCATAAAAATAATATGAAAAAATAAGAGGTCTCACAAGTCTAAGTTTTTTACTAATAGTTTTTCAGAACATATATGGTAACTGAATCAAATGTATTTTGTTAGTGAACAGTGGAAAGGACAACTTTATGGTACACATCTGTAATGCTATATGCATTAATTAGGTTATTAAGCTACATATTTTCTAGACACCTATTTCCAAAACACAAGAATATTTTACACATTTTTCTTGCCAGGGGGCCTTTGCTTACTGATTAAAGATGCTCTTAATCTGACAGTCTCTTCAGCCAAGTGGATTTCAAAGAGGGGTCAGTATATGTATTTTGTAAAAAGAATCCTAAGATTCTGCTATGTGACCACCTATATCTTACCCAGCTAAGACCATTACTTTAGGCAAGCCAGCCTCATAACCAGTAACAGAATCATGTCCTATTATGGTGGTGATCTACATATACCCTCTTATAAACACTGGAAGTAGTGTCATTTGGTAAAAAGAGTTCTAATCCTAGTTCTAACAGCATTAATTGAATAAGTAACTGGAGTCACATTCATCTAATTCAAAAGCGCTTCATTTCCCTTATCTGAACAGCAAGAAGACTTCACCGGACAATCACTAAGATCCTTTCAACTCTAAAATTCTTTAATTTACATGCTGCCAGTTACTAAAATTGTTGCAGTTCAATGGAAAACATTATTAGCCTACCAAACTAAACAATAATAACAAAAATACGTCAGTCTGGTATTCTTTGAAGATATAAACAATGTTACCTTTGGATTAAAAAAAAATTTTAACACATAAAAACCAACTTCTAAATTTAGGGTGCCAAAATAGGCAACCATATTATTAGTAAAACCCAATGTTTACTTTATCCAAACCTAAACTGTGAAATATTTAAGACTTAGAGTGACGAAGACCTCTTTGGACACACAGCTTTCAGCATTTGTTCCAGAGACTTTAATTGTGTTTTAAAGAGCCTTGGATACCAATAAGTTATTTTATTTTATTTAATTATTTATTTTTTTGTAGAGACCAGGTTTCGCCATCCTGTCCAGGGTGGTCTCAAACTCCTGGGCTCAATCCATCCACCTGCCTCACCCTTCCAAAGTGCTGAGATTACAGGTATGAGCCACTGCACCCGGCCAAGAAATTATTTTGTTATCCAAAATAAATGCAGTCTTTTTCAGGCCATCAGTTCACATTCCTGTAGTACTAGATTTATATTTGAAGTTCTTCCGATGCCTGGCATATTCATAGAAGTTCTTCTGATGCCTGGCATATTCATAATCATGGTTCTTCCCTGTTAAGGTAATCGCCTAGTCTGTAAGTACAAGTTCAAGATTGTTGCTTCTTACATAGAATCTAGAGGTCACTACAAAGCAATTAATTCAAGATTGTTGCTTCTTACATAGAATCTAGAGGTCACTACAAAGCAATTAATTAAAGAGGCTTATGATGGCAGCATATTTTAAAAGAGATGTGGAATCAAATCTAATTTACTAGCTCCATGAGTCTTATAACCTATTTAGTCTCTCTAAATCCCAATTTCTTCAGAGAATAATATCTGCCACACAAAACTGTTGTCAATATTAGATGTTTTTGTAAAGAGCCTAACAGAGCTGGATATGCAGTAAGCATTCAATAAATGACAGACATTACTAAATGACCAGAAACTCATTTGATGATCTTTTCTCCATCTTCCCAATAATATTCCCTACTATATCATAACAATATTCTATATTTCTACCATATTACATCTCTTATGTTGAGCACTCTGTTTTCACACCTTTCATCATGCCATCCTGTCTGCCGTGAATTTTCCTCATCAAATTCCTATCCATTCTTAAAATCCTTAATAAAATCCCATGTTCCTTCCAGAGAACTTCAAATACCTGCTCCTTTCAGAGTCAGTCTGACCCCCAGTACTTGCTGGTGGTGATCAAAGGGAAACATACTATTAACCCTCAAGAAAATTTAGAGGGATATAAGAGATAATACACACTAGTTTCACAGAAAGTAGAATATAGCAACTTGCAAATTAGAAATAGGCCAAAGGAATGAATCTTACGTTTGAAGCTAAACGTACAATGGAAGTAGGGTAAAAACAGCAAAGTATCTAGTATACACAGGAGTTGCTTCATGACAATTTGAGTTAATGAACATAAGCAAAACGTCTAGGAAGTTAAAAATATTATTTTTCATGGTTCTATGCAGATTTAGGAACTGGAATAGTTTAGTAGAGAAAAAGGCTCACCACAGCATTTTCTTCAAGCAAACATGCTTTTACCATTAAAAATAAAATTTCCTAAATAGCAAGACACCATTTAGAAAAGCACGTCAATTTTGGCAGGGCACAGTGGCTCACGCCTGTAATTCAAGCACTATGGGAGGCCACGGTGGTGGATCACTTGAGGTCAGGAGTTCAAGACCAGCCTGGCCAACATGGTGAAACCCCGTCTCTACTAAAGAGACAAAAATGAGCCGGGCTTGGTGGTGCACACCTGTAATTCCAGCTACTTGGGAGGCTGAGGCATGAGAACTCCTAAAACCCAGGAGGGGGAGGCTGCAGTAAGTCAAGATCATGCCACTGCACTCCAGTCTGGACAACAGAGTGAGACTGTCTCAAAAAAAAAAAGAAAAGAGAAATATGTCAATTTTTTAAAAGCACTAGACCAAAAAACATGTATGTCATTCTGGCATTTAACATTTTCTAAGTTATCTACTCAAATTTATCACCCACTCTGCCTCAAAAGTTATACCCTCAAAAGTTCCCTGTCTTCAAAACTCTGTTTATGCTTCCTATTAATTCTCCTAGACATCTTCCACTATCGAATAATTTTTTTCTTTATTTTATGGTATTAGAATAAGATCAACCTATATATTATTATCTCTTTTTGCAATTTATCACCCCCAGCCGCCACAAAGGAAATAAATAACATTAAATGTCTCAAGGTGACTTTTAAAAGAATTTTTTTTTTTTTTTTTTTTTTTGAGATGGAGTTTCGCTCGTTACCCAGGGAGTGCAATGGCGCAGTCCTGGCTCACTGCAAACCTCCACTGACCGGGTTCAAGCGATTCTTCTGCCTCAGCCTCCCAAGTAGCTGAGATTACAGGCACCCGCCACCACGTCCAACTAATTTTTGTATTTTTAGTAAAGACGGGGTTTCACCATGTTGGCCAGGCTGGTCTCAAACTCCTGACCTCAGGTAATCCACCTGCCTTGGCCTCCCAAAGTGCTGGGATTATAAGTGTGAGCTACCCTGACTGGCCAGAATTTTTTTTTTTTTTTTTTTTCCCCGAGATAGGGTCTAGTTCTGCCCAGGATGAAGTGCAGTGGTGTAATCACTGCTTACTGTACTCTCAACCTCCCAGGGCTCAGATCCTTCCACTTCAGCTTCACGAGTAGCTGGAACCACAGGTGTCTGCCACCACACCTGGCTAATTTTTTTACTTTTTATAGAGACAAGGTTTTGCCATGTTGCCCAGGCTGGTCTCAAATTTCTAGGCTCAAATGATCCACCAGCCTCAGCCTCAGTCTCCAAAGTGCTGGGATTAAAGGCATGGGGCACTGCACCCGGACTAAAAAGAATGTTAATTCAAAATTTTTATTTATTTTGGGATTAAGTTCTCTTAGTGTTAGTATCTGAAGGGTCCCAGTTGCCTACATGCTGGTTAAGATATAACAATAAATTTCTTCTTGCGTCAACTGGAATTCAAAGATTTTTCTCCATAAGATGCAAAGCTCAGTATCAGACATTTAAATAATATTAATAAATACCCAATGATTTATGTGTAATACTAAGACTTTACACTTAGTACAAAGTTCTAAATATCTTACCCTTAATTTTTAGGATCCTTTTAGTTAGGAGAATCTAATCTAAAACCAAGACTTTTTAAACAAGTTATTAACATTCTTTCAATAAGCCTTTAAATTTTACATTTCAACATTTAATTTTAGATCTTAAAGGTCATAATATTTTAAAGCTGAAAGAAACCACTAACATTATCATGTTTGTTATAAAACGTAAAACTTAAAGCAAGTCCTAAGGAGTCAGCTCCAGAAAATTTGATGATTGTAGATAAGCGGGAAAAAAAAAATCAAGGATGACTCCTAGTTTTCAAGCCTAAGAGATATAAAAATATAAAGGAATCATTGACTAAAGTAGAGTTCAGACGCAAAGCTAATTTGGGGGAAGAGTTTAGATGGTGGTGGTGGTGGTGTTTTAAATAAACAGTATAAAACTAACTTTATCTTATCAATGAAGAAAAGCTTATTTCTTAAGGAGACTGGAGTGGGGCAAGGAGTTATTCATTGCCTCAACTTCAAATAGGAAATCTCTGTCTCTACCCCATTACCTGGATCCTTTTTCATTTGCCAAAAACAGCTAAACAGTGCTGTAGAAAAAGTACCCCCAAAAAAGTTGATTTTCCTCAGAAATAATACAAAATATTTTCATTTCTGAAATAATTTTACTTAGATTTAGAACTCCAAAAATGTTTATGCTCTCTGTTCTACCCTCTCAAAAATGTTTATGCTCTTGTTCCACCCTCTTCAGCATTCCTTTAGCACTTTTAATCTAAACCAAATAGAAGAACAAAGATAATCTAAGATAGCCTATTTTAACTGCACTGTAAACTAACGTCTAAACGAATTCTATTCATTATCTAAAATTTAAAGAGACTGATCTCTTATTTGACAAAGTATTTACTAAAGATGAAAGAGTTGGCTGGTTTGAGTGATGCTGGCAGTAGTTAAGTGTACCTGCCAACAATCTAGTTCTATAAACACTGAATTCTGTTCATCCAATGGATCCTTGTCGACAAGCCATAATCACATTTCAACACATATTAGTAGATTTTAACAAAGTAGAATTAATCCTTTGTGTCTCCTTATAGCCTACGTTTGCAAGCATTTTCATTTTTTTATTAGGAAAGTCTTTAAACAATTAGCACTGAATAGTCAAACAGAGAAGGAAGAAAACAATCCAGATGCAGAACTGGTTTTATCAACTATTTATAACCTCTAAGTATAGTATTAAGCTTCTGCCCATAAACGTTTCTCTCCTAAATTTCACTCATTTTGATTTATTACTTAAAAGATTAACTTGGTTTCTGAAAATGTTTTTGAAAAAGATAAACTCCACCCGGCAGTTACCAGTGAGCAGAAGGGAGGAAAACAAGCTCAGTAGCAGGTACCAGGGGCTTTGATATAGCTGTAGTTTTTTTGTTTTTGTTTTTTTGAGATGGAGTCTTGCTCTGTTGCCCAGGCTGGAGTGCAGTGGTGCAATCTTGGCTCACTGCAACCTCCGCCTCCCGGGTTCAAGCCACTCTCCTGCCTTAGCCTCCTGAGTAGCTGGGATTACAGGCACACACCACAATGCCCGGCTAACTTTTTTGTATTTATAGTAGAGACGGGGTTTCACCATGTTGGCCAGGCTGGTCTTCAACTCCTGACCTCAACTGATCCACCCGCCTCAGCTTCCCAAAGTGCTGGGATTACAGGTGTGAACCACCGCACCTGGCTGTAATTTTTTTTATAAATGTAGAAGTATATTAATATTTAATAAAGCCAAGTGGTAGGTACACAGGTTTATGGTTAAGTAAATAATCAGGGAGAAAATGGTATAATTGCTTTGTCTCTCAACCTGCCAGCCCCTCCCCAAGAACAAAAACTCCATGGCTAAGAAAAGATTTTGGTCAAAGGAGATGAAAAAATGAAGGAATATTATATAATTTATAGGAAGACAAATCCAGATACTTTAGAAAAGAATGAAAAGGAAAGTGTCACAGCACTAGGGACAGAGTAGGAGGGTCTCCAGAAAACAGGCAAGGACCAAATACAAACCAATGACATAATTTTGCCAAGAATTGGCCTGGATCAGTAACTATTCAGGAAGATGCTTCTAAAATTATCCTTAATATCATTTTGTTCCAGTTCTACAGCAGATTACAGATGTTTGGGCTACATGTCATTTACATGGCTCGTGAGCAGCTTTTCTACTTCCCAATGTGTTTTCTTTTTTTGAGACAGGGTCTTGTTCTGTCACCCATACTGGAGTACAGTGCCACCATCTCGCCTGACTGCATCTCCCAGGTTCAAGCAATCCTCCTACCTCAGCCACTCAAGTAGCTGGGACCACAAGCACATGCCACCTCACATGGTAAATTTTTGTATATTTTGTAGAGATGGGGTCTTGCTATGTTGCCCAGGTTGGTCTTGAACTCCTTGCCAAAGCAATTCTACTGTCTCAGCCTCCCAAAGGGCTAGCTAGGATTATAGACGTGAGCCACTGTGCCCAGTCACCAGTGTGTTTTCAATAGTCATTTTGAAAGTCATATGTGAATTTCAGTTTAATTAATTTTCCCATATCCAAATATGCTGAAATAAGAAGACAGCCATCAGCCTCTCTTCAGGTGACATAAATTATTCTGAGTAGAACAAGTATCAGTTTAAATCTAACTGGACTTCCTACCGTAGCCTAATGAATACAACAGTATATGTGAAGTCACCTAAAGAAACCCTTAAACATGCAGCTTTAGTAAATAGTAACTAAATATTCAAATGATGAATCTATTTTAATAACATTTGTACATGCAACTTCGATCATCTGTTTCAGGTTTCTGTTTTTCTTTTTCATTAGGGACTTGCTCTCTTGCCCAGGCTGGAGTATAGTGGTAAGACCATAGCTCACTGCAGACTCTACCTCCTGGACTCAAATTATCTTCTCACCTCAGCCTCCTGAGTAACTGGGTCTATAGGCACACACCACCATGCCTGGCTAATTTTTTTATTTTTTGTAGAGACGGGGGATCTCACTTTGTTGTCCAGGCTGGTCTTGAACTTTTGAACTCCTGACCTCACACAGTCCTCCCATCTTGGCCTCCCCCAAAATGCTGGCATTACAGGCATGAGCCACTGTACCAAGCCTATTTCAGTTTTGAGAGTAAGAGAAAAAAAGCTAGAAGGCACACTGTGGATTTACAAAAACAGCTTACAAAAAAATATTGCTAACAGTAAACAGTTTAACTGGAATCTTACCCATCCCCTTGACATATACATTATTAAGCTAACTAAGAAAACATTATTTCTCCACCTGCTTTGCAACTTTAGGCAGTTAATTGCTGAGCTTTTTGGTCTTTTGGCCAAATGTGGTAAACACCTCTCAAAATATGTGTAGTAGTATTAACACTGCTCATTTTAAGAAGACCATGGTAAACTCAAGAACATAATTTTACACATTCATGATATATTAATCTTATGACTATATGACAATTTTTAGGAGTTAATTTTAACAAGTATTATTGTGCATGAGTCTCTAGAAGAGAGGCTCTTAACCTTAGTGTACATAGGAACTGAGGCGCAGGCCACACCCCAAGGCAATCAATCAATCTTTCAAGGGTGAGACCCATGCACCAGCATTTTTAAAATCTTCCAACATGATTCCAACATGTAGCCAAGAGCGAAAACCACTACTCTAAGACCCTAAGAGTGTAAACTTGATTCAGTATTCTACAAGGTGAAAACGTAAGTATATCCATGACATGGAGTAAAAAAGGTTAAGTAGTATCTACTTTTTTTGTGCGGCAACAAACAGTAATTTTTTGCTAAGTAATCCTGACACACTGCAGCTCAAATTAATTTTCCCACTGCAAAAACAAATCCAAAGCAAATTGAATAAGACAACAGAAATAAGCCAAAAGGACAACGGAGGAATGGAAATACCTTTTTACAATTGATTATTGTACACAGCTACAACTAAGCTTTACTCTGAAATAAGTGTGGTATGAAACACTTCTTTTTCTTCAGGACTTACATTTAACTCCTGTCCTTAAATACAATAAAAGTCCAAGTAAACCTCAATAAGTCCTTCTACACATTTTACATGGCAAGAAATTTAAACTTAATTTATTTGCATAACCACTTCACAACTGTATTTCTAAAACAACAACACTTGAGCTTCACATATGTTCAAGTACTAATTAGTATTCAGAATGAAAGACCATATAGAAAACCAAATCTAGTCTATCCCTTAAAGTTTCTTCTACCAGTTGAATTACTTATTTTTCAGAGTAACTTTTACTTTGTCATAATAGCAGTTTGAATTTACACTGTTCTGACATGTCCTACACTCTCTAAGAATCGATTAATCCATCCAACACCACTGCTAGTTGGATACTAATCAGTTACCCACATTATTATTTGTAACTCCTTATTTTCTGAGACTGTGTGAAAAACTTTACCATAAGCAGTTACTTAACTGTGCCAAGGTGAATGACACAACAGAAGAAATATCTGAATACCTGCCAACATTCACTGACTTATTCCTTTTTTCTTTTTACTCATCCACCCCATCCCTGCCAAAAAAGAGAAGTTATAACATCTGAACATCCATCCCACTGTTTTCCATAACTGAGTTATCACGAAAGCTATGTAGCGAGTCCTAGTCAAAAAATAAATAAATAAATAAAGCTGTCAAAAGAGAGCAAAAATTCAAAACTCAACTTGGAAAAATGAAAAAGCTGAAGAAAAAATGTGCAGGAGGAATTATTCACAACAACTTAATTGCAAGTACTGACATTTTAAGTATTGGGAAAGAAGGTTCTCATTAAAAAATTAGGCAACAGTACTTTAATCGAGTCTAGAAAATTCCACCATTCCTGTATAGAAAAGACTCTGTATACTTTACTTCCAAAACTTCAAGCTGTGTACCTGAGCAAGAAAATAAGTTCACCCAATTTCTCATTAATTTAAAACAGAACTTCTGGTGGAAAAGAAGATGTCTCTAAATACAGTCCATCTCCAAACACAAAATAGAAAACCATGTTCAATATAACTTTACTGTTTCCTTCCAGAGAATTTCAGAATATGAATGTTACAGTAACAGATCAGTGCTAGGTATGCATGCTAAACACATGCTCTAGTTAAATATCAGACAATGATTATTGTCTGAGTACACATGTAATAAAGGTCAATGACAAAAATATAATGCATTTTAAAGTTTTATTATATAATTAAGATCTACAAGCACAAGTGTGATTTTTACAGATTTTACCTCATCTAAATCACTGAAATAAGAGTAGGACAGGTGGAACAAAAGGTACCAATGGATGCCAATGCAGAAGATAAAGGTACCTCAAGAAATCAATATAGCTACCAGAAAAAAAAAAAAAGATAGATTGGCTCAGATTTGAAAGGGATTATGTATGTATAAAAGATAGAAGGAAAGGCAATCTGATAAGAATACATATTTTAAGAAAACTGTTAAAGACTGCAGCTAGGAATTAAAAATTAAACCTTTTCTCCCAAATAAGATGCTGAAAAAATGAAGGAGAGGAAGGCATTCCCACAATGGGGAGGAAGCTGAGTAAAATCAAGGCCTCTTTCAAGTAAAAGATTCTACTGTTTTATAATTTACTCACCCTTAAGTCGCAGTGAAACTTTGACATCATCGTAAAGTTATCACAAATAAGAAAGAATGCATACAACTTATATGATAGAAAAGTTAGTATTTGATGTTCTTCAAAAAGCTAACTATACATGGTCCTTCATATTTAAATATAAAATATTAATTACCTTATATTCCCACACTTAATTCCATATCCACCTAAGTAAATTTTGACATATTTAGATTTTCAATAGGGGCTATACTTAATTAATACCTCTGGAAGGAAGGAGGGAGGAAGGTGGAGGCTCAGTATTTTGATCCTTTAAAATACAAACATACGGCCGGGCGCGGTGGCTCAGGCCTGTAATCTTAGCACTTTAGGAGGCCGAGACAGGCGGATCATGAGGTCAGGAGATCAAGACCATCCTGGCTAACACGGTGAAACCCCGTCTCTACTAAAAAATACAAAAAAAAAACTAGCCAGGCGAGGTGGTGGGCGCCTGTAGTCCCAGCTACTTGGGAGGCTGAGGCAGGAGAATGGTGGGAACCCGGAAGGGGGAGCTTGCAGTGAGCTGAGATCCAGCCACTGCACTCCAGCCTGGGTGACAGAGCGAGACTCCGTCTCAAAAAAAAAAAAAAAAAAACAAACATACAATTTTGATAAAGTCTATTTAAATTCTGGAATATCAGTTTGCAAATAGTGTTTAACCTGAATTTTCTTTATGAAATTAATTCACTCCATTCTTTTTTTTTTTTTTTTTTTTTGAGACAGAGTCTTGCTCTGTTGCCCAGGCTGGAGTTCAGTGGCACAATCCTAACTTACTGCAACCTCCACCTCCTGGGTTCAAGCAATTGTCCTGCCTTAGCCTCCTGAGTATCTGGGACTACAGGCATGCACCACCATGTCCGGCTTTTTTTTTTTTTTTTTTTAGTAAAGACAGAGTTTCACCATGTTGGCCAGGCTGGTCTCAAGCTCCTGACCTCAGGTGATCCACCCACCTCGGCCTCCCAAAGTGCTGGGATTATAGGCATGAGCCACCATGCCCTAATTCACTCCATCATAGAATGCCACTTCCGTGGAATAAACGTATGCTGTAAAATGAAATTCATCTGAATAGTTTACAATTGATCTTTTCTATTGCTATAGAAGAGAATATAAAAGAATAGTTAAATGCAAAATGAGTAAGAAACTTAAAACTCAGGTTTGAGCTTCTCACCTAACTATGTGACCTTGAGCTTATATTATTTAACCTAACCGAATTTACTCACCTGTAAACAGGGATAATATTGACACCTATCTTAGGAGGTTGTAAGGGTTAAATGACATGATTTATTTGAAATGATTAGAACTCCTGAAACTTGGTAAAGCATTCATTGCTATCAATGATTAATTTTAATGTCAGATATTAGAGAAATCAACTAATAATGTACACAGTAGCTAATTTTTCTCTTAAAGGGAAACTCAAAGACTGTTATGTAAAAATTCAGCACAAAAAGTGTAATTTGGAACTCTAGCCTAGCCAATGCAATGCAATAAGACATGCTATAGAAAGAAACAAAAATAACATTTTTAGCAAATGAGAAAGTTACATGCCTAAAAATTCAATGATCAATACCTTTGAAAAGAGAAAAATTTTAAAAACAATTTAAAAATGTAAAAAACATTCAATGAAAGCAACTAAAAACTCAGAATTTAAAATCTATTAGCAAAGCAGCTTCTGAAAATTAACACCATTCTTACTCTTCAGAAGGCAGGGAAGGAGGCAAAGAGAGAGACAGAGAGAGAGAAATATAGTAGAAGGCCATTGCAATAATAACAGCAAAACTATACATACGACAAAAAAGAGTACAGGTAAAAACTGGTAAAATCTAAATAAGGTCTGTAGTTTAATTACTAGTATCATACCACCATCAATTTCCTGTGTTTGATAACTGTATTATGGTTTCATAAGCTGTCATGATAGGGAAAACTGGGTGAAGGATACACAGGAACTCTGTACTATCTGTACAACTTTCATGTGAATCAAAAATTATTTCAAAATAAAAGGACTTTAAAAATGCAGAAAATATACCTCACAAGAAACTTCTGTAAATGAGACAAAGAAAATTATGAGGCCGTGTGTGGTGGCTCACACCTGTAATTCCAGCACTTTGGGAGGCCAAGGCGGGCAGATCACTTGAGGCCAGGAGTTTAAGACTAGCCTGGTCAACATGGCAAAATCCCATTTCTACTAACATATAAAAAATAAGCTGGGAGTGGTGGTGCACACCTGAAATCCCAGCTACTCAAGAGGCTGAGACATGAGAATCGCTTACACCCTGGAGACAGTGGTTGCAGTGAGCTGAGATTGTGCCACTGCACTCTAGCCTGGGTAACAGAGCTAGCCTCTGTCTCAAAAAAAAAAAAAAAGGAGAAAAAGAAAACTACAAAACCTCCAAAACATAAAAAAAGATCTGAGTCAACAAAGAGAAATAAATTTCCAGAGGAGAAGTCCAAACATCATAACACTATCATTCTAATTATACTACTAATTTTAAGCAGTTCTATTTATAATCCTACTTCCTTTTTTCAATGACTTGACAAAACAATTCTGAGCTTCATATGCAACAAGAAATAGGCAAGTAAAGCAAGATTAGCCCTACCAGATACTAAAGAATTTAATGCTATAAAAATTTAAAACAGTATAATCCTAACGCTAGAACTATTAGACAAAGTAGCATAATCAGATGGTCTAGACACATATCCTATTCCCTGCATCCCTACACAGCTAAATTCCAGATGAAGAACGAAACAGTCAAAAAGGTACAGAAAATAAAATATCTGACAATTTTTTAAATATCATTAAGGATTTCTGGTCTGACGCGGACAGAGCTTGGAAGTCATCACTCGCATCCTCACAACCAGAAAGCTGAACAAACTGAAAATCAGTAACTCTTCTATTTTTTATTTTTTGAGATGGAGTCTGGCTTTGTCGCCCAGGATGGAGTGCAGTGGCAGGATCTCAGCTCACTGCAAGCTCCGCCTCCCAGGTTCATGCCATTCTCCTGGCTCTGCCTCCCAAATAGCTGGGACTACAGGTGCCCACCACCATGCTCGGCTAATTTTTTTGTATTTTTAGTAGAGACAGGGTTTCACCGTGTTAGCCAGGATGGTCTTGATCTCCTGACCTTGTGATCCGCCAGCCTCAACCTCCCAAAGTGCTGGGATTACTGGCGTGAGCCACCATGTCTGGCCGAAAATCAGTTAACTCTTCTTAGACCCAATAGAGAACTGAGGTTCAGGACAAACTGCTGCTCCCAAAACTGGAAAGAGATGTGAATACAGAAAATCACAGCTACGGGTATCACAAACCCCAGCAAGAGAAACACACAGCTGGAGCCAGTATCCATGGGAACATTTACACTGTCATATAAGTTGCTGGAGGTTCAATGTGGACTAGTTTGAGAATTAAAAACTCAGGGATGGGCAGTCTGGCTGGGGGAGAAAGAGTGTGAGGGGAAACTTTCCTGAGTTTTATCTCCAGGTGCCCCATCAGAGATTTACAAGTGAAGATCAAAGAAAAATTCCCTCTAGCTTCCAATAGGAGAGAAAAAAATAACCATTCTGAAATTGCTCAGAGATCTCTGTTCCCAATAACAAAGACCTGCCCTCAAAAGAAGCTACATTAGCCTCCCCTCATCCGAAGTTTCACATTCCACAGTTTGTTATCCACCACCTAACCAACTTGTGGGAAGAGAAATATGAAACTCCAGCCCCCTCCCAGCCTTCCTACTTTCTCACTTAAGCATTGGGAGGCAGAAGTTGCAGGAGCTAAAAAGCACTCATGAAAGTCACAGTCCAAAGACACAAGCTCATTAAGAGCTAATCATAAGATTATAGAACACTTTTACACACACACACACACACACACACACACACACACACACACACATCAACAGGGCTCCTGCGTAATAACAGGGGCTTATAGCTTAAATAACTACAAGCCTCGGATCCTACTTATGAAGGAGTTATTAGGGAAACCCAAAGACAACAAAGGAGACAAAGACAGATACAGGAGAGGAAATTTTAATCTCTGACACCAAAGCTACAGCAAACAGTAAACACAGCCTAACTCTAGCCAGATAGGCCTTAGTTCTTTTTACCCCTTATGTCACATCTAGCTTATCAAACAAACAAAAAAATTACAAGGCATGCTGAAGGCAAAAAACAAGAGTCTGAAAAGACAACACAGGCATCAAAACCAGACTCATATATGGCAGAGATTTTGGAATTATCACTGCGAGAATTTAGTAACAACGATTAATGTGCTAAGGGCTTTAATGGAAAAAACTACACGACATTCAAAAACTGATGGCCACTGTAGGCATAGACATGGAAACTCTAAGACAAACTGAAATGGAAATAACAAAAATCAGTAACAGAAATGAAGAATGCCTTTGATGGATACAACAGCAGACTAGACACAGCAGAGAAAACCATCAGTGAACTTGAAGGTATAGAGTTGATAGAAACTTCCCAAACTGAAAGGCAAAAAGAGTTTTTTTAAAAAGTAACAAAATATTTAAAAACTGTGGGACAATTACAAAAGGTATTAACTATGGATAATGAGAATATCCGGAGAAAAGAAACAGAATAAATATGTGAATAATGGTGGTTAATTCTCCAAAATTGACAGATACCAAACTACAGATACATGAAGCTCAAAGAACTCAAGAGGGATAAATACCAAAAAATCTACACCTGAGAAAATTAAAATAAGTATTATCTAAAGAATCCATATGAAAAAACTTTGCAAAGAACAATGGTTTCATTAGTACGTGAAAACAGGGTTACTTTTCACTTTCTCTAAATATTCTATACTTTTACAATTCAAAAAATTTAATCTTGATCTATGGCTACAAAAATGATCTTGCACAGTTTTAAAAGGTTCTGAAACCAATTTCATAAAGAATTTCAAAATATTTTTAGCAACTATATTTTCCAATGTATAACTTCCTCACAGTAACTACTTTGAAAAATACTTTTTTTGCCTCATTACTTTATGAGCACATTATAATTATGTTACCTTCTTCAGAACTGTGTTAAGAAGCTTCTGAGAAAGGTTTACCACAATAACCTAACCTGGATTGCTGTACTTTTCCTGCCTTCTTCTGTCTCCCCCCATTGAAAAGAGATCCCACTTCTTATTTTTGACAGTGCATGTGCTTTTAGCAACTATCCTGCTTGCTTCCTATTACTAATGCTGTTCTAATACAGATAGACGAAAAGACAGGTACCACTATTTATTAAATCAGTAATTTTAATTTTATAAATAACAAATCAATGTATTTGATCATGACCATAGCCTAAAATGAAAGTTATATGATTTATGTATCACTTTATTTATTCGGAAATATTTTTATCCCCTGGCAAGACTTAGGCTACTGTTGCTTTGCCTATAAAATAAGAGGGTATATTACATGAATTATATGAAATGGTACATGGTATATATCATGAACAACCAGGGGAATTATAACATTAAATTTATTCCTTCTGACTGCATGTTTGTACCCTTTAACCTACTTCTCTTCATTCTCCCCACCACTCACCTTTCCCAGTCTCTGTTATCAACCTTTTTACTCTCTACTCTCATGTGATCAAATTTTTTAGCTCTCACATATCTTTCACATGTGAGAACATGTGATATCACCTCAAATTTTTCTTTAATACATGCTTTGGTAATTTCACTTTAGCCCTTAATGTTAATCTAACAATATTTATTTTAAATCATATTTGAAAACTGTAACTTATAATAGCCAACTTAATCCATATTTCTCCTAGCTATCTAGCTGTGCACAGTGGCTCATGCTTGTAATCCCAACACTTTGGGAGGCTAACATAGGAGGATCACTCAAGGTCGGGAGTTCAAGACCAGCTTAGGCAAGAAAGCAAGACCTTGTCTCTATAAAAAGAAAGAAAAGTTCTAAACTACTTTATCAGATTTTCTTAAATTAAAAACTGCCAAGAAATAGCATTTCAATTCACTGTGTTATTTTTAATCCTCTCAGAAACAAATTATACTTGATAGAAAAAATAAAAAGATTACTGGTATTAAGCATTTTTTTCTAAATAAGCAACAACATGACGTTAAGTTCTGTCAAAATGTGCTCAACAATCATTATTATATAAGGTTCCACGATGATGGATTCTGCACTGAAAACTACTTGAACTTACAATCAAAGCCTTTAGTATCATAGTAAGAAAAGCTTTATCATAAATCATGTATGGTACAAAATCCTAACTCAATTCTTATCATTATATACCTGATCTTCCCAAACTATCCTTATTATTATTTAAAACTTTCACTTTTATTCTGTGACCAAAATGCAAGTATGAAATCTGCTTTCCTGGCTCCTTAAATAAAAGGCTGCAAAAATACTATCACTCCAAATTACCTCCAAATATGAAGGGTTACATATAGAGATCTTTTTGGTACTTTAATACCTCACTGCCCACAAAAACAAAATAAAGCGCTACAAAATTAAAATAAGTTATTTAATATCTATACAAATACTTTGACTTCTTTTCCTACCTCATTTGCCTTTTTTACCCATTCTGCATTACACAAACACATTTCTGTATCTCTTCAACTCTTTTTCAGGACAAGGTAGAATTAAATTGAATAATAAATGTGAAATAATGTATAATACAATTCAAATTAAAAATTACATTGCAAACTTTTGACCACATTCAATGTCATGTACTTAGGCAAAACTACTATATTTCATGTCACATACTACAACATCATTTTTGTGAGATTGTAACTAAAATAACCTACTATTCTTATTTAAGTAACTTTTAAAAATACTTCTCATTTCAAAGAACATTCTTTTTAAAGGTAGAAATGTTATTTTCCCCTATTAACTGGTCATTTTCAAAAAGTACTCACTCCGCATACTATAAATGCCTAAAATTTAATCACTTATTTTAAAGACTCCCTTTTTCACTTCTCTGTCTCATCTCTTAATTTCTCCTGTAAGTGCCAACATTACTACAAGCACCTAGATGAAGAGCACATAAAACAAATACTCAACTTTTCGTGCTTCAAAGATTTGTTCATTTATGTAAGAACAATGCAAAATCTTGCATACTTGGATAGGCAGGAAAGTCAAAGTTTTCAAATTAAACTGGTAACTCGGTGGGAGGAATAGGAGAGGATGGTATCATAAGACATTGGTTAAATTTTTTTAAAAAGCCAACTTTTCCAATGCAGTAATAAATTTAGGATAAAATCTACTTAGAAAATGGTAGGGTCCTTTAATAATCTTATTCTACAAGATAACTCCTGAAAGCCCAGACTAACATATGCTTAAGTTGTTGGAAACAAAATAAAAATTAAAACAGTTTCCACCTATGGGGTACTATGCTTCATGTGGGGATAGGGAAGGTTAGGTGAAATGCAAAAGGTTAATGTTATTTCTTCATTCTGTCTTTCTCAATTCTAGATTGGTAAAGTCATTCAGAAATGAATTTTTTAAAGTTTTAAAGGTATAGCTAAAATGCAAGCTGAGCTTCCAACAAATCCAGCATTTCTTTCAAAATGTTTCACTGCTAATTAGGAAAATTTTTAAAGATATCCATAAACATAAAATATTATAATATGCAAATGAAATCACTGCTCTACTCTTCAAATTGTACACAACAGCTACATGTTAAATTCTTCAGTGAGGTTGACCTGTATTTAAGAATAATGCTATAATTCCTGAAAAAAAGTAGCAGCAACATATATGACAAAAGAGGTGATCACAACACAGTTTACCTCTCATAGTCTACCATTTCAGTCTACCAAAATTTCTGATTGTAAAATGGCAAATAACTCTTTACCTGAGTTAATAGTGTTTGAAGCTGTGTAAGATTCAAGAATTTCATTGTTTCTAAAGTCATCCTCAAAATCTTGGCAATACGGCCAGCCATGGTGGCTCACGCCTGTAATCCCAGCACTTTGGGAGGCCGAGGCGGGAGGATCATGAGGTCAGGAGATCAAGACCATCCTAGCTAACACCGTGAAACCCCGTCTCTACTAAAAATATAAAAAATTAGCCAGGCATGGTGGCGCCTGTAGTCCCAGCTATTTGGGAGGCTGAGGCAGGAGAATGGCATGAACCCGGGAGGCGGAGCTTGCAGTGAACCGAGATGCGCCACTGCACTCCAGCCTGGGCAACAGAGCAAGACTCCGTCTCCAAAAAAAAAAAAAAAAAAAATTGGCAATAAATATTAATGTACAGCCTATGCTATTCTGTATTTGAGTTAAAAGGATAAGAAAAGCTGAACTTTCCTCATTTAAATAAAGGATACAGAACATATTCCTCTATTTGAGATATAATAATGAATCACCATGAGAAAACTGACAATATAATAAAGCAACTATCACATAAAACTTTTTCTAAAATGGAGAAATAGGCTTAGGTTCTTTCTTCTTTCATTAATTTGACTATCATTAATCCTTTAAAAATTTAGAGGCCAAAGAGTTATTTTATACACATATATACACATAAACACATACATATACACATTCCCATGACAATTTAAATTTAATTTGCATTCTACAAATCTGTCTTTAATTGTCAATTTCACAGGGATTAGTAGGAAAGAGTAAAGAGAGTCCAGTAACATCAAAAAGTCAAAGCTTTTCTAGAATTTATATGAAAACAAATAGATTTCTACTTTAAAGAGACAAATAACAATATGAATTGCCAGTGATTAAAGAATAAAAAGCTAAACTGAATGTCAAATCTATAACTCATGTAACATCATGTGATTTATCTGGACTTATCAGACAAGTGTCATCCTATGAGATGAGGCACTGGGAAAAACTACAGCACCAAAAAATGTAGGCTGTAGACTACATTAAACCTTAAAGACAACAATGGCAAAGAAAAAGTAGTTAGGTATTATTGTCATTAATAACAATTTATAACTACAGTGTTTGTACAAACATTCATTATCTCATTTGAAGAACATTTATCTTAACAGCAATTCTCTGAAGAAAGCAAAACAAGTATCATTTACATTAAATGAAACTATACACATAAAACACTTAAAAATATACAGTAAGTACTCCATAACTGTTAGTTACTGTCTGTTACAAATGAAGGTTCAGAGGTCATGATGGCTTACTAATTAAACACAAAGTTCCAACCTAGGGCAAAAGAAAAAGGGCACACAATGGCATCTTACCTGTAAGACAAACCTGAACAAGCACATATCAAGTCAGAGTATCACTGACAAATCCCAGGTGAGGTGCAAAAGTCACACATATCCCTTATTTTAATGGCTGAGAAATCCATTTCAAGACACTAAAATATCATCACACAACTTTGCTTTTTTGTTTTAACCTTCAAAGTAGGAAGGAAAGATAAGAAATTTATGTCTTAGGAGACAATGGTGAATGTTTTCTTCTATTTTATTTAAACAAATGCAGAAACTATTAAAATACATTAAAATCACGTTAAGCCAGTCTTTCTAATCAGCCCTTCTATAGAGGAAACAACTGAGTTTTTCTGCCAGAGGTGTATAACATTCTGGGAACATCCAACACTTTACAAGAGCTGGGTATGTTTTGTTGAAAAGCAATAAAACTGTGTTGAAATAAAAACACTGGCAATTGGAGGCACTTTCTTAACACCCAAATACAGAATATAAATCAAGAATCTTAAATACAGATCAAATCTAAATATAGATCAAGAATCCTCGTGTCAAACCTCACTGCTGAACCAGTTTCAGTTTGTCATGGACAAAACTTGAACAAGGAAATCAAATGCAAGGTTGAAGAAGGACTTTATTGATTTCAATCCAGTAATTCAATTTTACTCAAAGCTCTAATATTCCTGCCTATATTTAAAATAGTATATTTTTTATCACTGAAAACTTAAGATTATGTCCTTTTACATCACACCTTAGAAACTGAAAGAAACAGCCCTAGTTAAACATCAAACTCTTAGAATAAAAATAGGATAGAATTTGCAACTCTATTGAATACACTATAAAAATTCAGGTTTGCAGTAAGATTTTAGTTAGAATGTTTATGCTGTGCGTTTAGTTTCTTCTAAAGATTTCCTTTTTTAAGTTACTATTAACTAAAAGACATACTGTAATAAAGCATTATTTTGAAAGCATGATAGTAACAGAGCACTCGATACAGAATTCATTGTCTGAAGACAAGCTATGGAGACTCAGACTACCAACTTATGTAGCAGAAAAAAATAAAACTAGTTTGATTAGCCCATTTCCTATACTGTTTTGCTTCAAAGCATACAGGGACTACATACCAGAAGTTTGTTATCAATGAACCAATAACATGTCTAAATTACATTAAGCCCAACTCAAACGTAGTTTATAATTAGAAATAAATTTGCCAAGAGTTAGTCTGCACTTGCATAGCCACTTAACCTCAAATCCTTAACCATACCAAGCAAAAGTCTAAGGTGTTTTCCAACACAACTCTCCTTTCCCAACTGACATCATCTGATCAGTCTCTAAAGTCATTTCTGAGTGCTTACCTGTACAAATCACTTATTTCTAGCTATATCACAAATTTAAAAATAAACAATGGAAAAACATAAGGTAATACTAATGGATTATTCCTAACTTATACTGGAATTTAGGAAAGTGGACATTACTTTCCCTCTAAATCCAGTTTTAAGTTGCTATATAAGTAGCAAATCAATTCACCATTTTCAAATCACTACCTTTCCACAGGAGAATCCAACAGTTACAATTTAAAAGACTTCTCCTTGACACTTTCGAGTACTCACAGGTTCAGTACAAGCTAACTACCTTTAGCAAGAATTATATCATGCCACGTTGAACATCTGAGGACTATAATAATAATATTCACCTTAGGGTAAACTATATGCATTTTCTATACATGCAACATATTCAATATAACTACTATTAGCACTACTATCCCTGATTCTCTTCCCCACTACTTAGCTTGGAATAAAGGTATTCTGGAAGGAATACAGGAAAGAAGCCTCTGAACAGAACTATTAATCCAGCCACGCCCAGCAAGAATGTGACCAATTAGCTCAAAAGCCATACTAACAGGAAAAGCAAAAACCTCTTCTGGAGCCACATGGTTCATCAGCCAGTCTGAAAGAGTCTTCCTCTTAGACTCAGCTGTATCTAAAGGGATACAAAAGGTCTGGTTTCTTAAAGTCAGAATAAAACTGATAACATTTCAAAGAATTAACTAACATACACTTGAAACTTCTATGAGGAAGGAGGAAGGTGGGACTATCACGGGTAAGTCTTGCCTAACTTTCAGTTAACAACTTGCTAAGGCCTGTGCTCAATACCATACTAGAGATTATGAAGAAATCAAGAAGCATAATAAAACCATTATTCTTTCCCTGAATTTATAATATTAGTTTTAATTACCAAGTATAATTCAAATGATCCAAGTTCACTACTTTCCCCTCAGTCAACTCGGGGACACCCAATCGAAGATCCACCCAGTTTCTACCACTAGCCAAGATGGAGTAAAAGAGACTGGGTTTACCCTCTTAACTGAAACAACAAAACAAAAATAAAATACATAACAACAATTTTCAGACTTTGGACATTAAACAGGAAATCAGCATAGTATGAGGATTCCTGAGAAAAAGGAAATGAAGTGAGTCCTATGACTGCCTGAGAGAGTTTCCAGGCTACAGCACAGGGAGGGAGAACTCAGTCTAATTCAGGGATTCAACATTCTTCTTGAATTAAGCAGCGAGAATCAAGGTTTTAGGAAAGACAAAGCGGCTGAAGTTTGCTGGGCAGTGTACTGAAGAGGACAGAGCCAAAAACACAATTTTCAGCAGAGTACCTCTCAGTGCATATGTGTTAAGAAACTGAGGCCAAAAAACAGCCATTCAAAATGGACAGGAGGAACAATTTTGGGGATTCACTCAACCAGCATTCCCTTCAGCCAAAGTGGCAAAACCTTGTAATACACAGGGCACTGGGTGGAATACTCTGAAGGGCACTAAAAGGGACTGCCAGTAATGGAGCAAAATTAGTCCTAGACTAAAGGCTTTGTGGTGCCATCAAACAAACTTAAAAGCAAGCCTCAAAAAGACAAAACTGTTTCTAGATAACTTAAGTATGTCCCAAAACAAAGTGTGCAAGTATTTATAGGAATATGAAAAATATCCAGTACCTAGCAAGGTAAAATTAATAACGTCTGCCATCCAGTTAAAAATGAACAGACACGTAAAGAAAATATGGCCCATAATGTAGAGAAAAGCAAATCAATAGAAAGCAACCCAGAAATGACCCAGATGATAGAATTAGTAGACAATGACATCAGAAAGAATTATTATAACAATATTCCACTTGTTCCAAAAAAAAAAGGAAAAGCATGTGATATGCTTTGGCTGTGTCCCCACCCAAATCTCATCTTGAATTCACACGTGTTGTAGGAGGGACCTGGTAGGAGGTAACTGAATCATGGGGGCAAGTCTTTCCCATTCTGTTCTCATGACAGTAAGTCTCGTGAGATCTGATGGTTTTAAAAAGAGGCGTTCCCCAAACAAGCGTTCTCATTTTTTGCCTGCCACCATCCACCCCCCCTTGCCTTCCACGATGATTGTGAGGTTGCCCCAGCCATGTAGAACTATTAAACCTCTCTCTTTTAGTTTATTGCTGTCTTGGGCATGTCTTTATCAGCAGCGTGAAAAACGGACTAATACAGTGAATTGGTATCATAGAGTGGGGCATTGCCGAAAACATACCCCAAAATGTGGAAGTTACTTTGGAACTGGGTAACAGGCAGAGGTTAGAACAGTTTTGAGGGCTCAGAAGAAGACAGGAAAATGTGGGAAAGTTTGGGAACTTCCTAGAGACTTGTTGAATTGCTGATAGTGATATGAACAATAAAGTCCAGTCTAAGGTGGTCTCAGATAGAGACAAGGAACTTGTTGGGAACTGGAGCAAAGGTGACTCTTGTTATGTTTTAGAAAGGAGACTGGTGGCCTTTTGTACCTGCCCTAGGGATTTGTGGAACTTTGAACTTGAGAGAGATGATTTAGGATTTCTAGTGAAAGAAATTTCTAAGCAGCAAAGCATTCAAGAGATGGCTTGGGTGCCATTAAAGGCATTCAGTTTTAAAAGGGAAACAGAGCATCAAAGTTAGGAAAATTTGCAGACTGACAGTATGACAGAAAAGAAAATTCCATTTTCTCAGGAGAAATCCAAGCCCACTGAAGAAATTGCATAAGTAACAAGGAGCTGAATGTTAATCCCCAAGACAATGGGGAAAATGTCTCCAAGGCATGTCAGAGGTCTTTACAGCAGCAACCCCCATCACAGGCCCAGAGGTTTAGAAGGAAAAAATGGTTTCGTGGGCTGGGTCCAGGGTCCCCGTGTTATGTGCAACCTAGAGACTTGGCACCCTTTGTCCCAGCCGCTCCTGCCATGGCTGAAAAGGGCCAACGTAGAGCTCGGGCCATGACTTCAGAAGGTGCAATCCCCAAGCCTCGGCAGCTTCCACATGGTGTTGAGCCTACGAGTGCACAGAAGTCAAGAACTGAGGTTTGAGAACCTCTGCCTAGAGTTCAGATGTATGGAAATACCTGGATACCCAGGCAGAAGTTTGTTGTGGGGCAAGGCCCTCATGGAGAACCTCTGCTAGGGCAGTGTGGAAGGGAAATGTGGGGTTGCAGTCCCCATACAGAGTCCCTACTGGGGCACGACCTAGTTGGGCTGTGAGAAGAGGGCCACTATCCTCTAGACCTCAGAATGGTAGATCTACTGACAGCTTGCACAGTGCACCTGGAAAAGCCACAGACACTCAATGCCATGCTGTGAAAGTAGCCAAGAGTGGGGGGCTATATCATGCAAAGCCACAGGGGTGGAGCTGCCCAAGGCCGTGGGAGCCCAACTCTTGCATCAGCATGACCTGGATGTGAGACATGGAGTCAAAGGATATCATTTTGAAGCTTTAAGATTTGACTGCCCCGCTGGATTTCGGACTTGCATGGGGCCTGTAACCCCATTGTTTTGGCCAATTTCTCCCACTTGGAATGGGTGTATTTACCCAATGTATCTAGGAAATAACTAATTTGCTTTTGATTTTACAGGTGCATAGGCAGAAGGGACTTGCCTTGTCTCAGATGAGACTTTGGACTGTGGGCTTTGGAGTTAATGTTGAAATGAGTTAAGACTTCGGGGGACTGTTGGGAAGGCATGATTGGTGGTGAAATGTGAGAACATGAGATTTGGGAGGGGCCAGGGGTGGAATGATATGGTTTGGCTGTGTTCCCACACAAATCCCATCTTGAATTCCCCTGTGCTGTGGGAGGGACCTGGTGGGAGGTAATTGAATCATGGGGGCAAGTCTTTCCCATGCTGTTCCCATGATAGCAAATAAGTCTCACAATATCTGACAGTTTTAAAAAGAGGTGTTCTTGCTGGGCGAGGTGGCTCACACCTGTAATCCCAGCACTGTGGGAGGCCAATGTGGGTAGATCACAAGGTCAGGAGATCGAGACCAGCCTGGCTAACATGGTGAAACCCTATCTCTACCAAAAATACAAAAAAGTAGCCGGGCATGGTGGTGGGCGACTGTAGTCACAGCTACTCGAGAGGCTGAAGCAGGAAAATGGTGTGAACCCAGGAGGTGGAGCTTGAAGTGAGCCGAGATCGCGCCACTGCACTCCAGCCTGGGCGACAGAGCGAGACTCCGTCTCAAAAAAAAAAAAAAAAAGCCGTTCCCCTGCACAAGCTTTCTCATTTTTTGCCTGCCACAAAGATGTGACTTGCTCCTCCTTGCCTTCCACCATGACTGTGACGCTTCCCCAGCCATGTGAACTGTAAGTCCAATTAAGTCTCTTTCTTTTGTAAGTTATTCAGTCTTGGGCGTGAAAACGAGCTAATACAGGATGTTAAGGAAAGAAATGAAAGATAATTTTTTAAAGACCTATATTGAACTTTTAGAAGGGTGGAGGGAAGGGTGGGGGGCCATGCCTGAGATAAAAAATAAACTGGGTAATATTAAAAGTGGAATACATACTGCAGAAGGATTGGTGAATTAAAGACCTAGTAGTAAAAACTATCTAAAACAACACACACAAAAAAGACTGAGAAAGATGAATAGAACATCACTGAACTGTGGAACAATTTCATGTGGCCTAATATAAGTGTATTTCGAAGCCCTGAAAGAGAGGAGAGGCAGCACAGAAAAATTAATATGTGAAGAAATAATGGCCAAAAATGTTTAAATGTTTAAAATGTTTAAAATATTTAAAAATGTTTAAATAAAAACTATAAACTCACAGATCCAAGAAGCTCAACAAACCCCAGGAACAAGAAACATAATACAAGGGCCATTATATCAAATAATTAAAAACCTAGTGAAAATCTTAAAAGTAGGCAAAGCGGAAAAATAAAAGACATGCTACATATAGTAGAACAAAGAATGATGGCAACTTTCTCATCAGAAACAATGCAAGCCAGAAGACAATGAAGCAACATCTTTAAAGTACTGAAACAACAAAAATGTCAGCTTAGAATTCTATACCCAACAAAAATATCCTTCAAACACTATAGCAAATAAAAACTTTTTCAGACACACAAAGTGAAAAGAATTCATCACCAGTACATTTTTAAGTGTAAGTAATGTTAAAAGAAATTCTTCAGGGTGAAAATAAATGGTACCACATGAAATCTGCATACACACACACACATACACACACACACACACACACACAATGAAGAACACTGGGAATGGTAAATATGTGAGTAAATTTTTAAAAAATTTTTAAGCATTTTATATCTTTTTAAAAGATAACTAAGTTAAAGCAAAATAATAATGTATTGTAGGACTCATATATAGAAGTAAAATGTGTAACGACGAAGCAAGAACCCAGAAAAAAGTGGTAATATATTAAGGTTCTTATACTACACATGAAATTCTATCATGAATACCATAAACCCTTAACCACTAAAAAAAAAACCAACAAACAGCAAAGAGCACTGCTAGTAAGTCATCAAATTAAAAAATGGAATTTAAAAATACTCCTTTAATCCTAAAAACAGAAAAAAAGGAATCACAAAACAGTTAAGACAAACAGAAAACAAATAGCAACTCAAATTTAAACCCAACCACATCAATAATCACATTAAGTGTTCTAAATATTTCATTTACAAAAGAGATTGTGAAATTGGATGCAAGATTAGATGCTGTCTACCAAAAATCCACTTTAAATATAAATACACAAGTAGGTTAATACTAACAGGATGGGAAAAGATATACCACCTGACACTACTCAAAAAAAAACTGAAGTGTCTGTATTAGCACTAGACAAAGTAAGTGTCATAGTCCACTGTGTGGTACTAAAACAAAATACCTGAGACTCGGTAATTTATAGAAAACAGAAATGTATTTCTTCACAGTTCTGGAAACTGAGAAGTCCAAAATCAAGGCACCAGCATCTGGAGAGGGACTTCTTGCGGCATCCTCATATGGTTGGGGGTAGAAATGGCAAAAGGGGGACAAATGCTGTCTTCTTACGTAGAAAAAAGAAAATCCACTCCCATGAGTTTTTTTATAGCAGTATTAATACAGTTATGAGGAGAAAGCCCTCATCACCTAAACACCCTCCATTCCCCGCCCCAATATTGTTGCATCGGGGATTAAGTTTCCAACACGTAAATTTTGGGGGAGACATTAACACCACAGCAGTAGGTTTCAGAGCAAAGAATATTACCAAGGATAAACACAGTATCTTCTATTAAAAAAAGGGTTGGTCGATCAAGAAGACGTGACAGCCTAAATGTTCATATACTTAATCACAGCACTTCAAAATACATGAAGCAAAAAGTGACAGAATTACAAGAAAAACAGACAAATCCACAATTATATCAAAGATTTCAAAACCCCTCTTCATAACTGATGAAGAGGCAGGAAAAAATCAAGAATACAAAACAATGTAACAATACTACCAACCACTCGACATTTACAGCACACTTCAGTCAATAACAACAGAATACGTATTTTTCACATTCACCTGGAACATTTACCAAGGTAGTTTATTTTTTTCTTAATTTTTAATTGACAAAACTATATATATTTATCTGTACAACATGTTTTAAAACATGTATATATCATGGATGGCTAAATCAAGCTAATTCACCCAACATGCATTACCTCACATACTTTTTTTTGGTATGGTGAAAACACTTAAAATCTACTCTATTAGCAATTTTCAAGAATACACTGTTACAGGAGAATGAGGGAAAGCTTCTGGAACCATGTCTTTAGGTAAGTGAGGCAATAGAATCAGGTGTACAAATTACCCAACAGGAGCATTGACGGTTAATCTATTGTTAACAGGCAGAAAGGCAGAATACAAAAGTACAGGTACTGGTAGGTGGGTAATTCTTAAAAATAACTAGGCTATAGTGAACCATGATTATGAAGTTCATCTATAAGTACATCCTTCAAAAGTGGTCTTTCTGGAGAGCAGTGTTTGAACATTCATTATTATTTCAATTTCACTAAGTGTCATAAAGCTATTAGAAGGCTTTCCAGAGTGGTGGACGGACATCCCGGAATTATCTTAATTGAGATCAACTGTTTCAGGTGACCACTCCATGGCACTAGATATCTTACTCAAGACTAATAAGTGAGGCACCAATTACCAATTCTAGAATAACTGTATTCCTATTAACCCAAAGTCCTCAAAACAGTAGCTACTGTGAGGTTTTCCAAATGATTTCAGAAGTAAGGAAATCTACCATTCTCTGGAACATGTTACAGGTATCACTGCATGGTTTCAGGAACTTGTAAAAACTACCAAATTCCAAAAAGCAGTCTCAACCTTGGCCCTGGAATTAGTTGTTTAGTCTAGTAGAGTTTTAAGAACATAATGACTAACATAATTATCACCTATGGATGAGTACATAATCCATTCTCAATTATTTTCCCCATGTAAAAGATTATTCCTAACGTGCTCATAAATTCATATAGGGATATAAGAATACAGTCAACAAATTACTTACAATGCTAAAACCCTATAGAAAATAAAGTTACCAAGCACATAGTTCTATCATTTATGTGAGAAAACGTTTCGCTGCACTGTTCGACCAGTCAATATTAGCAACAAGTGCACTCTTGAAATTCGGGAAGAACTACTTTTCACCAGCCACAAATTCTGACATTTTATGGTAATGAGTCACAGTTAAATAGTTTTCATTTGGATTCCCTGTCCTTTTCCATTTCTCACTAGAAAATTAAGTCTACATTTTAATACAATGAAGTATTAACTTCATTAGAAGTTGAAAAACTTCTTTTTCACAAGTAACGCGCTTATCTCCTAAATTCAACTCACAATTTGCATGTTATGTTATTAAAACAAAAAAAGTCCACTAAATATGAAACATCTACTATATCTGTGATCCTTGCCATTAAAGGAATCACATACTCCTTTGCAAATCTGATGAAAGTTATGTATATAATTTCAGGGAATTCACCTTGAAGCCTATTTATGGGTCCCTGAGGTTTAAAGAATCTCTGATTAATGGAAAATAGCATCCAAAATTGATCCAAGAACATATGAAAACTTAGTATGTGATTAAAAGAAGGAATGTTAACATACAGTTGGAAAAAATGAATTATTTACTGAGAAAATCATGATAAATCTCTGTAAACATATAAATGGTTTAAAGAGCCAAATGTAATAAACTATAAAATACTATAATAAAATAAGAAAATGTACACAATCTTGGCTCAGGGTAAGTCTTCCTAAGCAACATATGAAAACGACTTACCTAAATTGATAGATTTAACTGTGTATATTTTAAAACTTCTATATGAGCAAAACACACCATAAAGTCAAAAAACAAATGGCAAACTTGGACAAAAACAAATGCAAGAGGCCGAGTGCAGTGGCTCACACCTGTAATCCCAGCACTTTGGAAGGCAGAGGGGGGCAGATCACTTGAGGTCAGGAGTTCAAGACCAGCCTGGCCAACATGGTGAAACCCTGTCTCTACTAAAAATACAAAAATTAGCTGGGCGTGGTGGCACGTAACTGTAATCCCAGCTACCTGTGAGGCTGAGACAGGAGTGAGCTGAAATCGCACCACTGCACTCCAGACTGGGTGACAGAGCAAGGCTCATCTCAAAAAAGAAAAAAAAAGCAGAACTTATGACAGATAAAGGATTACTAATTCTAACATTTAAAAAAATAAGTAAACCACCCAATAGAAAAATAGACAAATGAAAATTAACATATAAATGGGCAATAAACATATGTAAAGATGTTCACCCTAACTAGAAATCAGAAGGTAAATTAATTCAGTATATCATTTCACAGCCTCACACTGGCAAAAATTAGAAGCTGATTATCTTCTAGTGCAATGAACATGTGCTGGCAGTGTAGATTACTATATCTTCTGAAAAACAAAAAAAAAAATGTTGAAAAGTAGATTTTTAAATCTATTAAATTATGAAATATGTATATCCTTTGTCCCAGCAATCTCACATACAGAATTCATCCTAGCACAAAATGACATCAACATGAGTTAAACAGATATATAAGGATGTTTCCTGTAATTGTTTATAATACTAAGAAAAAAAAGTCAAAAAATTATATATGTGTATATATATGTGTGTATATATACACACACATACACACACACACACACACACACACGACAGATGGGGGACAAACTGAATGTCCGTTACTAGAATAATGGCTTAATAATTTAGGCCGGGCGCGGTGGCTCAAGCCTGTAATCCCAGCACTTTGGGAGGCAGAGACGGGCGGATCACGAGGTCAGGAGATCGAGACCATCCTGGCTAACACGGTGAAACCCCGTCTCTACTAAAAAATACAAAAAACTAGCCAGGCGTGGTGGCGGGTGCCTGTAGTCCCAGCTACTTGGGAGGCTGAGGCAGGAGAATGGCGTGAACCTGGGAGGCGGAGCTTGCAGTGAGCTGAGATCCGGCCACTGCACTCCAGCCTGGGCCGCAGAGCGAGACTCCGTCTCAAAAAAAAAAAAAAAAAAAAAAAAAATTTATGATACATGCATACTTTGGAGTATTATACAGCTATTCCTAATAGCTGTATAATAGAATGAGTAAGTCACATCTATATGTACTGACCTGGAAAGATGTCTATGACATTCAAGGCAAAAAGAGCAAGCTTCATTGTAATATGTGCACCACAATGCCATATTTGTTTTTTAAAAAATAAAAATAAAAAAACTATATTACTGAATTTTTTTTCAGGAATTCCTAATTAGTGAATTTCCCAAGTAGTCAATGAGTATACCTCAGTTTTGAATACATCTATTGCTCTATTAGAGGTCTTACCATCAAAATACTATATTCTCAAATCAAGGAATATTAAAGCCACTATCAGACAATACTATGCTTTGGAATCTTCTACAATGAAAATGATGATAACTACTCTTAAGGACAAAATGTTTAATAGGGTTTTTTTAATGCCAAAATAAAAATGCTTTTTTAACATTGTGATTTTGCACATATGGAAAACAGCTAGATTTTTTTTTCCTATAGTAAAAATAAGCTATCTATTTCAGTTGTTTCATTGGGTAACATAATTATGTTCATTACATGAATATAAACAAGGGGCAGACGTTACACTAAACCAATTCCTTTGTGTCAGAAATTCAATTTTCTCTGAATGATATTCATTCTTAGCAATAAATGCAATTAAACATTGATATTACAATTTTAAAACTCTATTCAAATAGCTAAATCTTGGCGTAATGTCAATATAAAGTCTTAAGCAACCGGACATAATTAAAGGAGCAATTGATTTGGAATCAGACATAACTGGGTTGCAATCCTGGCTCTGCTACTTAAATGTGATGTGGTCTTGGGCAAGTTATATAACCTCTAAGCCTGTTTCTGCACCTGCAAAAATGGCTTTCTGTTGTTTTTTGGTGTTATTTGAGACTGAGGCTCGCTCTTTGCCCAGGCTGGAGTGCAGTGGTGCGATCTAGGCTCACTGCAATCTCTGCCTCCCAGGTCCAAGTGGTTCTCATACCTTAGCCTCCTGAGTAGCTGGGATTACAGGCGCCCGCCACCACACCCGACTAATTTTTGTATTTTTAGTAGAGATAGGGTTTCACCATGTTGGCGAGGCTGGTCTCGAACTCCTGACCTCAAATGATCCGCCGGCCTCGGCCTCCCAAAGTGCTGGAATTACAGGCGTGAGCCACTGCGTCTGGCCAAAAATGGCTTTAAATGGTGTTCTTACTTTAAACATGAGTATCTAAGATGAAAAGTGCCTAGTACAGAATCTGGTTGTCAAAATATGGTTTCCTCTGCTAGGCATGGTAACACCCACCTGTAGTCCCAGGTAGACTTACCTGTAGTCCCAGGAGGATTTTGATGCATATTTACTATTTTTTATGAAATTTTCTTTCTTGTATCACAAGAAAGCACTTTATATTTTAACTGTGGCATTATACATCTTCAGAGAATTTTCTTTTAAAAATTATTCAGATTGTGTCTATGGAAGCAATTTTCAAGTATATGGGGAAAAAAATGTTAGCCAAGGAGGAAAACCAAAAACTTAAGTCATTCTAACCCACTGTAATGTGTCTAAGAAATCAACTCCAGAGAATTCCAAAGAGGAGTCTTTTCTTTTTTCTGTAGAGCTGGATCATTAATGACGCCAGAATAATGACCAATAATGATCAATGACCAGAATAATGATCAATAATGACCCTGAATGTCGCTAAATGGATACAAAAGAAAAATCGTACTGGATAACCTTCAATATTTAAAGTGGACATTTTTTTCCATCATACAAGATACATATTAATAAAAGAACTGGTAAATAAACTGCGTATCTCTTCGAATTTTACTCTAGAGTTGAGGACTGGGAGTATCTTTAGTTTTTCTCCAACTTTAGTTGCACTTCATTCAGATTTACTTGATGGTTTTTCTTTCAAGGCTCTTTAAAATGTCAAGGCTTTTGCAAAGCCTTGTACCAAAATAGCTGCTGTACGTATATCACAATTATTTTCTGGTACATTTTTCCCAAAAATTAATCATCCATTCACAGTAACATCTATTTCTTAGTCTAAATTATACTGCTGGGGTTTTTTCGTTTTGTTTTCTTTTGTTTTGCTGGCTTCTCAAAGGTATTCAAAATGATTTTGAGGTGAAAGTATGCAAAAAACACTTCACATTACTTTTCCATATTCAAATTACATCCTCTTGAGTTGATTTTTAAGTGCCATGCACATTTTTAAATCGAAATTTATCACTGTCAATTCTTTTAACTCTCGCTCTCCATGCTGAGCTCTTCCAAATGCCAAAGTTCCCTATTAATCCGAAAGTACCTATTCTCTGTGCTTTTTTTCTGGCCTTTCACAACTTCGCACCAACTTTTTGTACTTCAGAACCCTTCACACATGAAAGCACCTGTTAACCCTTTAAGGTATTTAACCACATGGTTAACTTTCCGCATAATCCTACTTTTCCTTTAACAAACTTCACTACATAATTCCCCTTCAGCGTTCCCTCCTCTTCGAAATTCACATCAACACTGCCGCGAAGCAACATACATAGGCATCCCTATTCTCAAGCCCCAATTCATCAGTTTAGCGCCACTAAAGACTTTAAATCTCCGGACCCTCATTTCCGTACTCCGATGAAGCTTTTCACTCGCGTTCCTGCACTACCCCGCCAGCCCCCCTCAACTGGCAATTATAAGGTCCCTTGCTGCCCCTAGCACAAGAGTGCAACTCGCTACAGTGTATTTATTTTACTCTCCATCGTCGCAGCATCTCCTTCCATTTCTGCGCACCTATCCCTTCATGAACCCCCAGAAGAATTCGTATCCAGATGCCCATAGCTCAAATTAGAATACCCCTCGTCTGACATTGCCAGGGCTTTCTGTACGACTTCCAAGAGAACACGCGATGCTGAGCGCTTCTGTCTCCACCAGCAACACCCGCTCCCCATTGAGTTCGGTCTTCTCTCTCACTCTCTCTCCGTGGAATGCCTACTTTGGGGCATCCCTTTGGCTCGGGAAGCCCAACCTTGCAACCTCTGTCCCGTGACCTCGCGAGCCCAGCACGCCACTCAAGCTTAATTCAACCCATTCTTGGAGCTCGTGCCCTCGCTGCCCCTAGTTCCCGGTTCTCTTTGAAACCTCTTTCAGCCCCCGAGCCAGACCCCAGGTTAGACAAACGCCCACTTGCTCCGGCGGCAGTGCCTCCTCGGCCCCTTCCACAGCACTCAGCCCGGGGCAGTTCAGTTCCTCACCTAGCTTCGAGCGGGACTCCTCCAGTTTCTGGATCTGGTTTTCCAAGAAGAGCATCGCCACCGCGAAGGCCACCACCGCCAGCAGCTGCAACTTGGGCGGCATCATAATCCTGAGGAGCCCCATGAAACCCGCTGCTCGGGATCAAGACATACCGCGGGGGGCGGGGAGCGGGGCCCCGGAGGCGAGAGAGACGCCGGGAGGAGCCCGCCGAGCCGGGAGCGAGGCAAAGAGAGCGCGACAGCGAGAGAACCACCGCAGCGACCCCCCTTCTCGCCTCTCTAGTCCCCCTCCCCCAGGCGCTAGCACCAACGCCGCCGGTGTCCGCTTCTCCTCAGCCGACTCAACGGCCGCCCCCTCCAAAAGCCCGCGCAGCAAACAGCGCGAAGCGGCTGCCGGGCTCTCGCCTCCTTCTACTGCCTCAGTCCCCGACCCCCGCGCCCGCCTGCCTGCCCGCCTTCCTCTCTTCCTTCCTTCCCTCCCTCCTTTGCTCGCGGCCGCGCGCCCCTCCACTAGCGCTGCGGCTGCGCCGCCCTCAGCCCCGCCCCCGCCCATCCCCCTCCGCCACCACGCGCACGCATCCGCGTACGCTGCTCGGCAACCAGAAGCCCCGCCCCTCCTCCCGTTCGGGTCCAATTATTGGACCGAAGAGCCCCTGCGCTTCGCTCTTGGTTCGGTTTACGGTTGGTTTCCTCTGCCACAGAGCTCAATCAAGACGACGTTCAATTGGGTAAACTTGGAGAAGAAGGCAGGGCTAAAACTGGCTAAGGCGTGGCTTCTTGGCTGCTTGACGAAGTGTCGTGAATGAAAGAAAGGAGACCGTAGAAGCAAAGAAGTGGGGAGTTTAGGAAAGTGCCTGATTTGGGTAATCGAAAGCACCCAGTGACTGTCTTTGTATTTGATGACTTTTAAGCTCTCATATGCCGTTATTTAATACCTGTCACTTCCAAATAAGAGATGTAAGGGCAACGGCCGTTAGCGTTCTATTTTGGATCAGGCTCTGGAGTGGACGGCCCTAGCTAAGGGGTCCTTCTAGGCAGCCAGAAACCTGCGGAAAATGGTAGCGATGGCGGCTGGGCTGAGTGGGTGGCTGGTGCCGACGTTTGGGCTACGGTTGTTGTTGGCGACTGTGCTTCAAGCGGTGAGTGTAGGTCACCTTCGCAGCTGCCACAGGGAGAGTAGGAGAGATTGCAGCTGAGGAAGACGCAACATTCAGTCCTGGTTGAAAAGGGCGGGGAGGACTCCTTAATGACTGCTGCGGCCGGAATGCAACGTGGCTTAATTTTTCGGTTGATCCTTGTTCTTCCCCGCCTTGGGTTTCTGGCAGCAGTTTTCTCCTGACTTCAGATTGTCTTGGATACTTAGCTTCTCTTATACGGCTCTAGCTAAAAACAATCTGTAAATCACACCAGGTGGGAGGGGGAAATAATAAAGCTTGGCAAGAAGTGAAGGTGGTTTTTAAACGGGCAGAACTGCAAGAGCTCATGACGAGACTTCCAAATCTTAGAGGCAAGTCTTCAAGTCTTTGGTCCAGGAGAACAGTTTCTGTTTACCTTTCTCTCGCGCGCGCTCTCTCATTTTCACCACTTCTGTTAGCCTCTTAACCTCCGTTCTCCTCTGCTATTCACAAATGGCTGGCTGCGCTTGAGTGCGATTTGTGCTTTTAAACAATGTTGTTGGAGTAAAAGGAGCTATCTATACCAAAGTATAATTTATTTTTGAAGTTAATTTTTTAATGATGTTCGTTGTCTTTAAGACATTGTTTTTTATTTCATTTTTCTCTATTGGCAGAATAGAGAAAGGCAGAATACCTTTGAATGGGAAAGGTGTACAAATTAATGATGTTCGTTGTCTTTAAGACATTGTTTTTTATTTCATTTTTCTCTATTGGCAGAATAGAGAAAGGCAGAATACCTTTGAATGGGAAAGGTGTACTTTTAACTTATTTTTTCTCATATCCATGTTTTGCTGTGTGAATAATAAAATTTTAGGCATAGTGCTGAAAGCTTTTACGTTTTTTATCCTAGCTTAATTCTTCAGGCAGTCTCTAATAAGGAGAGCTGGTTTAATTTACTTATCCAGGGTTGAGGGTGTGAGGGACTACCCCGGAGTCCTCCGTGAACACCTCTGCTTTCCTTTCTCAAAGAGCTTGAAAGCATCCTGCCTGTTTGCTTTGGCTACTTTATCCAAAAGGTAGATTCTTAACTTCTCTAATTAACATTCCATTGCTCTTGTTATTCAGGCATTTGGTGCTAGGAATTATTGGATCACCTACCTCTCCCTAAACTTTCTACTGTTTAAGAGTTTTTGCGTATCTTTAGGTCATTTGAGAATAACATTTCAGGTTGTCTTTTTTTGATCTCCCTCTGTCTTTCTCAGTTGTCTTATAGCTGTGTAACCACACTGTAAACCTGGTAGCTTAAAACAGCCACGATTTCTCATAATTCTGGGTCAGTGGAGTAGAACTACTCCACCTATGTTGGTTTTCCCCTGGCCTCATTGATGCTTTTTATTGACCTAGTAGGTCAGCTAAACTGAAAGGTCCCAGGGTTACCACTTTTCATAGTTGGTGCTGTCAGCTCCAGGACTTGGTTCTCTTCCATGTGACCTCTCATCCTCCAGTCGGCCAGACCAACTTCTTTTCATGGCACTCTCAGGGCAGCACTCCAAAAGGGTAAAAGCTACAATGCCTCCTAAGGCCTTGCCTTGGAAATCACATACATTCCATCACATATTTGTCAAAGCAAGTCACAAGACTAGTTCACATTTCAGGGATGGGGAAATAGATTCCATCCCTACATGGAAGGAATGACAGAGTCACTTTGCAAAGTGTGCATACCAGGAGAGGAGGAATTTATGGAATTAACTAATTCCATGTGTAATAATGATAAGAGTTAATTAAACAGTGTACCACAGTGACTGTTCACAGAATCCAAGCCAGAAATTTGGGTGTCATATTTGACTCCTTTCCTTCCATATCTCATATCCAGGGAATTACTGAAACTTACTGATTTTAATTCCTAAATATCTCAAATCCATCCAGTTGTTAATCATTCAGGCCATAAATATCTCTCTCCTCAAAAATAACAGCCTCTTGGTTCACCCTTTGAATTATCCCTGGCTGTATTCAGAATCTAAATGATTGGCTTTGCCTTTGTCGGCTTCCCAATTGCCCAAGCCAAAAATTAGTCATTTTTGGCCAGGTGCAGTGGCTCATACCTGTATTCCTAGCACTTTGGGAGGCTGAGGTGGGCAAATCACCTGAGGTCAGGAGTTCAAGACTAGTCTGACCAACACGGTGAAACCCCGTCTCTAGTAAAAATATAAAAATAGCTGGGCGTGGTGGCACATGCCTACTCAGGAGGCTGAGGCAGGAGAATCACTTGAACCCAGGAGGCGGAGGTTATAGTGAACGGAGATCGCACTATTGCACTCCAGTCTGGGTAACAGAGCGGGACTCCATCTCAAAAAAAAAAGTCATTTTAAATCCTCTTTCCTTTCACTCTCTGAATTCAATTAGTCGTTGAAGCCTTAAAAATCTCTAAGCCAGTCCACTTAATAATTCTGTTTCCACAGTTAATACTTACGTTCAGGCCACTATCTTTGCCTAGAATTACAACAGCTTCCTTAACTGGTCTCCCATCTCATCATTTCATTTCCAATCTCTACAGTGCGTCAAGTAATCTGCCTAAAACTTAAATCTGTCATGATTAAAACTCTTCAGTGGCTGCTTATTGCTTTTAAGGTGAAGTCTGTCTTCCTCGAAGTTCCTTAAGGAGGCACTTGTTTGTCTGTCCAGGCTTATTCCCCAACATTTACATCTATTAGGAGAGCAGAAAGGTACAAGTGGAGAATTGGCATCACTTGTTTAGCTTATTTCACATACTGTATTCTCCCTCACCAGATCTTTGAACATGGTGTTTTCATTACCTAGAAGCCGCTTCCCAGCTTCTCATTCTCTGCTCCCTTTCTCCTACCCTACAACAAAAAAATATGGCTATCTTCTACTTACTCTCTTTCTGTTCTTAGCAGAGAAATCACTTCCTCCAACAAAGCTTTGCTATACCCCAGGTTTGGATTAAGAGTCTTTCTATGTGCTCCAATGGTGATCAGTATTTATTTTCTGAGATACTTTCCATAGTTTTCTTTAATGATTTCTTGTTCTTTGGCATTCTCCTACCCACCCCCAAAGGGAAGTACCCTGTCTTTCCTGTTGACTGTTTTATCTCTAGTGATATATATACAGAGTAATACAATACTTGATGTATAAGTGAAATGTTTGATTAATTAATTAGAGAACCCACAAGCAAAGGTGTGAAAACCTGGAAGTATGAAATCTGTTTGGAAACTATTATCAGCTTCAGTAAGCTTCATAGAGCTCTATTATCAGTGATCCCAACTGGAGGTGTGTAGATGAAAATTGTTGGAAGGAGGAGAGGTTAAAAAATGCACATGCTTGGACTTTGCCTTAGATATGATTCAAAAATTTGTGGTAGCTGTGCAACTCTAGCTAGTAAGTAAATGTTAGACTGAAACCTTTTTTTTTTTTTTTTTTTTTTTTTGAGACGGAGTCTCACTCTGTTGCTAGGCTGGAGTGCAATGGCGCCATCTCGGCTCACTGCAACCTCCACCTCCCAGGTTCAAGTGAATCTCCTGCCTCAGCCTCCCAAGTAGCTGGGATTACAGGTGCATGTCACCACGCCCAGCTAATTTTTGTATTTTTAGTAGGGACGGGGTTTCACCATATTGGCCAGGATGGTCTTGATCTCTTGACCTCATGATCCACCTGCCTCAGCCTCCCAAAGTGCTGGGATTACAGGCGTGAGCCACCGCGCCCGGCCAGACTGAAACCTTTTGAGGCAGGAATCAACTTATCCATTTTTTTGTGAATGTGACCCCCACAGGATGGAACATCCTAACTTACAACACAGTAAGCCATCAAATGAAACTATTGGGTTATCAGCCACAGCCACACCATTCCACCAAATATTCCCAAAGACAGCCATCATATGCAGCCTTTCTCTCTCAAACTCTGCCTATTGAATTCATACTCATGATGTATAATTTAGTGGAAAGTACACTACTTTTAATGAAATGTATTTTTTAGTTTTATCTTCTAATAACTAAGGTAAATTATTTACTCTTGGCCTTTGTTTCTTTATCTCTTTCTCCCTGAACTAAGATGTTTCAATAGAATGCAAAACTTAACTCACATTCCACTTCCAGACTTGCAAAGTTACATGTAATTTCTCCCTTGCATGTTGTATCACCATACTTTGTTTTTGTTTTTGTTTTTGTTTTTTTTGAGACTGAGTCTCACATTGTCGCCTGGGATGAAGTGCATTGGTGCAATCTCTGCCTCCCAGGTTCAAGCGACTCTCCTGCCTCGGCCTCCCGAGTAGCTAGGATTATAGGCACACACCCCCATGCCTGGCTAATTTTTTGTATATTTAGTGGAGACGGGATTTCACCATGTTGGCCAGGCTGGTCTCGAACTCCTGACCTCATGATCGCCTGCCTCAGCCTCCCAAAGTGCTGGGATTACTGGCTTGAGCCACTACCCCTGGCCTTGTATCATCATACTTTATACTGTATTATGCAAATCCACACGGTCTTAGCCAAATCATAGCTCTGTGTGTGTGTCTCAGTATCCCTCCACTCCTCCTGTCCCTGTGCCAATTAGAATGTAGCCAAAGGGAATACAGGAACCATTTTTATTTTATATTCCCTTCATTGTGTCTCGTATGTATTTGTTCATTTAAATCCTTCTGAAGTGTAAATGGCCCCAGTTTGTCTGTGTTGTTGCTTCGTGCCACCAAAGTCAACAGGATATTTGCAATTAGTGTAGAGCAGTGAGGAAGCCCAACCATCTCAAAAATACAAAAATTACTCAGAAAAGAGAGAGTGCTGGACAATTCACCCTTATTGAACTGTTACAACTTCCCTAAGGTTTATTCATGTCTCTTCTGTAGTAACTAGTGCTTTTAAGAAAGCAAGAAAAACCTTGAAAATGAAAAGGGGTATAGATAATTGTTGAAAAAACACTAAGAAGTTGGAAACTGCATGTCACAGTTGGCCCAAGGGGAAAAAAAGATCAGGTGGCATAAGAAGTTGGCAGTAGTGAAATCTTTGGAAGCTCCCACAGGAATTAAAAGGGGATGAGGGAACAATTTCTTGACACTTTGAGATTGAGATACTGCTATGGATAAAACTGTCATTGGGACTGCACTCATATTTTGTTAATTGATACCTCTGAGTTTCTTATACTAGACAAGTTGACTTTTTACCATTAACTACTCCTCTGAATAGCTTTAATTTCAAGTTAATAACTGCATATTTGTCAATATTTCAATGAGATAACAACTGGATATAAAATGATTTAATCTGAAAATACATAGAGTATGCTTAAATAAGCAATAGAAAAGTGATACTTTAGTACAGTCTAAGGGAGTTGTTTACTAGCATTCCCCAGAACTAAGTGATGATATTCAATCCTTCATTCAGATCATATGTAATATTTTCTCATTCAAAAAGGCACTACACTAACAAGTGGTATAGAATGATAATTGTGTATCATTATTTCTGAGATACCCCCCACTCCATTTGTTCTCAGGTTAATATCTCGCTGGGTCTTTTAGATCACACAGTTATAATTATTGGTGCTTTTATTATTAGTGGTACATACAATAATGGTGTATCATGGATTCTGTGAAATATGGTAGTCAGTGGTTCGGGGCCTAGAGAGCATGCTAGAATTAGAATCTTGATGCTGTCATTTCTTGTTTCCTGTGTGGTCTTAGACAAATTACCTTAACTGTCCTAAACCTGTTTTTTTCTTTATGAAATGGTGATAACAATACCTGTTTCACAAGATGGTTAAGATTAGATGGAATAATAATGTAAAGTACTTAACAAGATATCTGCTGCTTTATAAGAGCTTGCTGTAATGGCCATGTTTCTGGTATTCATTTTCATAGAGTTCATTCTGTAATCCCATCTGTTTGCTTTTGTCTCAGATTTGAAGTTTGCTCAGAGAGTTATAAAGACCAGTGAAGAGATAATGAATATGTAGGTGTAAGTGTAACAAAATGTATAGCTATATCAGATTTTTAAGGTAATGGTATAGGAAAGTTAAGCCGGTTTCTCTGCTGCCAACTCTAATCTAGAAATAACTCATTAATACTAGAAAAATAAAACAATGAGTAATGCATGGAGAAGGAGGGAATAGAGCCTTTTTTTTTTTTTTTTTTTTTTTTGAGACTGTGTTTCACACTTGTCACTCAGGCTGAAGTGCAATGGCACAATCTCAACTCACTGCAACCTCCGCCTCCCGGGTTCAAACGATTCTCCTGCCTCAGCCTCCCAAGTAACCGAGATTACAGGTATGCGCCACCACCCCCGGCTAATTTTTTTGTATTATTAGTAGAGACAGGGTTTCACCGTGTTGGCGAGGCTAGTCTGAAACTCCTGACCTCAGGTGATCCACCTGCCTTGGCCTGCCAAAGCACTGAGATTAAAGGCGTGAGCCACCGCACCTAACCAAGCCACTTAATTTGTCAATTTTGCTTTGAAATAGAGAAAGCTAAATGGTTATCCTAGCCAGGAACCCTGTCCTTAGAATCTTTGTCTTTCTTTCAAGTGTGGCTAATTAATCTAAAATTTAATATTTGCTCTTAATGTGCAAATTTAAATGCCAATCAGTTACTTTTGGCAATAAAAGGATGGCAGGAGTAATATCAAACTCTCGTATATTAGCATTTACCTGCCAGGTACTTAAAAATACTTTCTGATGTCCTTAAATTCAAAACCTTAAGTCTGCAAAACCAGTGATAGAACAGCTAGAAAAAAGTGTTTACTTAAGAAACTCGATACCTTCTATCTCCCCTATACTTAATCTTTTATCCCATGTCTAGTATAGTGATAAAAACATTTATATAGTGTTTTGTAATTTTTAAGTGTGCTTTCACAGTGGAAGGTGAGCCTAATACCAACATGTATTCAGTACCTACTCTGTACTGGGCGGGATGCTAGATGTTTTCTGTGCACTTCTATAATCCTCAAAACTCCGTGAGATAAATGATAATACTCCCTGTTTAGAAGTAAGGTTGCTCTGTGATGGCATTAGAATCTAGATGTGTTAAGACTTTGAAATACATGATGTTTTGCATAGTCATGCTCAGTCAGTAGGTGCTCCGTAAATGCCAGAATAAAACCAAGTAGTATGATTGCATGATTATTCATTTGAGGTTCTTATTTTGTTGTTTAACGGTTTTGGTAACAGTTTTTTACGCTTGTTAAGGAGTTCACAATTTCCGGAGTTCACAATTTCCAAAATGATTTCAATTTCACTCTTTCTGCCTCTTTCAGTAACTATGGCTGCAAAACAGAATTACCCTAAAATTTAGTGGTGTAAAACAGTTTGTTATTTTGCTTTCAAATTCTGAGGGTTAGCAATTCTGACAGGGCACAGCAGGGATGGCTTCTCTGTTCTATGGTGTCTCAGACCTCAGTTGAAACATTAGGGCCTGAAATCTGAAGGTGGTTTACTCACATGTCTAGTAGCTGATACTGGTTGTCAGCTGGAGTTTTCAGTTGCTCTCTACATGGGCCCTTCCATGTTGTCTCTCTAGTATAGACTTCTATACAGCAGATTGGCTAAGTTCCAAAGCTGATGTTCCTAGAAAAAGAATGCTAGCCAGGCAGAGGCTGTTTGCTCTTTTACGACCTACCCTCAGAATCACATAACTTCCTTTAAACTCTGTTGTTCAAAACAGCCATGGCCCCTGCCCAGATTCAAGGGGAGGGTACATAGATCCAACTTCTCAGTGGAGGACTAACATTGTAAGAACATGTGAAATGATTTATACACATTGATGCAGCCTTTGATACATATTGATTGCCTTGTCTTTGGAAAACACATTCTGCTCATTGTTACATTTGATTTTCAAATTAACCTGTGAAATAGATGAGGCAGATCACTTTACTGATGGAGAAATTACCCAAAGTACTAGTGTAGTAGCAAGTGTCTTATAGTTAAACTAGAGAAATCAACCACACAAATTAACCAATAAAGTCTCAGATCCCTCCCACTAGGCTGGGATGTTTCATCTGTTTTGAAAAATATATACATATGACATTATTACAGAGATAGGATTAAAGATGTATAAAATATCAAATCAGCATTTTGGGTGAATATGCCAACAAGTACTCAAATTTTCTTTTCATTGGGAAATGCCACTGAATATTAATCTACCTCGTGAGTTTAGAAAAGGATTGACACAGTGCAACTGGTGGGCCAAATTCAGTCAACCCTGTTTTTGTAGAACGAATTAACATAAATAGCAAAATGAAACCAAGTTTCACTGGAACACAGACACACTCATTCATTCATTCATTCGTGTGTTATCTGTGACTAGTTCTTGCACTGCCATAGCTGAGTTGAATAGATGTACAGAAACCATATAGCCACAAAAGCCTAACATAATTATCTGGCCCTTTGCATAAAGTTTGCAGACCCTTGGTCTAGAAGATCAATCAGTTGCAGTCAATCTGAAATTTTCCCTACCTGAAGCTGTGGCTTTGTCCAATTTATGTATTCAGCAGGTATATGAAAACTGTCAGAAGTGAGGGAAAGACAGAGAAACAACTTAATGCTTGCCATCAGAAGAGTTCATAGTATTGTTGAGGAGTCATATTTACATAGTACAGCGTCATGAACAGTACTGTTTTACAACTGTGCACAACTTTCTCGAAGAATAAAGAGAAATGGTGCCATTTTATTGAGATACTGAATACCTTAGGAAGAATAGATTTAAGAAAAAAGTAAGTTTCACTGTTGCAGATTTTGAACTTGCAATGCTTATTCAACACCTAAATGTGATGTTGAGTGGACTGTTGGCTTTGGAAGCCTGACATTCAAGAAAAAATATTTAAGAGTTTTCAATAAATGCTTATCTGAAGCCATGGATAAATATGCAGTAATAAATAGAAGGCATGTAAAACTAAGAGAGAGCCAAAAACAGAACTGTGGGAAACAATAGCATTTAAGAGATGCAGAGAAGAGAAAAGAAAAGGAGGACAAGCTTTTGGACGGGGTAGTTGAAGCAGAACAGTTTTGAATACCTTTGCATTTGGTAATTTTGGGCAAATTTTGTGGAGTAGTAGGAGCAGAAACCAGGCTATATTAATGAGTTTGGGGAGTTAGGAAAAAATAATAGAAACCAAGCTGTAGTAACAATTCAGAAATGACAGAACATGGGAAGAGCAGTTAGGACCATAGGGCTTAAATATACCTAAAGGTTGAGGTATTGATGAAATGAAGTATCTGTGAAGATAGAGAAGATAGAATCCAAAGAGCAAGTAGAGGGATTGGCCTCAGACAAATGGAGGTATACCACATTCACTGATACATAAAAAAGAATGGATGAGGGAAGAGAATATTGTTGAAAGCCTGCTTTTGTCAGCCATTCTGATTGATTAAATCATCTCTGATTAAATATAATGATTTATTTATTTTTTTTTTTATTTTTTATTTTTTTTTTTTTTGAGACGGAGTCTCGCTCTGCCGCCCAGGCTGGAGTGCAGTGGCCGGATCTCAGCTCACTGCAAGCTCCGCCTCCCGGGTTCACGCCGTTCTCCTGCCTCAGCCTCCCGAGTAGTTGGGACTACAGGCGCCCGCCACCGCGCCTGGCTAGTTTTTTGTATTTTTTAGTAGAGACGGGGTTTCACCGTGTTAGCCAGGATGGTCTCGATCTCCTGACCTCGTGATCCGCCCATCTCGGCCTCCCAAAGTGCTGGGATTACAGGGTTGAGCCACCGCGCCCGGCCAAATGTAATGATTTATATAAAGTAACCATAGCAATCTGTTTTATGTAGGAAGTATTGCCCCTTACTTTATGAGTGAGGAAAGCTTGGGGAGGATAGTTTGCCCAGGGTCACACATCTTGTAAGTGGTGGCACTATTACCTAAAATCAAAAGCTTGAATTCTGGCATGCTGTTGCCTACACCATCCCCTTTCCTGTCCTTCTTCTGCTGAATGTGACTGTAGATAAACCCTATAGTTAATCTTACTCCATAGACCCTTATGAACAGATGTTGAGTTCTTAAAATGAAACTAAAATTATTTTTTCTTATAAGAAAATTCCTTTTTAAAACAATAAATCTTTAAGAAAATATTTATGTAATAAACATCATGAACAATGATATATCTTTTCTTGTTAATCCATGTTTTAGCTAAGCTGAAAGATGATAGATGTTTAAGAAAAAAAGCTTGTAGGGGAGGTGGGAGAAACCAGACTGTTGTGTAAGGCTACAGAGTTTAAAAAAGAATTTATTGCTGGGTGCGGTGGCTCATGCCTGTAATCCCAACACTTTGGGAGGCTGAGGAGGTGGGCGGATCACGAGGTCAAGAGATCAAGACCATCCTGGCCAACATGGTGAAACCCCGTCTCTACTAAAAATACAAAAATTAGCTAGGTGTGGTGGCGTGCGCCTGTAATCCCAGCTACTCAGGAGGCTGAGGCAGGAGAATCGCTTGAACCCAGGAGGCAGAGGTTGCAGTGAGCCGAGATTGCACCACTGCCCTCCAGCCTGGTGACAACAGCAAGACTCCCATTTCAAAAAAAAAATTAAATTAAAATTTAAAAGAATGTATCTCCGAAAGAAACATTTCAGTAACTTGTCTTCAATGTGTTAGTTTTTGACAACCCCATGTTCTCTTTTGGGGAAACTTTGTAATATAAACATGGAATTGTGTTTTATTTCCCCATTTTTTATTTTCAGGTTTCTGCTTTTGGGGCAGAGTTTTCATCAGAGGCATGCAGAGAGTTAGGCTTTTCTAGCAACTTGCTCTGCAGCTCTTGTGATCTTCTCGGACAGTTCAACCTGCTTCAGCTGGATCCTGATTGCAGAGGATGCTGTCAGGAGGAAGCACAATTTGAAACCAAAAAGGTACTGTTTTCTAGTATATTCCTTCCATTGGATGGTTTAGTTGAGATAAGGTAAAATGTAAGTTGCTTAATCAATTTAAGTGTAAAGAAGCCTCTTGCTTTTACACTTTTTAGTAAAACTCAACTGATTTCTTGTCTGGCCTATTAGATCAATCAAAGCAAATATGAAGGAAAAGTATGGTTGCATACCAGGATCCCATTCCACCATGATTGTCAAGCAAAGGGGAAGTAGAATCCCTATAACGTGCTTGGATCTTATAGTTCTCCAGTCTTCCTAACTTCTGGCCAAATGAAGCCAAAAAATAATAGGTGCCTTTGTTCATTTGTAGTAAGAACCCAGTGTTGGATGAAACTTGAAATGAAAGTAAAGCACATAATACCTGGCACTTAATTGTCTACAATAAATTATAACATTAAATCTGGTTAAAAAGTGTATGGACTGTTACTTTACACACCTATTGCTAGTAATTTGAGACACCTACCTTCACCTTTAACATGTGAAAACAGAAGGATAGGTAGTCCAGTCTCTCCAAGTGAACCTACTGTGTTTAAAACCTGCTGTTCAAACAAATTAATAGTGAACTTGCTCATCTTTTAAATATTTTCATCAAAACCCTTCGATCTATTTAAATTATAAAGTAGACTGTAAAGGTCATTTGTGATATCCAATTAAAACTAAATTGGTAAGATGCCTGTGTTTGTGGTGAGAAAAAATGTTAGCATATTTCTGTTGTTTCCTTCTAAATACTGTCTTTGACTTGTACATGCTGAATTCTATTTGAAGTACTAAGGTTTGTAAAGCATTCAGACATAATGATATGTTATTATTATTGGTAGTAAAGGTTTATTTTTAACAGTAAGTACATTTTCGGAATTCTAAAAGAAAAACAAGCAGGCAAGCTTTGAAATGTTAGTATGCAGCCAAAATTTAACCCTTGATTTCTCTATATCTGAACCTGAAATTCCAAGTATCTCAAAAATGGCTTGCAAAGCCTTACATGTTTTTCACTTTACTGGTTCACATACACCAGTAAAACATTTTAGTGTTTAGAAGATTTCTTTATGCGTAAGTTAGTCTTTTTATTGCACGTAAATAAAATCTAAACAAGTTTTTTAAACTTGATTTTAAATAGATTAAGACATACAACTTAACTAGTTTGGTAGACCTTTTGCTGCCCCTCCGTTCTTTTTGCTGAGGTATTCACATGGGACAAATTGCTGAATAAATCTGTATGAGTCATTCTTTCCTTATCTTTAAGCTATTCTGTGGGTTGTACCATTACTCAACCAACATTCTTTTTCACTGAAACACCAAACTCAGAAGGACTGAAGAACAAAGGGCGTTTTATAATAAACAGTGTTTACTATATGCATCCCCTTGTGATTTGGGTAAATTGAGAGGTCTGCTCTTTGATAACAGATCTGCTGAAACCGTAAACCAAATGCTTGTAAAAGCTATTTTTACTTACTGCCTTTCCTTAGTAGTTCTTCACAATACCCCAGTTTTTTGGTATAAGTTTAGTAGAACCAAACTTGCACCACGCACTTCTAAAATTAATTATATTGCTACTCAGTTTTCATTATTAATGGAGCTATATGTTGTATCTTAACACATTTCAGCAGTTGCAGCTCAGCAATAACAGTAGATCTGCTGGTTAATATATGACCAACTAATTACAAGCTGGAGTGATTATCGTATCTAAGTACAAGTAAGCCTGTCTTAATGCATCTTTTACACTGAATCCAGTGTTTTTTACTTTGCTCCTAGCCCCTAATCTCTAAGATGTAGTTTTTATTAGCATCGACTAGCACTCTTTGCACAAAACTGGTGATTTTTTTTTTACTTTTTTCAGTAAGACTAGTGAAACCAAAATAGCAAAAAACACTTAAAAAATATTACTGGAAATATAAAAGTATGGCATGTTGGGGCAATCCTCCCATTTAGATGCAAACCACATGCAAGTATAGAAATAGTGCTAGATTTAATCTATGCAGTATTGTTCTCTGGATTTTTGGTACACGATCGTGGATTATACAACATATATACTTTTCTGTGTCACTCAACTCTAGCTTAAGGCTTAATTTAAAATCACAGTTTAATTTAGTTGTCAATAAAAGTAAAAGTCTAATATGTAGACTAGTGCCTTACATTAAAAATACTTAAGTCTGGGCAACGTGGTGAAACCCCGTCTCTACAAAAAATACAAAAATTAGCCACGTGTGGTGGTGTACACCTATAGTCCCAGCTACTCAGGAGGCTTAGGTGGAAGGATAGCTTGAGCCTGGGAGGCGGAGGTTGCAGTGAGCTGAGGTCATGCCACTGCACTCCAGCCTGAGCAGGAGAGGGAGACCCTGTCTCGTAAAAGATGTATATATTTAAACATAGCTCTGTGCATGTGGAATCATTGTGAGTATAAATTCTTTAAAAAGTCAGGTTGGGTGCAGTGGCTCATTCGTGTAATCTCAGCACTTTGGGAGGCCGAGGCTGGCGGATCACGAGGTCAGGAGATTGAGACCATCCTGGCTAACACCGTGAAACCCCATCTCTACTAAAAATACAAAAAATTAGCTGGGTGTGGTGGCACGCACCTGTAGTCCCAGCTACTCGGGAGAATCACTTGAACCCTGGAAGCAGAGGTTACCGTGAGCCCATATGGCACCACTGCACTCCAACCTGGGCAACAGAGCGAGATTCTGTCTCAAAAAAAAAGAAGAAGAAGAGAAAGTTGTAGTTTATATAGAATGCTTTAGCTATTTGTATATAATTTTAAAATGTTACTAGGACATTCATTTTTGGTTCTTAATTAGTTGGATGCTTTATATAGGTCTATCCAAGGATGAGACTCATTTTTACTAATGGTCACTTTTTTAACAAAGTGAATTTAGCCTTTGGTAGCCAGAAGCATAAAATTTTTGCCATAAATTATTCCCAATAAAAGCAGAAAATGACTTTGAAACCCTTTGTCATTCTGCTGATTGATTTCCACTATTTTTATTTGGTCTCCCTCCCCTTGAGTTTTGATCATAAAAGACCTACTCAGCATCTCAAATACAAGCTAGAATGAGATTTTTGGTAAGTTATTTTACTACTGTTTTAAATAGCTTTGCTTACAACCCAGGTATAGTTTACAGACATTGGTAAGGATGTTGACTTATTGTAAAAATCATAACTAATTTGTAGCTTGAAGAAAATGTAAACTAATGAAACAAAAATTACTTAAATTTTAGTACTGTTTTTATACAGTTAGTATTTACTAAGGAATATAAGTGACTACAGCTTTATATATTGAGTCTTAAGATAGAAGGGTAAAGATACCCAGTCCAGTTGAGTATAACTCTTCCCATTGATCTTGTATTTGAACTTCCTTGTCCAACATTTTAGCTGGTTTAGGGAAAGTAGTTAATCTTTTGACTCTTGGACTCCACAATTGAGCAGCAACCTGAGAGGAAGGAGCAGCTAAAAATCGGAGACTGACAGGCTCTTGCAGCCTCTTTTTTGCTTTTGCTTATTCTTTGTCTCACTACTGGCTTTCAAAAAATATTTTTGACAAGGATTGCTATTTGTCCTAGTTGGATCACTAACCAGTTATTAGCTAGGGTTGTGGAATAACGCAAGAACCTATTAGCTGCACAGTAGCTGTGTAGCATGGTGTATTGGAAAGCAGACAGATAAAGCAGTTCTCAGGTAAAGAGCAGAGGTAGGTACTAGGTAAGCCCCTAGATATTTTATATCTTTATTCCTCAATTACTAGAGTAAACCACCTTTACATTAGATGATTTAGAAGATTTAGCTCAGCTTTCCCATCTTCTTAGACTTCTCCCCAACCTTACACACCACCACTATCACTCCCAGGTTATGTTAGCTACACTTTTGTATTCCCAAAGCACTTAGGGATACTTTGATTTACACTATATCTTATCTGTTGTTTTGCTTTTCTTTCTCTCCCAAAAAGTAACGCTCTTTGATTTTACCCCCCACCACCAGTACAGAGTTTCACTCTTATTGCCCAGGTTGGAGTGCAATGGCACAATCTCAGCTCACTGCAACCTCCACTTCCTGGGTTCAAGCAGTTCTACCTCAGCCTCCTGAGTAGCTGGGATTACAGGAACCGGCCACCACGCCCAGATCATTTTTTGTATTTTTAGTAGAGACAGGGTTTCATCATGTTGGCCAGGCTGGTCTCAAACTCCTGACCTCAGGTGATCCACCCAACTCGGCCTCCCAAAGTGCTAGAATTACAGGCGTGACCCACCATGCCCAGCCTACTCTTTGATTTTTTTAAATGTTTATAAATCTCCAGCCTTTAGCACACAGTATTTCATAAGTTCTTGCCCTTGAATAAGGCTGTTTTTACTAAGAACAAGTTGGAAAAGGTGATTTTTTAAAAGCTATATTGAAAATATACTTAACTTTGTAGCTACTTGATAAATATATTTTTCATATATTTCACTTATATCCGGAAATCTATTTTTATAAAACTAAAAGAATAAGGAAACTTGTCTCCATGTTGGCAGTTATCCACTGGTAACACTCTTTGGTTATAATTATCTAACTACAAATATAGATCTCCCATTTCTACATTTTACTTACAAGGATGCCATAAGCATCCCAAATCTATCTAAAAAGAGATAATGTTAATTATTTAGCACAACTTTTTAGTGATTCCAATGTGACCACTCACCTTAATAGATAATTTTTCAAAGTGTACATGACCATGAGATTAAAATTGTTTCCTGGGATTTTCTTGGGATACATATAAATATTTTTCTGTTAGAATTTTTGAACTACTTACTATTTTCTAAGATGTGTGGTATTTTAGTGGGTTAAATAAGTGGGTTATTTTTCTCATCTTTTTATAATCTTGCAAATTCTGTGATCTTGAACTTGCTTATGGCTGCTAGGTACTTTTTTTTTAAATTATTTCCTTACTCAAGGTTCTTAATAACAATGATTTCAGCTGCTTTCAGACATTATTTTAGAACTTTTTTCTCCCTAACTATATCTGCCCCTCCCTTCTCCCCTTTTTTCTTTGAGACAAAGTTTTGCTCTTTGCCCAGGCTGGAATGCAATGGCAATATCTCAGCTCACTGCAACCTCCGGGTTCAAGCAATTCTCCTGTGGGTTCAAGCAGTTCTGCCTCAGCCTCCCGAGCAGCTGGAATTCCAGTTGCCTGCCACCACACCCAGCTAGTTTTTTTATTTTTAGTAGAGACGGGGTTTCACCAACTTGGACAGGCTGACCTCAGGTGATCCACTCCCCTCAGCCTCCCAAAGTACTGGGATTACAGGCGTGAGCCCCCGTGCCTAGCCTATATCCCCCTATTTCTTTAGTTAGTACCTTTTCTTTTTTAGATCTTGGTTTCCCAAGGTCCTTGTGGTTTCTTTCTTCCTCCTTCAAAATATTTTGATTTAATTGGTTTTAGCATTTTTAGTCTTTTGTGTTTACACTTGCCTTATTTCTGAACTACTATTCTGAAGGTCAAGCTTGTACCAAACCGGAGCACCTCTGGAGATAAGAATTCACTTAGTTGAGTTACTTATCTTTGTGAAATAATAAACAAATTATTTCCACCTAATTTATTGTTCAGTCTTGATTAAAATACAAAGAAGTTTAGACTAGTGGTTAAGATATACTATAGAACCAGACTGCCTAGATTCAGATATTCTCTGCTACTCAGTGAGTGTTCTTGGACAAATTACCTGATTACTGTGTGTCTGTTTTTATAACTATAAATTGGGGATAATTATAGTTCCTGTCTCCTAGGGTGATTATGAGGATTAAATAAGTTAATATGCATACATTGCTTAAAATTGTGCCTAGTGTATAACAAGTAGTAGGTAAATACTTGCTGCAGGTGGTGATGACAGCAGCAGCAGTAATAGTAGTAATAGTAATCTGGTTTGCTGATGATAAAAGCAAGAAAGAATAGGAAATTTGGAGAACTCAGAATAGCATGATAATAATTGCTATTGACAACGTAGGGTAAAAGAAAATAGATATGAAATATAAATGATCAGATTTGCCAGTGATAAAAATTTGGAGCAGTGTTTTCTATTATTCCACTTTCAAGTTCTCCTGGATTAGTTGAATCAAGAGGAAATATCTTCTTGCAGAATTAGTATGAAAATTTTTACTATTTATAACTACTTGTGTGAAACAAAATACAGAAATAAATTATGTCAAACATAATCCTAGTTTCAAATTTTTAAGTCCTTTCAATTGACGTATTTTAAGAGGAAAATACTACAAATTTTCCACTTTATAAATGTGTGCCATTTTGATCACATTAAAATGTATGAAAGATTGCATTTGGAGGAAAAAAGGTTGTGCTAATAAAAAAATTTCTCAAGACCATTGTTAAAGTGGAGCTTAATTTTCTCTAGTTTTTTGTTTGTTCGTTTGTTTGTTGTTGTTGTTGTTGTTTTAGAAATAGGGTCTCCCTCTGTTGCCCAGGCTGGAATGTAGTAGTGCAGTCATAGCTCACAGCAGCCTCCAACTCCAGGGCTCAGGTGATGCTCCCGCCTCAGCCTACCAGGTAGCTGGGATTATTGACATGCGTCATCACCCCCAGCTAATTCTCTATTTTTGTAGAGACAAGGTCTCACCATGTTGCCCAAGCTGGTCTTGAACTCCTGGCCTCAAGCTCTCCTCCCCCATGGGCCTCCCAAATCACTGGGATTACAAGCATAGGCCAACACACCCAGTTGTCAAGGTGGAGCTCAATTTTCTGTGACAAACCTAGTCAGAAAATTGAAGGAGACTCATATTTTAAAGTCAGTTTAGAAAAAAATATTTATTGGTTTTCACTATTCAGATGACAGATCAGGAGGAAACAATGATATTTTTAAAATTAGAAGTAACATTATAGCAGAAAATAAATTGAGCTATATGTTTGTAATATAAAAATAATTACTTTATTAGAAAAAGCAAAACAAGCTATCAAACTAATCGCAATTATTTCAAATTTTTCTACTAACATTCTTCTCTTACTTATTTATATGTGTAAACCTATCACCTGGTAACAGATTTCAAAGGTTTAAGAAAAATTGGGAAGAGAAAAGCTTAAAAGTAATATTAAAAAAAAAAAAAAAGACTTCCAGGTTGAGAAGAGATTTATCTGAGTTTTAAAACATCTTGGTCCCCTTCACAAAATACCAGTAGAAGCATATGCTGCAGATCAGCAAATCATGCCATTACTTTTTCTGGCAAATAATTCAACAGGTCAGGGATTTGATAAAAGCCTTTTGTTTTCATTTAAAGATCTACTTTTCAGATAATAGGAAAATAACAAAAATCCTTATCTTCAATATTAATCTTATTATACTAGAATTGAATAAGTGGATCTAAGCAGTGTATAACATAAATTTATGAATATAATTGGATGCCCTCCACTTCCCATTCCATTACCTAGTTGGAACTGGACTAATTTTAAGTCACCTGCTTTATATAGTAGCATTATCATTTTTTATGTGTATTACACTCTGCCTTGATACTTGCATGCACTCCAACAGGCCAGAGACAGTGCAGAAGTAATATTAATTAACATGTATACCTCATTAGAAGTTTATCTCTTTTTATAAGAATTGTTGAGAGAGTTTAATTTTCTATTTATTTATTTATTTATGAGACGGAGTCTTGCTCTGTCACCAGGCTGTATAGTACAGTGGTGCAATCTTGGCTCCCTGCAACCTCCGCCTCCCGGCTTCAAGCGATTCCCCTGCCTTAGCCTCCTGAGTAGCTGGGACTACCGTCCCCGGCTACTTTTTTTTTTTTTTTTTTTTTTTTAGTATTTTAGTAGAGACTAAATACACCTCACCATGTTGGCCAGGATGGTCTCAATCTCCTGACTTCGTGATCTACCCACCTCAGGCTCCCAAAGTGCTGGGATTATGGGTGGCGTGAGCCACCATACCCCGGCCGAGAGTTTAATTTTCATCTCAGCTTCTTTACTTCCTGACTTTGTGATTGGGCTAGCAAATAACCCCAGGAGCTTCAGTTTTGTTATAATAATTACATTGCCTTACCTTAGTGTTTATTTTACACTGGTTATATGCTAAGTGTTTTACCTGCATTATCTATTTAATCCTCACAACAACCCTATAATGTAAATACTATTATCCTTATTTAATAGAAGAGGAAACTAGGGTATAATCTGCCTACCGTTAGCTGGCAATTAGATGCCAAAACCTGGTTTTATCTCAAGTCTATTTGATTCTAGAGCCCCAAGTTTTTAAACTTCTATGCTATTTTACCTTTTATTTTGAAAATGTTAATAGTAAGACCTGCTTCACAGAGTTACTTTAAGAAGTTGGATGAGTTCCGTATAAAACACTGGGCTAGCTTTCTGAAGGCCCCTTTTGCCATTTATACTTAACAATATTAATAGAATTTCGTTACTAGTTTTTATTTAAAAGCACCAAATCCTTATTTCTCAGTTTACCACAGACTTTAATGGCTCCTGTCACTTGGTGTTTTTCAAGAATATGTCCCCAAATTGGGCTTTATTTAAGGCCCAGCGAGATAACATGTTATATAAATCACATAATTTTTCTTAATTCAGATAAAAACGCATCAAAACATTTAGTTGTTTTCAATTTTCATGGCTATTGTGTAGCCAGTTGCAGAGTAATTCATAAGTCAGCTTAAACAGCAGTATTCAAGACAATGGCAACTTTTAAGCTTCAGGCTGTCAGAAAGAGAATGCTACGGATGTGTAAAACATAGAAGGATGAAATGGAGGTTAAGCTAACTGTGCGTGAAATTGTAGTTGCTAAAGAAATTTCACAGTTGCTTAAAATAGCTTCACTTTTGTTGTGTGTCTGTAAGCATCAGTACATGGACTGATATCTTCAAAGCAAACAAAAATCTAAATGTCTTTAACATATTATTCTAATTATAATATAAAAGCGTTATTCCCAAAGAAGCTTTTTTTAAACATATGAATAATGTTTGGCAACAGTTCACATTCAATGTAAGGATCACTAAGACTCCTGAGTAGCAGTAATACTAAATAATAACATAGGCCAGTGGCGGTGGCTCACGCCTGTAATCCCAGCACTTTGGGAGACCCGGGAGGAGCAGATTATCTGAGGTCAGGAGCTTGAGACCAGCCTGGCCAACATGGTGAAACCCCATCTCTACTAAAAATACAAAAAAATTAGCTGGCCATGGTGGCAGGCTCCTGTAATCTCAGCTACTCCAGAGGCTGAGGCAGGAGAATCGCTTGAACCTGGGAGGTGGAGGTTGCAGTGAACCGAGATCACGCCACTGCACTCCAACCTGAGCAACAGAGTGAGACTCCATCTCAAGAAAAAAAAACTAAATAATAACATAAATGTTAATTAATTAAAATAATTAAGTAAAATAATTAAAAAATAAAAACCACTAACATTCATTAAGTTGTTATCTGAAAGTACTGTTCCAACCACTTTAAATGAATTAATTTATAGAACCTCACAACAACTCAGTAAATTCCATTATTATCTTTATTTCATAGTTGAGTCTTAGGCATAGAGATCTTACCTGAGGTCATACAGTGAATTAAGTGGCTATCAACGTATGTTTCATGTATTTGTATAACAGAAGTTTGAAAGTTTATTTTATGAAGTTATTTAATTGAACCCAAAATATTTAAAATTGTTTATATCTGCTTTTAATATGAAATATAAATGCAGTCAGTTCTTTTACATAATTACAAATTAGGATCAGATTCTATCTAAACATATTACAACTTTCTGCCACATTTGTAGATTATAATGCTCAAAACAAAAATAAACCCTTAAAATAATTCAGACTGCCTTAAAACTACATTTCCTAGACATAACCACCTCAGAATCAAAATAAACTTTCCATTTATACACTAAATATTTCTTCCTGGGATAAGATCAAAGAAAAATAAGACTCTTGTCTTCAAGGAGTAGAAAAAATAGGCATGGAAGCCGGGTGTGGTGGCTCATGCCTGTAATCCCAGCATTTTGGGAGGCTGAGGTGGGCGGATCACCTGAGGTTGGATGTTGGAGACCAGCCTGACCAACATGGAGAAACCCCCATCTCTACTAAAAATGCAAAATTAGCCAGGCGTGGTGGCGCATGCCTGTAATCTCAGCTACTCGGGAGGCTGAGGCAGGAGAATCGCTTGAACCCAGGAAGTAGAGGTTGCAGTGAGCCAAGATTGTGCCATTGCACTCCAGCCTGGGCAACAAGAATAAAACTCCATCTAAAAAAGAAAAAATAGGCATGGAAACTGGACTGCCAGAACACAGTCGATGTGATATTCTGTTTGTTGGATGAAAATGTAATATCTAATGTTACGAAGGTAACCACTAAAAGAATTAAAAATAAAATAAATGAAAGTTGGAAGGAAAGGAGAACTAATAGAGCTCTTAAAGTTGGTATCTCATGAACTATAGATACAACCATATTAATCTTTATGGAAGTGACCAACAGAACTAAAAACAGTTCAAATGTTAATGAGTAGACCAGGCATGATGGCTTACACCTGTAATCCCAACACTTTGGAAGGCAAAGGCGAGAGGATCACTTGAGGCCAGGAGTTTGAGACCAGCCTGGGCAAAATGGCAAGACCAAGACCTCCATCTCTACAAAAAATTTAAAAATATATATATAGCTGGGTGTGATGACACACACATGTGGTCCTAGCTATCTGGGAGGCTGAGGTTACCGAAGGATCACTTGAGCCCAGGAGGTCGAGGCTGCAGTGGATCCATGGTCACACCACTTCCCTCCAGCTTGGGTAACAGCGTGAGCTCTGTCTCCAAATGGAAAAAAAGAGTTATTAAGTGGAGGGTAGAAGCAGAGGAGATGTTTACTTGTTGTTTTATAACCCTTTTATACTGTTTTTTATTATGTCCACATGCACTGATTTTTTTAAAAGAATTCAATGAGATACATGCTATAAACAAAACGTGCATGTATGCTATGAAAGCTCTTAGAAGGAAGGCATAACCATTTGACAGGTCAGGTAAATATCACCACTTGCTTATACAGTAAGTTGGAAATGGTTGCGAGAGGGCCTTTTCTCTTGCAAAATGAAAAGTTAGTGGAAATGCACAGAGGTATGAGAGTATGGCCATCCAAGATAAATCAGATAGCTGGGTTATGATGAGAGAAGATGATGATTAGGTAAGCAGGGGCCAAATAATAGAGGGCCTTATATACCTTCATAAGAAGTTGAGCTTTATTCTATATGCAGGGGACAAAATTAAAGGATTACAAAGAGTAAACCGATATCAGATTTGTATTTTAATAACTTTCATTGGTGTGAACAGTAGTTGATAGGGCCGAGGGGAATACTTACGCCAGAAAAATAATTTAAATTGCCATTTTCCAGAGGCAAGATACAAGGGCTTAAACCAACACATTGGCTGCAAAAATGGAAAAGGGACAGATTTGAAATCAATTTAGGCAATAAATTTATTTCATTGGATTTATTACACTGAATTGGAGAGAAAAGGGGTAATTGGGGATGCTTCCTAGTGTTCTTATTTGAGAAACTGGTAACCTTAACACAAGAGAGCTACAGGAGACCAGCTAGTTACAAGATTATTGCCCATTAAGGCAGTAATGGATGGGAGAAGGGGCAGCAACAGAATAACTTTTAATAAAGTATACCCCTTGGCTGTAAATAGTTTTTTGTTTGTTTGTTTGCTTGCTTGCTTGTTTGTTTAGATGGAGTCTTGCTCTGTTGCCCAGACTGGAGTGCAGTGGCGCGATCTCAGCTCACTAGTACCTCACCTCCTAGGTTCAAGTGATTCTCCTGTCTCAGCCTCCCGAATAGTTGGGATTACAGGCACATGCCACCACACCCAGCTGATTTTTGTATTTTTAGTAAAGACAGGGTTTCACCATCTTGGCCAGGCTGGTCTTGAACTCCTGACCTCATGATCCACCCAGCTCCGCCTCCCAAAATGCTGGGATTACAGGCATGAGCCACCGCGCCCAGCCAGTAGTTTTATTTTTGAACAAAAAAGTTTTAATTTAAAAGGCCATGAATTTTATTTGGCTGCCATAATGAATTCTAAAATAGTATATTGACAGAGTAAAGCAAAAATTTTAAATGTATGGAATGGCCTCGTTTCTTTTTTTTTCTAGTTTTATATTGCTGCTCTTAAATGTTGTATAATATTGAAACTCTTGGATTATTATAGCTTTATTTTTGTATCTTTTTAAAGTTCAAATATATTAGATGATTACTATCTATAGGGAGATACCATAATTTAATTTGTTCTAGTAGTTTTGTTTCTTGTTGTTTTCAGATACTTATAATCTTTCTTAAAGATGATCATAACTGGCCGGACACACCTGTAATCCTAGCACTTTGGGAGGCCAAGGCGGGTGGATCACTTGAGGTCAGGATTTCAAGACTAGCCTGGCCAACATGGCAAAAATTAACCGGGCGTGGTGGCACAAGCCTGTAATCCCAGCTACTTGGGAGACTGAGGAAGGAAAATTGCTTGAACCCAGGAGGTGGAGGTTGCAGTGAGCCGAGATTGCACCACTGCACTGTAGCTTGCACAACGGGAGCGACACTCTGTCTCAAAAAAGAAAAAAGTTGATCTTAACTATTCTCTTTTTATGAGAAGTAGTGGTTGTTCAGTATTGGAGGGATAATATCAGCAGTAATGCAAAGAAATTATTTCTTCTGCCAGGGCACGGTGGCTCACACCTGTAATCCTACGCTTTGGGAGGCCAAGGCAGGAAGATCACTTTTGTCCAGGAGTTTGAGACCAACCTGGGCAACATGGCAAGACCCCATCGCTACAAAAAATTTTTTTTAAAAAATGATTTCTTCTGAAAGGCAGCCTTGCTTCCATGTATTATTAAGACCTTCATGTTCAGTTTTCCATTTTCTAAAATACTTTTAGTATTACCAAGGGGCTAGCTGGTTTTATTTAAAACCACTTCTTATGGTATTCAAGCTTTGAGGGCTTTTTTTTGTTGTTGTTGTTGTTGTTGTTGTTTTTGAGATGGAGTCTCACTCTGTTGCCCAGGCTGGAGGAGTGTAGTGGCGTGATCTCAGCTCACTGCGACCACCACCTCCTGGGTTCAAGTGATTCTCCCACCTCAGCCTGCCCAGCAGCTGGGATTATAGGCACCCGCCACCATGCCCGGCTAATTTTTGTATTTTTATGGAGTCGGGGTTTCACCATGTTAGCCAGGCTGGTCTCCTGACCTCAGGTGATCCACCCACCTCAGCCTCCCAGAGTGCTGGGATTACAAGCGTGAACCACCGCCCCTGGCAGCTTTGAGTCATTTTTACCAATTCTTTGGTTATTTGGATCTCAGAAAGTATAGTGGCCACATTCTCATTTTCTCAAGTTACTTTTTCTTCATAATGCTATATTTCCTAAGTATTGACAGAATTGAACGCATTGTTCCCAAGTGATGACCCTGGATCATTCATACTTGTAGCTAAAGTATACATAGGGGTGGGGGCTACCATTTTTTTTTCTTAATGAGAGTCTCATCATTACAGTCTTACCCCTTGTTTTAGGTGTATATGTAAATTCTATTAGAACTCCTGTTTGTCATCACCATATTGAAAGAAACCTAATCCTTTTTGCCTCAGATTTCGTAGTTAGAATGGTCTGATATAAATGCATTGATGTCATTTTCATATTTTAGTTTTTTTTTTTTTTTTGTATATTTTCATTGATTTTTTTAGTTCAACATTGTGTCTTTATGGAAAGATTCCTCCAGTGTATTCTTAGCATCTGTGGAGCCTAGTTTAAATTAAGGTAGATGTTACTTGCTTGTTTTATAACTTTTCTTCTCAGTCTCAAGGCAGAAACTAAAGATACAAAAAGGAATAACACTTTAATGGTATAGTAAAATAAGTTTTAAACTTAGTGAGTTTCCTTAGGCATAAACTCATTGCTTTGTATTTTTTCAGAATTTAGTAAAAAGCACTCCAAGATGAATAGTAGTTTTATCTCAAGTATAGTATTGAAGAATTATATTTGTTTAAATATATAGTTTGTTTGTTAAAATTATGCTGATTTTTCCCCCCTAATCCTCAGTATTCATCCATTGTTTCTAAGTAAGAATGCCATCACTCAAAGTGAGTATGAAAGTGTCATTAATCAGAAAATATGGGGAAGACCTGATGATGAACAACAAATTTAAAACACCAGTAGATCACCAAACATGGTTTAGGTGATAACATTTTCCCTGAGAATTTGCTGACCAAATTTTACTAAAAATAATTTCTGTATGATGTATGTTTCCGCTGTACGATTTTTTAAAATTATACTGGATACTATTAGTGTTTGGAAAGGTGACTCATTTATACTTGAGTGTATGATAATTGATTTTTCATTGGAATATCTAAATAATACAGTGCTCAGCTTTTATCATACTATAGCCATGCTTCCTTATTTTAAAATCCCTTCATTTTATTTAAGGACAAACCTTCAATAGACGTATAAAATACAGTTACTCCTCAGATATGAATTCTCTTCAGCAGTAAAAATGTTTGCTTTTATTCACCTAACAGCATTTTCTTCATATTGCTACATAGCATTCGTAATTATTATGCTAATGGTTATATTCACAAGGTTTGAAAAACTTCTTTTAATATAAACAAAAGTAGCACTTTAGGAGGATAAAAACCAAGTTTAATTACAGTTTTTAAAATATCTTAAAAGCTTTTTTCTGTTGGTACTGTGGAATTGCTTTAATACTAACATTTTGATTTTAAATAAAATAGAGTTTCCAAAAGGAGAATCAATAGCTACAAGCAGTACCTCATAAGGAAAGGAAAAAAAAAAAAAGTACTGTAACATTTGTCTTTCTTCAGTCAATGTTTATATGGTTTACCTTTTCAGATTAATGTGGTTAATCTGTTGAGCAAAAAGCGTACTGTTTTACCATTTTGCAATTTTTGTCCTATTAATATAATATAGTATAAGGCAGTGTTCCTCATCCCTGCCTGCCCATTACAATCATTAAAGTACTATTAGTAGTAATTAAAAATACTGATGCATGGATCTCGCCCCCAGATATCCTAATTTAGTTTATCTAGGGTAGGTTTTAGGGATGAGTAATTTTCAAAATATTTCCAGGTGATTCTATTGTACTATCAGGGTTGAGAACTCTCCTCTAAGGTAGTTTGAATTTGAAAGCTTGAGAAAATTTGGAGTGGCCGTTTTCATTACAGGCCAACGATGAATGATATCCCTGAATAGTCCCTGAACTGAAAATTCTATTAAGTAGACATGAAAATGGCTTCACGTACACAACTTGAACTTAACCAATACTGTGGAAGTATTAAGGTTATAATAACAGATGTTATGTATTGAGCATCTAAAAAATCCAGGCTTTTCGCTTTTTTTGGTGACTTCCTGTAGCAACTCTGGAAGGAAGTAAATAACCCTTTTGTTCAAACAGTAAACTGAAGCTCAATGGATGACTTACCCAAAGGTGGGGCATACTGCTTGTAAGTGGCAGAGCCAGAACTGGACCACATACATGTTTGATTTCACAACTTGAACTCTTTTCACTATACCATGCCGTGTGAAAATTTGATACTTAGTTTGACTCAACCTAAATAATTAGTTTATCAAGGTTTTCTTAAGGTCATGTTTCTTTAGAGCTGTGGTTATTGTTACCAACAAAAATACTTGAAGTGCTTCGTACTGGAAAGTGGTAGAGTATTTCTAACTTGGACAGGTTTATAAATTTGTAGTGGTGGTGGTAGTGGTAGTGGTATGATGATGGCACAAGAGTTAACAAATACTGCCCTTTTTTAAGAAATTCAGAAAATTTATGTAATTCACAAGTGTCACTTTTGTTCAGTGTTATAAACGAACTTATTTTGGACTCTAGCTATCTGGTGAGAAACAGCATAGACCAACTTTCTGAACATTTTTGTAGCAACTAGTTGGACCTTAATTATAACAAAGATAGCTACAGAAATAGTGTGGCCTTTTTCTACATGTGAAACCTCACTTTAAGCCCTTACTAATCTCAGTACAGGTTGAGTAGCTCTTATCTGGAATTCTTGGGACTAGAAGTGTTTTGGATTTCAGATTTTTTTCAGATTTGGGATGTTCAACATGTAGTACCTGTAATACTTAAAATATTTAAACTGGGAAAACATCGACTAACCACAGAGCTGGAATTTTTCCGAAGACTAATGAATAAAAATCACCTTTTTAAATGGGAAATTAGCATATTTTAAAATCCTGTTGCAACTAAGGCACATTAGTGATAGAGTTGAGGTAGTTAGATATTTCTGCTTCCCCCACCCAGAGAACCATATCAGAAGTTTAGGAAAATCTGGCAGTCATAAGTTACATGGAAATAGAGACTCCAAAGGGAAAAGATGCAGTTTGTATATCGTTCCCATATTTTCCTAATGATTTCTTATATTTCCCTAGTCCTAATACAATAATGGCCTAGAGTTAGATTGTCTATACAAGTAAGACTCTAATTCATATTTTTAAAAAGGCCTACCAACTTGCTGTTAGAAGTTATATGACTTGCTTCTTTTGATTTTTCTCTTGTAATGGTATTTTTCCCTAAATGTTTGAAGATTAAAATTTTTTTATGCTAGTCACTTTAAAAAGTAAAAATACTGAGGTTGGAACTTGGTTAAATCAAGGAATTAACTTTATTTGTCTTTTTTGCATGCACTAGAGAATTTTTACTATTTATAAGTAGCATCTATTTCATTGTGTGTGAATTTGTATGTAGTGCCAAAGATACTTAGGATTGTACAGCATTTTAAGTTTACTACAATCTGTAGTTAAATTATTTATTCACCATGCAAAACAAATATTTTCCTATGAACACCACAGATCATATATATATGTGTGTATGTGCATGTATATATGTATATATATGTGTATATATATGTGTGTGTGTATATGCCAGCTAACAACACAGATTAATGCTTTTAGAATTTGACTTTTAATAATGTTCTGCAACTTTGAGTTCCATCCATTTTCTTTTTTTACCCTGGAATGGAACTGCTCTACAAACTTTGTCAAAGGAACTTGAAATATTTTTGAAGTTTTGTCATGAAAAAAAAGACATTTAATTTTGTTAAATGAATAGTTCTCTCCCTTTAGCACACCTGTGTTGAGAAGCTTTGTGTCTGGTTCTGGGGGAAATTAAGACATTTCCTGTCTACTGTCAAGTTATAGGCTATTTGATGCACATTATGGTGAGAACAAAATTCTATGAAAGTTTATTAGGAAAATCACTACCTGACACTAGGAAATCAACAAAAGTTTTTTTGAAAAAGGTCACATCTGAGCTGCCTGCTCATTAAAGGGTATGTTTCTAATATTTTTGGTTAATCAGTTCATATTTTGTGGTGCATAGACAAGCTTCCCATGAGTGGGTTATGGATGTGCTAAGATAGATACTGAGTCCTTGAGCCCTTGAGACAACCAAGTGGGGCCTGGGGTAAGCAGGGCTCCCAGGCTAGTCTTGCGCAGTTAAAAGCTGCTTCATCCTTTTACTCCAGTGCTCCGTACAATCACTATCATTTCCCACATGTATCATGTATAAAGAAGCAGTGGTGTAGAGAAATACTATTAGATAAGGTAGTAGAATCTCCACCAAGAATTTCTAAAGGATTATAAGCAAAAGATAACTCTAATAACCAAATCTAAATATGGCCTTATATGCTTTTAATTATAGTAAAATGTACATAAAATTCACTGTTTTAACCATTTTTAAGTGTACAGTGCTATGGTATTAAGTACATTCACATTGTTGTACATCCGTGTTATCCATCTTTCCCCGGAGTCTTCCCAAACTGAAATTTTATACCCATGAAACAATAGCTCCCTATTCCTTGCCCCCACTGACAACTACCATTCTACTTTCTGTATCTGAATTTTTGACTACTGTAGTTACCTCATTTAAACATTTGTCCTTTTGTGACTGCCTTATTTCACTTAGCAAGATGTCATTAATGTTGTAATAAGATTCGTTTATGTTGTAATATGTGTCCGGATTTTTTTTTTTTTTTTTTTTTTTTTTTTGAGAGAAGTCTCGCTCTTGTCCCCCAGGTTTGAGTGCAATGGCTTTATCTCAGCTCACTGCAACCTCCGCTTCCTGGGTTCAAACGATTCTCCTGCCTCTGCCTCCCAAGTAGCTGGGTTTAAGGCACCTGCCACCACACCTGGCTAATTTTTGTATTTTTTAGTAGAGACAGGGTTTCACCATGTTGGCCAGGCTGGTCTCAAACTCCTGACCTCAGATGATCCGCCCGCCTCGGCCTCCCAAATTGCTGGGATTACAGGCGTGAGCCACTGTACCCAGTCAGAATTTCCTTCCTTTTAAAAGCTGAATAATGCTTTGTTGTATGTATGTACCATGTTTTGTTTTTCCATTCACCTGTTAATGAACACATGAGTGGGAAAACACCTTTTGGCTATTGTGAATAATGTTGCTATGAACATGGGTATATAAATATCTGTTTGATGCCTTGCTTTCACTTCTTTTGAGTATATACCCAGAAGTAGAATCGCAGATCATATGGCAATTCCATTTTTAATTTTTTGAAAAACTGCAATTCCATTTTCTATAGCCACTGGACCACTTCTCATTCCCAATAGCAGTGTACAAGGGTTCCAATTTCTCCACATCTTCATCTCTTTTTTTTTTTTTTAATAATAGCTATCTCAGTGGTGTGAAGTGGGATTTCATTGTGGTTTTGATATGCATTTCCCTAATCTCTAGTAATGTTGACTATCGCTTCATTAGCTTATTGGTAATATGGCCTTATATTTTTCAATATATTTTTTTTCTGGAGTTCTAACCAAGATTAGCCAAATCTTTTTCAAAAGAAACTTATTGCATAGAATTAAGGTGTTTTTTTTTTTTTTTTTAGACAGAGTCTTGCTCTGTTGCCAGGCTGGCGTGCAGTGGCGTGATCTTGGCTCACTGCAACCTCCGCCTCCTGGGTTCAAGCGATTCTTCTGCCGCAGCCCCATGAGTAGCTGGGACTACAGGCACCTGCCACCACACCCAGCTAATTTTTGTATTTTTAGTAGAAACAGGGTTTCACCTTGTTGGCCAGGATGTTCTCAATCTCTTGACCTCGTGATCCACCCGCCTCAGCCTCCCTAAGAGCTGCGATTACAGGCATGAGCCACCGTGCCCAGCCAAATTAACCTATTCTTAAAGTTTTATTGCTGCAGTGAACCTTAGAGATCATCAGAATTCTTAATCTGAAATCCACCATTGGTTTCAGAGTCCATGAACAGCCTGCATTAAAGCAAAATTCTGTCAGCTTCTCAGAAGGGTCAGTGACTCCCCAAAAACATAAGAATTGATCTAGCCCAAAGTCATCAAACTGTTAAGAATCATTATCTTTTTAGGTCACATTAAGGTGGTGTTTAAATCACTACTTTGTGCCTTTCTGTATTTTCCAAACTATTTTAAATAAACATGCATAGGGCATTTTTTTTTAATTAAATAAATTCAGTTAAAAAATTAAATTTAATTAAATTTTAGAACCTGAAAAAGTAAAGTCCATCTTTCTTGAACCTCCATAAAAAACAAATCTAAAAGCCAAGAAGAAATGAAATGGATATGATTGTTCTTAAAATTGTCAGCCTTCTCTTATGGTCACAACATTTCCAAGTATATTCCTGCCCTATAAAAAGAATAGTCAGGCTCTGCAACTACAAAAAAATGTGATGTTTACCATTGAATCCATTTCAGCTGAATTCATTGCAATAAAATATTTGCATTTGAGTTTTTTATAATGAGCTTTTACTATAAAGTGAATGTGCAGGTTCTGTAGAAAAGAGATATTTACCATTGAATCCATTTCAGCTAAATTTCATTAAAGGAAAATATTTGCATTTGAGTTCTTTATAATGAGATTTTACTGCTTTTCTTATAATATCTCTACATAGTACTTTCTGTAGCAGTTGTTTTAATTTTAAAACTTTGATCACTTAAAAGCAACCAGAAAGAATTTTTATTAAGTAACTATCTTGGATGATATAGACCTATATTCAGTTTATCACCCTAAAAAAAAAGTAGGAAATATTTAATATTTTGTAGAGCTTCCTAGGATATCTTACCTATTTAAAGTTTATTGTTAAATTTCCGTATCTACTTCAGTCTTTTTGACTAGGTTTAAGAATAATTGAATTAGGTTGGAAGTTCCTCTATCATTTATTATACTTGGGCCTCCATCTTCTCTTCTGTTAGACCGGAACTGCATGGTCCTGTCTAGCTAACCAGCTTTGACATTTCTTTGATCTATATATCTGCTAACTGTAGTGTTTATACTGTGAAAATTTATATTTATTTTATAAGTACATTTTTAATTTATACAAATTTTTTAAATTCCTGTTTTTCCTTTTGTAGCTGTATGCAGGAGCTATTCTTGAAGTTTGTGGATGAAAATTGGGAAGGTTCCCTCAAGTCCAAGGTATATAAAATTTACTCCAGTAAGCTGTTCAGTCATTTAAAATCAACATTTTATGTGAATCGTTTTCATTATATATTCCCAGGAATAAGAATTTTTAGGATTATACTTTCTCAACAATAATATGTATTTTTTTCACATTTGTTTTCATGGAGGTGGTTTGTTAAAGTAATTGGTGAATGCTATGTTTATTTTAAGCGAAAACAATATATGAAATTTAGAGGCCGGGCATGGTGGCTCACGCCTGTAATTCTAGCACTCTGGGAGGCCAAGGCAGGTGGATCACAAGGTCAGGAGTTCGAGACCAGCCTGGCCAAGATGATGAAACCCTATCTCTACTACAAATACAAAAAGTAGCTGGGTGCAGTGGCGGATGCCTACAATCCTAGCTATTCGGGAGGCAGAGGCAGGTGAATCACTTGAACCCGGGAGGTGGAGGTTGCAGTGAGCCAAGATCACGCCACTGCACTCCAGCCTGGGCGACAGAGCAAGACTTTGTCTCTAAAAAAAAGAAGAGAAAAATTTAGATTTAAAATATAACACATGAAGGAGTTATTTTCTTAAAAGAAGAGCCTTTCCTTTGCCAGGTGTGAATTTTGTACGAGCCTTTCCTTTACCAGATGTAAGTGTAATTTCTTTAAGTAGCACACCATTGGTAGTGTATTTTAAATGTGAATTGATTTATGTGGAACAATTGCATTAAGAGTAGACCTGTACAAAATAACAAATCACCAAAGAAAGAAGTAATTGCCAAAGAATTTGAAATACAAAAGAGAGAAAGCCATATGTATATATCTTTACAGGGAATTTTAAGGATAAACATGTTAAAGGATAATTGTGAAGGTATATTCTTTGGGTTGACATCAGACAATAATGAGGAGCTTTGCATTACCAAGAAAGGCTTGAACTAAGGCTTTTGTCTTCTGTCCTTGCATGTCACTTTGAAAATCAGTTTTATGAAACTGAACTTGTCTGAAGGTAATAATGCTTTCTCTTTTTTTTTTAAATACATAGATAAGTATTTAATTTACATACCTCATTCTACCTCGATTTTTGCTGACATTCCCCTGATTTCTTGCCTTATTTAGTTAATGGCAAGAGAATTTTTTGGATTTAATATTTTATAAAATTGCCTGTATTAGCACATGCTTTTTATTGCTGACCTAGAATTGTTTATAATAAAATATTGATCATTTGGCACAGATACGTAATATAGAAGTTTGACTTGGGACACTTAATGAGGCCCAAAGCAGATATATATCTAATCAAAAACAGTCTTTGTTAGAGTAACACATTCTAATATAGCAAAGAAGATACTACTTTTGCTTGAGGAAAAAGTTTCTTACTGTTTTTTTTTTTGTTTTTTTTTTTTTTGTTTTTGCCTCAAACACTTAAACTCAGAATTGTACCACAGTTGTTTTGGCTTTTTTGTATCCATTCTCTGAATGATAGTGTGAGCATTCTTATTTCTAGAAAGGTTTAGCAATTGATTTTTAGCTGCATTGATTATACTTACTTGTTTTTATTAAAAACAACATTTTATAACTTAGATTTTCGTGAGAATCAAGAGTAACTTCGATACTATGATTAGCCTTCCTAGTTATGATACCAGATTTTATTATCTACGGTAATACATATTATGTAAATTATCAAACCTTAGGGTACATATATCATACTGTCTTTTCCTTTTGAAAACAATTGAATTTTAATGCTATGTATAAATATTTAATTACCTACTTGCTTAAAATAAAAATTATTAATTCCATAATGTGTAACTGTATTTAATATTATTATATATAATATCAGTATTTTCTGAGCCCATGAAAAGTTGTTATAATTGTGATAAAACCATTAAATTCCCACCCTCAGAATTTCCATCTTAAAGATATTCTGAAATACAGCATGGAGAATTGTTGCTATAAAGCAGTAATTACAAATACCAAACTAACTTTCATGTCATCACTGCCTCATATTCTTTTCTCTTTCTCTCTCTCTCTTTTTTTTTTTTTTTTTTTGAGACAGAGTTTCACTGTTGCCCACGCTGGAGTGTAGTGGTGCAATTTCAGCTCACTGCAACCTCCACCTCCTGGGTTCAAGTGATTCTTCTGCCTCAGCCTCCTGAGTAGCTGGGACTACAGGTGCATGCCACCACACATGGCTAATTTTTTTTATATTTAGTAGAGACGGGGTTTTGCCACATTGGCCAGGCTGGTCTCAAATTCCTGACCTCAGGTGATCTGCCTGCCTTGGCCTCCCAATGCTGGGATTACAGGCATGAGCAACTGCACCCGGCCACTGCTTCATATTTTTTATCTTCAACATCAAGTAGCTTCTGGGATTATCATGATAATCTTCATTATACTCTAGCTTATAATACATTGTCAATTTTTAAGATCACTTAATTTAGCCATTTCATGAAACAAGAGTAAATTAATGTTAAATTATTTCAGAAAAAGGAAGAATTTAAATTTTGGTATGTTTTACCCACATTAAACCACTCAGAGTTGTGTAAAAAAAATCCCAGATCATATTTTTTAGTCAATTCCAAATATGCCTTCTAAAATACCTTTTTTTCCTTATTCTAGTTGCTTAAGTATAGAAGCCTGTCTATAATAATTTCTCATAGTTGATTCTAGTATTCTGTCACTTCACGTGTGGTGACATCCTAAGTAATCATGTTTTTTTTTCTCTCGCTTGAGTCTTCTGTGTAAAGAATGTAGCTGTCTCTCAGAAAGTAATGTGATTTATCCCTAATTTTGTAGGGCTTGGCAAACTTTCTGTAAAGAACTAGATAGTAAAAATTTTCAGCTTTATAGGCAACATGAGCTCTGTTGTAACTATCGAACTCTGCTGTTAGAGCACGGAAGCAGCCATAGACAGTACTTAAACGAATGCACTGTGTTCTGGTAAAACTTTATTAACAAAAGCAAGCAGGACAGATTTGGCCCATGGGCCTCAGTTTGGCAACCTCTGTATTAGAATCATAAACCTTCAGACACAAAAAGGAGTTTTGAAGTAATGTAGTACAAGTTGAACATCCTCATAATTAAAAATCTGAAATCTAGAATGCTCCAAAATATGAAACTTTAAAAATGCTGCAAAAAATTACCTTCAGGCTGTATGTATAAGGTATATATGAAACATAAATGAATTTCAGGTTTATATTTGGGTCCCATCCCCAAGATATGTCATTCTATATATGCAAGTATTTCCACATCCAAAAAAATGAAACACAGTCCCGTGCATTTCAGTTAAGGATACTCAACCTGCTTCTCATGCCAACTACGATTGATTGGTAGCCATGCTTAAGGTTGCATTGCTACATTGGAGTTTTGCTGGAAAGAATACTGATCCATTAGCATTATCTTCATTGATTTTCTTGTTTATAAAATGGGTTACAGTTGAGGTATAATAGGTTAATATCTACCTTATAGGGCTGTTCTGAGGATTAATGAGATAACATGTAAATCAGTTAGTATGTGTCTGGCACCAGCAAATACAGAGTAAATCATTCTATAATTCTATAAATGTGTATTGATGCTTACTGTATGTCAATCACTATTCCAGTAATGAAGATGTTAAGTGGTAAGTATTGTTATTGTATCTTATATTTGCTGCTTGGTTAATAATAAGTTTCAATTATGAACCATCAAACATTCATATACTCATACATTGGTCATCTTTAAAAAAACATTCAAGTCAATATATATTATAACTGCAACCTTTCTCGTATGCAAAATTCTGTATATTGACCTCTAGCCATTTTTCAAGCACCATAATGGTGCTTCTCTTTCTACCATTTTACCTCCTGACTACTAAATCTTACTTGGCCCTAGCATTTGAAACTCTCTTCACTTGTGTGACTTCATGATCTCCTAGCTTTCTCCTACTTCCAACATATCTTTCTCTTCTGTTCTAGCATCTCTTTTACTGCCCGCACTTCAAACGTTATTGTTAGTGAGGGTCTATTATCTTCAAATTTTCTTCTCTTCTGACTTTACCGAATGGTGTCCCACTCGCTCAGTTTCAATTACAGTACTTACCTGATGACTCCCAATCTATATCTTTACATAAAGTTTTATTTTGTTAGAAGTTGTATTTCTTATATTTTTTACTTCCATGGGACATTTCCATTTAGATTATTTCATAGGCACCTTAAACCAATATACATATATGAATCACCTGGGGATCTTCTTAAACTACAGAGTATAATTCTATAAATCTGGGATGGGTCCTGAGATTCTGTATTTCTTACAGTCCTACAGACTGTGGTCCACATTTTTAATAGAAAGGCTTTAAACCCAGCATGTCCAAAAACTGTATTAATCCTCTTCTCTATTAAAAGTATACCATCTTCCCTATTTCTATAAATGGCAATATGATCAGGCAAAAGCATAAGCATGAAACACAGGAATCATGATTGATCTTTTACACTTTATATCCAGTTAGTCACCATGTTGTGTCTCTTCTCCCTCAGTAATAACCTTCATAGTCCCTTTCTCTTTTCTGTATTTTCAGTCAGGGCCATAACATCTTTATCCAAAAGGATTAGTTACTTATTATCTAGTCTGCCTCTTTTCCCTTTTCTTACTTCGTTACCTCTTTAACACAACAGCCAGTAGAGACCCTTTTCATAAGACAAATCTGATTGTATCTCTCTCTTGCTTAAAATCCTTTATAGTTCTCTGTCACATACAAAATGACATACAAGACTCGCCATGACATAGTTTCTCATTTCTAGATTCACATCTCTAGTTTATGCAAAACTATTTGCAATTCTCTGAGCTCTGACTTCTGTGTGTTTGTACACACTGAAAATTCTTGCTAACTTGTGCTCCTTCCCAATTCTTGTGGCAAATTCCAGTTCATTCAAAATTTGGCTCCAGCATTGTTTTTGGGTGGTTTAAACAGTGTTTTACTTTTCTTTTTATGTTCCAGAACACCTCCCACATAAGATTATATTTGGCATACTGGTCTTTTGCCTCTCTCAAGCTAGAGCTCAAAGTTTGTGTTCTGTTTTTGTTTTGTTTTGTTTTTTGTTTTTTAATCATTGATATACCCAAAATCTATGTAACATTGCACCTAGTATTAAGAGGAATTCAAGTATTTATGGAATGAATGCACTGATTTATTAAAGTTTTCTAATTCAAGGGATGCCCCCACCTTTAACAGTTGAGAATCTGGAGAAAAGCCTGTGTTTCCATTTGTTATATGCCCTTGATGAATTTACAGGATTCAAACATTCATAAAAAGCTCTCATCTTTTCGTAAAAATCATAATTTTTTTAGTTTGTCTTGTCTTCATTTTGTACCTCCAGTCTCCCTAAATTCTCTTAAGTTGTCCTTTTCTGTTTTCAAGTGCTTCTAAATTGTCCTAATGGATGACACAATTTTGTACTCCAAATGTATATAATAGTATATTTTCTTTTTTTTTTTTTTCTTTTTTTTTCTTTTTTTTTGAGACAGTCTCGCTTTGTCTCCCAGGCTAGAGTGCAGTGGCATGATCTCGACTCACTTCAACCTCCACCTCCCAGGTTCCAGCGATTCTCTTGCCTCAGCCTCCCAAGTAGCTGGGATTACAGGCATGTGCCACCACGCCCAGCTAACTTTTGTGGTTTTTTTGGTATTTTAATAGAGATGGAGTTTCATCATGTTGGCCACGCTGGTCTGGAACTCCTAACCTCAGGTGATTTGCCCACCTTGGCCTCCCAGAGTGCTGGGATTACAGGCGTGAGCCAGCACACCCAGCCAGTTTTCTTGTTTTAGAAATACTTTTTTGATTACTCAATAGCTTTTGTTGAACGCAGTTGAGAATTAGGTTGTCTGTTGTTGCCATTCTCTTTATATTGACATTTCTGGATATGGTATGACATTGTTATTTAGAGTATGTTCTGATTCGAATGTACTTACTCTAATCAACAGGATATTTCATCTCAAAATATAATCCTGTTTCAACATGACTATATTTCTGTCTAATCAACAGGATTATATTTTGTCCGAGTATATTTTGTCTCTTTTTTCATTTATATTTTCACGTGTTTGTGATTTTGAAAATAACATAATTCAAACATTTTTCTTTAACCTCAGAACATATACTTCCTTATTATCTCCCCATTTCCACATATACCCTCTTTATAGAACAAGGAGGAGGACAGATGTGGGTTTGGGTTTTGGGGTTGTTTTTTTTTTAATACTCCTTAATACTTTTTTTAAAAAATAATCCCTTTTAATACTCCTTAAAGTTAGCTCTAAAGAGCCTCTGAATTATGAGAGTCCCTTGACATTCTGAGCAGTGTATATAGCAAAACTTAGCTCTTCTAGGGGGCAGCATGAATGGGTTGCTAACAATCCTAAGGGAAAAGCTGAAACATTTAATCTGTTTTTAAATTACTTCTGTTTATTTGATCACTTTGAGCGTTATTTACAAAATTGCCTTTATTAGTGACAAATAATTAAATTGACATAGGAACATTTTCTGGAAATTAGAGTGATTGGATTTTCTTTAGAAATCTCCAAATTGGTGGCTGGGCGAGGTGACTCAACGCCTGTAATCCCACCACTTTGGGAGGCCAAGGCAGGCGGATCACAAGGTCAGGCATTCGAGACCAGCATGGTGAAGCCCCATCTCTACTAAACAACAACAGCAAAAAAAAACATTAGCGGGGAATCATTCTTTGATTTTATTGTGTGACCCACATAGTATGACACCATTTCTGTAGTCTTTTTTTTTTTTTAAGCTTTCATTGAACACATTTGAGAATTTGAAATTTTTTTGCTTTCTGCCCATAATGGCAGAGAAGAAAATTGACAGAAACACCTCTAATGATTAAATGAATCAGAAAATGAATGCAAAGAGATAAAATAACACTTTAGACCTGGAGTGACCAAGTAGCCAAACATGGCTGTTTTAAATATTTTCTTTTTTCTTTTTTTTTTTTTTTTTGAGACGGAGTTTCACTCCTGTTGTTCAGGCTGGAGTGTAATGGTGTGGGTGTGATCTTGACTCACTACAACCTCCACCTCCCAGGTTCAAGCAATTTTCCTACCTCAGCCTTCCGAGTAGCTGGGATTACAGGCATGCACCACCACACCCAGCTAATTTTTTGTAGTTTTAGTAGAGACGGGGTTTCTCCATGGGGTCAGGCTGGTCTCGAACTCCCGACCTCAGGTTATCTGCCCACCTCGGCCTCCCAAAGTGCTGGGATTATAGACATGAGCCACCGTCCCGGCCCAATTTTTTTAAATTATATAAAATTAAACATCCAGTTCCGTAGATGCACTAGCTACATTTCAGATGCTCAGTAACCACCATGCCAAAAAGAACAGATGAAGAATATTTCCATTATCTCAGAAAGTTCTATTAGAAAGTCCTATTCTAGACTCTAATGATAATAAAATTGTTCCGTATGAGCAGAAGCTCAGATTCTGAAACCTCATTTGACAATATCCTGAATGAATTTTCTCAAAAATCAAGAGTGAGTGAATAAACAATGTATTACCAAGGTCAGAAAGGAAATAATAGTTTTGTTTTGTTTTGTTTCTTTGAGACGGAGTCTCGCTCTGTTGTCCAGGTTAGAGTGCAGTGACGGGATCTCGGCTCACTGCAACCTCTGCCTCCCAGGTTCAAACAGTCCTCCTACCTCAGGCTCCCAAGTAGCTGGAACTACAGGCATGCACCACCATGCCTGGCTAATTTTTATTTATTTTTATTTTTGTATTTTTTTATTTATTTTTTTTAGACGGAGTCACACTGTAGCCCAGGCTGGAGCGGAGTGGCGCGACTTTGGCTCACACTGCAAGCTCCGCCTGCCAGGTTCACGCCATTCTTCTGCCTCAGCCTCCGGAGTAGCCGGGACTACGGGCGCCTGCCACCAGGCCAGCTATTTTTTTGTATTTTTAGTAGATACAGGGTTTCACCGTGTTAGCCAGGATGGTCTGGATCTCCTGACCTGGTGATCCGCCTACCTCGGCCTCTCACAGTGCTGGGATTACAGGCGTGAGCCACCGCGCCCAGCCCATGCCTGGCTAATTTTTGTATTGAGATGGGGTTTCACCATGTTGACCAGGCTGGTCTCTAACTCTTGACCTCGGGTGATCTGCCCGCCTCGGTGGCTTACGGCTGTAATCCCAGCACTTTGGAAGGCCGAGGCGGGTGGATCACCTGAGGTTGGGAATTCGAGACCAGCCTCACCAACATGGAGAATCCTCGTCTTTTCTAAAAATACAAAAAAAAATTAGCTGGGCGTTGTGGTGCATGCCTGTAATCCCAACTACTCGGGAGGCTGAGGCCGGAGAATTGCCTGAACGCGGAGGCGGAGGTTGCGGTGAGCCAAGATCGTCCAGTTGCATTCCAGCCTGGGCAATAAGAGCAAAACTATACCTCAAAAAAACAAACAAACAAACAAAAAGAGCCAGCGTAAAAATAAGTTAGAGCCTATTAGAAATGTATTTGGAATCTGAAATCAATATTTACAGCGTGGCTGTGCTCTAATTTCATGCATGATAGTCAATGAGCAGTTAGTTGCCTTGAAAGCACATTGCTCATTTTGGTTATATTTACCTTCAAAATCAGGAAAATACGGAATAAATATTTGAATTTATGTGCTTAATTCTTATTAAAATTTCGAATAGATTTGTTTTTCACTATCCCTTTATTCTTCTGTAAAATTATTAATAAAATCATTTAAAAATACAAAAATAAACAGAGTTCACTGAACCCAGATGGTAAATGGTGGTGGTATTTTTTCTTGTATACTGAAAGTTATTAGTAAAATATTCCAGCTGCCCTCCTCCAGAATCTTTTAAAGGAAAAAAAAAGTCTCTTTAAGGTTGCCTTAAGCTCCATTATTTCTTTTCTGGACTTTATTTGCTATTTGCATATTTAATGACTCATGCAGCTATAGAGCACATGACATGTGATTACAATATGATCAAGTCAAGAATACAACAAATAATATTATGTATTCAAATACCAATCTTTTTATACAATTTTAAAATTCACCATCCTTATTTTGCTTATAATTTGTAAAACATCTAGAGGGTTTTTTCTCATTCATAACTGTGCCATGATGTATGTTTACATTGAGAAATTAAATACAGTGGTAGGTTTAGTAATAAAATGGAGGCCAAAATCATTGAACTTGAGGAATTGTAGTTTTTCCTGACTGGCTGAAGATCCACCAGCACAGTTGCCTTTCTTAGCATACATTTTTATCATACTTTTTCAGTTTACTTTCTTCACTAAAACTAGTTTGAAGTTGACTTTGGGGCTATTTTGACTATTAAGAAATATCAAATTTTAGGAGTAATTTGAAGTAGTAAGAGATAAAATTCTTTTGAATCCTTTAGAATTATGTCAAAAGAAGGACTGTTTTATGTTCAAGTGAACATAAATTCTCAGTTCTTATTTTGTTTCTTGTTTACTTATGACTCTAACATACTAAGATCTCCTTTCTCTGAACTTAGAGTACTTATTGTCAATTGTTAAATTAACGACATTGTTTTTACGATCACCTCTTTTTATTTGTTGCAGATCTGTTTAAGCAGACTGTAGATGTATTGACATTAAAGAACTCAGTTTCCTTATATTCTCCTGTAGCTTATCGAATGCCATGTGTATATAATGAGTACTCGAATATTTGTTAAAAGATTTATTTACTGCCTGTAAAATGTGATTTGCTGCTACAAGGTATTTAACAGATCCTCTCTTTCAAAATTAGGAAGCTATGGATCTGTGTTTAGCAGAGAGAAAAGGAAAGAACTGATGAAAATAGTAATTAGTGACTCATCTTAGTATTCCTTTTAAATTTGTTCACTTATTGCAGTCTGTTAAATCATTTTAATAAGTGAACTATTAAGTATGCTAAGCTCTGTTATGGATCCAAAACAACGTATGTAAGAATAGTCCTTTTACCAGGTTTCTTATGTAGTAGAGAAGGCATGTAGACACAGTTACTGCGTGTTACACAGTATTTTGCACAGACATACAAATAGCATTTGCCAGAGGAACAGAACAGCATTAAAGGCAATAAAAATCACAAGATCATTTTTGTTTGGGGATTCAGGAGTTTGCGGAATACTGGAAAAATCCTAAAGGATAAAGTTAATAGAAAACGATATTTTAATAAGCCAGAATAGCATAATTGGTTTTATTTTGAAATAAATTTTGTAGGGGAGGATTAGGTGAGATATTTGAGTCAAATATGTGAAGACTCTCATAATGAAGCAAACTGATAGCACTATTGCTATCTAATTCTAAAGTAAAAACTCAAAAGCATGTGTGTCACTATAAAATCTAAGATGAGAATTATGCAAATGATCAATAACTGGTATTAAGAATGATCAAGTATCTAAATGAAACAATTGCTTTTATTTTAGAAAAATGTATTACAGGCTGGGCGCAGTGGCTCACGCCTATAATCCCAGCACTTTGGGAGGCCAAGGCAGGCGGATCACAAGGTCAGGAGATCGAGACCATCCTGGCTAACACGGTGAAACCCTGTCTCTACTAAAAACACAAAAAATTAGCCGGGCATGGTGGCCCGCGTCTGTAGTCCCAGCTACTCAGGAGGCTCAGGCAGGAGAATCGCTTGAACCCAGGAAGCAGAGGTTGCAGTGAGCCGAGATCACGCCACTGCACTCCAGCCTGGGCAAGACCGAGGCTGACCCCTCGCTCAGCCAAGTGAGACCCCGTCTCAAAAAAAAAAAAAGAAACAAAGGAAAATGTATTACACACCTTTTAATTTGAATTAATTAGGCATGATCATTATTGAAAATTGGTAAATTATAGATTGATAGCATCCAAAACGGGAAAACATTCATTTAAAACTTTCCCAAATAAATGCCCCACGTATAGGCCTTTATTAAAATAATAACAGTAAATGTTTTTTGAACCACTGTATATATTTTAAGATTTGTTTAGGGCTTTTTCATTTGCATATGAAAATACTCACCTTTTTGAAACAACAATAGGAAACAAATTGAAGAAAAAGAAACAGGGAAAATCCTTGCTTTTTACACATATAAGTTTTCTTTGTCACTAAATATAGATCATAATTTTTTTTAATGATTATGTGGTTCATATTAATTTATTTGACCAATATCATTTTACACATTTAAATTATTTCCAGATTTTCAGACTTGGTTAGCAAGACTTTTTATAAGTTATTTCCTCAGAATAAAGAAAGTCCCAGAAGTGTACTTGCAGGTTTACAAACTATGTACATTTTAAGACTCGTGGTTGATTTTGCTGAATATCCTTCAGGAAGGATGTACCCATTTATATTCCTCCCATAGCTCATTCCCAGCAAAATCCCTCTCCCTGTTCCCTCTCTACCCTTTAGTATTCTTTTTAATCTTTGTAATTCTGAATGTGAGTACCTCATTGTTTGGGCATTTCTTCGATTATATGTGAAGTTGAACATTTATTTCAAATGTTTATTGACCATTTGTATATTTGTACATATTGCTATACATAGTGTTTTTTCTTAATTATTTGTAAGAGCCCTTTTATATATTTGAGATAATTTTCTTCAGTTTGTCATTTTTTAATTTGCTTATGGTGGTGTTTTGCTGTCCTGATGTTTCCATTTTTACATAGGCGTATCTATAAAACATTTCCTTTTGGGTCATACTTAGGAGTAGAATTTTATATTCCATATTTTTCTCTGTGCTGTAGGCTTTGGTAGTATTTTTAACCTCTCCTTTTTAGCAGTTATCATGACTGATTATTAGTTCTGTGATTATTTTTTTCTAAACAGTTTGGCAGTTTTCTCAGAAGTATTTATCGAATAACCCATGCACACCGCCAGGCAAACATATATCTCTTTTTCCCTCTCCCCTTCCCCTTTCCCTCTCTCTGATTTGATAGCTTTAGCACATTAAAAAATTCTCCCAGACATTTTTATCTCTTTTAATTCCCTATTCTATTCTTTTCTCTGTTATGGTATCTGTATCACATAGTGTATTAATAAACAGTGGAACAAATTATCTTTCCATATCTTACTTTTTAAAAACTGCCTTGACTATTCTTACACATTTACTCTTAAAATTGAGCTATCATTTTTGTCAAGCCTTAAAATCCTATTGGAATTTGGGATTTCTATTAATTTGAAACAATTAATGTCTTAAAATATTGGAGAATATGGTATGTCTCTCCATTTATCTATAGATGTTTAAATTTTCTTCTTTTTTTTCATATAGGATATAATGCTTGATTTGTTAAGTTTATTTCCACTTTTATATTAATCTTTTTAGCTAGCTTGGATTTGGAAGTGAACTATTGAATCTTTTTCTTTTTTTATAAGCTTTCGTTAGGAGTGATAAACCCAAATTGTTCAGAGGACTACAAATCAAGGTAAGGTGATTGTAATGGAAATCTCTTTTTTCCAGCCTTAATTTCTTTATTTTATAATTAAAGTAGATATTTGAATAAATGATTTTCCCAATAAACATGTACAGATATTATGTATCAATTTAAATTTTTAATTTCACTGAAAAATAATTTTTTAATAGACTTTATTTTTTAGAGCAGTTTTAGGTTTATGAAAATTTGAACGCAAAGGAAAGAGTATTCCCATACACTCCCTGGCCCCCACCCCCACCCTCAGTTTTCCCGTTATAACATCTTACATTGGTATAGTACATTTGTTACAATTGATGAATCAATATTGATATATTAATTAAGTTTAATAGTTCACATTAGCATTCATTCTTTGCGTTATGTGATTATAGGAGTTTTGCCAAATGCATAATATTACATATTTACCATTACAGTATCATACAGAATAGTTTCACCGCCCTAAGAAATCTCCAATCCTTCACACTTTCAGGTCATTTCTCTCCCTCTTCCCCACCCTCTGGCAACCGCTGATTTTCTTTCTTTCTTTTCTTTTTTTTTTTTTGAGACGGAGTCTTGCTCTGTCGCCCAGGCTGGAGTGCAGTGGCACCATCTTCGTTCACTGCAACCTCCACCTCCTGGGTTCAAGCAATTCTCATGTCTCAGCCTCCTGAGTAGCTTTATTACAGGAGCATGCCTCCGTGCCCAGCTAATTTTTTTGTATTTTTAGGAGAGATAGGGTTTTGCCATGTTGGCCAAGCTGGTCTCAAACTCCTGACCTCAAGTGAATCACCCGCCTCAGCCTCCCAAAGTGCTGGGTAATATTACAGGTGTGAGCCACTGCGTCTGGCCACCACTGATTTTTTTATTATCTCTATAATTTTGCCTTTTCCAGATTATTACATATTTGGAACCATACAATATGTAGCCTTTTCAGATTGGCTTCTTATTACTGAATATTACTCTGTTATACCAGTTTTGCCATTCACCTGTGGAATGACATCTTGGTTGTTTCCAATTCTGGGCAATTTTGAGTAAAGCTAATATAAATATTTTTGTGTAATTTCTGTGTACACAGAAGTTTTCAGCTCATTGAGGTAAGTAACTATGAGTGCAATTGCTGGATCATACAGTTAAGATTGTTTAACTTTGTGAGAAACTGCAAAACTGTCTTCCAAAGTGATGACATCATGTTACATTTGCCCTAGCAGTAGTGATTAAGAGGTCCACATCCTCACCAGCTTTAGGTTTTGTCACTGTTTTGGATTTTAGTTGTTCTAATAAGTATGTGGTGGTATTTTATTGTTGTTTTAATTTGCAGTGCCCTAATGATACATGATTTGCATATCTTTTCATGTGTTTATTGCCATCTGTGTGTCTTTGATGAGATGTCTGTTCAGATCTTTTGCTCTCTTTTTTTAAATTGTGGTAAAAAATATTACATGTACAGTCTTAACCATTTTTAAGTATTTTCATATTGTTGTGTAAGAGGTCTCTATAACTTTTTCATCTTGTGAAACTGAAACTGTACACCCATTAAACACTTAATCTTTCTGTGCCCACCAACACCCCCGCCCTCCTGCCAGCCGTTGACAACTACCTGTTCTCTGTTTCTATAGTTTTGACTACTTCAGATACTTACTATGAGTGGAGTATTTGTCCTTTTATGACTGATTTATGTGAATCAAGGTTCATCCATGTTGTACTATGTGACAGGATTTCCTTCCTTTTTAAGAATGTATAGTATTCCACTACACACATGCACACACACACATACATACACAGTTTTTTTTTTTGGACAAGGTCTTATTCTGTCACCCAGGCTGGAAGACAGTGATGTGATCACAGCTCACTGCACCCTCACCCTCTGAGGCTCAAGCGATCCTACCACCTCAGCCTCCCAAGGTGCTGGGACCACAGGTACACACCAACATGACCAGCTAAATTTTTTTTATTTTTTATAGAGATGGGGTCTTGCTATGTTGCCTAAGCTGGTCTTGTATTCCTGGGCTCAGGCGATCCTCCTGCCTTAGCCTCCCAAAGAACAGGGATTTACAGTCGTGAGCCACTATGCCCAGCTCACATTTTCTTTATCCATGCATCCATCAGTGGACATTTGAGTTGCTTCCATCCCTTGGCTATTGTAAATAATGCTTTTATGACATTTGGGTGTGCAGATACCTCTTCAAGGCCATTAGTTCTTTTGAGTCTATATTCCAAGAAGCGGAATTGCAGGATCATATGGTAATTCTGTTTTTAATTTTTTGAGGAACCTCTATACTGTTTTCTATAATGACTTCACCATTTTACAATCCCACCAACAGGGCACAAGTGTTCCAATATCTCTGTGTCCTTGTCAACACTTGTTATTTTCTGCTTTTTGATAGTAGCCATCCTAATAGGTATGACGTACTATCTCATTGTGGCTTTGATTTCCATTTTTCTTTTTTTTTTTTTTTTTTTTTTTTTTTTTTTTTTTTTTTTTTTTTTTTTTTTTTTTGAGACGGAGTCTCACTCTGTCGCCCAGGCTGGAGTGCAGTGGCCGGATCTCAGCTCACTGCAAGCTCCACCTCCCGGGTTCGGGCCATTCTCCTGTCTCAGCCTCCTGAGTAGCTGGGACTACAGGCGCCCGCCACCTCGCCCGGCTAGTTTTTTTTTTGTATTTTTTAGTAGAGACAGGGTTTCACCGTGTTAGCCAGGATGGTCTCGATCTCCTGACCTAGTGATCCGCCCGTCTCGGCCTCCCAAAGTGCTGGGATTACAGGCTTGAGCCACCGCGCCCGGCCTGATTTCCATTTTTCTTAAAATAAATGGTGTTGAACATTTTGTTGACCATTTGTTTATCTTCTTTGGAACATTGTTTATTCAAGTCCTTTGCCCATTTTATAATTGGGTTTTGGTGGTGGTTGTTAAGTTGTGGAGGTTCCATCTATTCTGGATATTAAACCTTTATCAGATATATATGATTTGCAAATATTTTCTCCCCTTCTCTGGGTTGTCTTTTCATTCTGTTCATTGTTTCATTCAATGCACTGAAGTTTTTAAGTTTGAGTGGTCCTGTTTGTCTGTCTGTGTTTTTTTGCCTACTTTTTACTTGAGGTTTTTTGTTTTTTGTCTTTTGGTAAGCTGAACTTTAGAGTTCTTTGTATATTTTGAATACAAGTTCTTTATCAGATAAGTGTTTTGCAACTGATAGTGGCATATAATTCCTTATACACATTGCTGGATTTGACTGCTCATATTTTGTTGAGGATTTTTAAAACTATATTCTATCTAATTTCTTATTTCCTTTTGGGATTATAGTAAGTTTTTTGTTTGTTTGTTTGTTTGTTTTTTGAGACTCCTCTCGCTCTGTCACCCAGGCTGGAATGCAGTGGCATGATCTCCGCTCACTGCAAGCTCCACCTCCTGGGTTCACGCCATTCTCCTGCCTCAGCCTCCCAAGCAGCTGGGACTACAGACACCCGCCACCATGCCCGGCTCCTTTTTTGTATTTTTAGTAGAGACGGGGTTTCACTGTGTTAGCCAGGATGGTCTCGATCTCCTGACCTTGTGATCCGCCCGTCTCGGCCTCCCAAAGGGCTGGGATTACAGGCATGAGCCACCGCGCCCGGCATCAGTTTTTTAATATTGGGATCTCAAATCCAAGCAAAAAAGAAAAAAACATCTTTAACTTAAGAAGTAACCTGACAAGCTGGGTGCAGTGGCTCACACCTATGTAATCCCAGCACTTTGGGAGGCCGAGGTGGGCAGATAACCTGAGGTCAGGAGTTTGAGGCCAAGCTGGCCAACGTGGTGAAACCCCATCTCTACTAAAAATACAAAAATTAGCTGGTTGTGGTGGCAGGGGCCTGTAATCCCAGCTACTTGGGAGGCAGAGGCAGGAGAATTGCTTGAACCCAGGAGGCAGAGGTGGCAGTGAGCCGAGATGGCGCCATTGCACTCCAGCGTGGGCAAAGAGCGAAACTCCGTCTCAGAAAAAAAAAAACCTGACCAAAATGTTTAAGTAGTAATGTTATATTGATTCATTAGCCTGGATGGCCTGTTTTTCTAAACTCCACAAGTGGGTTGGGAATATACCAAGTGTTAATAATCACATCAGAGCTAGTCTCCATCTTTGGAGTTCACAACCCCAGAATACCCTAGATAAACTGAAGCATATTTCTGGAAAGAAGTTCTAAGAACTCTGTCATCACTGCTGAACTACATAACTACATTTTTAGTTATCCAATGCTACTTAATTTAAAATTGAATTATTTGATCTCTTAATGAATGGCTGTTGTCATATTTACCCAGAATTAGAATTTCTCAGAGCTCTCTGGAGAAATATCGGACACAACTAATGGATTTGAAGTTTCGGGAACCCAGCCTAATTCTAAACTGATTACAACTAAAATCATTAGATTTGTTACGCCAAATCACGCACTGATCCAGTGTGTGATTGCTTCTGTGTCTGAAAATTTATATGCACAGCCTACTTTAAAACATTGCTCTTATACCATCATTTTCTCAATTATTTTGAACTTGTATGCCTCCATCCAGTTTTAAATTCATTTGAGAGTATCATGTGGGCATTACATATTTGTTAGTTTCAATAATAAGCTCAAATCCCAAATAAACTGTCTTGCTACTAATATATATTTTTCTCTTTCAAAGTAAAATAATTTCACGTGCCTGTAGTCCTAGGGAGGCTGAGGTGGGAGGATCGCTTGAAATCAGGTCTCCGGAGGTTGCAGTGAGCTGAGATTGTGCCACTACACTGCAGCCTGGGCGACAGAGCAAGACCCTTTCTCATGAATGAATGAATGAATTAATGATTTTTTAAATTCTCCTTTTTTTCCGAAATCCTGTAAAACTCTTCTCCTTAAAGATTTCCTTTAAGACTTGTTTATTGTCATATCTAAAAGCTTTTTTTTAATTACTTAATTTAAACTGAATTGAATTGCTTTGTCTTAGTTGAGGCTGAGAAGGCTCTTTCTGAACAGAAAGTAATTATGATGTCCCTCTTTTTTGTAGTATGTCCGTGGTTCAGACCCTATATTAAAGCTTTTGGATGACAATGGGAACATTGCTGAAGAACTAAGCATTCTCAAATGGAACACAGACAGTGTAGAAGAATTCCTGAGTGAAAAGTTGGAACGCATATAAATCTTGCTTAAATTTTGTCCTATCCTTTTGTTACCTTATCAAATGAAATATTACAGCACCTACAAAATAATTTAGTTTTGCTTGCTTCCATTGATCAGTCTTTTACTTGAGGCATTAAACATCTAATTAAGTTGTGAAATGGCAGTATAGTCCATGATATCTAAGGAGTTGGCAAGCTTAACAAAACCCATTTTTTATAAATTTCCATCCTCCTGCATTTGTTGATACCACTAACAAAATGCTTTGTAACAGACTTGTGGTTAATTATGCAAATGATAGTTTGTGATAATTGGTCCAGTTTTACGAACAACAGATTTTTAAATTAGAGAGGTTAACAAGACAGATGATTACTATGCCTCATGTGCTGTGTGCTCTTTGAAAGAAATGACAGCAGACTACAAAGCAAATAAGATATACTGAGCCTCAACAGATTGCCTGCTCCTCAGAGTCTCTCCTATTTTTGTATTACGCAGCTTTCTTTTTAATACAAATGTTATTTATAGTTTATAATGAATGCACTGCATAAAAACTTTGTAGCTTCATTATTGTAAAACATATTCAAGATCCTGCAGTAAGGGTGAAACATTCACAAAGATTTGCGTTAATGAAGACTACACAGAAAACCTTCCTAAGGATTTGTGTGGATCAGATACATACTTGGCAAATTTTTGAGTTTTACATTCTTACAGAAAAGTCCATTTAAAAGTGATCATTTGTAAGACCAAAATATAAATAAAAAGTTTCAAAAATCTATCTGAATTTGGAATTCTTCTGGTTTGTTCTTTCATGTGTAAAAATGATGTTTTTCAGTGCATTTTTTTCATATAAGCCCTTTTTTAAGCAAAAATATAAAAATGTCTGTAATATTTAAAACTTATAACATCTTATTGTTGGTAATAGTGCTTTATATTTGTCTGATTTTATTTTTCAAAGTTTTTTCATTTATGAACACATTTTCATTGGTATGTTATTTAAGGAATATCTCTTAATGATATAGAATTTTTATATTAATTAATTTTCTTTGCTTAACCTTCTGTCTGGTTCAAAGTGACTTCTTCATAAGATGTATCAGATTGGTCTGATATTCTATTCTGTCGGCTTTACCTCAGGATAAATTCTCAATAATCTAGAAACTTCGCTAACTGTTGATTTTGAATTAAATTTTTCAAATGAAGCATAGTTGGAAATCTATAAAGGCAGCTCTATCAGAGAATGTTTATAAAGTGTGTATGTATGTATGTACGTATGTATGTATGTATTTATTGAGACGGAGTTTTCTTCTTGTTGCCCAGGCTGGAGTGCAATGGCATGATCTCAGCTCGCCGCAACCTCTGCCTCCTGGGTTCAAGCGATTCTTCTGCCTTAGCCTCGGGAGTAGCTGGGATTACAGGCATGTACCACCACGCCCAGCTAATTTTGTATTTTTAGTAGAGACGGGGTTTCTCCATGTTGATCAGGCTGGTCTTGAACTCCTGACCTCAGGTGATCCTCCCACCTGGGCTCCCAAAGTGCTGGGATTACAGGCATGAGCCACCGAGCCTGGCCTATAAAGTATTTATTTTTAATAGAGATCTTTACTAGCGGTTTGTGTTATGTAATTCTTAAAATTAAGAAATATATTTTTTAAGCCAGCAAGATAACAAATATAAGCCCTAAGTAATTTGGCTAATCAAAATAATATAAGAAATGCTGGCAGACTTCTACTTTTGATCACCTATAGCAATGGAGAGGACCATCGTTTTGATAGTACAAGGCCCTGGTTAAATGTGCCACCAATCCCCACTGGTTATTACTAGTTCAGAACAAGAGGAAGAATAAGCCAGTCACAGACAGTGGAAAAAACAGCAAGAGAAGAGTTGCCACCACATACAAAACAATAGTGGGACTGAAGAATGAAACTTCAAAACTTATGCGATTAGCACAGAGAACTAATTGGACTGGTTTCTAGGCAGGAAGAGCTAGTTGAATGAATATCTGGCATTGAGGTTTTTTTTTTTTTTTTTTAAGTGAAGAGAGGCCTAAAAAGTCTATTGTATTCAAGTTATTATGAGAGATCAAAGAGGCTGAAGAGCCACGGTATCTTAGTGCTTCCAAGTTCTCAAGCTGATGAATAAGAGTGTCTACCAAAACCCCACTGTTTTAATTGGGAAGTTCCAGTTAATCAGCCAATTCCAATTGTTTTTCACCAATCAAAGAACATCTTTTTAAAGAAACAAAACTGCTGACTACCAATAAAGGGGTATAAATACTGATCCAAAAAGTACAGTTTTGTAGCCAAAATCAGACATTTGATTAGGCTTATTCATATTCACAAACACGATGTGTAATAGTCATTTGATACTTATAACTGCTCCCCCTGCCAAAATTGTGTTACTTATAACCTAACAGAGTTAAATTATCTCTAAATTTCTGAATTTGGCAAAAGCCTCTTACAAGGAACTATGAGCAAGAACTGATGTCTGTTTTAAGAGGAGTTGAGGCTTGAAAGCCATTCTAAAATTAAAATTAATAAAATTTTGAAAGCAAATACTGCAAAACTTTAGACGTTAAAATTGGCAGAGTAGCTAGTATATGAAAACATCTACAAATACATGGGAAGTAAGAGTACAGATTCCAGATATGAGCAACTTATTCCAGATATATACTTACATAGAGAGTTCAGATATAACTATATTTACATATCAGATATAAGTATTTCTTTTATTTGAAAATTAAAGTGCCTTTTAATTAAACCCTGTTGTGGCAGAGGACTCTTTCTGGGGAGGATAGGTCCTGCATTTGTGATCAAAAATTCAAAATAGACTTTTGCTGATGAAATGTAAACAACACTTTAACCTTTGAACTGCCCCTTGACTCAGGAATCAGCCTGAAACATGGTTATGTAGAAATACTGAAGGAATAAAACTAAGGATTAAGGTCTCTAAAACAGACTTTTCCTTTTACCCAGTCCTGAAGCGTATATCTCAAATACTGTATTTTATCTATCCGGCTGTATGAAGAGGTTGAAGTTTAGACCTTGAAATTCAGAACTTAAAAAAAAAAAAAGAAAATTTGGTAGAAATGGTTTTTATATACTTTATCCTCATGTTTCACAGATTCCTTTTTTGAATTCACCTGTTTGCTAAAATGCATTTGTAACCCCGTAATACAGCACTTCCATAGTCATTCACAGTATGCACAGAGCATCCAAATATTTGAGTGCCCAATCTACATGTTCCCAGCTGAGGTCGAACAAGGTGACACCATTGTTTCAACTCTCGCTACAAATGAGTGTCCTTTTAACAGTATTTAGTGCCACATATTTCACATTTTTGTGCTTTTTGTTGGTGGTTTTACTGTTTAAAATGACCCCCAAGCTTAGTAATAAAGTGCTATCTGGTATTCTGAGTATAGGAAGAGCTTCCAGAAAAAATATGTGTTCCAGATAGCTTTATTCAGGCATGAATCATAGTGCTATTGGCCATTCAATTTTAATATATTAATATAAAATATGTCTTTAAACAGAAACAACATAAAAACAATGTTACATATTGATTGATGGATGGAAATCAGTGATGAGAGGTTCCCAGGAACCTCTGTATTTTTCCTGGAAGCAGTGGTTCAGCATTCACTAATTCATTGGCTCCAAGGACTTGACCATAGGTAACAAGAGTCATCTGTAACTTTGTTTTGTTTCACTTTTGGTTTTTTTGAGACAAAGTCTTGCTCTTGTCCCACAGGCTGGAGTGCGATGGCACAATCTCAGCTCACTGCAACCTCTGCCTCCCTAGTTCAAGCGATTCCCCTGCCTCAGCCTCCCGAATAGCTGGGATTACAGATGCCTGCCACCATGCCTGGCTAATTTTTGTATTTTTAGTAGAGACAGGGTTTCACCATGTTGGCCAGGCTGGTCTTGAACTCCTGACCCCAGGTGATCTGTGCCCACCTTGGCCTCCCATAGTGCTAGGATTACAGGCTTGAGCCACCACACCTGACCATCTTTTTAAACATTTTTACTGAGATACAATTCACATAAAAAGTTCACCCATTTGGAGTGTGCAAGTCAATGACTTTAAGACAGGTTGAGTATCCCTGATCCGAAATGCTTGGGACCAGAAGTGTTTTGAATTTCAGATTTGGAGATATTTGCATTACCAGTTGAACATTCCTCATCCAAAAATCTGAAATGCTGTAGTGAGCATTTCCCTTGAGTGTCGTGTCGGTGCTCAAAAAGGTTCAGATTTAGGAGCACTTTGGATTTCAAATTTTTCAGATTAGGAATGCTCAACCTGTATATTCAGAATTGTGCAACCATCACCACAGTTTAAATTTAGAACATTTTATCCCCCCAAAAAACCCTATGCCTATTAGTGTTCACCCTCACATCTACTTCCCCAGCACTAGGCAACCACTAATCTGCTTTCTGTCTAGATGTCCCTGTCATGCACAGTTCATATAAATGAATTAATCACTTAGGCCTTTTGTCTGGCTCTTTGATTTAGCATGTCTTCAGGGCTCATCCACAGTATAGCGTATACTTCATTCCTTTTTATAGTTGAACAATATTCCTTTGTATGGATATACCACATTATTTGGTAGACATTTAGGGATTTTTTTGTTTTTGCTATTATGAATGCAGCTATACTCTTTCATGTATGACTTTTGTGTGCAAATGTTTTCATTTCTCTTAGATACCTAGGAGTGGAATTACTGAGTTGTGCTGTTTAGCTTTTTGAGAAACTACCAAACTTTTCCAAAGTGGCTACACCATTTTGTATTCCCACCAGCAATGTATGAGAGCTTCAACTTCTGCACATTCTAGGGTTTCTTGATCACTCATGAAGAAAAGACTTATTATTTTACAATCTTATCATCTGGGACCATTTAGATGTAATAAAGCAGTTTGCCTCCCCCAAAAGGTTGTGAGACTGCAGTTCTTTGAAAGGTATCTTTAATTTTCTCAATTTGCCTCTTCTGCCTTCTCTCACTTTATTGCATTTTAACTCATTTTCCTGTTCCCGAGCTTCAGTCATGAAAAAATCCATTATGTCGTCACATCTGGTAGAGGTCGTATTGTAATGGAAGGGGCAACCACTGAACAACTGAAGCGCAAATACACAATTACAGTTACATGAAAAGCAATGAAGAAAAGTTACTAGGAGAGAATTACAAAGGGGGCACAAGTGAGTTTAGAGATGTCTAAGGGTGTAACATTTAAACAGGCGTAAAAGATGAACAGAAGCCATCCAGGGAAAAAGTAAACTGAAATGCCTTCCAGTCAGGGAGGAGCCTGTGCAATGACCCTGACTTAGGTGAAAGTCTAGCACTTCCACATACCTGAAAGAAGGGCAACATGTCTGGAACCTAGTGAGCCAGGGGAAAGAGTGGTAGGAAAACGAGATTGAAAAGGTGAGCAAAGAGGATACGGTTCATCCCATCTTGAGAATTTAGCTGTATACTAAGTTACTTTTAGAATAAAACCAGAATGGAAAAAACCTTAAGCAGGGGAATGATAGAATCTAATAAGATCAACTCTAAAGGTCTTGAACAATCAGCAGATACTCAGTTATGCCTATGCAAACAAAGTGCTTTATCTAGTGCTTTCATTAATGACCAATTACCTCTTTAGGAGCTTCTAGTATGCAATTTGCTTTTCATTTTTGTGGTTACGTAGTAGGTGTATATATTTATGGATTACGTGAGATATTTTGGTACAGGCATGAAATTAACATCAGGGTAAATAGGGTATCCATCACTGTTGTGGGAAGTCAGGGACCCCAAATGGAGGGACCGGCTGAAGCCACAGCAGAAGAACATAAATTGTGAAGATTTCATGGACATTTATTAGTTCCCCAAAATTAACACTTTTATAATGTCTTACGCCTGTCTTTACTGCAGTCTCCGAACATAAATTGTGAAGATTTCATGGACACTTACCACTTCCCCAATCAATACCCTCATGATTTCCTATGCCTGTCTTTAATCTCTTAACCCTGTCATCTTCTTTGTAAGCCGAGGAGGATATATGTCGCCTCAAGACCCTGTGATGATTGCGTTAACTGCACAAATTGTTTGTAGAGCATGTATGTTTGAACAATATGAAATCTGGGCATCTTGAAAAAAGAACAGGATAACAGCGATGTTCAGGGAACAAGGGAGGTGACCTTGAACTAACTGCCGGCAAGCCGGATGAAGCAGAACCATATTTCTCTTCTTTCAAATGCAAATAGGAGAAATATCGCTGAATTCTTTTTCTCAGCAAGGAACATCCCTGAGAAAGACAATGCGCCCTGAGGGTAGGTCTATAGACGGCCCCCTTAAGGTGACCGCCTTTTACGGTCAAAGCCAAAGGGATGAAATAAGCCCTGGTCTCCTGTAGCGCTCCCAGGCTTATTAGGATGAATAAATTTTGGTCAGACAGGTTGTCTGCTCTCAAACCCTGTCTCCTGATAAGATGTTATCAATGACAATGCGTGCCCGAAACTTCATTAGCAATTTTAATTTTGCCCCGTCCTGTGGTCCTGTGATCTCACCCTGCCTCCACTTGCTTTGTGATATTTTATTTTATTTTATTTTATTTATTTTTTTTGAGACACAGTCTTGCTCTGTTGCCCAGGCTGGAGTGCAGTGGCATGATCTCAGCTCACTGCAAGCTCCGCCCCCCAGGTTCCCACCATTCTCCTGCCTCAGCCTCCCAAGTAGCTGGGACTATAGGCACCCACCACCACGCCCAGCTAATTTTTTTGTATTTTTAGTAGAGAGAGGGTTTCACCATGTTAGCGAGGATCGTCTCGATCTCCAGACCTACTGAACCGCCTGCCTCGGCCTCCCAAAGTGCTGGGATTACAGGCGTGAACCACCATGCCTGGTCCTGTGATATTTTATTACCTTGTGAAGTATGTGCTCTCTGTGACCCACACCCTATTCATGCACTCCCTCCCCTTTTGAAAATCACTAATAAAAACTTGCTGGTTTTACGGCTCGGGGAGCATCATGGAACCTGCTGAGGTGTGATGTTTCCCCCGGACACCCCGCTTTAAATTTCTCTTTTGTGCTCTTTCCCTTTATTTCTCAAACCAGCCGAGATGCCTAGGAAATAGAAAAGAACCCACGATAAATATTGGGGGGCAGGGTTTCACCCGATACATCATCTTAAGCATTTATCCTTTGTGTTACAAATAACCCAATTACACTCTTAGTTCTTTCTAAATGTACAATAATTATTTTTGGCCAGGCGCCGTGGCTCACGCCTGTAATCCCAGCACTTTGGGAGGCCAAGGCAGGCAGATCACAAGGTCAGGAGATCAAGACCATCCTGGCTAACATGGGGAAACCGTGTCTCTACTAAAATACAAAAAATTAGCCGAGCGTGGTGGCAGACGCCTGTAGTCCCACCTACTCGAGAGGCTGAGGCAGAAGAATGGCGTGAACCCGATGGGCGGAGATTGCAGCGAGCTGAAATGGTGCCACTGCACTCCAGCCTGGGTGACAGAGCAAGACTCCATCTCAATAATAATAATAATAATTAATAAATAAATGAATAAATTACTTTTTACTGTAGTCACCCTGCTGTGCTAGCGAATACTAGGTCTTATTCTATTTATTTCATGCCCATTAACCCTTCCCAATTCCCCAACCACCACTTCCCCACTACCCTTTCCAGCTACAATTTGCCTTTTTAATTTTATTTATTTATTTATTTTTGAGATGGAGTCTCACTCTGTCCCCCAGGCTGGAGTTACAATGGCTCATCTCAGCTCACTGCAACCTCTGCCTCCCAGGTTCAAGCGATTCTCCTGCCTCAGCCTCTTGAGTAGCTGGGACTACAGGCACACGCCACCACGCCTGGCTAGTTTTTGTATTTTTAGTAGAGACGGGGTTTCACCATGTTGGTCAGGCTGGTCTGGAACTCAGCCTTGTGCGCCTTGGCCTCCCAAAGTGCTGGGATTACAGGCATGAGCCACTGCACCCGGCCTACAATTTGCTTTTCTTTTTAAAACTACCCCAGCTTACTTTGAGAACAAAAAAAAAGACAAACCTAAGCATAAATTTTAAATTTTTTGAGATCCCAATGTTCATTTTAATATGCTCAAATATGCTTAAAGAATCTTTATTCACTAGTTATGTTAACTAATGGTAAGTACCTATTAGTTCACACCATACTTGGTCATTGATTCTACCACTATCCCCCACCCTCATCTTTGAGCTAAATACTAGTGTCAATTCTAGGCTCATTGAAAGACCATGGAGCTCCATTCTTGGAGTAATTTGATTCTTATCTAAGATCTTCACTCTTTCTGTCCCCATCCCCACTGTAACTAATACAAAGGGTTCTTGGGGCTGGTTTTACCTCTTCCTGCATTCAGACTTGACCTAACTCCCTGATTCCTGTTGCCTGATCTCCCAGATCATGAATCCTCATGTGCCCATGTAGACTACCCTATTTGCCATATCGGATTTTAAAATCTATTCTCCTGGCCTGAATTGTGTTTCTACTTCTAACTTGAATGTCTGGATACTGACCCATAGCTCAAACTGATGTGATATCTACATTTTCCTGCCTAACCTTCTATGAACAATGACTAACTCGTCGTCATCTTTTTTTTCTTTTTAAGACAGAGTCTCGCTCTGTTGCCAAGCTGGATTGCAATGAAGCGATCTCAGCTCACTGCAACCTCCCTGCCCTGGGTTCAAGCAATTCTTCTGCCTCAGCCTCCCAAGTAGCTGGGATTACAGGCGCCTGCCACCACGCCTGGCTAATTTTTGTAGTTTTAGTAGAGTTTTGCCATGTTGGCCAAGCCGGTTTCCAACTCCCAACCTCAGGTGATCCACCCGCCTCGGCCAACCAAAGTGCTAGGATTGTTACAGGTGTGAGCCACCACACCCAGCCTGAATAACTTGTCTTCTTTAAGTCCATATCTCTTCATTTTAGCCCAACAATACAAGATTCAGTTCTTCTCCATGTAGAATGAAATCTTGTCCAGCTCTGTCCCTTGCCTATCCACACTATCAACCTTTTACCCTGCACAGGCACAGCCCAGAGCCCAGTCAAGCCTCTTCTGGTCTAGTTTCTACTGCTGCATTAAGAAACACCCTTAAGCCTAATGGTTTAAAACAAGCTTGTGGCAGGGCGCGGTGGCTCATACCTATAATCCTAGCACTTTGGGAGACTGAGGGGGATGGATCACCTGAGGTCAGGAGTTCGAGACCAGCCTGGCCAACATGGTGAAACCCTGTCTCTACTAAAAATACAAAAAGTAGCCAGGCATGGTGGTGCCTGCCTATAATCCCAACTACTTGGGAGGCTGAGGCAGGAGAATCACTTGAACCCGGGAGGTGGAGGTTGCAGTGAGTCGAGATCACACCATTGCACTCCAGCCTAGGTGACAAGAGTGAAACTCCGTCTCAAATAAATAAATAAATAAATACAAATAAATAAAACAAGCTGTCCAACCTGTGGCCCAGGATGGCTTTGAATGCAACCCAACATAAATTCATAAAGTTTCTTAAAACATTATGAGTTTTTTTGCAATTTTTTTTTTTTGCTCATTAACTATTGTTAGACTATTTTATGTATTAGACATATTTTATGTGTGGCCCAAGACAGTTCTTCCAATGTGGCCCAGAGAAGCCAAAAGGTTGGACACCCCTGGTTTAAAACATTAGGTGGGCATTGGCTCACACCTGTAATCCCAGCACTTTGGGAGGCCAAGGTGAGAGGATTGCTTGAGCCCAGGAATTCAAAAGCAGCTTGGGCAACACAGTGAGACCCCCCCTCTACAAAAAATAAAAAATTAGCTGGTTTTGGTGTTTCATATCTGTAGTCCCAGCTACTCGGGAGGCTGAGGTGGGACGATCACTTGAGCCCAGAAGGTTGAGGCTGCAGTGAGCCGTAAGCACACAACTGCACTCCAGACTATGCGACACAATGAGACCCTGTCTCAAAAATTTAAAAAGCAATTATTTATTTGCATTACAATCTAATTTGGGCAGGGCTCAGTGAGGAGCCCTTATCTGTGATTGGCTGGAGTAGCTCAACTGGGGCTAGCATATGCCTGTCCAAGATGGATTACTCACACAACTGACACTGACACTGACACTGGCTGTCAGTTCCTTTTCATTAAGCAGCTTGGGCTTCCTCACAGCATGGTGACTGGGTTCCAAAAGTAAGCATCCTAAGAGGCAGAAAGTGAAAACTGCCAATTTCTTAAGGCCTAGGCCCAGAAATGGCACAGTGCATTAGCCAGGCATGGTGGCAGGCGCTTGAAATCCCAGCTACTTGGGAGGCTGAGGCAGGAGAATCATTTGAACCTAGGAGGCAGAGGTTGCAGTGAACCAAGATCGTACCACTGCACTCCATCCTGGGCGACAAGAGCGAAACTCCATCTCAGAAAAAAAAAAAAATTCCAATGCTATATAAACATCTCTAACTTATCTTCACACAAGACCCTGTCAACCTTAAAGTAGAACTAGTATAGGATACCTGCCCACTCCCCTCCCTACACAAGTCAATAATACTGTATATCTGGTCTCCTTATCTGTAGGTGATGTAAATGAGCATCATATTCATGAGTCCAGTGCTTTGTTTTAAATAGTTTGACATTCCCTCTTGTGAAGTGTTACTGTGGCTAGGCCATGGTACCCAACTGTTGGTCAAACACTAATGTAGATGTTGCTGTGAAGGTACTTTTTAGACATGATTAACATTTATAAAAGCAGTTTACCACTATAACGTAGGCCTCATCCAATCAGTTGAAGACCTTAAGGATGAAGACTGAGCTTTCCCAAAGTGGAAAGAATTCTGCCTCAAGACTACAACATAGAAACCCTGCTTGAGTTTCCAGCTTGCTGGCCCTCCCTCCAGTTTTCAGACTCAAAACTGCTACATCAGCTCCTAACTGCATTTCCAGCCTGCTGGACTATAGTACAGACTTCAAACTTCCCAATCCCCACAATTGCATGAACCAATTATTTAAAATAGGAAAAAAAATCTTAAAATGTATTTAGATATGGAAAAAAATAGAGAGATTCTGTTGGCTCTGTTTCTCTAGAGAACATGAATTCACCTTTTGTATATTCTGTGCCTTAATGATTAACTTGAACTTATAAAAATTTGCAAGGAAAAGATCAATGTAAATCTAGACTGTTAGAGGCTCTGTATACAACCTATGTTCAGAGGTTATCAGCGATAGGGTTTGGGATTTTGTCCCCACCTAAATCTCATGTTCAATTGTAATCCCCAATGTTGGAGATAGGGCATGGTGGGAAGTGATTAGATCATGGGGACAAATTCTCATGAATGGTTTAGCACCATCCCCTTGGTGCTGTTCTGATGATACTGAGTGAGTTATCATGAGATCTGGTTGTTTAAAAGTGTGTAGCAGCCGGGCATAGTGGCACAAGCCTGTAATCCCAGCATTTTTGGAGGCAGCGGCAGGTGGATTGCCTGAGTCCAGGGGTTCAAGACCAGCCTGGGCAACATGGCAAAACCTCATCTCTACCAAAAATACAAAAAAATAGCCAGATGTTGTGGTGCAAGACTGTGGTCCCAGCTACTCTGGAGGCTGAGGTGAGAGGATCACTTGAGCCCAGATGTCAAGGCTGCAGTGAACCAAGATTGCACCACTTCCATTCCAGCCTGGTCAACAGAGCAAGACCCTGGCTCAAGAAAAAAAAATATATATGTACGTAGCATCTCCCCCATCTCTCCCTTCCTCCTGCTCCTGGCCATGTGAAGTGCCTCCTCCTGCTTCACCTTCCACCACAGTTATAAGCTTCCTAAAGCCTGCCCAGAAGCCAAGCAGATGCCAGAATCATGCTTCCTGTACAGCCTGCAGAACCATGAGCCAATTAAGCTTCTTTATAAATTACCCAGTCTCAGGTATTTATTTGCAGCAACCCGAGAATGGACTAACACAATCAGTCTGTGATACTGGACAAAATTTTGACAGTCTCCTCCTCATAGCCACCTAGCCAAAGTGCCATTGCCAACATGGTGGTGGTGTCCCCATTTGCAGTAATGTATGGGATTATGTTTACATTTAGCTGTACATAGTATATACCCGCAAAGCTGATTAAATGAGTCACCCAACACTGTTTACAAGAGGAGACTAACAGATAAAAAAAAAAAAAAACCTGTATCTTTTGAGTATAAACAGTGATGTTGACTGGTTCAGAAGTTTCTGAAAGGTAGAACAAGAGTGGGGAAAATATGTTTTGTAATGGATTTGCAAACAGAAGTGGAAAAGTTATCAAGTAATAAATCAGCATAGCTCTGGAAGAAATACCTCTTGTCAAATTAAGGTAATTTTCTTCAACAGAGTTATTTGTCTGTTGGAACAGGAGGAAGTGATGGCTGTCATTTGTCCTTAGTGTAGCCAGATATTTTATCCTGTCTGACATTACTTAGTTACTTGTAAACTAGGAAAAAAAAAACATAATCTAACACCTCAGTTCTTAAGTGGGTGTATTTGAGAATGCTAAAGGATTTGTTCTCAGTTGTTTTTTTTGTTGTTGTTGTTTTGGTTTTTGGTTTTTTGTTTTTGTTTTTGTTTTTGTTGAGACTGAGTTTCGCTCTTATTGCCCAGGCTGGAGTGCAATGGCAGGTTCTTCACTCACCACCACCTCCACCTCCTGGGTTCATTTTCAATAGATCACTACCAAGAGCAAAGCAGTGGCATCTTCAGGTTTCCATTGTGATATGACTGTGCCTAGAACTATGGTACCGGTAAGTAGCCATGATTGGGAGAAAAGGGTACCAACAGTTGGGGATTCTTTTAATTCCATGTGGTTTCTTCCACTGGCAATTGACTTTTATTTCTTCCCTCCCTGTGCCTTGTCCTGGAATGGGATCTAAATTTGCCTCTGCATCTTATACTTCATGGTGCCAGTCATCTGTAAAGGTTGACCCTCTGCCCTTTCTTTTTAATATTTGGCATTTTGTTGGTTTTTCTCATGACCACTGGGTATATTGGATCTGTGTGCTCTTGTCCAGGGGAAGCCCTCTAAGATTTCTACAAGTATGAGTTGAAAGATTTATTTGGATTTTGACCTTCTCAATGTACCCTTCTTCCACTGCTATGAATTATCAGCTGTTGGTATTAGAGTCTGTCCTACATTAAGATCATGTCACCCATACTTTCTAAAAAATTTTTAAAAGAACTACATTTTTAAGGGATTATTTATCAAGTAACACATCACATATTTTCTTTATAGGACAAAATTTAATATGTTTAAATTATGGCTTAAATTTAAAAAGGAATTCTCAGGAACTCACCAATGCATATTAAGAAGCTAGGGCTCTACTCAGTAGATCAGTAGGTCTCAAAATTTAGAGTATATTAGTATTCCCTGTAAAGTTACTAAAAAGTACAGAATCTAAGGCCCTAATCCCAGGGCTTCTAGTTCAGTAAGTCTGGGTTGCACACAGTCATCTGCATTTGTCCAAGCACCATAGGTAATCGCAATATAGAAAGTCCTTAGACTGGCCGGGCACGGTGGCTCACACCTGTAATCCCAACACTTTGGGAGGCCAAGACTGGCGGATCGCAAGGTCAGGAGATCGAGACCATCCTGGCTAACAAGAGGAAACCCCATCTATACTAAAAATACAAAAAAAAAAAAAATTAGCTGGGCGTGGTGGCGGGCACCTGCAGTCCCAGCTACTAGGGAGGCTGAGGCAGGAGAATGGTGTGAATCCAGGAGGCGGAGCTTGCAGTGAGCCAAGATCGCGCCACTGCACTCCAGCCTGGGTGACAGAGGGAGACTCTGTCTCAAAAAAAAAAAAAAAAAAAAAAAAAAAAGAAAAGAAAAAAAGAAAAAGAAAGTCCTGGCCGGGCGCGGTGGCTCAAGCCTGTAATCCCAGCACTTTGGGAGGCCGAGACGGGCGGATCACGAGGTCAGGAGATCGAGACCATCCTGGCTAACACGGTGAAACCCCGTCTCTACTAAAAAAATACAAAAAAAAACTAGCCGGGCGAGGTGGCGGGCGCCTGTAGTCCCAGCTACTCGGGAGGCTGAGGCAGGAGAATGGTCTAAACCCGGGAGGCGGAGCTGGCAGTGAGCTGAGATCCGGCCACTGCACCCCAGCCTGGGCGACAGAGCAAGACTCTGTCTCAAAAAAAAAAAAAAAAAAAAAAGAAAAAGAAAGTCCTTAGACCGTACTTTGAAAAACACCATTGTAGGAAGAGAGATACTGAAGGCTCCCAAGCAAGTATGTGGCATTGTGGCATGATCAGATATGTATTTTAAATGGGTTTTGCTGCAGATGAATTGGAAGAAGGACCAGTTTGGAGGCTATTTCAGTAGCCCAAGAAAGCAATGATGGAGATGGGGCAGGATATCAGTAAGGACTGAAAGGAGAAGATAAATATGAAAGTATATTGGGAGTTCTAAATTAAAATGCCTATAGAAGCCAGTCAGGTAACATAAACAAGTGCAGAGACACAAGAAAAGACTATAAGTAGTGACAGATGTACAGGGCATACCCCACCTAAAGAAGACCCAGCTGCAGCTGGGTGTGGTGGCTCACGCCTTTAATCCTAGCACTTTGGAAGGCTAAGGCAGGTGGACCACTTGAGGTCCGGGGTTTAAGACCAATCGGTCAACATGGTGAAACCCCATCTCTACTAAAACATACAAAAATTAGCCAGGTGTGGTGGTGCACATCTGTAATCCCAGCAACTTGGGAGGCTGAATGGGAGAATCGCTTGAACCCGGGAGGTGGAGTTTGCAGTGAGCCGAGATCGCACCACTGCACTGCAGCCTGGGTGACAAAGCAAAACTCCATCTCAAAAAAAAAAAGAAAAAAATAAAAGACAGCTGCTGCTTCTCTCTTCTGGCTGACCTTGGCTATACTAGAGTATGGGTCCAATGTTACCAAATACTCTAGTTTTTCAAAAGAATCTAGAATTTGGCATTTAAAAATGCAAAACATCCTCATTTTTAAATAGTGGCAACAAATTTAAATTCTTTCAATGGAAGCCAAACTTGATGGCCCACAGATCTATTTGCAATCTCTTTTTTTCGATGAGGAGGAAAAGGGAAACATCATGGATGACTTAACTGATTCATGGATGCTCACACTGAGAATTCAGGACAAAGGGCCAGTTAAGGGAAAAATGAAGGCATCTTTTTTGAATTTGAGCTTATGAAGTCTGAGATTTCCAAGGGGAGACGTTCAGGTGGAAGTTGCTGTATGTGTTTGAAGCTCAGAAGAAAGGTCTGAGAGAGAAGTTTAGGATAAGCAAGTACGCCAGTACAATGTAATTCATCACACGTACATTTAACCTGTGCAAATTCAATCAAACACAAATGGCAAAATGGAAAGAGAGAAAAACAAATTAAATAAAATAATTTCCCCACTCAGCATATGCACCAAAGTGAGTTTGCAATGGAAAATATGAGTCTCTTCCCTCATTTCATCTCAGTTCCTCACATCACTAACAGGTAAGCCACTTTGTTGTACTTTTCTAAGGAATTTTCAAGGGTAAATTTACATGCAATATTTTTGCCTTACACACTAATTTTAGAGCCTCCCTTCCAATTTCTGAGTCCGCTATATTAAAACCATAAGAAAGGATGAGATCATCCTAGAGAAGAATGTTAAGAGCAGTGGTGTAGCACTGGATCCAGGAGAACGTCAATGTCTGAGAAGGAAAGAAGAACCCGTGGAAAAGAAAGGAAACAAATAAAAGGTTATGAAGAAGCCCAAAAGAGTATCAGGGACACCAATACATTGGTCTTTCATGTCACATACAGAAGAAAATTCCAGCAGAATAAGGACTGAAAATATGTTCATTAGATTTTTACAATTGGAAGGTCATTAGTGACCTTAGTAAGAACTCTTTCAAACTGCCTGGATTAGTTTGTCAGTGCTGCCATAACAAAGTACCACAGACTGGGTGGCTTAAACAACAGGAATTTATATTCTCGCAGTTCTGGAGGCTAGACATCAGAGATTAAGGTACCAGCAGTGTTGGTTTCCTCTGAGGCCTCTCTCCTTGACATGCAGGTAACCATCTTATCTCAGTGTCTTCACATGGCCTTACACGGTTGTCCATCTGTGTCCTAATCACTTCCTATAAAGACACCAGTCATATTGGATTAGGGCCTACCCTTGTGAACTCATTTTAACTTAATTACCTCTTTAAAGATCCTATCTCGGTGGGGCACAGTGGCTTAACGCCTGTAATCCCAGCACTTTGGGAGGCCAACGTGGGCAGATCACAAGGTCAAGAGATCAAGACCATCCTGGCCAACATGGTGAAACCCTGTCTCTACTAAAAATACAAAAATTAACTGGGCATGGTGGCGCATGCCTGTAGTCCCAACTACTCTTGAGGCTGAGGCAGGAGAATCGCTTGAACCCCGGGGGCGGACGTTGCAGTGAGCTGAGATTGTGCCACTGCACTCCACCCTGGCAACGCAGTGAGTCTCTGTCTCAAAAAAATAAAATAAAATAAAAAAGACCCTATCTCCCAATATAGTCACATTTTGAGGTGTTGGAAATTAGGACTTCCACATATAATTTTGGGATGGGGGTGTAGGGACACACTTCAGAAGAAACCAGATTTCAGGGCAGTGGGGAGATAAGTGAATTGAAAAGAAATGGGGAGGCGGGAAGTAGAGACAACTGGATAAATTTGAATAAGACAGGGAACAGACAGATTGGCTTTGACAATCAAAGGAAGAGTTTTTTAACCTGGGAAAACTTGAGATGTTGATAAGCTGAGGGGAAGGTACCAGTGAAGAAGGAGAAATAAAAGTGTGTGGGAGGCCAGGCATGGTGGATCACACCTGTAATCCCAGCACTTTGGGAGGCCGAGGTAAGCAGATCATGAGGTCAGGAGTTCAAGACCAGCCTGGCCAACATGGTGAAACCCCCTCTCAACTAAAAATACAAAAAGTAGCTGGGCATAGTGGCATGCACCTGCAGTCCCAGCTACTTGGGAGGCTGAGGCAGGAGAATTGATTGAACCCGGGAGGTGGAGGTTGCAGTGAGCCGAGATTGAACCATTGTACTCCAGCCTGGGTGACAGGGAGAGACTCCATCTCAAAAAAAAAAAAAAAAAAAAATGTGTGTGTGGGAGAGGCAATGGGTCAAATGCCTGGGTGGTTGTCTTCACATGGAAGGAAGAGAGCCTGGGGGACGAGAGATGAGGATGGGCAAGAGTGTGCACAACCAGATAACACATAAAGGGAAGGACCTCAGCTTTCTCAGCCATGTGGGACACAAGGCCATTCATCAGAATTTGAGAGAGCAGCTAAGGGTTGCGTGATGGGCTTGTAAGGAAGGTTTGGAATCGTTGCTGAGGAAGGTAGGAGAGGGAGTAGATGGAGGACAAATCTGGAGTGACACTGATCCTATTTGAATTTGAACCCTGGATCTTCACTGGTTTACCATGTGACTTTAGCTAAATTGTCTAATTATTCCTGTCCCTGTTATTCACCTATATGAAGTAGGGTTCATAATAACTACTATGAACACATTATTGGGAACATTCAATAATAAAATGGGTGCATTTTCAGTGACATTATTTGTAGCATTCCACCTCTTTCATCACCCAATGCTAACAAGCTAGTTCTAACTGTTTTCTTATTTTTCTTTATTCAAGGTTCACCTGGACCATCTTTCAAGGGCTCAGTGGTCTGACTGTAGATTTGATGATGGCACTCCACGTCCATTCAAAAGTTAAGCGAGGAGGCATTACCTTACCCATTTAGTCACAGTGGTTTTCAGAACATTTCAAATACAGCCTGCTTTTCCTCAAAGAAAATAAAATATACATATACTAAAACATTTTCAAATTTAAATAGGCACTGAACAGACATATTGCTGCCAGGAATAATCTAAGCTCTACTCAAAACTGGTGTGTAGGATTGTAAATTGAGACCAGCCTTTGCTTCTTACCCTATAGGGGCAGTGAGTCAGGATTTCCTGAAATTAAGCAATCATGTAAAATGCATTAGCGGCTTCTAGAACACCTCGGGCTTCCTTGTGCCAAGACATTAACATGTTTTCTACTTGGCATCTCGTTTATATTCCCCAGTGACCCCATTAAGATCCTTCTATCAACCTGAGTCAGTATGACAATATAGCTAAGATTCATCACTGAAAGTTTATGTTTTCTGGAAATGCATTAACTTGGTGATGATTGCTACACATCAGTGGGAGGGTTGGATTCCAACTCTGAATTGTGACTTTATAGTCAAAATTACACTAGTTATTAGTCCTATTTGAACCTCTCACATTGCTTAATATGATTTCAGTCTGGTTTTTGTCCCAACTGTACCACTGAAACTTTCCTTTGCTACCAATAATTTCCTAATTGCCAACCCTTTGTTCTTATTCTGTTTTAACTTTCTTTGTATTGTTTTTTGTTTGTTTTGTTTTTATTTAAGATGGAGTCTTGCTTTTGTTGCCAGGCTGGAGTGCAATGATGTGATCTTGGCTCACCGCAACCTCCACCTTCCGGATTGAAGCAATTCTCCTGCCTCAGCCTCCTGAGTAGCTGGGATTACAGGCATGTGCCAACACACCCGGCTAATGTTTTGTATTTTTAGTAGAGATAGGGCTTCACCATGTTGGCCAGGCTGGCCTCAACCTCCTGACCTCAGGTGATCTACCCGCCTTGGCCTCCCAAAGTGCCAGGATTACAGGCATGAGCCACCTTGCCAGGCCTCTATTTGAACTTTCTGTACCAATTTCACCTCTGTATTGAAAGACCTTTTGTTTCCAAAACAGCATTTTTTTTCCTAGTGACCTTCCATCTTTCTTCATTGGTTACTTCTTACTCCTGAACCTACCCCCGGAATGCTGCAGTTGTCCCAGGGTTAATGTCATTGTCCCCCCTCCTGTCAAGTGTAAGAAATTCAAATGGTAGCAGGGACTAGGCCAGGCAAGTAACATGAAAGTCAGATATAATTAATAGTAAGCGTGGGGACTCTGGCAAAGAGAAGATGCATACCCCATATGAAGGCACCTACAACTAAAAGCTTTTTAAATACCATCTTGGCCAAAAAACTTTCATAGACTAAGCTATATGGCTTTTTAATAACAGAGCTGTTCTCAGAAACCAGGTCTTCTTGTCCAAGACTCTGAGGACAGGACCCATTTATAGGGTGTTTTGTGTACCACTTAACCTCTGCAGAATATGTCAGTAATCATTCCTGAATTTGAGTTCAGGGTCCTAAGTCACCCAACATGATATACTTTTTTTTTTTTTTTTTTTTTTTTTTGAGACCGAGTCTTGCTCTGTCACCCAGGCTGGAGTGCAGTGGTGCGATTTCGGCTCACTGCAAGTTCCGCCTCCCGGGCTTGCCATCCTCCTGCCTTAGCTTCCAGAGTAGCTGGGACTACAGGCGCCCGCCACCATGCCTGGCTAATTTTTTGTATTTTTAGTAGAGACAGGGTTTCACCATGTTAGCCAGGATGGTCTCGATCTCCTGATCTCGTGATCCACCCGCCTTGGCCTCCCAAAGTGCTGGGATTACAGGCGTGAGCCACCACGCCCGGCTGAAATCTTATTTCTTTATGCTCTGCCTATGCAATGCTGAAAGATTATTTTCTTAGGTTTAGCAACCAGAAATATGTATTTATTTAATATCTTTTCTCACTAAAGTTCAACGTTCCTATGAGAAAATTTGATTTAATAAAGAATCTGAATGAAAAACCAACATCTGAAGGTGCTTTTTCTTGTACAGAGTACACAATATAAAAAACAATCAGAAAGTATTTGCTTGAGAACATTCTTGAAATGATGCACAACCTCACACAGTACTTTTCATGTTTGTGAAAGCTGTTATGAAGACACCAGAGGAATTTCTCTTGGAGCAAAGACTAATGAGGACTGATTTTTAAAATCTTGCCCAAATTCCTGTCTGAGGAAAAAAAAAATGGCTGGGCACGGTGGCTCACGCCTGTAATCCCAGCACTTTGGGAGGCCGAGGCTGGCCAATCACCTGAGGTCAGGAGTTCGAGACCAGCCTGACCAACATGGAGAAACCCGTCTCTACTAAAAATACAAAATCAGCCGGGCGTGGTGGCACATGCCTGTAATCCCAGCTACTTGGGAGGCTGAGGCAGGAGAATCGCTTGAACTTGGGAGGCGGAGGTTGCGGTGAGCCAAGATCGTGCCATTGCACTCCAGCCTGGGCAACAAGAGCGAAACTCCATCTCAAAAACAAATTAATTATTTAATTAATTAATTAAAGAGGACTCAGGTTGCAGGAGTACCAGATAAAAACAGACACAGAAGGAAGCACAAGGTCTGAGTTCAGGCTTTCCCACCACACTCCCATACTCATGTTGGTGTCCATTCCTCCACTTGCCCCTACCTCAAGCTCCCCTCTATACCACAGACAAAAATACCATGCACTCCCATCAAAAGACTGCTCCCTTGAAGCAGTCGAGTCATATCCATCCTCCTCCAGTTCACTGGCCTGCCCTTTCCCTCCAACTAGCCTTTTAAGAGTCAACACAAATATACTCCATCTACTCCTCTGATGTTCCATGTATACCCCACTAACCCGTAAGTGCTGCAGGGGCAGAGACCGTATTTCTCTTATTACCATTGTATTCACGGGGCTAAGTCCAGTGTCTGGCACAAAGGAGCTGCTTCATAAATACTTGTTAAATTATTTATTTATTTATTTATTTATTTATTTATTTATTTTATTGTTTTGAGACGAGTCTCACTCTGTCGCCCGGGCTGGAGTGCAGTGGCGCAATCTCAGCTCACTGCAAGCTCCACCTCCCAGGTTCACATCATTCTCCTACCTCAGCCTCCGGAGTAGCTGGGACAACAGGCGCCCACCACCACGCCCGGCTAACTTTTTGTACTTTTAGTAGAGACAGGATTTCACCGTGTTAGCCAGGATGGTCTCCATCTCCTGACCTTGTGATCTGCCCGCCTCGGCCTCCCAAAGTGCTGGGATTACAGGCGAGAGCCAATGCGCCCGGCCAATAGTTATTAAATTTTTTTTAAATTTAAAACTTGTTTCTACAATTTTTATTTTTTTTTAATAATTCCTAATTGTTTTTCTTTTTCTTTTCTTTCTTTTTTTTTTTTTTTTTTTTTGAGACGGAGTCTCGCTGTCTCCCAGGCTGTAGTGCAGTGGCGTGATTTCGGCTCACTGCAAGCTCCGCCTCCTGGGTTCACGCCATTCTCCTGCCTCAGCCTTCCAAGTAGCTGGGACCACAGGCACCCGCCACCATGCCCGGCTAATTTTTTGTACTTTTAGTAGAGACGGGGTTTCACCGTGTTAGCCAGGATGGTCTCTCATCTCCTGACCTCGTGATCCACCCACCTCGGCCTCCCAAAGTGCTGGGATTACAGGCGTGAGCCACCGCGCCCGGCCTATTTTTCTTTTAAACATTAGAGACAAGGTCTCGCTATTTGCCCAGGCTGGTTTTGAACTCCTAGGCTCAAGCAATCCTGCCTTCGCCTCCCAAAGTGCTGGAATTACAGGCATGAGCTACCATGGCTGGCCAGTACTTGCTAAATTAAATGAAATCCTATTCACAGTGCTGGGTCTTTGTCCTAATAATTCTCTCTACCTGGAATGTCCTCCTGAGGCCTTCCTCAAATTCTCTAACCCACACTAATCTACTATTTTAATGGGGATGGCATTTCAAGTTTGTGTTATAGAATTTAGCCTATGATTATATCCCACATTGGCAATATTCTTTCAATATTCAGGTAAAGATGCTGTTGACTGTTAGGATCTTTGCTACTCCTAGCACCTATGGTTGTTCAGTGAATACCAAAACTCCTTATAATTAGACACTCAGATATAATATCTAACACCTTTCCAGCAGAAGCTCCATGCATGTTTTAGAGATCAGGATTGCAGTGTTCAGCTTTCAAATAAATCAGCTTAATTCCAGGAAAGTCTGAGTAACTGCAAGAAATTAGTCAGAAAGAATAGAACAAGCAGCCCTGATCGAAGGAATATGAGCTCTTCCATATAGCAAAGTCATTTCCTAATAAGGGTGATAAATTCCCTTGACAGGAACATTTGGGCCTGTCTTTTCTAAAGAGCTCATCCTTCCCCTCCACACAACACACCCTTGCCCTGTTTTCACATGAATTAAATAAGAACTCTTCTACGGGGTTCTTAAATATTTGAGAATGACAGCCTCTGGGATCATTTTGTTATGCAGAGATTCAAGTGAGTATTTTGGTCTCTTATTGGACTGCTTGCTCTAAGGCAAAGACTTATGGAGGTACTTGTTTTTCCTTTGTTACAAGAAGGACATAAATGCCAGTTAAACTCCAACTTTTGTGGCAGCAACATATGACCCCAAATAACTAGCAATTTTAAGTGGCCCATCAGAACCTTGACTATATAATCTGTTAGGACTTCAGGATTTATGTTTTTATGCATAGTAAAAGTCACCTATCCTTCTTTTATATCCATTCTCACACCACTTTAGTGTCTGCTAACTGCCAGGAACAGTGGGCAGTGGGTATTTCCTTTAGCACTAGCATTCTTTCAACCTATGACCTAAAACCCTTCATCAGGAATTATTTTAGTGCCTTTTTCAGCAGAAGTGGGCAAAAGACAGAAAAATAAACTAACATCTGGAGATTGTTTTTCAAAACATCTAAAAGGATAAACACATACTTTTCTCAATCATTGTTGCTTTTATTCCTTCACTCCTTCATTTAACAAACATTTATGGAGTGCCCGAAATATTCTAAGCACTGTGTCTGGCTGTAGAGATAAAAGTCCAGCATAAGTGTGAAGGATTTTACAGACCCATGAGGGAAAGACTAATAACTGAGGAATTTACCTATTGCACTCACTCAAGGAGGAATACCCATTTCCAGAATGATTCACTTTTAGATATGGGGATATCTTACAGCACTAAAGATAGCCCAGTATCAAATCTTTCAGTAAGGGTTGCAGTGGAAATGTGGTGGTTAACTTCAGTTAATCTGAAAATAAATTTTACTGTTAAAATGTAATCTGTCTCCAATTACAGTAAATGCTCATTCATTTGGAATCTACTGATTTAGATTTTAAGCAACTCACTAAGGTATTTATCTTTGCTATTGATTAAAATTTCTAAATATAATTCCTTCCTCTGTAGACTATAAGCATCTTCGTCATTAACATAAGGAATCTAACTCAAAATTTAGGATTGGTTGGGTTAAGACAAATATACAAATAACTAAAATATAACGGGAAGATAAGAGAATTGTGAGAGGTGTTCACACTCAGAGAAAGAAGGGATTATATCCATTGGAAATAAGGAGACAGTATTTAAATTGTGAAGGCCAGAGAGGATTGGTTGGGAGATATTGGAAGGAGGAAATCAAGTGTTCCAAGAGAACAATGTGTACTAATCAAGAGAAGAATGTGACCAACAGCCTGCCAGAAGGAAAGTACAGAATGTGCCTCAGACACTACAAAATAGTTCAGTTTGATTAGAATGTAGATGTAGGAGACATCTGTCGTTTTTGTCATTCAACCACCACAATCATTCATCCTTTGAGTAGAAAGATACTCCAAATTGTATTTGGAGAATAACCCCTCCCTGCTGTTAAATCTCATCAGGTGTGAGAGAGGTTGACAAGCTTCAGCTTCAAGGGTAGGCCCCAACTGGCCAAAGTGATTGGTTCAGTGATAAGCATGTGACCCAATTTAGAGCAATGAGAATCAGACCCAGGATTTGTGTTTGAATGTGGCAAAGATCTAGTTAGAACTCACCTGTGAGAGTTCTCTTTCTAATGGACTACGCATGGAGCCAGCACAGAAGAAAAGCATCCAGTGATACAGTGAGAGAGAAATTCGTTCCCAATGAAGACATTTCTGAAGCTGAAGTATTCCTTGAGTATTTCATCAATCAACCAATTATTACTTTAACCAATAAATTCCCTTTGTTTGCTGTGCCAGTTTTGATAGGGATTTCTGTGTCTACTTTAAAATACATTGCTCAGGCCAGGCGCAGTGGCTTACACGGGTAATCCCAGCAGTTTGGAAGGCCACGGTGGACGGATCACCTGAGGTCGGGAGTTTGAGACAAGCCTGACCAACATGGAGAAAACCCGTCTCTATCAAAAATACAAAATTAGCCAGGCGAGGTGGTGCATGCCTGTAATCCTAGCTACTCAGGAGGCTGAGGCAGGAGAATCACTTGAACCCAGGAGGCAGAGGTTGTGGCGAGCTGAGATCGCGCCATTGCACTCCAGCCTGGGCAACAAGAGCGAACCTCTGTTTCAAAAAAAAAAAAATGTTGCTCAAAGAGTTGAATCTGAAGATCTCAGAGGATCCTTACTACCAATATATCATTTTGATTGCATGACCTTCCTGGGTGGGACTTTGATGTAACTTGTGGACAGAATGAGGATGATGCTGGTGCAGATCACTTCTGACCCTAGGAAGCATCTAGAGTGTGTTGCCATGGAAAGAGTATGGACTTCAAATACATAACAGATGTGCCTGCTCCTTAGTGGCATGGTCTTTGGGCAAAACATTTAATATCTCCTCATATGTATAATGGTGGTGACAATAATTCTTACTTCATTGGGTTGGGGAATATGTAAACTAAATAGTATGTAAAGTTCCTGGCACACAATGGGTATTCAGTAAAAGTTCACTTTTTTTTGAGACAGAGTCTCACTCTGTCGCCGGGCTGGATTGTAATGGCACAATCGCGGCTCACCACAACCTTCAACTCCCTGGTTCAAGTGATTCTCCTGCCTCAGCCTCCTGAGTAGCTGGGATTAGAGGCACGAGCCACCATGCCCAGCTAATTTGTGTATTTTTAGTGGAGACAGGGTTTCACAGTGTTGGCCATGATGGTCTTGATCTCCTGACCTCGTAATCCGGCCACCTCGGCCTCCCAAAGTGCTGGGATTACAGGTATGAACGACCACACCCGGCCAATTCACTCTTTTTATTATGGAAGGCAGCCAAAGAGGAGCAAGAGACACCTGGGTTCAAACTCTACTCTGGCTAGCTGTATGACCCTTAACTAGACAGATGGTTGTTACAAGAGGACAGGGATCATGTCTGTCCTTATTCTTGCTGAATCCACAGTGTCCCTAATAGGCATCTGGTACCTGTGTAAATTATTTAAATTTTCTGAGTCTGAAAGTTTTTAATTGAGTTAATAAAATATATCGTACAAGACTGTTGTAAGGAATACACAATGTAACATACATAAAACACTTAACTGAATGCCTGGGCCATAGTAAGTGTTCAGTAAATAATAATAATTGCAGGTAAGTTTTATTAAGTACTGACCACATGCCAGTCACTATTCTAAACTCTCTGCGGCCTGGATGACAGAGTGAGGCCCTGTTTCATAAAAATAAATAATAAAAAGCAAACTCTCTGCATATATTGACTCATCTGATTTGTGAAATCCTCTGTTCCCATTTTACAGGTAAATAAACTGAGGCTCTATTTTTATTATCATTGTCCGAAATACTTGATGCCACTTTGGACCCCATGACTTGTGAATCCAGCTCTTTCTGTTCTTAATGTTTGGGACTCTCGAGGCATCTAATTCAGGTTCCATTAAATGATGGCTTCTCTTTTTCTTTTTTATATTATTAGGAAAAAGTAAACGTTTTTTTCTTTAAAACACAATGAAATTTCCCTCAGTCCTCCTCTTTCCGCCATGATGTCCAGGGAGTAAGGTTGGGCCGTCCGAGGTTCTGTTGCCTGGCAGGAACCCTTTAATTCAAAGATGGCCACCAACTCAATGAGCCAGTCGGCCTTTGCTCTCTCCTGGCTGAGCTGAAGCAGCAACCACGGACCTCCCATCTCCGGGTCTCTCGCTTTCTTTCCCTGAGTTGCCTGCTGCCATCTGCTGGCCGTATTCAGTTGAAATAATCATCACGTTGGTATTTTCCGAGTTTCTAAATGAGGCTCTAACTGTGCCTCAGTACGGTTTTCTGAGGCACCTTCGGGGGCAACCTGAGGGGGCAGTGTTAGCAAACAGGCCAACCTGGCAAGTTTCAAAGCTAAGGGACTTAGGCAAAGGCGAGTCTAGCCTAATTTCCATTCAGGAACAAGGGCCTCACCGGTCAAATCAGAAACACTCTCAGGCCATTATCTCCATCCTAAAATGTGCTGTCTTGTCCAGCCTCACGTTTCATATCCCCCGCCCATCTCCACCAATCCTCTGACATCCTTTATCCATTAAGCTTGCGCAAGACTCGTATTACCATAACAATCATCCACTTAAAAATTTTTTTTGGAAACAGTTCTACATAGAAAAGTTGTAAGAACAGTACAAAGAATTCCCCTTGATCCGTCTCCCAGTATCTGTTTAAATGTTTTCGGTTGTCTCAGTAGCTCCTTTGTAGCAAAGAATCAGGCCAGAGTCATACATTGCTCCAGTTGTCATTTTTTGTTTGTTTTTAGTATCTTTCAATCTGTAAGTTGCCACCCTATCCTTGACCTTCATAACTTTGACATTTTAAAAAGTTACATGCCAGGCATTTTGTAAAATGTCTCTCAATTTGCACTTGTCTGATGTTGTCTTATGCCTCAGTTTATGCATTTTTTGACTAAAATAATAACAGATGCTGTGTGTTTTCATTGCATATTATCTGGTAGTACACCCTTATTGGCCTGTTTCTGATGGTGTTAATTTTGGTTACTTTCACTAACATAGTATTTGTCAAGATTTTTCCACTGTGAAGTTACTTTTTTTTCTTTTGTAATGGTGTCAGTTTCCTATTGCTTCTGCAACCTGTTACCACAAACTTAGTGACTTAAAACAACACAATTTTAATAATCTTACAGTTCTGAAGGTCATAAATCTGAAAGGAGTCCCACTGGGCTACAATCAAGGTGTCAGCAGGGCTGTGTTCCTTCTGGAGGCTCTAGAAGAGAATCTGTTTCCTTGTTTCCTCCAGCTTCTATTCCTTGGCCCCCTTCCTCCATCCTCAAAGCCAGCAGTGTTGCATCTTCAAATCTTTCTCAGACTCTGACTCCTGTTTTCATCATCTCATCTCCTTCTCTGATTCTCTTGCTGCTCTCTTTCACTCACAAGGACCCTTGTGATTACATCAGACCCACCTGAACAACCTCCCCATCTCCAGATTATTAATTTACTCACACCCACAAAGTCTCTTTTGTCATGTTCACAGGTTCTGGGGATTTGGATGGAGACATCTTTGAGGGGCTATGATTCTGCTCCTCTGCAACTTTGAGACTGTGGAAATTCCTGTTACTTACCCCACTTTCACGCATAAGTTTTAGCATCCTTTGATGCTTCCTGCCTAATTATTGCTATAATTATTACTGATGCTAAATGGTGATTTTCTAACTCTATAACTCCTTTTACATTTATTAGTAGGCTTTCTAATACACAAAGGAAGTTTCTCTTCTCCCCATTTATTGAGTAATTCATTTATTTATACCAATGTGGACTCATGGGTTTCTTATTTGGTTCAATAGATTATGCTTTATTACTACTGGCATTTTTTGATGTATGAATTGTTGCGGATTTGACCAGTGGGAGCCCCTTCAAGCTGCCTTTTGTGTCCTTTTAATATGTCCTCATCTTGCTTGAACACCTCCTTATTTTTGGCCATGAAAAGATAGATAGTCTAGACTCATCTTGTAATTTCCCTGCCCCAATCCTGGAAGCAGCCATTTCTCCAAGGAGGCCTGGTTCCTTTTGGTGGAGAGAGGGGTTTGCAAATCAACATCTGGATAGTAGGTGTACTCATGGCTCCCAGTTCCTTTCAGTTGACAGAGCTGTACGTATATGTATGTATATGCACACATTTACATCTCTATTACATCTCTATTACATTACATCTCTATTTCTCTATTTGTATATATTGAAAACCAAGAGTTTTCAATACTTCTCATTTCAATTCAACACCCAAGGGTTTGTTCAAGGTTTTCTTCTTTCCATATTTATGCTTCTCTTGTGAGAAATCTGGCTTAGATTAACCTTTGATATATTTATGTATTTGCCCAATCTTCCTGTATGTGACCTCTTTTTTTTTTTTTTTTTTTTTTTTTTTTTTTTTTTTTGAGATGGAGTCTTGCTCTGTCGCCCAGGCTGGAGTGCAGTGGCCGGATCTCAGCTCACTGCAAGCTCTGCCTCCCGGGTTCACGCCATTCTCCTGCCTCAGCCTCCCGAGTAGCTGCGACTACAGGCGCCCGCCACCTCGCCCAGCTAGTTTTTTGTATTTTTAGTAGAGACGGGGTTTCACCATGTTAGCCAAGATGGTCTCAATCTCCTGACCTCGTGATCTGCCCGTCTCGGCCTCCCAAAGTGCTGGGATTACAGGCTTGAGCCACCGCGCCCGGCTCTTTTTTTTTTTTTTTTTTTGAGACAGTCTCACTCTGTCGCTCAGGCTGGAGTGTGGTGGCACGATCTCAACTCACTGCAACCTCTGCCTCCTGGGTTCTAGCGATTCTCCTGCCTCAGTCTCCCAAGTAGCTGGGGACTACAGGTGCACACCACCATGCCTGGCTAATTTTTGTACTTTTTGGTGGAGACAGGTTTTCACCATGTTGGCCAGGCTGGTCTCAAACTCCTGACTTCAAGTGATCTGCCCGCCTCGGTCTCCCAAGGTGTTGGAATTATAGGCATGAGCCACTGCGCCTGGCCTCTAGCTGGTCTCTTTGGCCCTGCTGGACTGCCTGCCGCTCCTTCTTGTATAGGCTATCTCGGCTCAGGCCTGTCTCCTCCACTCTGCCTGCCTTGTTTGGGCCTACCTAATGGCTTTTTGAGGAAGGAAGGGAGGGAGGAAGGGAGAGAGGGAGGGAAAGGGAGAAAGGGAGGCAAAAGTTTTTTTCTAAGGGAAGGAAAGCAAAGAGATGATTGTGTACTTTTGTAGTTTTTACTTTCTTTTTTTTTTTTTTTCTTGAGATGGAGTCTTGCTCTGTCACTCAGGCTGGAGTGCAGTGGCACGATCTCGGCTCCCTGCAACCTCCACCTCCTGGGTTCAAGTGATTCTCCTGCCTCAGTCTCCTGAGAAGCTGGGACTACAGGTATCCATCACCGTGTCCGGCTAATTTTTGTATTTTTAGTAGAGACGGGGCTTCACCATGTTGGCCAGGCTGGTCTCGAACTCCTGACCTCATGATCCGCCCACCTCGGCCTCCCAAAGTGCTGGGATTCCAGACATGAGCCACCACACCTGGCCTAGTTTTTACTGTCTAGTTTTAGAGATGGAGTCTTGCTCTGTCACCCAGGCTGGGGTACCATGGTGTGATCATAGCTCATTGCAGCCTCAAACTCCTGGGCTCAAGTGGTCCTCCCACCTCAGCCTTCCAAAGCAGTTGGGATTACAGGCATGAGCCATTGCACCTCACCAATCACATACATTTTTTTTTTCTTTTTCTTTTTTTTGAGACCCTCTGTCTCCCTCTGTCGCCCAGGCTGGAGTGCAGTGGCAAGATCTTGGCTCACTGCAACTTCTGCCTCTCAGGTTCAAGCAATTCTCCTGCCTCGACCTCCTGAGTAGCTGGGATTACAGGCATGTGCCACCACGCCCGGCTAATTTTTTTTGTATTTTTAGTAGAGATGGGGTTTTACCATATTAGTCAGGCTGGTCTCGAACTCCTGACCTTGTGATCCACCTGCCTCAGCATCCCAAAGTGCTGGGATTACAGGCGTGAGCCACCGTGCCCGGCCATTTTTTTTTTTTTTGAGACGGAGTCTCACTTTGTCACCCAGGCTGGAGTGCAGTGGCACAACTGACTGCAATCTCTGCCTCCCAGGTTCAAGCAATTCTCCCTGCCTCAGCCTCCCAAAGTGCTGGGATTACAGGCACTTTGAGCTACTATACCCGGCCAAGCACGTACATTGTTTTTTCTTTTTTTTTTCTTTCTTTTTTCTTTTTCTTTTCTTTTTTTTTTTTGAGACGGATTCTTGCCCTGATGCCCAGGCTGGAGTGCAGTGGCACGATCTCGGCTCACTGTAACCTCCATCTCCCGTGTTCAAGCAATTCTCCTGCCTCAGCCTCCTGAGTAGCTGGGATTACAGGCACGTGCCACCATGCCCAGCTAATTTTTGTATTTTTAGTATAGACAAGGTTTCACGATGTTGGCCAGGATGGTCTCGATCTCCTGACCACGTGATCCGCCCACCTCGGCCTCCAAAAGTGCTGGGATTACAGGCGTGAGCCATCTCACCCAACCCAGTCCCGTACATTTTTAATGGACCTCTTACCACTATCATAATAAATTCTTTGTTTGATGGTTATTTTCTCCACTAAAAGAAAAACTCCATGAAGGTAACAACCATGCCTGCTTTGCTCATTTATGGATTGAAACCCAGGCCTAACATGATGGCTGTTTTATGCCTAGCACGTTGTAAGTACTTGAGGTTTTTGGATAAATGATTAAGTTGTGTAAAACAGCAATAGCAAAATTACAACTATTGAACAGTTTATAACATAACAGACATAAACAATGACTAGTATCTACATAGTCCAAATCATCTGTGAGCTTTCCAAACTAGAAACCAAATTATGACACCTTCTTAATGTCTCTAAGGCTGAGTGCCCTGGAGTAAGGAGATCTTACTTATTGAGCTTTTGTTGTTATTAAACATTTCTTTGGTTTTGGAGTTTCATATTGTTTATAATAGATTTTTTTGAACTAAGGATTTCAATACAAAGCTGTACTTCAGGACAATTTCAAATATTACTGTCCTGTAGCATTCGGTAAAATTGATGTTGGCCACTGTCTTAGTCCACTCATGTTGCTATAACAAAACATGCTTTAGACTGAGCAGTTTATAAACAGTAAAATGTGTTGCTCACAGTTCTAGAGGCTGAGAAGTTCACAATCAAGTTTCTAGCAGATGTGCTGTCTGGTGAGGTTTCTCTCACCACAGTTGGTGCTTTCTATTAATAGTTGTGTCCTTACATGGCAGGAGGGACACACAAGCTCCCTCAGGTCTCTTTCACAAGGCACCAGTCCCACTGGTGAGGACTTGCTCTCATGACCTAATCACCTCCTAGATACCCCATCTCTTAATACTACCACACTGGGGACTAGGTTTCAACATACAAATTTTGGGAGGTCACGAGCATTCAGACCATAACAGTCACATAGGCAAGACAATGGTATGTTCCAGAGTTTCATTGTGAGAAATCACTGTTATCATACTTAGCGGCGTGGCAACAAAATGGGCATATTCAGTTGCTTCCAGGCCTGTCCCGTCACTCTCCTACAAATTTTTGTTAAATAGCTGTAATCATTTCCCCCCAACTTCTACCAGCAAATGTCAGAGCCACTGTTTACACTGCATGTGTTTCCCCTTTCCTCTCTCTTTCTTCCTTTTAGACACAAAGTCCTAATGCATTTGTGCTTTCCACAATTAAAAGGCGTCTGTTTCAGTGACTGATGGAAATAAACAGCTGGACTCTTCCAGGGGACGCATTAGGAAGTAATGGACATGCCGAAACACAGCTGTCACAAGGGCTGAAAGTAGTTTCTTAGCACAAAGGCTACAACTTTAGGCATAAAGAGCCACGCCTTTTTGCTTCTCTCAGAAAACCTGCCGCTCAGTTACTTTGGTTCCATGGAAAATAAGTGTAAGTGGTGCTTAACTTCCTCCCAGAAGTTATAGCATCAGCTAGGAGCAGGAAGGAGGCTGGTGCAAGAACTCAGAGGCTACTTTGGGTGCCAGAACCTTTCAACCTCTCATTAGTCTCTGTGGTGAGGCCCAGAGTGCCCCCTCTACCCCTAACACCCCAGGTACAGCCACGGCTGCCTGGCTTTGTAGACCCAGAAAAGGTAAAAATTTGGAATCCCAAGGTCTACTGACTCCAGGCCCTGGGGGAAGCAATGAATTGACTTCTCCATTTTTAACTGTTGTCAACCTAAATTACAGAGAGACACTGTCTAAAAGACAAGCTATTTATTTGGGAATAGATCACTGCAATGGGAATATGCGTACCATAGTAAACCATGTACATATTCAGGGAGGTAAAGGAAGACAAAGGTTTTTGAAGGAAAAAAAGAGAAGGATTACCTAATTGTTTTGAAATAATTATCCTTGGCTACAAAGATCAATAACAAGGATGATGCCAGTTTGAGGTTGGACAGGCAGTTGTTGGGCAGATGCCCTTGCAGAAATATTTTTCGTATAACGTTGTGATGGCTTTTGTGTAAGGTTGTGTTTTTTCCAGACTCTTTTTTGTTATCAGGCACACAAGCATGAGAACCCTCTCTACATGGCCTTCCTTGGCTCTATTTGTCAAGGTTTTTTTTTTTTTTTTTTTTTTTTTTTTTTTTTTTTTTTTTTTGAGATGGAGTCTCTGTCGCCCAAGCTGGAGTGCAGTGGTGCAATCTTGGCTCACTGCAACCTCTGCCTCCCGGATTCAAGCAATTCTTCTGCCTCAGCCACCTGAGCAGCTGGGACTACAGGCACGTGCCACCACACCTGGCTAATTTTTGTATTTTTAGTAGAGACGGGGTTGCACCGTGTTGGCCAGGCTAGTCTCTAACTCCTGACTTCGTGATGTACTTGCCTCAGCCTCCCAAAGTGCTGGGATTACAGGTGCGAACCACTGCACCCAGCCTGTCAAGGCTTTTTTTAAAAAACATTAATGGCTACATTTTTATTGTGATGACTTTCACACTGTTCCATCTGCAACTAGACTTCCTAATCCAATCTTTCTCAACCCTGGCTGCCTTAGGAATGATCTAGAATCATTTATTTAAAATACCAGTGCCCAGAAACTATGAGCAAAGATTCTGATCTCATTGGTTTAGGAGGGGCCCAGGCCTAAGTCCATTTTAAAGAGTCCTGGCGATTCCTCTGTGCAGCCAGGGCCCAACCCCCCCACCTCCCAATTCCCCCTTGATCCTTGTACAGGTGTGTGAGAGTACAACCGAGAACACCCTGGAACCTGAGCTTTTCCTTGAGCCACACTGATTCTCAACCTGGGTACACATTAGAATCATCTAGGGATCTTTCCAAATCCCAGTGCCAGGCTGCTTCCCAGATGAATTATGTCTTACTCTCCGGGGGTGGAACCCAAGATCTGTATAAGTTCCTCAGGATATGAAAACAGGTAGCCATGTTTGAGAGCCACTGAGCTAGCATGTTTCCATAGGGCCTTCTGAGACACTCAAACCACCAGTGGTAAAGGACCAGCTTTGTTTTTTTTTGTTTTCTGTTTGTGTGTGTATGTGTGTGTGTGTCTGTGTGTGTGTGGTCGTCGTTGTTTTTAACTTTTAATCCTTTGCTAACTGATAGTTTTGTAAAATACAAAGAAATAACTCACTAGAAAAATAAGATGAAAAAGCAGACATACAAAATACAAACCTAGATTTTGTATTAGATTCAAAGACACAAAATTGCTATTCAAATTTTCTAAACAGTCTCAACTTCTGTACTTATCTTGTCATAGACTATAACAGTTTGCAGACTGAAGCTGGTCTTTGGGCTACACTTTAAATAACACTGTTCTGAGAAATTCATTTACAAGGGATATAAACAGGTGTTGTGTGGTGGTGTGGGGGGATGGGGATAAAATAGATTTGATAAATACAGCGCATGATATCTTGTTTAGGACATCAAAGGCCCTAGGCTATTAATTACTCTGAGAAGTTCTGAGATAACAAAAAGCTTCATCTAATTCAGTGTTTCCCAGTCTTATAGGATGGAGACACTCCCTTGACCCCAGCCCAGCAATACCATTAACACATTTATGAAGTATCTTAGTATGTTTGGGCTACTATGACAAAAATACCATAAACTAGATGGCTTATAAACAACAGAAATTTATTTCTCACAGTTCTGGAGGCTGGGAAGTCCAAAATCAAGGCTCTAGCAGATTTTGTGTCTGATGAGGGCCCACTTCTTTATAGATGGCACCTTCTCATTGTATTCTCACATGGTGGAAGGGGCCAACAAGCTCCCTTGGGCCTCTTTTATAAGTGCACTAATCCCATTCATGAAAGCTCCACCCTCATGATCTAAACACCTCCTAAAGATCCCACCTCTTAATAATATCAGTCATTTTTGCATGGGGGATTATATTTCAACATATGAATTTGGGGGTAATACAAACTTTCAGAATATAACCTGAAGTGTAGTCTGTTTAATGATTTATTCTCAATCATATGAAGCATGCTGACTCACTAAAAAGAGAGACATCTTTATCAAACTGTTCCCACATAGCCCTCTACCCAGCTGTGCCTCATTCATCTGTAGCTTGACTCTCAGTGACTGGCATTAGCAGCAACCCAGTGACCAAGCTAGAGTTTTCCCTCTTTCTCATCCTGATATCCTGACAGCCACATAGCCTGGCCAGCTTTTCCACCAAATGTGTCTGAGTCTGTTCACTCACGTCCACTGGTACTCCCTGGTTCAGGCATATCTAAACATCATGGTTTCTCTCTCAGATAGTTGAAACATCCTTTTTACTGGTCTCCCTGTATTTTATGCCCAGTCTCCCTTTCTCTGCCCTTCACACTGGAACCAGAATGATTTTTCTGAAATTCAAATCTGATCATGTCACTTCCCTGTCCATTGACTTTAGTGTCTTCACCCTGACAAAAAATGCTTATTAGGATCTGCCTCTGCCTACCCCTCCAGCCTCAACTTTTGTCACTTCCCACTTACTCTACTGAACTGTTAGCAGTCCCCTAAATACATGCGAGCTTCCTCCAGCTGTTCCCACCTCCCTCTCTGACCCTGCCCTCTCTGGCTAATTCAGAATTCAGGGTCAGCATAGAGATCCCCTCCCTGAGAAGCTCTCCTTACCCACCCAGACTAGTGTTATGTCCTTCTTCTGTGATCCCTCAGGACCACTCATCATACATACTGTGTTGTGATTGGCTGTTGACCCTATTCGAGGAGTCATCTAGTTGAGCTCCTTCAGGACAGGGTTTGTTTTTTTCATTGTTCTAGCCTTAGCACCTGGCCCCCTGCCTAGCACAGACAAGATAATTCAGTACATACTTGTTGGAGCCAGGCATGGTGGTACACACCTGAAGTCCCAGCTACTCAGGAGACTGAGGTGGGAGGATTGCTTGAGCCTAGGAGTTCAAGTTCAGCCTAGGCAACATAGTGAGACTGCACCCCCCATCTCAATTTAAAAAATTACATACTTGTTGAATTAAGTAATTAATTAATAAGCAAATGAATTGCATACTATTCTATTCCTGAACCACAGAAGTCCTTGAAGAGCTCTGACAAATGCACTTTAGTAGCTCAGAAAGTCCCCAGTCCCAGCCCCGTACTTGTATTCCAAACGTCATCATCAATCACTAGTTACTTGAGGGCTCTGCATTATCCTTTTCTCAGAATTCTGTCTCTACTCAGCTCCTTCAGCCTGACATCTCTGTTGGATCGTCTGCCTGGTTTGTAGTTTAGGTTGTGCTTCTTTGAAGCTGCCTCTCATCATTCTTAGAGCCATAGTTCACATCCCAAGGGATATCTGGGATCTCCATTTCCCGACCTAAGCTCAGCAATTTGGGTTCGCAGTTTTCCTGGGAGGAGTTAGGGTATCTATTGCTGAGCCATTGCACCTACCTAACACATTCTTCCAGGCCAGGTTGGCCAGGCCAGTGTAGCGGACTTTCTGAGACTTTCAGAATCATAAATCTGCCAGGCTGGTTACTCTCTCTGCCTACTCTCCCTCCCTTCTCTGCCCTGCTCTGTGCAGCACACTGACTTCCACATACCATGGTTTTCTGATGGATTTAACTAGCAAGATACCATCAGTGATTAGTAATCAGAGGAGAGACAAATCTGGAATATATTCCTTTGCTTTTTCCTGCTGGGCTAGGGTTTTTGTAGTGCCTGAATTCCTCTATAAGCTCTTGTGGGCTGACTCTCTTCCAGGGCTCCAACTCTTACCAGCTTCTAGGAACACCATTCCCTACCCTTGTTCCTTTCAGGTGGGGATCAAGGGTGGCAGTGGCTCCTTGCTGATGTGAATCCCTGGATGCTTCATGGTCTCCCTTAACCCTGTCCACACCTCTGTAAATAATCCCTTGATTAAACTCCTTTTAATTCACTCATTAAGTTCACCATCTGTGTCTTACTGGGACCCTGTCTGGTGAGATCCTCATCTAGTACAATAGCTTCACTTCACAGCACACAGGTTGAGCAAGTAGAATTGAGGTCTCCTGGACAAGTCCATGATCTTTTCCTCCCTACCGTCATCACCTCCCTTGTTCCAGAATCTAGAATAGAAATATTAAGCATATAATAATAATAATAATAATAAATAGCTATCATTTGAGTTCTTAAAAAATATGCCACAAGTTGTGACAAGTGTTCTATATAAATGATTTCATTTAATTCTTATAGGAAGCCTGTGACACAATGCTGTGAGGCAGGTTTTATTTATTATTCTTATTTTTTAAATGAAAAACTTGAGTCTTACAGAGATTAAGTAATTTGGCAGAAGTCATGCAGCATAGAAATGGCAGAGCAGAGATTTTGGTCTGACTGCTTGACTCCAAAGTAGGTACTTTTTTTTTTTTTTTTTTGAGACGGAGTCTCGCTCTGTCACCCAGGCTGGAGTGCAGTGGCCGGATCTCAGCTCACTGCAAGCTCCGCCTCCCGGGTTCACGCCATTCTCCTGCCTCAGCCTCCCGAGTAGCTGGGACTACAGGCGCCTGCCACCTCGCCCGGCTAAGTTTTTGTATTTTTAGTAGAGACGGGGTTTCACTGTGTTAGCCAGGATGGTCTCGATCTCCTGACCTCGTGATCCGCCCGTCTCGGCCTCCCAAAGTGCTGGGATTACAGGCTTGAGCCACCTCGCCCGGCCCAAAGTAGGTACTTTTATAACTAGTGGGTTATTTGCTCTTGGGATGACCCCATCACACTGACTTCTTCCCTCCCCCCCACCCCCGAGACAGAGTCTTGCTCTGTCACCCAGACTGGAGTACAGTGGCGCGATTTCGGCTCACTGCAACCTCCACCTACCAGGTTCAAGTGATTCTCCTGCCTCAACCTCCCGAGTAGCTGGGACTACAGCTATGCACCACCATGCCTGGGTAATTTTTGTATTTTTTAGTAGAGACAGGGTTTCACTATGTTGGCCAGGCTGGTCTTGAACTCCTGACCTCGTGATCCACCCACCTCAGCCTCCCAAAGTGCTGGGATTACAGGCATGAGCCACTGCGCCCGGCCTTACACTGACTTTTTGAGCTCACTATCAGTGTAAACTCCATCAAATGATAGATGTGGTCTGGCTGTAGCCTGCTGGGAAATCAGGAAGACTGGAAAGCCAGCCTAGGAAACAGCTCTAGAATAAGGAGTACTTGAACAAAGGAGTTGGCAGAGATTCAGAGTTTAAAAGGAGATGATGGCATGTTAGAAAAAGAAAGGGTGGAACAGGTTTCAGGCAGAAATGCTGCAGGTAATTTACATCATTCTCCTAAAAGTGACCACCCTCAGTGCCCATAAGGTTAAGTAACAAGAGTTCCCAAAATGAAGTCAGACTTGTTCTTCAATCTTAAACAGTGGGAGAGCATATTTGGCCAGTGTATTCACTGGGAGCTATTGCAAGGTATCTAGGGCAGAGTTAAAATAAACATCTGTTTATCCCTGCTATCTCCAGGTGAAGGAAAAGTAAACATGAGCCTTTGAATTAGGAAAGACCAAATATCTCGCTCTTACAATCCTCTGTTCTCACATGGCCCAAAATGGATCACTTTATTTTGTCACTTATTTGTTCCCCAGTAAGAGTCAGAAACCTGAGTTCTGTACTTTTTTCGGCATCCTGATATATGTCGCTTGAAAAAAATTATTACTTTCTGCTATTTATAAAAATATATTTTGTGGAAATTTAAAAAATAGAGAAAAAATGAAAGAGAGATTAATTTCATCATCTAAAGGAAATCACTGATTGCATGTTGATGTATAATATGGTTTTTGTTTTTTTTTTTTTTTTGAGACGGAATCTCGCTCTGTTGCCCAGGCTGGAGTGCAGTGGCCAGATCTCAGCTCACTGCAAGCTCCGCCTCCCAGGTTTAAGCCATTCTCCTGCCTCAGCCTGCCGAGTAGCTGGGACTACAGGCGCCCGCCACCTCGCTTGGCCAGTTTTTTGTGTTTTTTAGTAGAGATGGGGTTTCACCGTGTTAGCCAGGATGGTCTCAATCTCCTGACCTCATGATCCGCCCCTCTCGGCCTCCCAAAGTGCTGGGATTACAGGCTTGAGCCACCGCGCCCGGCTAATATGGTTTTTAAACTGTGCTCCAGAAAACTTGGGATATAGAAGTGTCTGGCCCATAGCACCCAAGAGAACACATGGACAGCGTTTCAGGTCCCCCTCTTGGATTACAGCAAAGCTGTTCTCTTTACTTTCCTCTGTGATTTTGGGTTCTGCAGAAGATTTTTAGCTGGTTTAAAAAGGCGTGAAAACTACTTACCTACGTCTTCCTTTTGAATGGCTTCCTACTATGTAGCTAGTTGATAATTTGTTAAACCATCCGTCCAAAACTGGACAAGCTCCGTCTTCAGAGAGGTATCTGGGAGAGGACAACAAGAGGTAATCAGTATGAGAAGGTTTTAAATACTCTCCCAATCAACCACCATGGCATTTATTTCACTAGAGTTGAATTCAAACCCTCCAGTTCCCAGACTCCTTCAAACTGTCAGCCTGAAATACCGCAGTTTCCTTTTCCATCAAATATTTGAGTAAATTCACGTCCATGAAGAATAACCATTTGAGGAAAGAAATATTATGACATTTAACAAATATCTGTAATTTTTGCCCCTCACAATGAGTTCAGAACTGTGAATAAGCCCTATGTTCCTTCCTAACATGCTTTCCTAAGAAATACGGATAGTTGGGATTTTTTTTTTCTGTTCTAAATTACAGAATGAAGTTCTTGGTGTCAGCAGTATTTCCACACCATAGAATTAGCTGCAGATGAAGAAAATGGACACCCTGTGTTATAACCATGCTCTCAAGCCCGCTTTATAATATGTTCCCTGGTGGGTGAAGTTGTTATCAAGTACGTACCATCATGAGTACTTTTCAGTGGAGAACTATGATTTCAAAAGCACTACATTGAAGAGGTATTGATTTTGGAAAACTATTAAATATATGATGATGGAGCCATCACACCCATGAGAAACAGTGAATGTGCTCAACAGAAATTGCATGTCTAGAAGGAAGAGCACAGCTGGAGTCATGGGAGGAGAAAGAGAAAGAGGAAGCCATGGTTCCAATCACAATGCTGTTCCCTTCCTTCTGCCAGACCACAGTGCCTGTTAGGAGGCTCAGTTTGCACATCCTATCAATGCCTACCCTTAAGGCTTAGACCCCTGCCTTCCAGGCCCATCCCCATTAAGAGCATTTTGTTTGTAGAATAACTTTCAAAATTTTCCTTTTCTTTTTGGAAGTGGCAATTTCCCAATTTATTACTCCAGTTTTAGCAGTTTTGCCTCTACTCATAATTGCGTGGTGACATTTTAGAGGTTTAATTCATTTTGCAATACTAAATAGCTCCCCTTTAATCGTTCATGTCAGACACCTATTCACATTTCTTAAAAATTTATAAGATGATTCTGATCTGTCAGAAAAAAAAGCCCTTTAAAATTCAGATTATTAACTTGCTGCTTGTTCTCCATGTTAATGTGTTTTCCATCAGTCACTGCTGTCACAAAACTATTTGCACAAGGTTTAATATGCAGAAAGTCATTTTATAGTTTTACATGTGGGAAATGTTTTTCTATACTCCCCCAATCTTAAAAATACTGTCTGTCAACCGCTTCTATTTGTTATGCTATCCCTTATCTTTGACCCTTCTTAGTCTCTTTCTTCTTAAGAAGCTGCTGACCGCTGCTGTGGGAAATGAGGCAGCAGTATATGCAGTGGTTAAGAGCATGACTTTGTAATCAGACCTGGTCTGTGCCTCAGTGTGACCTCTTCCTAGCTATGTGACCTTGAGCAAGTCAAAATCATCTGAGCTTCAGTTTCTCCAACTGCTAAATGGAGCAACAGTACTTACGTCTGAGTCAACATCAAGGTGAAGCCCCCAGCATGGCCGATAATAACTGCTTTTGAAGTTCTGGATGCACACACATACACATGCGCGTGCGCGCGCACACGCAGAGAGAGAGAATATATGTCTGTTGACATAGTGGCAAAACTACTGTATGTCCATTATTTTCAAAGAAGAATGAGTTAAGAGCCATTTCCATTACTCACAGGTACAACTGAAATAAAGGCTTAAGAGAAGATGGAGATTGGAGATGGAAGTCTATCTTCATCTATGGAACTGGAAATACACTAGCATGTAGTTTATCAAGACAAGTAAATAATATGAAATGAGTTACAAGATATCATTAGACATTGTTATGGACTGAGTGTATCCTTCCCGAATTTATATCTTAAAACCTAATCACTGGCCAGGCGTGGTAGCTCACGCCTGTAATCCCAACACTTTGGGTGGCTAATGCAGGCGTATCATGAGGTCAGGAGATTAAGACCATCCTGGCTAACACGGTGAAACTCTGTCTCTACTAAAAATACAAAAAATTAGCTGGACATGGTGGCACGTGCCTGTAGTCCCAGCTACTCGGGAGGCTGAGGCTTGAACTCAGGAGGTGGAGGTTGCTGTGAGCCAGGATCACGCCACTGCACTCCACTCCAGCCTGGGTGACAGAGCGAGACTCTCTCTAAAAAAAAAAAAAAAAACAAGGCCGGGCGCGGTGGCTCATGCCTGTAATCCCAGCACTTTGGGAGGCTGAGGTGGGCGGATCACGAGGCCAGGAGTTCAAGACCGACATGACCAACATGGGGAAACCCTGTCTGTACTAAAAAATACAAAAATTAGCTGAGTGTGGTTTCGCGCACCTGTAGTCCCAGCTACTCGGGCAGCTGAGGCAGGAGAATCGCTTGAACCTGGGAGGCAGAGGTTGCAGTGAGCCGAGATCGCACCAGTGCACTCCAGCCTAGGCGACAAAACAAGACTCTGTCTCAAAAAACAAAAACAAACCTAATCACCAGTGTGATAATGTTAGGAGGTAGGGCTTTTGGGAGGTAATTAGGTCATGAGGATGAAACCCTCATGAGTGGGATCAGTGCCTTTCTAAGTAGAGATGCAAGAGCTTGGCTCTCACCTACCTCTGCCATGTGAGGATATGATGAGAAGGTGGCCGTCTGCAAACCAGGAAGAGATCCCCTACTGCTAGTGACTTGCTGCCAGACTTTCCAACTTCCAGAACTGTGAGAAAAAAAGTTTGTTGTTTAAGCCACCCAGTGTATTGTATTCTATTATAGTAGTAGCCTGAACTGTCTAAGACAGACATTGTAAAAATTATTTCTCATGCTCTTCCATTTATAAATACTCTTAGTTAATTTCAAATCAGATTTCAGATAGACATGGTAAACATGAAGCTAATAAGCAGTGAACTGGTAAGGTGGTTTGTGCCTGTAATCCCAACTACTTGGGAGGCTGAGGCAGGAGGATTTCTTGAAGCCAGGAGTTGGAGACCAGCCTGGGCAATAGAGAAACTTGTTTTTTTTGTTTGTTTGTTTTTAAATTTTTCAGTGGTTCTTTATTCATAAACCTGATGCAAGTTTACAAAATTTACTGTTACACTGCCAGATAAATCTGCAATGAAAAATAAAATCCAAAAAACAAAACATGCCAAATGTGCAGCTATCAATCTGTTTGCCATCAGGATATTAAATAATTCAATAATGTATTCAAGATTTAGCTTTAGGTTTAAGGAACTTTAATGCTTTAAAGAATTCTGCCTTGTCACTTGTTATCTGAGCAACCAGCAATCAGAACTTTATTCAAATGTAACCAAGTGAACGAGAATACCAGAAATTAAATAAATAAATAAATAAGCTGGGTTTGGTGGTGTGCACATGCAATCTTAGCTATTTGGGAGGCTGAGGTGGAGGGACTGCTTGAGCCCAGGGGAGTCTGAGGTTGCAATGAGCTATGATCGCACCACTGCACTCCAGCCTGCACCACAGAGTGTGACCCCATCTCTAAAAAAAATTAAAAACTAAAAAGTACTGTTTAAAAATCAGTGACTATTACTCCAAACCTAACACATGCTGATGGTAATGTAACAAATATGAGATAATGCCTGCTGGCGTAGCAGAGAGAGGGTTGGGTAAGGATCCTGGCTCTACACCTATTTGCTCTGGGGTCTTGGGTGAACAACTTGAACTTTCCTCATCTGTAAAATATAGGTAGGTGTAAATATCTCACAGAAGTGGATGTAAAACTACCTGCCCCTAGGCCTGGTCCATGGAGAGTGCTCAAAAGTGTCAGCCCCTCCCTTCCAAAAGCGTACAGGTTTTGTGAAGAGAAATATTAAAAGTAATTGCAAAAACTGCAATTACTTTTTTATCAACCTAATAATTAGAAAATTGTAGTTCAGCTGCTAGGATGCTAAATGCAATCAAAGCCAAAGAGGGAGAAATGGGCACTTCCAGAACAGTGAGTGAAGGCTCTGGGAGGAGGCGTCAAATACAGTAAAGTGGTGGTGATGGGAACAGTATCACCAACACCCCCCAACCCAGACACACATACACAAAATCCAATTTTCTGCCTTCAGTGAAGGAGGGCCTACGTTTGGGCACTAGAACTTCCTAAAGAGCATGATGCCATCCAGAACCCTGTCATCGTTTGCTTCAAGATGGAATGCTTTGGCTTGTGAATCCTAAGCAGCAGACTGACTGGTGCGAAATGCCTCAGTTTCCCCTTCCAAAAAGCCAATGAGCTGAATATGCTCAGGACCAAGAAGGCAGGCCCCGTCTCATTGCTTTCCACACTGTGAAACAGGAGGAGCCCTGCCTTCTGCTGCTCGGCGTTAGAACTAGCACCTCGTTGGTTGGGCGCAGTGGCTCACACCTGTAATCCCAGCACTTTGGGAGGCTGAGGCAGGTGGATCACGAGGTCAGGAGTTCGAGACCAGCCTGGCCAAGATGGTGAAACCCTGTCTCTACTGAAAATATAAAAATTAGCTGGGCACCTGTAATCCCAGCTACTCAGGGGACTGAGGGAGGAGAATCGCTTGAACCTGGGAGGAGGAGGTTACAGTGAGCTGAGATCGCGCCACTGAACTCTAGCCTGGGCAACAGAGCAAGATTCCATCTCAAAAAAAAAAAAAAAAAAAGAACTAGGCCCTAGCACCTCATTCTTGTCTTCAACAGTTGTATTTCAGTTTTTAAAAAGCAAGAGTGAGGGTGCTTCAAACAAAACACACCTCCTTTGCTGTCTCATTTAGCCTGATAACTCCCATTCTCTCCTCTTCTTGCCTGCTTTGGAACCCAAAATAAGTTCAGCTTCCAGCCAGGGAATCTCATTGGCAAATCAATAGCGGCTCCAGGCACCCCTGGCAGACAGCTGCCCCCTCTCCTGGTGAACTTTGCTTTCCCTGCACTGCACGGCACTCTGAGGTTATGCGTTTTTTTTCCCTTTTTTACTTTTTCTCTTCTCTCCAACTGTAGCCAAGGAAACGCTCATGGGAGGAGAAACAATCCTGAGAAGCTAATTGAGGACCAAATTGGGCTTTTGAATCTAAGCGGTGTGTGTTAACACTCATGCCCTCTGCAAATGGCTCTGAAGCCACAAAAGGCTTTCTTTCCTTAGATTACTCTCTGTAACAGCTAGACATTTCTATCTGTTCCAGGGTGTCAACAAAAGAAAGAACTGTGGTCACATCTTCCTTTTTCTCCAGAGAGCAAGAAATCGAGTTAGAGGGAAAAATACTCACAGATATGCTTCCGAAAGCTCAACACTTGCCAGCCCTGACGTGTTGCAGTAGGAAGATCAGCAGCCTCAGACAGGGCCTCATGGGCCACCGTAGAGAGAAACAACTGTTCCTGCTCCCTACACGAACTGGGCCCAGAGCAGTGGGAGTGGCCAGGGTCATCAAGGAAGCTCATTATATTGGGAGCTCCCAGTTTTCCCAACATCAGGGCTTCCTGGGGGCTTCTGTGCAATAAGCAGGTGGTGAAAGAGTGTGAAACCCTGCCACTTGGAACCGCTGAAGGAAAGCAGGACAGCCATGCTCCAATGAGAAAAGCATTCTCATGGAGAAGAGATTAGGCTTATTCTAAGTGAACTTGAACCTACCACTAGGGTCTAGATTCAGATATCAGTATTCTAAAAATTGAATTGTTCAAAGAAAATGATTATTCTAGGAGGTAGAAGCATTATAAGAGGGACTGTACTGACCAACTTTCAAAGCCTCTGCCAATCCTGAGGTTCTATGTCCCGCTTCTCCCCCACTTCCATTTTGGTTTGAACACCACACATTATTCTAGGAGCACATTCTATGTGGCCCATCAGGTGTCTTGGGCTAAACCGATGAACTCATCTCTCTCTCTCTCTCTCTCTGTCTCTGTCTCTCTCTCTCTGACACACACACACACACACACACACACACAGTCATGGTGATTGATTCAGTAATTACTGGGTATGTCTTTTGAAGTAAATCATAATAATTTGCTAGGAATATCGAAACAAGTGTCCTCTTTCTTTTTTTTTTTTTTTTTTTTTTTTTTTGAGACAGTCTCGCTCTTGTTGCCCAGGGTGGAGTGCAATGGCACGATATCGGCTCACCACAACCTCTGCCTCCCAGGTTCGAGTGATTCTCCTGCCTCTGCCGCCCGAGTAGCTAGGATTACAGGCATGCACCACCACGCCCGGCTAATTTTGTATTTTTAGTCGAGACAGGGTTTCTCCATGTTGGTCAGGCTGGTCTCGAACTCCCGACCTCAGGTGATCCACCCGCCTCAACCTCCCAAAGTGCTGGCATTACAGGCGTGAGCCACCACTCTCGGCCAGTTCTCTTTCTTTTATGCTAAATAAGAGTAAAGAAGAAAAGGGTCTTGATTGCTGTTGGCAGATATTTTTGGAGGACCACTCCAAAAGTCATCTTTAGGAGGAAGGCAGAAATGGGGGAAGAAAGGAAACAAGATCCTTGGTGATCTGAAGTCATGAATCAATCCTTACCTTAGGCTAGATCTACCTTTGGACCTTTCAGTGCAAACATCTATAAAATCTCTTGATTATCTGAATCAGTCTTAGTTGGGATTTTTGTTATTTGCAAATAAAAGCACCTTAACCAATGTAAGGGCAATAGTGAGACGTGTACTTCTCAGTCCCTAACCTCAGAGAAAGAGCTTCCAATATAGCTAGGAAGATGAGACATTTTTATAGGATAACTAGAGTGGCACAGAAGAAGAATATAGATATCAGACATTGAGAGGTGAAGCCAGCTGGGCTTCTGGGTCAGGTGGGGACTTGGAGAACTTTTCTGTCTAGCTAAGGGATTGTAAATGCACCAATCAGCGCTCTGTGTCTAGCTAATTGGGTGGGGACTTGGAGAACTTTTGTGTCTAGCTAAAGGATTGTAAACACACCAATCAGCACTCTGTGTCTAGCTAAAGGTTTGTAAACACACCAATCAGCACTCTGTCAAAACGGACCAATCAGCTCTCTGTAAAATGGACCAATCAGTGCTCTGTAAAATGGACCAATCAGTGCTCTGTAAAATGGACCAATCAGCTTTCTGTAAAATGGACCAATCAGCAGGATGTGGGTGGGGCCAAATAAGGGAATAAAAGCAAGCCACCCTCCGCAGCAGCAGCAAGGTGAAGATTTGTTTTTTTTTTTTTGTGGTGTGTAGTAAGTGTCGCTGCTGCTCACTCTTTGGGTCTGCACTGTTTTTGTGAGCTGTAACACTCACGCCGAATGTCTGTAGCGTCACTTCTGAAGTCAGCGAGACCAGGAACCAACCAGAAAGAAAAAACTCGGTGCACATCAGAGCATCAGGAGGAATAAACTCCGCACACACTATCTTTAAGAACTGTAACACTCATCGGGAGGGTCGGCGGCTTCATTCTTGAAGTGAGTGAGACGAAGAACCCACCAATTCCGGACCCAGCATGACTGCATAAGATACGGTACGAAATGGGTGTCACAAAACCATGACAAACCATATGAAAGATAGAAAAGAATGCTATAAGCTACTCAGGAGAAGATACTATTACCTGCATCCCTTCTCTCTTACTTCTGTTAAGCAGGGTGAGGCCTCCTTAAGAGCGTGGTCTCTGGAGTCAGATTGCATACGCTTAATTCTCAGCTTGTCTTAAATACCACTTAAATTGTATAGACTTAAATTCCATTTGCTAGTTTTGTGGTCTTGGGCTAGTAACTTTTCTGCACCTTAATTTTCTAATTTGTAAAGTAGGTATAAAAAACATAGTAATTGGCCGGGCGCGGTGGCTCACGCCTGTAATCCCAGCAGTTTGGGAGGCCGAGGCGGGCGGATCACAAGGTCAGGAGATCGAGACCACGGTGCAACCCCGTCTCTACTAAAAAAATACAAAAAATTAGCTGGGCGCGGTTGTGGGCGCCTGTAGTCCCAGCTACTCGGGAGGCTGAGGCAGGAGAATGGCGTGAACCCGGGAGGCGGAGCTTGCAGTGAGCCGAGATCGCGCCACTGCACTCCAGCCTGGGCGACAGAGCGAGACTCCGTCTCTTAAAAAAAAAAAAAAAAAAAAAAGGCCGGGCGTGGTGGCTCAAGCCTGTAATCCCAGCACTTTGGGAGGCCGAGACGGGCGGATCACGAGGTCAGGAGTTCGAGACCATCCTGGCTAACACGGTGAAACCCCGTCTCTACTAAAAAATACAAAAAACTAGCCGGGCGAGGTGGCGGGCGCCTGTAGTCCCGGCTACTCGGGAGGCTGAGGCAGGAGAATGGCGTAAAAACCCAGGAGGCAGAGCTTGCAGTGAGCTGAGATCCGGCCACTGCACTCCAGCCTGGGCGACACAGCAAGACTCCGTCTCAAAAAAAAAAAAAAAAAAAAAAAACATAGTAATTAGGGCTGGGCGCTGTGCCTCATGCCTGTAATCCTAGCAGTTTGAGAGGCTGAGGCAGGTGGATCACGAGGTCAGAAGTTCAAGACCAGCCTGGACAGGATGGTGAAACCTTGTCCCTGCTAAAAATACAAAAATCTGCTGAGAGAGGTGGAGTGCGCTTGTAATCACAGCTACTGGGGAGGGTGAGGCAGAATTGCTTGAAACCGGGAGGCGGAGGTTTCAGTCAGCCGAGATGGTGCCATTGCATTCCAACCTGGGCAATACAGCGAGAGTCCATCCCCAAAATAAAACAGTAATTACTTTTTCTTCTTGTGAGAATTGAGTGAGTGAATACAGTACTGCCTGGTACATCATCAGCATGCAGTAAGTATTCACTATGACCTTAATTCAATAAACAATTTTTGAATACCTATGGTGTACTGAATAGTGTGTGTGAGATATATTAATAGTGAATACAACATTTGTACTTAAGGAGGTTACAACTGCCAATGAAAGATACAAACTAGTGAACAGGCCATTGAAGCATGTGGTAAATGAGCACAGGAAGGATGTATTAAGACTTCGACTTAGAGAAAAAACAACTGAGCTCTCTTAAACAAAAGAGAGGATTTAAAAAAATAAAAATGTAGCAGTATGTCAGAATAGGACTATTACAGAACCAGGAACTGGAGCGTCATTGGGAGCCCCAGAAGTCGTCTTTCTCTGCTGGTGGGCTGCACTCTTCTCTGCAGACTGGCCTCATGCTTCTTTGTCCCCACAGAGGGATATGAACACCCCACAGCTCCTTCCTGGGTTTACATGTTGAAGCCTGACCAGGAAGCTGGATGGCCTGTCCCTGTGCCAAATTCTTGGGGAGGGAATTCTAATTTGGACCCCTTCAATGAAGGGTTTAACCCTGGTCTAATTGGCAAGGTCATAGTAAAAACATGGCTCTGGGGACAGTGACTGTAAATTGGGGAAGTGGGCAAGTGAGGCTCAGTTTTTGAAGAGGGAAGTGTGGCTCATGGGCTGATTAGATACTTCCAAAGGTGTCAACTACAGGAGGGGCTCTGACCCAGCCTTTAGTTAGAGGAAGCTTCCTACAGGAATTCATGTCTAGGCTGAGACTTTGAAGACTAATGAGAATTAACAGATGAAGGGATGAGAAGAGTGTATTCCTGTAATTGTGAGAAGCATGAGTAGAGAGAATGGGGCATATCTGGAGATCTCCAGGGAGGCCAGGGACAAGAGACGAGCCTGGGAAAATGAGCAGAAGTTAGATCACAAAGCGTCTTGTAAGCTTCACCATGTTGGAACTTTGCTGTGAGTTCTGAGGGAATGTATTAAAGATTTTAAAAGAGAACGTGTTTTTCTTTACAACATTGACACCATCAGATGTTTCGTTGGACAGATTATTCTGGGAACAATACAGAGAATATGTTGGGATTGGGGAAAATGGAGGCATTGAGGTAATTTAGGTGGGGGGGGGGTGTTGGTGATCCGAACTAAGGTAGTAATAGTAAGAAGAAAAGAGTTGTGTTGGTCTTAGGACACCCACATTACACAGTGCTTGATTTGTATTAGGATTTTTGTTGAACAATAGCAACACAGAAATCAGATAAACTGGAGTGGCTGCCTTTAGTTCAGATATTTCTTGTTGCTTTGGTGATCAATGGCACTAGAACAGAGGAAGAGCTGGTAAATTCTGGCTGCAGGTCAGCACCGCTGAAAGATGTATTAAAGGCCCTTTCTCCCACTGCCATTTGTAACTCTTTGCATCCCCTGATGTGCCAAGAAACTTCAGCTCTGTAAATCAGGAAGGAGAGAAGAGTTATGGTTGAGGGCCAGGTTGAGAGGAGCAGGCTGAGAAAGAAAGAGAGGAGGAGGAGGAGAAAAAAAAAAGGAGGAGAAGTAGGAGGAGGAGTGATGAATGGTATAGATCTTCTTCCCAACTTGGTGTCTTTGGTTAGAAGAAACTACAGGAATTATTTTCTAGTGATTCTCCGTAAGACTTGGGAGGGGGTGAGGCTGATGACAGCTGCTCACACAAAATGGAGTGGGAGCCAGGCAGAACAACACTGTGGCTGCTGTGGGCACCTGCAACTGACAGTGTGGCATGGGCCTACATGGAGTTCCCATTTCGGGAATACATGGGGAGAGAAGAAGGGACTTAAGGGGAAGTCCTGAGTTCTGGTTGCAGTATATGTGTTTGCGTATGTGCAAGTAGCGATGCAAATAAGGTGGTGTGGGAGATCATGCTCTTGTGATTTGGGTAGAACTCTGAGGAACACTCATTTTCTAGTTATAAGCTGGAGGCTTGGGTTTTGACCCAGATAATCTGGTGTTCAGCAGACAGAACATTCTGAGCAAGTATTTGAGTTGAAGTATTTTTAATTTTGAGCCCATGTCACTTGAGGGGAGGTATTTTTGCTCACTTTCTGGGTGCACAGGACACTACCATGCCGATGTGGCCTCAGCGTGGGTCTTCCAGAGGCCGCAGAGCAGCACAACTGAGCCGCACCCTTCATAAAGTTCCCCCAGGCTCACAATGGGCTTTTTAGCAATCTAGGAACGTAGAAGTTTCCATTTTATAAATCATATGGTGTGGTCCATAGTCTTCCTTCTTTTTTGGTATCTAGAAGTTCTTTTATTTTTTGTTTATTTATTTTTGAGATGGAATCTTGCTCCACTGCCCAGGCTGGAGTGCAGTAGCACAATTTCGAATCACTGAGTTCAAGCAATTCTCCTGCCTCATAGTCTTCCTTGTGTGTGTGTGTTTTTTTTTTAAAGATGGAATCTTGCTCTATTGCCCAGGCTGGAGTGCAGTGGCACGATCTCTGCTTCCCAGGTTCAAGCAATTCTCTTGTTTCAGCCTCTCGAGTAGCTGAGATTACAGGCATCCACCACCATACCTGGCTGATTTTTGTTTTTTGTTTTTTGGGACAGAGTCTTGCTCTATCGCCAGGCCAGAGTGCAGTGGCGCAATCTCGGCTAATTGCAACCTCCGCTTCCCAGGTTCAAGCAATTCTCCTGCCTCAGCATCCCGAGTAGCTGAGGTTACAGGTGCCCGGCACCACACCCAGCTAATTTTTGTATTTTTAGTAGAGACAGGTTTTCACCATATTGGCCAGGATGGTCTTGATCTCTCAACCTCGTGATCTGCCTGCCTCGGCCTCCCAAAGTGCTGGGATTACAAGCGTGAGCCACGGTACCAGGCCAAGAAATTCTCTTGTAGGGTGAAAAATATTTGTTAGTGGTTTTTTTTGATTTTGGTTTCTTTTTTTTTTTTCTTTTGGTGAGACGAAGTCTCACTCTTGTCCCCCAGGCTGGAGTGTGATGATGTGATCTTGGCTCACTGCAGCCTCTGCCTCCTGGGTTCAAGCAATTCTCCTGCCTCTGCCCCCTGAGTAGCTGGGATTACAGGCACCTGCCACCATGCCCGGCTAGTTTTTTGTATTTTTAGTAGAGACGGGGTTTCACCACGTTGGCCAGGCTGGTCTTCTGATCTCAGGCAATATACCTGCTTCAGCCTCCCAAAGTGCTGGGATTAGAGGCGTGAGCCACTGCGTCCGGCCAGGGTTTTTTTTTTTTTTTTTTTTTTTTTCTCACATTAAATCAATACTTTTGAAAGTAATTTAGGATTTAGGCCAATACTTTGTAAAGGCTTCTATTTAATTATAAAATGTTCTAAATATACCTTAAAGAAGACATAATGAAATATTTGACCAGAAATTTCCATTCACGTTGCAAAAAGATCATTTACCGTCATATATAGTTAATACATGTACTTCTGATGGCAAATGTACTACTCAAGACCCCTCAAGTGTCTGGAAATAGAGATTTATTTTAGAAAAGCAGCTGCCTTATGCTCTGATTACTTTGCAGTTGTCTAATCTTGAGGAAAACTCCTTTGATGAAGAATCAAATCTGGATATTTTATCATAGGAAAAAGAGTTCCTAGGCTGGTCGTGGTGACTCACGCCTGTAATCCCAGCACTTTGGGAGGCTGAGGCAGATGGATCACCTGAAGTTGGGAGTTCAAGACCAGCCTGACCAACATGGAGAAACCCCATCTCTACTAAAAATACAAAAATTAATTGGGCGTGGTGGTGGGTACCTGTAATCCCAGCTACTTGGGAGGCTGAGAGGCAGGAGAATCGCTTGAACCCAGGAGGCAGAGGTTGCGGTGAGCCCAGATTATGCCATTGCACTCCAGCCTGGGCAGTAAGAGCGAAATTCCATCTCAAAAAAAAAAAAAAAAAAGTTCCTTTGTTTCATGAGACAGTTGGTGCATTGAACTTGGGTTCTGTGATCTTGAGTATAACATTATTTCCCACTAAATGGGAATGTTTTATTTATTTATTTATTTTTTAAAAAAGGTCTTGAGTATCCTGTTTGTATCCCTTGGAGCTACCATTTCAGTAAACGCCAAGATTTCCCATGGCTTGTGTCTGTCTCTTCATGCACAAGAACTTTATCCAGCATTGAGAAAAGCTGCCATGTAGGTGGCAGGAAGTGCTGGGGAATTGTTAATACCCAGGAGCAGTCCTCAATTAATACTTACAGGAATTGGTGTATAAATATCCGAGCTCTCTGCAGTTTGAGTGGGATAATTCTGACACACATATTTTCTACTCTGTCTTGCAGTTTCTCTGTGGATTGAGCTCCATCGCTGCCCAGGATGGTAGCAGGCTTAATGACCACCCTTTGGTGGCTGCCTTCCATTCCCTCTGTCACTTCCTCACTTCCCTTCCCTGCACCTCTAAAATAAGCTATTCTACTCAGATCTATGTCCTAGGGTCTACTTCTTGTGAAACCAAACTAGACAGACTCATTAGTTTAAAATGGGATCATTCTGCTATTTCATATTCTGCTACATGCTGATAGATTATCAAAGCATAATTTCCAAACTGCTATAAAGATAATTCTCATACAAATAGATGCATGTGTCAAGGTTTTATTGAATTCATTTATGAGGGAACTGGCAGGATAACAAAGCTGATTCAATGTATATAGTCAGTGAAAAAAGGAATGCTGAAATAAGACTGCTAAATTAGATGTAAAACTGCTTAATGCCCTGCAGGGGAATTACATCATAACCTTTGAGTTATGTTATCACTTGGAGGAACAAATATTATAACTTATCAGTTTTCTACAGAGATGAACTGTAATTTTATAGACCAGAAAGGGTCTGGGTCCCTGGTTAATTAGTACTAGTAAGTCAAACAATACTAGACCCTACTCACATTAGATGGGGCTTAGCATGATCCAAGGTCACCCAGTTGTCTTTCTTTCTTGTTTCCAAGTTTGGAATAATTTTTGGAGCAACAGATACTGGTTTTTGTTTTTTTTTTTTTTTTTGAGACTAAGTCTCACTCTTTCTCCCAGGCTGGAGTACAGTGGCACGATCCTGGCTCACCGTAACCTCTGACTCCCGGATTAAAGTGATTCTCCTGCCTCAGTCTCCTGAGTAGCTGGGATTCCAGGTGTGTGCCACCATGCCTGGCTAATTTTGTATATTTAGTAGAGACGGGGTTTCACCATATTAACCAGGCTGATCTCGAACTCCTGACCTCTGGTGATCTGCCCGCCTTGGCCTCCCAAAGTGCTGGGATTACAGATGTGAGCCACCATGCCTGGCCAAAAGGAGACTTTTATGATGGCTTATAAGTAATCTGTGGGCTAATGAATGTGACATTCTTAGTGCAGATCAGTAAGTTGTGAAATGTGTGCGTGTTTGTATTTTGAAACACTCATTTCACTTGTTTGGAACAACAAAATATGTTTTAAAGACATTTTAAAAATTACAAATGCAGCACATTTTGATATTGAATAAAACAACGTAAATTATCAAAACAAACTTTATCATGTAGGAGTTTTGTTTTCTGTTTTAGTTTTTATTAAATGTATCTAGTATTTTGATGAAATTATCCAGAAATTCTGGATCTGCAAACTGGTTACAGATGTGTCCATATTTTCCTTACTGGGAAAGAATCTTTAGGAAAACATCTGTTATATTAGATTCATTAATTTGTTTTGGGTGGGGTCAGGACAGAGTCTCAATCTTTCACTCAGGCTGGAGTGAAGTGGTGCAATCTTGGGTCACTGCAACCTCCGTCCCCTGGGTACGAGTGATTCTCCTACCTCAGCCTCCTGAGTAGCTGGAATTACAGGCTCCCGCCACCACATCTAGCTAATTATTGTATTTTTAATAGAAACGGGGTTTCACCATGTTGGCCAGGCTGGTCTCGAACTCCTTACCTCAGGTGATCCACCTGCCTCAGCCTTCCAAAGTGCTAGGATTACAGGCATGAGTCACCATGCTTGGTCGGTTCATTTTATTTTTAATTTTGTTTTTTGAGACAAAAGTTTCACTCTTGTTGCCCAGGCTGGATTGCAGTGGTGCCATCTCAGCTGGCTCACCACAACCTTCACTTCCCAGGTTCAAACGATTGTCCTGTCTCAGCCTCCCGAGTAGCTGGGCTTACAAGCGCCTGTCACCATGCCCAGCTAATTTTTGCATTTTTAGTAGAGACGAGTTTTGCCATGTTGGCCAGGCTTGTCTCAAACTCCTGACCTCAAGTGATCCGCTTGCCTTGGCCTCCCAAAGTGCTGGGATTATAGGTGTGAGCCACCGCACCCAGCCCTCATTTGGATTTTTAGAAAATTGCTGACTATTGGTTGTTTTAACTAGCCCTATAGTGGCCTTAAAAAGGAAAGAAAGAAAGAGAGAGAAAGAAAAGAAAGAGAAAGAAAGGGAGAGAAGGAAAGAGAAAGAAAGAAAAAGTGAGGATGGAAAGGAAGGAAGGAAGGAAAGGAGATAAAGAAAGAAAATATAACACAGGGCATAGATCACTGTCCTCTGAAAAATGTACTTAATTTTTTTTTTCCTGAAAAGAATCTCAATGGACATCTTTAAGACCACAATACCTTTTTCTTCCCCACTTCAAATTTTGATCAGTGGTGTCAAAAGATGAAGATAATCCATTTCTTCCATCCTCTTATGTTTAGAGAGCCTGAAGGCCTATTCCATTATCAGCTAATAAGACCTGCCTGCTCACTGCCACATCTGGTTAAACACTCAGTTTGAAAAATCAGCAAAGTTAAGCTGCTGTCTGACATGAGGACATTTGGAGTGGAATTTCTTTGCATATTATGAGGAATTAAGTGGAGGTAGTTTCAGAGACCATCTCAAAGCCTGGGTTCAAATAGGCTCTTCTTTCCCTTGATCTCTTTGAAAGCCAGCAGCCCCCAGTGCTGGCAGCAGAAGGGAGCGTTCTCTCTTTGTAAATTGAATGACCTGATTTTTATCTCTAGTTGGATTCCAGGAGGAAGCATGATGTCATTTCAACCACTGGCCAGAAAACTTCTTGCTTAATGAGCACTTTGAGCTTACTGGCAGCCAAGAAGGCCTTTGTTTACTGTGCTTAGAAACCAGGGTCAAAGATTCTTTCTCTGCCTCTCAGGAACAAAGGGACAGGCTTGCTAACCAGCCCTTGTCTGTGAGCAAGTCTCCGGCACGGCAGACAGATAAATGCAACTGGCTCCCAAAAGGTTACAAAGTCTAAGAGGTCAATAGGACAGGAGAGAGAAGGAGCTGAAATGCCATCAAACATGAGGTTTTTGTGTGTGTAAGTCCTCCCTACCTGTACCCACGGCTCTGTGTCAGCCAGGTGTCCCGTGGCAGGTGCATGCCACTCTCCCTGCCTGTGGCTCTCACTGACTCTGGCCTGGCCCCACTCTCCACCCTAAAGCTTCCTTCAGCTGTTTGAGCAGTTGCTGTGGGGCTTGGGTAGCCTCCACCCACGGGCAGCTGTTGAGATGTATTATGAGGGTGGAAACAGATTTCTAGAACTGTAGTTACTAACTGCTGAGGGTAATACCAGAAATATAAAAAAGAGAAAAATATGCAATGAGTTTATTTGTATTTGTGGTGCATAGTAAATTAGATATTAGGTAAAAGAGACTGAGTATTAACAAAAACAGTGAAGCCCGTTATCCAATTGAAATGGTGTAAGCCCTCTGATAATTTTTCTTCTTAAAAACAGCTTTATTGAGGTGTAATTGCCATATAATGAATTGCACATGGTTAAAGTATATAATTGGAGAAGCTTTGACATATGTATACACTTGTAAAAAGTCCATCACCATAATGACGTGTCCATGTAGGGTTATCAGTTGTAAGAAATGCACCGCTGTGAATGGGGAGATGCAGAGCGGTGCATTTCTTACAACTGGGGGGGAGATTAATAGCCCAGCAGGATATGCATGTGTGTGTGTGCGTGCTGGTGGTGTGGGAAATCTCTCTACCTTCCTGGGAAATGTCTCTACCTTCCTCTCAATTTTGCTGTGAACACAAAACTGCTCTAAAAAGAAAGCCTATTTAAAAAAGGTTTTATAAAAAAAGTGCATCACCACAATCAGGATTATCAACCCCAAAAGTTGCCTTCTGACACTTTGTAATCATTTATCTCCAGGGCCAGTTCTTCCCACACTCACTTTTCCCCATCCCCAGGGATCTACTGATTGGCTTTCTGTCACTAAAGATTAGTGATGTTTTCTAGAGTTTTATATAAATGAAATAATGCATTCTGTATTCTTTTTTTTTTGTCTGACTTCTTTTAGAAGATGATGTTGTACTTACCAATAGTTTATTCTTTTTATTGCTGAATAATGTTCCATTTGTGGAATACAAATGCCATATAATGAATTTCACGCGGTTAAAGTATACAATTTGAAAAGCTTTGACATATATATACACTTCTATAACATAATAATGTGTCAATGTAGGGTTATGGCTATACCACAGTTTGTCTATTCACCTGTTAATAGGCATTGTGTTGTTTGGGTTTTTGATTATTATAACTGAAGTTATTATAAACAGTCATGTACAAGTCTTTGTATGGACGTACGCTTTCAGATCTCTTGAGTAAATACCCAGGAATTAATGGCTGGATCATGTGGAAGGAATATATAATAATAATTACTTTTTTCTGGAGACAGGGTCTCACTCTGTCACTCAGGCTGGAGTGTAGTGGCACAATCTTGACTGACTGCAACGTCCACCTCCCAGGTTCAAGCCATTCTCGTGCCTCAGCCTCTCAAGTAGCTGGGACTACAGCCATGCACCACCATGCCCAGCTAATTTTTGTATTTTTTGTAGAGGTGGAGTTTCACCATGTTGGCCAGGCTAGTCTTAAACTCCTGGCCTCAAGTGATCCACCTGCCTCTGCCTCCCAAAGTGCTGGGACTATGAGCATGAGCCACTGCACCTGGCCCAGAATATATTAAATTTTTAAAGAAATGGCCAAACTGCTTTCTAAAGAGATTGTACTATTTTATATTCTCACCAGCAATGTATGAGGCTTCCAATTTAACTCCTCATCAACAGTTGATATGGTCACTCTTTTTAATTTTGGACATTCTAATAGATGTGTAGTAGTAGCACACTGGGTTTTAATTTGCATTTTTCTAATGATTACAGATGATGACCATCTTTTCCTATGCTTACTTACCATTTGTGTGTGTGTGTATATTTGTATACCTTTGTGTATATTTTGTGTGTGTGTGTGTGTGTGTGTGTATATGAAGTGCCTGTTCAAATCTTTTGCCCATTTTAAAAACTGGGTTGTATCGCGCCACTGCACTCCAACCTGGGTGACAGAGTGAGACACTGTCTCAGTCAAAACAAAACAAAACAAAACTGGGTTGTTTATTTTTACAAGTTCTTTATATATTTTTACAAGTTCTTTATATATTCTGAATACAAGTCCTCTATCAGATACAGTATAGTGTCATAGTGTCTTTTGAAGACCAGAAATTCTTAATTTTGATGAAGTCCAACTTACTAGTTTTTCTGATAAAGTTTCTAAAAGATGAGAGCACCATTTAGGCAATGTGATGGACTTGACATAATTTTAAGTGCCTTCTCGGATCTGTGATGTTTAAAATCCTTTTTTTTTTTCCTTTGTTTTGAGATTAAATCTAGCTCTTGTCACCCAGGCTGGAGTGCAATGGCGCCATCTCAGCTCACTGTAACCTCCACCTCCTGGGATTCTCCTGCCTCAACCTCCCGAGTAGCTGGGATTACAGGTGTGCACCATCTTGCCCAGCTAATTTTTGTATTTTTAGTAGAGACGGAGTTTCACCATGTTGGCCAAGCTGGTCACAAACTCCTGACCTCAAGCAATCTGCCCACCGTGGCCTCCCAAAGTGCTGGGATTACAGGCATGAACCACTGTGCATGGCCTAAAATTATTTTAGAAAATAGTTTATTTGCTTTCTTTTCTCCACACCGTGATTCCGTAATATCTGTGATTTTTAAATATGGCCTAGCAAGTTCTTTTCTGGTCAAACCTCATTACCAGAACAATCAAATAGCTAAAAGATATCCAGGTTCTGGTGCATGTCTACCTATTTGAAGCAAAATTTGATAAAACAAAATTACAGTACCACAAGGAAATCTGGACTAAATTGGAAAAGTATGATGGTGAGATTTTTGTAAATGCAACTCCAGAGGAGAATAAAGCCACTAAATTGGGTTTCTGGGGTGTATGAGGAAAGTAATTTTGTCTTCAACCACAGGGGATAATAAAGACCAGCAAATTAGGCCCAAATCATCCATGAATCAAGTATAAAATGACTCAAATTCTGCCATTGGGGAATTCTGCCATGGCTCTCTACACAGGCGTTGGCTGCCTCTGAGTTTTAGCAGGAGAAATTCTCCAGCTGCCCCCATAGGAAGCCAGGGCCTTACTACTATATTTTAAATTATATATAAATTAAAGATCATGTCTGGGCTGGGCTCACACCTATACTCCCAGCATTTTGGGAGGCCAAGGCAGGAGGATCACTTGAGCCCAGGAGTTTTAGACCAGCCTGGGCAGCATAGTAAGACCTCAGCTCTACAAAAATAGAAAAAAATTAGCCAGTCATGGTGGTGTGTTCCTGTAGTCCCAGCTACTTAAGAGGCTGAGGTGGGAGGATTGCTCAGGCACAGAAGGATGAGGCTGCAGTGAGCCGGAGTTACACCACTGCACTCCAGCCTGGTTGACAAGAAAAAAAAAAGACTATGTCTATACCCAAATAATGAAAAGATCAACTAACATTGGTATCGCTCGTGCTTGCTAGGGGAAAGTGTTTTATCATAGAACCTCATGTAACCCCCCAACAGCCCTGTGAGTGGGTACCATTGTCTCATTTTACGGATGAGGAAACTGAAGCACAGAAAGGTTAAGAGAGCAGTAAAGTTGGACAGTTCAGTTGACTTCGGGGTCTGTGCTCTTCCTTCCCATTCTCTATTGCCGATTTTCATGGCACCTACATAATTCAACTCTTTCACTTCTGTGAGTGGTCTTTCAGCTAACTGGATATTATTTATTTTAGTCTATTTCCTGTGTGAATCTATTTACTTAAATAGGGGATAGAAAGAAGTCACACAAGGACCAAATCTGAGCACAGTGGTGTGAGTGATGGTTCTTGACTTGGGCACAAACCTTTCCTGTGTCCCCCGCCCCGGTACCGCAGCTCCATGACGTGCATACGGAACTGCCCTCAGCATTGCACTCCTCTCTGAGGGCCAGCTTGGAAGCCTGTCTCCCTCATGAGACAGCAAGCTTCTGGGGTAAAGACTATGTCTTTGTGCCAGCGCCTGGTCAGTTCTTGATATGTTTGCTGATTGAGGGAATGAAGAAATCTCCTATTCTAGCCCTGATGAAGTCTTTGATTCTAAATTTAGATGGCTAAGAAAGACTGATTGCTTCATGTTAAAAAAAATTACTCAGCATTCAGATAAATGAGGACATTACTAGATCAGTTATTCCCATAGGGAAGTGGTCAGACTAACTCCAAAGATAGTTCAGAGATCTTTATTCTGGGAACATGCTGTTATCTTGTTACCGGAATGATTCAGAGCCTTTATGCGCAGACTAAAAACTAGAGACTTTGACAGATACAACCACAAGATTGTGGGCAGTTCTCCTGAGAAGCCTATACCACAGTGATGGAAGAAAGAAACAAGGAGTTTCACACAGGGAAGGCCGTTCAACAAAAAATCGTCATCACTATAACAGTTGTCTCTTACTGCATGGTTGACTGCCACTGTACTGTTCTTTCCCTTTCTTAACTCACTGAATCCTAAAAACAAGCTAAATAAACAATGAATCACAAATAACACGGTAATCTGGCATCATATGATTTCTGATGTGGTTCAAAGGGAAGTACATATCACCCATGCAGTATTTCTTTTTCAAAATGGTAAACAACACACAACACAAATTTACCATCTCAACCACTCCCAAGTATACAGTACAATAGCATTAACTATATGTACATTGTTGTGCAACAGATCTGTAGAACGTTTTTTATCTTGCAAAACCAACCTGTATATTTACAAACAACTTTCCTCTTTTCCCTCTCCTCAACCTTTAGCAACCACTATTCTACCTTTTGTTTCTAAGAGCTTGACTGCTCTAGATACCTCAGCTAAGTGGAACCATCAGTATCCTCCAATTGGCCCACTTCACCCAGCATAATGTCCCAAGGCTCATCCATGCTGCAGCATATGATAAAGTAACGTTCCTTTTTAAGACTGAATAATTTTCCATTGTATGTATATACCAAATTTTTTTTAATTCATTAATCTGTCAGTGATGGGCATTTAGATTGCTCCACTTCTTGGCTATTATGAATAATGCTGCCATGAACATGGATGTGCAAATAACTCTCTGACATCCCATTTTTAATTCTTTCTGATATATACCCAGAAGTAGAATTACCAGATCAGATAGTAATTCTATTTTCAACTTTGTGATGAACCTCCATACTGTTTTCCATAACAGTTGCAACATTTTGAATTCCCAAAGTGCACAAGTACTCCAGTTTCTCTACATCCTTGCCAACACATGCTATTTTCTGTTTTTGTAATAGCAACCATTCTAATCGGTGTGAGATATCTCATTGGAATTTTGTTTGCATTTTCCTGATAATTAGTAATACTGAGCATCTCTTCATATGCTTCTTGGCCATTTGTGTAACTTTTTGGAAAAATATCTATTCAAGTCCTTTGTCCATCTTAAGATTGAATTATTTGTTTTTGTTGTTGTTGAGTTGAAGGAGTGTTTTATATATTCTGGCTCTTAACCCTCTGTCCAATACATGGTTTGAAAATATTTTCTTCCATTCTGTTGGTTGCCTTTTCACTTTGTTGATTGTTTTCTTTGCTAGCAGAAGTTTTAAAGTTTGATGTAGTTCCATTTGTCTATTCCTTCTTTTGTTGCTTATGCTTTTCGTGTCACATCCAAGAGATTTTTATTAAATCCAATGTCATAAATCTTTTTCCTTATATATTTTTTTCTTCTTGGAGTTTTATAGTTTCAGATCTTACATGCAAGTCTTTAATACATTTTAAGTTAATTTTTGTATATAGTGTAAAGTGTATTCATCCATTTTGTGTTACTATAAAGGAATTTCTAAGGCTGGGTAATTTATAAATAAAAGAGATTTATTGGCTTATGGTTCTGTTGACTGTACAGGAAGAAGTGTGGTGCTGGCATCTGCTTCTGGTTAGGGCCTCAGGAAGCTTATAATCATGGTGGAAGGCAAAGGAGGAGCAGGCGGTGTCACATGGCAAAAGCAGGAGTGAGAGAGATGCCACATGCTTTTTTTTTTTTTTTTTGAGATGGAGTCTCACTCTCACCCAGGCTGGAGTGCAGTAGCACGATTTTGGCTCACTGCAAGCTCTGCCTCCCAGGTTCACACCATTCTCCTGCCTCATGCTTTTAAACAACCACATGCTTTTAAACAATCATCTATCGTGTGAGGTCAGAGAACTCATTCATGACCAAGGGGGTGGTGCTGAGCCATTCATAAAGGATCTGCTTTCATTATCCAAACACCTCTCACCAGGCCCTACCTCCAACACTGGGGATTACATTTCAACATGAGATTTGGAGGGGACAAACATCCAAACCATATCATAAGGTAAGAGTACAAATTCATCCTTTTGCATATGGATATCCAGTTTTCCTGGCATCATTTGCTAAAGAGACTATCCTTTCCTAATTATGTATACTTGGCACCCTTGTCAAAGATCATTTGACCATATATGTTAGGGTTTATTTCTGGGTTCTCTATTCTGTTCCATTGTTCATTATGTCTGTTTTTATGTCAGTATCATACCATTTTGATTTTTTTTTTTTTTTTGAAATGGAGTCTCGCTTTGTCACCCAGGCTGGAGTGTGGTGGCGCGATCTTGGCTCACTGCAAGCTCCGCCTCGTGAATTCACGCCATTCTCCTGTCTCAGCCTTCCGAGTAGCTGGGACTACAGGCGCCCGCCACCACACCCAGCCAATTTTTTGTATTTTTAGTAGAGATGGGGTTTCACTGTGTTAGCCAGGATGATCTCAATCTCCTGACCTCGTGATCTGCCCACCTTGGCCTCCCAAAGTGCTGAGATTACAGGCGTGTGTCACCATACCCAGCTGTTTTGATTTTTGTAGCTTAAAAGTATTTTCTGAAATCAAAGTGTGAGGCCTCCAGCTTTTTCTTTTTCAATATTGTTTTGGCTGTGGAGTCCTTTGAGATTCCATAGGAGTTTGAGAACTTTTTTTATTTCTGCAAAATAATGCCATGGGGATTTTGATAGAGATTACATTGAATCTGTAGCATGCTCTAGGTAGCGTGGACATTTTAATATTGTTAACATTATTGGTTTAGCAATATTAAAATGTCCATGCTATGAAAAGAAACCAGGCACATTCCTCCATATATCTCCTAACTCCCTGAGCCCAGCACAAACACAACCCACCATATATCTCTCAACTTCCTGAGCCCAGCACAAACACATTCCTCCGTATTTCTTTCAAACTTCAGAAAAACACCACCTGGAAAATCTCCGATAAGGACACAGCGGGAACCAATAAAAAATGCTAAATGTATAATATTAACCAGTTGTAATGCTGTAACCGAGAGAATTACCTTGTTCCTCTGTAACTTTACATATCCTGTTTACATCGGGCTATAAAAAGCAAGCACTCGCATTGTTCGGGGCCCTCTTGTACGCTGTGGAATGGAGGGACCAAGTTCGAACTTGTAGTAAAAGATCCTTGCCGCTTGGCTTTGACTCTGGACTCTGGTGGTCTTCTTTGGGGAACAAACGGTTTGGGTATAACAGCTACCCAGAACAATCTACAGATTCAATGTATTCTCCTATCCCATGAAGACAGCATGTCTTTCAATTTATTTGTGTTTTTCATTTCTTTCAGTAATGTTTTGTAGTTTTCAGTGTACAAGTCTTTCACCTCCCTGGTTAAGTTCATTCCTAAGCATTTTATTCCTTTTGATGCTATCATAGATGGTATTCTTTCCTTAATTTACTTTTCAGATTGTTCATTGGTAGTGTATAGAAACACAATTTATTTTGGTGTGTTGATTTTGTATCCTGCAACTTTACTGAATTAGTTTAATAGTTTTAGCAGTTTTTTCTTGTTGAAATCATTAGGATTTTCTGCAGATAAAATCATGTCTTCTATGAACAGAAATAATTACACTTCTTTTTATTTTTCCAATTCATGTGCTTCATAATCCTTTTTCTTGCTTGATTTCTCTGGATAGGACTTGCACTACTATGTTGACTAGAAGTGACAGGAGTGGGCATCCTTTCCTTAATCCTGATCTTAGTGAGAAAGCTTTCATTTATTCACCTTTGAATACAATGTTAGTTGTGGGCTTTTCATATATGGTCTTTATTATGTTGAGCTAATTTCTTTCAATTCCTAGTTTTTGAGTGGTTTTTAATCATGAAAGTTATTGAATTTTGTCAGATGCTTTTCCTGCATCAATTGAGATGATCATGTGGTTTTTTGCTCTTCGTTCTGTTAACATGGTGCATTATATTGATGATTTTCATATGTTGAACCATTTTTATATTCTACAAATCTCATTTGGTCATGATGTGTAATACTTTTAATGTGTTACTGGATTCAATTTGCAAGTATTTTGTTGATGATTTTTGCATTAATATTCATTGTGCATATTTGTAGTTTTCCTTTCTTTTAGTATCTTTGTCTGATTTTGGTATCAAGTAATATTAGCCTGATAAAATGAATTTGAAAATGTTCCCTTCTCTTCCGAGATCACGCCACTGCACTCCAGGCCGGGTGGAAAAGCGAGACTCTGTCTCAAAAAAATAAAAAAAATAAAAAGACAAAATAAAAAAGAAAATGTTCCCTCCTCTTTAATTTGTTGGAAGAGTTTGGGAAGAATTGATGTTAACTTTCCCTTAAATATTTGTTGCTCCTCCAGTAAAGCCATCTATCTGATCCTGGGTTTTTCTTTGTTTACAGGTTTTTGACTGCTAAGTCAACCTTATTACTATTGACAGATCTGTTCAACTTTTTTTTTTTTATCATTCAATCTTGGTAGATCATAAGTTCCTAGAAGTCATCTATTTTTTTCTAGGTTATTCCGTTTGTTGGCATACAATTGTTCATAGTAGTGTCTTATGATCTGCTTTATTTCTGTGGCATTAGATATAACATCTCATTTTTCTGATTTTCATTTGAGTCTTCTCTATTTTTTCATAGTTATTCTAATTAAAGGTTTGTCAATTTTGTATTTTTTCCAAAAAACCAACTCTTAGTTTTATTGATTTTTTTCTGTTGTTTCCTGTTTCCTGTCTTGTTATTTATGTGCTAATTTTTATTTATTTCCTTCCGTTGGGTAGCTTTGTGTTTAGTTTGCTCTTTTCTTAGTCCTTTGAGTTGTAAAGTTAGGTTGTTGATTTGAGATCTTTCTTTTTTAAATGTAGGCATTTACCACTATAAACTTCCCTCTTGGTACTATTTTTGCTGCATCCCTTAAGTTGTGGCATGTTGTGTTTTCATTTTTATTTATCTCAAGGTATTTTCTTTTTTTTTTTTTTTTTGTTGAGACAGAGTCTCGCTTTGTCGCCCAGGCTGGGGTGCAGTGGCCAGATCTCAGCTCACTGCAAGCTCCGCCTCCCGGGTTTACGCCATTCTCCTGCCTCAGCCTCCCGAGTAGCTGGAACTACAGGTGCCTGCCACCTCGCCCGGCTAGTTTTTTGTATTTTTTAGTAGAGACGGGGTTTCACCATGTTAGCCAGGATGGTCTCGATCTCCTGACCTCGTGATCCGCCCGTCTCGGCCTCCCAAAGTGCTGGGATTACAGGCTTGAGCCACCGCGCCCGGCCTCTCAAGGCATTTTCTAATTTCCCTTGGGAGGTGTTCTTTGATTCATCGGTTGTTCAAGAGTGTGTTGGTTAATTTCCATATATTTATATAATTTCCAGTTTTCCTTCTGCTGTTAATTTCTAGTTTCATTTCATTGTGGTTAGAAAAAATAATTGGTTGGAAAAAATATTTGGTATTAAATTTCCTTATACTTACTTTGTGGCCTAATATGCAATCTATACTAAAAAATGTTGTATGTATTTCTGAGAAGACTGTGTATTCTGCTGCTGTTGGTTAGAACATTTGGTATATGTCTGTCACATCCCATTGGTCTTTGGTGTTGGTCAAGTCATCTGTTTTCTTTCTGAGATGGAATCTCACTCTGTCGCCCAGGCTGGAGTGCGGTGGCACAATCTCGGCTCACTGCAAGCTCTGCCTCCCAGGTTCATACCATTCTCCTGCCTCAGCCTCCCGAGTAGCTGGGACTACAGGTGCCCGCCACCACGCCCGGCTAATTTTTTGTATTTTTAATAGAGATGTTATTTCACCATGTTAGCCAGGATGGCCTCGATCTCCAGACCTCCTGATCTGCCTGCCTCGGCCCCCCAAAGTGTTGGGATTACAGGTGTGAAGGTCATCTGTTTTCTTACTGATCTTCTGTCTGGTTGATTTAATCCATTATTGAAAGTGGGAAACTGACACATGCACACATATGTTTATTGCGGCACTATTCACAATAGCAAAGATGTGGAATCAACCCAAATGTCCATCAGTGACAGACTGGATTAAGAAAATGTGGCACATACACACCATGGAATACTATGCAGCCATAAAAGAGGATGAGTTCGTGTCCTTTGTAGGGACATGGATGCAGCTGGAAACCATCATTCTCAGCAAACTATCGCAAGAACAGAAAACCAAATACTGCATGTTCTCACTCATAGGTGGGAATTGAACAATGGGATCACTTGGACACAGGAAGGGGAACATCACACACTGGGTCCTATTGTGGAGAGGGGGTAGGGGGGAGGGATAGCATTAGGAGATACACCTAATGTAAATGACGAGTTGATGGGTGCAGCACACCAACATGGCACATGTATAAATATGTAACAAACCTGCACATTGTGCACATGTACCCTAGAACTTAAAGTATAATAATAATAAAAAAAAAGTGGGAAATTGAAATATACTGATATTGTTTTACTTTATCTCTCTTCGATTCTGTCAATATTTGCTTTATATATTTGTGTGCTCTGTGGTTAGGTGCATTTTTAATTGTTATATCTTCCTGGTGAAATCACCCTTTATCCTTACATAATATTTTTTTCTTTATGAAATTATGTTGTGCCTGATAAAAGTATGTCAGCATCTGCTCTCTTTTCATCAACATTTGACCAAAAGGATTATCATCTTTATATTTTCCTATTCTTATGTTTCTGTCTAGTGCTCTTTCATTTCAACTTGAGGGATTCCCTTTAGCAATTTTTGTAAGGCATATCTAATGGTGATGAACTCCTTCAGCTTTTGTTTATCTGTGAAAATGCTTATTTCTCCTTAATTTTTGAAGGACAGTTTCTTGGGAATATTGTATCCTTGGCTGGTAGTTTGTTTATTTTTTCCTTTCAGCACTTTTTTTTTTGAGACAAGGTCTTGCTTGCTCTGTTGCTCACTTGCTGGATTGTAGTGGTGTAAACATGGCTCACTGCAGCCTTGACCTCTGGGCTCAAATGATCCTCCCACCTCAGCTGCTTCAGTAGTTGGGACCACAAGCATGTACCAACATAACCAGCAATTTAAAAAAATTTTTATAGAGATGGGATCTCACCATGTTGTCCAGGTTGGTCTCAGCCTCCTGGGCTCAAGCAGTCCTCCTGCCTTGGCCTCCCAAAGTGCTGGGATTATAGGCATGAGCCACCATGCCAGACTGTTTCAGCACTTTGAATATATTATTTCACTCACTTCTGGCTTGTAATGTTTTTGCTGATAAAGTTGCTGAAAATCTTATGAGAGGTAGCTGGTATTTGACCAGTTGTTTTTCTCTTGTTGCTTTCAAGAGTCTCTCTTTGACTCTGACTTTTGACAGTTTGATTACAATGTCACTTAGTGTGGGCCTCTTCATATTCTTCTTCTTCTTTTTTTTTTTTTTTTTGAGACGGAGTCTTGCTCTGTCACCCAGGCTGGAGTGCAGTGGCCGGATCTCGGCTCACTGCAAGCTCCGCCTTCCGGGTTCACGTCATTCTCCTGCCTCAGCCTCCTGAGTAGCTGGGACTACAGGCACCTGCTACCTCGTCCAGCTAGTTTTTTGTATTTTTTAGTAGAGACGGTTTCACCATGTTAGCCAGGATGGTCTCGATCTCCTGACCTTGTGATCCGCCCGTCTCGGCCTCCCAAAGTGCTGGGATTACAGGCTTGAGCCACCGCGCCCGGCCATATTCTTCTTATTTGAAATTCTTTAAGCTCCTTGAATTTGCATGTCTATTTCCTTCCTCAGATGTGGGAAGTTTTTGGCAATTATTTCTTCAAATAAGCTCTCTACCTTTTTCTCTCTTTGAGACTCTCATTATATGTATATTAGTCCACTTAATGGTGTTATATAAGCTGTTTAGGCTTTCTTCACTTTTTTTCATTCATTTTTCTTTTTGTTCCTCTGACTTGATAGTTTCCAGTGATCTGTGAGTTCACTGATTCTTTTATCTGCTTGATTGAGTCATTTGTTGACTGAATTTTGAACTCTATTATTGTATTTTTCAGCACCAGAATTTTCATTTGTTTCTTGTTTATAGTTTCTCTTTGTTGATTTTCTCATTTTGTTCATGTGTAGTTTTCCTGATTTTATTTAGTTGTCTATCTGTGTCTTCTTGAGCATTGAGCTTCTTAAAGATTATTTTGAATTATTTATATATATATTTATATATGTGTATATATATTTATATATGAGTATATATATATATATTTATATATATGTGTCTATATATTGCACCATGTTGCCTGTTTCTTTGTGTGCTGTTTTTTGGAGTGGGGGCTGGCAGGGGTGCAGGGAATTGTGACTCGGGAAGAACCTTACCAATCATTCTGGCTAGCAATTCTGGGGTCTCTGAAACCTTTTGTGGGGTTATATCTTCTCTCAGTTTGTTTGTATAATTTTACAATTAGAGAAGTTTGCTCACTTGTTTTTTTTTGTTTTTTTTTTCTTCAGATGGAGTTTTGCTATTGTTGCCCAGGCTGGAGTGCAATGGCACGATCTTGGCTCACTGCAGCCTCCACCTCCCGGGTTCAAGCTATTCTCCTGCCTCAGCCTCCTGAGTAGCTGGGATCACAGGTGCTTGCCACTGTGCCCGGCTAATTTTTTTTTTTTTTTTGTATTTTTAGTAGAGACGGGGTTTCACCATGTTGGCCAAGCTGTTCTTGAACTCCTGACCCCGAAAAACACACGCCTCGGCCTCCCAAAGTGCTGGGATTACAGGTGTGAGCCACTGCTCCCGCCCTGTTTACTTTTTAAAAAGGAGTTTGTAGTATCTTGTTCCCTCTGGTGTTTGTCTGGAATATTGCAGACTGACTGGCATTGTGTCAAGCTGATGATTTCTACTTTGTTCTCTGTGGCCCTCAGGTACCCAACATATGCTTATTTGGTTAGTACTCTGGGTCAGGTAGATAGAAATCAGACCGTAGGCCAGCCATCTAGAAAGCCAGAATGTTGGACACATGTTCCAATCTTCTCTTTCTTTCCCAAGGGAGAAGGTGTAAGCTGTATACTTTTTCCCAATTACAATACACTGTGCCAACGTGGGGGAAAGGCTGATGCAATTGAAATGAAATGGTTCTTCTTAACCATTTGGATGTGGTGTTTTTGGTTTTGAGCTTGCCTGGCATATTGCAACTTCCGAACTGTTTCTGAAGTTTTCACAAAGGCTTTGGACAGTATGTTGTTGTTAAATCAGTGTCTCCATGGGGGAATAAGGTTTGGGGCTTCCCATTCTACCATCTTGCTGCTGTAACTCCATCACCTATGCAGTCTTTTTGCCAAGAACATTTTACCTAAATCTAATAATGAGGAAATAATCATATAAATCTGGGGACAATTTGAATACAACTAGCATAAATCCTTCCAAAATATCAATGTCATGAACCTCCTCGTCCCACCAAAAAAAAAATAACCAGGGAAAGTGTTAAAAGAGACAAAAGAGATATAATAGGTAATGTGGTCCATGAAGCTTGATTAGATTCTGAGTTTTTAAAAATGCCATAAAGTCATTTTGAAGATAATTGAGTAACTTTGGATATATGCTGCTTATTAGATGGTATTTTTAAATAATGATAAATGTTTTAGGTGTAATAATGGTATGGTAGATATGTAGAAGAATTTCCTTGTTCTTAGGAGATTTATCTTGGAATATTTAGGGCAGAAATATCACAATGTCATAATACACACATATACAGGGGATGAACAAATATATGACAAAATGTCAACAGTTGGTGAATCTATATAAAGGTTATAAAGGTATTCTTTAAACTTATTATAAAATTATTTTTCAAAATAAAAAGTTGGGGAGATAAGCCCAAGGAGACATTATTCTTATCATTCCCATTTTACAGATGAGAAAACTAAAGTTCAGAATGGTTAAGTAGCTTACTGTAGGTCACACAATAACAAAGTTGAGAGTTCAACCTGAGTAGGTTTGTGCAACTTCCATATTTTATGAGCACTTGAAGGAAGAATTGGTGTTACCACTTTTTACAGAGAAGGAATCTGAGACCTGGAGAAAACATGGAATGCCCAGGGTCATGGGTGTAGGAAATGGAGCCACAGCATCAGTCCAGTGTTACCTTTGGAGTTTGGTGCTCTTCCCATTGTATGTTGCTGAGAAAGTGAGAGGGAGAAGGAGCAGGAGACACTGAGATAAGACAGAGGCTAAAAGCCTTAAGTTTTCTCTTTCTGATAAACTCCCCACCCTTTACCCTGACAAGTGTTTTAGTAAGATCTGGGAATGGAGCCAGCGCTGAGATGTGGCAACTATGGGCTCAATTTACAGTCTGATGGATCCTGTGCACGCGCTGTTCTCTGCCAGCTCTTTCTTCCACCCTACACTTGCCTCCACACCTCTCAATATTCTCTGTCTCACATGCACTCAGCCTCCACAGACCTTACTCCTACTCATCCTTCAGGCCTCAGATTAGACTACATTGATTTCAGGAAACCTTTCTTAAACCTCACCAATCCCTACCCCATCCACATTCCCATAGGGTAAGAGACCCCATTTCTTTCAGAGCTTCCTGTTATCATGACTCATATTGGGCACCGATTATGAGCACTAACACATATTAACTCATTTGGTCCTCAAAACCCGTAAGATTGATAGTAATATTATATCCCCATGAAGAAGTTAAGACATAGAAAACCTAATTAACTTCCTTAAGATAAAACAAAACTGTATAAATTCAAACACAGGCATCTGGTTCAGAACCTAAACTTTTAACCACTATGTGGTAATTGTTCTTCTCAGCATGTGTTTATTGACTCTCTGTCTTCCCTGTGTAAGTGAAAGCTCTATTGCTTGTTCACTAGTATATCGTGGAACTTGGCCGGGGGCCTGGCATCATCAGGGCTTGATAAATACTTGTTGAACAGACAGCAATGTGGGTAGTGCAATGGGAGGAGCAAGGCCATCAGGAGTCAAACATACCAGAGTTTGTTACATGGCCACTTACCAGTTAGGTGATTTTGGGTAGGTCAATTGACTTTGTAGTGCAGCCATTTTTGCAACTGAAAAATGGAAGTTATTGTGGGAATTCATTGCAAAAGTGTGTTATAAACTGCACTTGGTATAAATGTCAGTCATGATGGTTTCTGATCTTTGGAAGGTAACCAGAACATGATTCTTTCTACTTCCAAAAGAAAAACAAGGTAGAGCCTGCGATCAGAAAAAAGTCATTCCCTGCCTATGCTGACTAGGCCCTCCAGGATAGGCCTGAAATTGTTAGGTCATGAGACTCTTTGGCTGCCCAAAGAGGCCTGACTTAAGTGCCTGACTCTGTGCCTGCCTTTGAGAGCTCTGCTTAGGGTGTGAGACTCAGTGTGTCCATGGGTTGCTAATGGGCTGAATCTAGGGATCAAGCCAAGCCTTGGGATAACTCTGCAGCAGAATCAGAGAATGGAAGTGAGAGAACTATGAAACCACTGTCTTCACTCATCCCTATGGCCACCTCACCCCAGGAGAGGTCTCCGGAGAACAAGGTGCTGTGGGTTCTCTTCTCTTCACACATCATTTTTAACTGCCTGTGTGCTGATGCCTCCTGCTCAGACATGGGGGCAAGCCCAGGATGAGCATGTAACTAAGGAATGATGGGATTAGGTCCACCCTGACTCACATGAAGAAAAGTAAGAAAACAAATCCCAGAAACACATGGCTTCAGTCTTGTAAAGCCTAGAAGTAAGCCTAGTTCTTAAACATATTTCTTGACTATTTCTATAGGTATTAAGCTACTTAAAAGCTTGGCGGGATTAAACAATAGATGTTTTGTGAAAATTAAGAAAGTGGCACCTCTCTGAGCCAGAAGGAACATGGTAGGAACTAGTAATGGTTTTACTAAAAATATTGGTTGCCCAGTTAGAGACCATGGGAAGTTGCAGACCCAGGAGGTCTGGCTTTCAGAGAGTTAGGACTTCCTGAAGGACATGGAGAAAGAAATGTAGCTGGATACAACTATCTGCCAGGCCTTGGGTTGATCGAAATATTAAGCTACATAAGCACAGTTCTTGCTCTGAAGGAGCTCTTAATTTATTGGATTTTTATTTAAATTAATTATAAGAAGTAAAAAAACAACAAAAAAAAAGTGTATGGATTAAGTAATAGTTAATGGGGGTCTGTTTCTAGTGAAATGCTATTCAACCTTAAAAACAAAAAATCAATGGTAAGGAAACACAGGGAAGGCATGACAGAGTCTTTTTTTTTTTTTTTTTTTGAGATGGAGTCTCACTGTGTCACCCAGGCTGGAGTGTAGTGGTGCAATCTTGGCTCACTGCAATCTCCACCTCCTGGGTTCAAGTGATTCTCCTGCCTCAGCCTCCTGAGTAGCTAGAATTACAGGCATGCACCACCATGCCTGGGCCTAAAAAGCCTTCATATGACTCATTTTAAAAAGGATGTTTGGCCGGTCGTGGTGGCTCATGCCTGTAATCCCAACACTTTCGGAGGCTGATGTGGGTGGGTCGCTTGAGCTCAGGAGTTCCACACCAGCCTGGACAGCATGGTATAACCCCGTCTCTACAAAAACTAGTGGTGCATGGTGGTGTGTGCCTGTAGTCCCAGCTATGTGCAGGGCTGAAGTGAAAGGATTGCTTGAGTCTCGGAGGTTGAGACTGCACTGAGCCATGAACATGCCACCGCACTCGAGCCTGGATGACAGACTGAGACCCTGTCTCAAAAAAAAAAAAAAAAAAAAAGGAAAGGAAAAAAGAGAAAAAGGATATATTCGTAAGTTCCATTTCCCTTCATAAAATTTGTCTTCCATTTTTGTTAAACTGTTGAAAATGCAGTGAGAAATTTTTTTTTTTTTTTTTGAGACGGAGTCTCGCTCTGTCGCCCAGGCTGGAGTGCAGTGGCGTGATCTCGGCTCACTGCAAGCTCCGCCTCCCGGGTTCACACCATTCTCCTGCCTCAGCCTCCTGAGTAGCTGGGACTACAGGTGCCCACCACCACGCCCGGCTAATTTTTTGTATTTTTAGTAGAGACGGGGTTTCACTGTGGTCTCGATCTCCTGACCTTGTGATCCGCCCACCTCGGCCTCCCAAAGTGCTGGGATTACAGGCGTGAGCCACCGCGCCTGGCCAGCATTGAGAATTTTTATGGTCATCCAACTAGAAGAGCTTTAAATAATGACCCAAATTTAAGGTCTAGAAGCCAAAATAATCATGGATAATGAATTGGTCTTTTATTTCCTGGAACTTGTTATGACATTCCGTAGATTTCACCATACTGTTCTTGAATTAGATGCATGACACAGTAGCCTCTTTCTTCAGTCTTTTCTTTAGCTCATGATCTCTGCAGCCCTGTAATTGTGGGATTCTTGTGAATATTATTGTTAGCCTCTTTCTCTTCATTTTCTCCTTGAGAATTCATCTACTCCTGTGGTTTACAACTTCTTTCTTCTTGGATAACCTAGAAACTTGTAGTTGCACCTTGGTTGCAACTTGGACTCCAGTGCTGTATTCCAACTATTTAGGGAAAAGGAGTACAAGATAAGGGAGCTAAATTTTGTTTAGAGCATGTTACCTAATTCCCACAATCACTCTGTCCGGTTTGGGCATTAGCACTTTTTAGATGTGGGTCACAGAGAGCCCAAAGTCAGACTTTCATGGAATAGTAAGTTGATGATTTGCATCCTGGTCTTCTGGCTCCTATTTCAGGGCTCTATCTACCATGGCTGCCTCTCTTTTGGATCTTATGGTCTGTATTTGGCATTTATTTATTCATTCCATCCACTTATGTAGAAATATTGCATGCCTTACCATATTTCAGGAACTATGCTAGGGATGGGGGTATAAGGAAATGAATAGGACACTGTCCTTTCTTTTAGAAGATAACAGGCTGGCAGAGGAGGTTGAAAAGACAGATGACTGCACAAGGTGATAAAGGCCCTGATCTTCTATGGAATGCACTGTTTGCCAGGATAGCTGGGGAGGCAGTCAGGGAGAGATATTTCATGAGGTTTTGAATGAGGAGTAGAAATGTGGCTTCCCATTCCAATAGGGCTGTGCCTTTTATTTCACTTTTCAGGTTTATGTTTTGTCTTCCTCCCTACCACAAGTACAGGCATAGTAGGCCCTTACGTTGTTGAATGACAGCTACAAACAGGACTGAGGCTATAATGCAACAAAATATCTATACTTAATTCTTAGGTAAAAATCTCAATATATCAAACAGATCTCCTACCCGAACACTTATCAGCATGAGATAGTTCCTGCCTACTTTGTAAGGGAAGAAATTATATAGTGGTGAGATTTAGTGACTCGTTTAAGGTCACACAGCATTTAGTGTCAAAATCCTGAGCAGGGTCTGCTCCTTGGACTGCCTATCTTCCATCTTTTAACATCTGAATGTGACTGACTCTTCCAGAATAGCTGGAGACAGAACCTGAGCAAGAACAGAACAGCGTTTCATCGCTGCTGGTGAGAGGAAGAGTCCACAAAAGTGCATCCAGTATAGAGATGTTAATGGCCTATTAGGATCTTACAATTCTGGCAGTTTCTTACCACCTGGACATTAATGACTACAGTTAATTATTCACCTCGGTCAGACTCTGGGAAAACCTGCCAGGTGCTGTCCTACGCTATGAAAAACCACCTCACTGCCAAAGAGGAAAAGGTTGTTTCTTTGTCCCTGAATTCACAGAGGTGGAAGCGGTTCTTTTTAATAGGTCTGGAATCTGAACTTTCGTAAAAGGTACCTTATCTCCCGACTTTCTCATATGTCTTCATCTGTTCTATTGACTCTCTTTGATGGAATATACCAGCCGGCGCTACAAAGTGCTTTTTAATACTTTGGTAAACAGTTGAGAGAGAAAAACCTCATTACAGATAAAGTGAGAAGTGAAGTTGGACAGCCCATTTATCTTACTCAAGATGAAGTAAGGGCTATTGCTCAATTAGGCTAAAATAAAATCTCTCATGTTTCCTTCCTAATGTCTTGTTTGGGGGCAGGGGTATGGGGGCGGGGGAAGTGAGTGGCAGGATGAGTAAGCTTCTGAAATATTGCCCAAGAATGTGACAGGCGTCGGGGGAGGGAAATGAGCTTCAGCAGCTGCTCCTACAGCAGTCACTTTGCATTGCTTTCTGCCAGCAGGAAGCGGGGGCACGAGATAGCTAGGGGTCCATCAGAGAGAGCCAGCTCAAGTCCTTCTTCAGTCCTGTCCACTGCACTTTCATTAGCAGCCTCAGAAAGGAAAGGGGAGGAGGGGCAGATGGCAAAGGATTATCCGTGGGGCTTTCGGGAAGAGGAATTGAGAAGAGTGAATTTGATCCAAATCTAAAATGTATAAAGATTGTACACCTGCTCTTATTCTTTAGTCATTAATCAGAGTGGTTTGTTGCTGTTTTTTAATGGGGATGGAGTTGGGGAGAGGGAGTGCAGGGTTTGGGAAAGGACGGTGGCAGTGAAGGAGAATGAGAAAATGTGTCTTGTTGCCCTGAGCTTGCACCTGGCTGTTCCTCAATGTGCTGTGCTAGTTGATAGAATGTTTTCATTTTCTCTTCCCCTCAGAGACACATGTTTATTCTCTTAAAATAGGGAAAATCCCATTTTTCCTTTCAGACTGTTTAATCTCAAAGAAGGAGAAGATCTTGGCCAGAAGATACCTTGTTTCCAGTTTGAATCAGATCAAGTTTACCCGGAGAAGTCAGAGATGTGTTTTACAAAGGCAGATAGAATGAAGGCTAAAGTTCTGACTCATTCATTTGATGTTTTAGGTGTTTTAAGTACAAATACTCCCTCCTGAGCTCAGGTACTAATCTTGTTTTGTATATGATATCCATGGATATTAGCACTTGTAGTCTACTCTTTGTGCTGTGACTTCAGAAAATGTTTATTTAGATAGAAAGTACAAACTATTTACCCTTTCCTTCATGTGAGCCTTAGAGAATCATGTACCGAGGCATTGCCAAGTGGTATTTTGATTCAGCCCCTCTGATTAGGTCATTAAAATAAGAAGATTTTTACTTCTTCTCCTTCAAGGGTAACCAAGAGCCCCAGGGTGGAAGGAGAGCAACCTCCCTGTCAACTGACCTATAGCGCAGTGAAGACCACAGCTATCACCATTACTTCAGAACCAAAGTCTGAGAGCACCTGCCTGCCCCAGAAGATTGGGAATCGTGCCCCAAAGCTGCCTCTCTCAAGAAAGAGATCAAATGCTTCAAAGATCACTTAGAATACTTTACCCATCACATACAGTAGAGCAGGATGAAAAATCCGGGTTGATTTATGGAGTGGTAAATGGTCCCTTGTTGACAGGATACATTTGTTTAGAATTTTGATTTACCAAGTATGTGCCATGAAGCAAAGCTAAGAGGCAACTGGGAAATTCTTCAAGCAGGTATTAGATTTTGAAGTGAGAATTTAACTTGGATGCTTGTCATGGTGGCTGGTGCTGGGCAAGTCCCAGAGAGTGGAGCCAAGTGATCAACTCCTAATACCTCTTTTAGCCACTTTCAGATGTTAGGAGATTTTACAGTCCTTTTCTAAGACTTTCAGCAGCCTAAGTCCCTGGGAAGGTGGTTAGCCTGGCAGCCATGATAACTGCGATTATATGTCTATACCCTGGATTTACCTGTAATCTGTGAGCTCTTCAAAGACAGAAATCCTCTGTTTTTCTTTTGTTTAGTAGGTGCACAAAGTGTAATAACTGGCTGAACTGAACTCAGTGGACTGCTTGGTGTCGTACTGCTGTAGACTAGAGCAGATACAGCATTTTCCATGTTTCCAGCAAGTCTAGGAGGACTTTATAAAATGGCAGGCTGAAAATCAGCCTGCAACTAGAAGCATATTTTACCAGAAATACTCCTATCTCTACAGAGGGATGCGTGGTCTTTGTGGGGGAGAAAAGTTACTCAGGCATTCCCACAGGTTTATGTAAGACTATCCAACTCCAAATCCAGTTTCTGTGTTCACCAATCCACCCGAAACTACCAAGGTGGTTATCTAGACACCTTTCAACCAGGAAAAAGATGCCCAGGCCAGGAATTTTTTTAAGAGAGGAGGAGGAGACTCGAAGCTAAAATAAGTTTTCACAGCCTCTTCATTCAAGAAATTGGGGTTAAAGAGAAGGCATAAGTTCTAGTATTTGATAGCCATTCACAGTAGTGTTCACAGTAGGGTGACTATAGTTAATGTAATTTATTGTACATTTCAAAATAGCTAGAAGAGATTTGAAATGTTCCCAACACAAAGAAATGGTAAATGTTTGAGGTGATGGATATCCTAAATACCCTAATTTAATAATTATACATTGTGTGCATCTATCAAAATATCACATGTACCTCATAAATATGTACAATTATGTATTAATAAGAAATTTTAACTAAAAATGATTACATAAACTAAACTACAATTACATAGTCACAGAAAACTAGCATGAAAGTGGTTATTTAATTTAAAAAAAAAGAGAGAAATTTAGAACTTCTTAAGGAATAAAATGAAAATAGGCCACAATGAACAGGTGACATAAAGCTGAGAGGAATTGAGTACATGACCTTGAAGGGGTCTCCTAAAACTAAGCAGTGGGTCAGAAGGCTGGCAAGCTCTAATGCTTAGACTCACACAAGTCCATGTGAGGAATTAGACTTTGGGCCTCCCTGTGGGGACCTCCGGGCAGCAGTCTTCAACCCAAAGGGAATTGCCTACCCTTTGGAGGAGTACAAATGACTTTCCATGAGGCCCTTAAATTACTTGTAAGGAAATTAATTTTTATATTCTCAATTTCCAACTGTACTTTTCCCTAAGATTGATCTGCCAAGTCTGTGATTGGTTGGTTCTTCTCACCTCCTTTTAAAAAAATCTTTTTTTTTTTTTTTTGATTAATGAGAGACAAACCTCTCATCCATCCTAAGTCCTATTAATGTGGATTGCCCAGGGCACTAAGCAAAGGAACAATTCCAGGATGGAATTCCAGGATGAATCGCTCCTGAGGCGAGTCACATGGGTGCCAGAAGGAAATATTGAAGGGAACTTTTCATTATTATCAAGAGAGAAACTCTTGGCAAGATTCTGAGGGCTTATCCATCCATTCTTCCATCCATCCATCCGTCTATCCACCCATTCATCTTTGAATTAGAATTTAAAAGTGAGATGATTGTCCCATGGATAAGCATAAGTATGCTTATTTGAGTTGAAAAATGAAGTAAGACTTTTTCTGACACAAAGTAAGTCTGATTTAGATTATTGGTTTGACAATGACTGGGTTTGCCAAGTTCTATGGTGGATGCTGCCTATAAATTGATCTTAGTATAAAGTTCCAAGATTTTGACAAAAAGTATATATTCAGAGCCTGTATGCATCATAGAACATGTTGGGAATTAAGCTTATAATTAACATTTTTTTAGTTTAAAATTGTGTAGAGTGCACATAGATTATTTTTCAAAAAAATTTAAGGAAATATGCAAGAAAATTTGACAACTGCATTAGAGATTCTTAGAGGGCTAGTCTAGGCTGGAGCAATTTGAGGAGGTTTCTTGAAGTGCTAGAACTGAGCTGGGTTTTAGAGGATGGTAAGATGGTTCAAAGTGAAAAGGCAGAGAAAGGCTGTCTGGTTATTTATTCAGTGTCAACAGGATATGCAAGGACTTCGAGGCTGTAGCAAACATGAGTGGAGAGATGGTAATGTGACCAGCTTAGTCTCAGGACAACAACCATTGGAATGGCAGATACAATAATGTTGGTCACGTCTTAGCCCGAAAAAATTTAGTATCTCACTTGCTGGGGAGTAGAAAGAGGGCAGATCAAACATGCAATAAGACAGGTTATAAAAAGCTTTAAAAGCCCCATAGGGAAATCTAGATTTTAAGCCACATGAACAAAGCAGAGTTTAATCAATGTTAATCTCTCTCATCTTCTCTCAGGGTGTGTTGTTCTTCCTCTGAATCCCGATAAAGTCATTTCCATTCTTTTGCTATAGGATTGCCATATCATGGCAATCATTTGTTTACAACTGGTCTCCTCTATTAGTCTGTAAACTTTTCAAGAACATGAATTATGTCTTATTTATCTTTGTAGCCCCAGTGCCTAGCACATTTCCCCTCAAGCAATGGGATCTTAATAAACTTTTTATTAATGAATGAAAAAATGAACAAAAGAAATCCAAAAGAAAGGTGAAGAGGGACAAACTAGGAAAAAAGGACTAATACTGCTATGTAGTTTTAGGTACCAAGGACTTTTAGTCATCAAGCTAATTCTCACCTGTGGGATAGGAAACACTGTTGTAGTCTGAAAACTGAGGAGATGCCTAAATTTAAGTAGTGAGTTGTGAAGTCATTTCTGAAGCGGGTTTAGTTCTAAAGTACATAGGAATTTTACTTTGTTGTCTATTGAACTGTAGGTCACAACTCGTTAGTGGCTTATGATTAAGGCATGTCCAGATAGCTGGCAATGCTTTGTTTCTGTGTATGTCTGTAAGGGTGTTTCTGGAAGAGATTGGCATTTGAATCAGTGGACTGAGTAATGAAGATCCACCCTCATCCAATCAGCTGAGGGTCCAGATAGAACAAAAAGGTAGAGGAAACATGAATTTGCTCTCTCACTTTCTCTTTTCTGGAACAGAAACATCCTTCTCCTGATTTTGGACATTAGAACTTCAGGTTCTCTGGCCTTTGGACTCTGGAATTTGTACCAGAATGGCCCCCTAGTTTCTTAGGACCCCTAGGTTCTTAGGCCTTGGGCCTCAAACTGTCAGTTACACCATTGGCTTCATTGGTTCTGAGGCCTTCAGAGTTGGCCTGAGCCATGTTACCAGCTTTCCTGGTTCTCCAGTTTGCAGATGGCCTGTCACAGACCTTCTCAGCCTCCATAATCACATACGCCAATTTCTCTAATCGATCCCTCTTTATCTATCTATCTATCTATCTATCTGTCTGTCTATTCCTCCATCTCTCATCCATCCATCCATCCATCCATCCATCCATCCATCCTATTGGTAATACATGAATCATAACCAGCATTATAAAAAGAGAACAGAGTAACTTTAGTAATTTTTCAGTTGTGTGTGTGTGTGTGTGTGTGTGCACGTGTGTGTGTGTGTACTTTGTCTCAATGTAAAATGTATTTCTTTTTTTTTTTTTTTTTTTGAGACGGAGTCTGGCTCTGTTGCCCGGGCTGGAGTGCAGTGGCCGGATCTCAGCTCACTGCAAGCTCCGCCCCCCGGGTTTACGCCATTCTCCTGCCTCAGCCTCTCGAGTAGCTGGGACTACAGGCGCCCGCCGCCTCGCCCGGCTAGTTTTTTGTATTTTTTAGTAGAGACGGGGTTTCACCGTGTTCGCCAGGATGGTCTCGATCTCCTGACCTAGTGATCCGCCCGTCTCGGCCTCCCAAAGTGCTGGGATTACAGGCTTGAGCCACCGCGCCCGGCCTGTAAAATGTATTTCTTACTATGGATCATAGTGAAAAAGTTTGGAAAATGAAGTACTGTATACTTTTATGCTTGAACTAAATAGTGATAGTGCTAGTGGAAAATAAAGGATTGATGGGAGAGACACGTTGGAGCAAGAGTGGACATGACATATTTTTGTCTCTTTCTTGCTTTCTTTCTTTCCATTTTTTCCCTTTCATTCTCTTTCCCTCCTTCCTTCCTTCTTTGCTTCCTTCCTTCCTTCCTTGCTTCCTTCCTTCCTTCCCTCCTTCCTTCTTTCCTTCCTTCCCTCCTTCCTTCTTTCCTTCCATCCATCCCTCCCTCCCTCCCTCTCTTTCCTTCCTTTCTTGGAGTCTTGCTATGTTGCCCAGGTTGAAGTGCAGTTCCTCTTGTCTCAGCCTCCTGAGTAGCCAGGACTACAGGTGTGTGCCATCATGCCTGGACAGGACTTAACATTTGATTGACTGTAAGAGTTCAGTTAAAAAGGTCACCAAGACATTGGAAGAATATGGGTACCATTCATATAAAAATTAAAGTAGGGGGTTGTAGCATCATTAATGCTGCTCACACATTTCTAGCTCTTTGCCTGTGTGTACATGATAAGCTTATACTTCTTGGACCTTTCATGCGGGTGGAGTCATGTGAAGCGTTCAGGGCAATAAGATGTGGGTAGAATTGATGTGTGTCACTTCCAGGCTGGGGTATGTAAAAGCTGATGTAAGACCCTCTAGAACTTTCATTCCCTCTGCTGTGGCACCTGGTGATGTTTGAAATAGTGGCTGCTCTATCAGTCTGGGATCTGGAGTGAGGAGATTTGGAGCAGAGCTTGTTAGTCAACCTGTGGTGGACATGTTGCATTAGTAAGAAATAAGCTTTTGCTGTCTTAAGCAACTGAGAATTGGAGACTGTTAATTATCACAGAAAAATTTAACCTATTCTAATTGACAGAGGGGTAGTGCTGGCGGAGGGAATACTTCTTTTTTGTATTACTGAGCTGGAAAGGGGAAGCACACAAGTAACATATGGTTTCTGAGGAAGCTCTAGGCTAAACAATCAGATCTACAGGATGAAAGGAATATGCATCGAAAGTGTAGAAAGTTCCATTATCAAAAAATTCTAGACCCAGAAGTATAACAAATGTAGAAATTTTACCTCCATCTCCTTCCACACTCCTTAATCCATCTGCTGGGCCAGTTCTTGAGCCAGCTGCTCTCCTTCCTGTGGTAGACAGAATAGTGGCCCCTAAAGATATCCATTTCTAATCCACCCTATGAATATGTTACCTTACAATTGGAAAAGCAATTTTGCAACTGTCATTAAGGTTAAGGATTTGAGATAGGACAATTACACTGGATTGTCCAGGACTCAATCTAATCACACAAGTCCTTAGAAACAGAGAACCAGAGATGGCAACAGGAAAAGCATTCAATACACTGTTGCTGGTTTTGAAGAAGTAGGAAGGGGGCCACAAGTCAAGGAATGCAAGCAGTCTTTAAAACCTGGAAAAGTCAAATAAATGGATTCTCCCTCAGAGCCTCCAGAAAGGAATGCAGCCCTGCCATCACCTTGATTTTAGCTCAGTGTGACCCAAGTCAGATTTCTGACCTACAGAACTGTAATACAAAACATTTGTATTCTTTAAGCCACCAAGTTTGTGGCAATTTGTTAGCACAGTAACAGAAAACGAACACACTTTTCTACTCCTATACAGAAACATTCCTTACGCTTTCTTCCTTGTGCTTCTTGCCTCCATCATCCCTGCAGGATGAAATGCTTGCCACTCCTGCTGATAACAGCTTAAACTCCACCTCTTCAATGGAGTCATCCCCCAATCCCTCCAGTTGAAAGTAAATACTTTCTTCTCTGTCCAGCTATCATGCTTTGCCCATAGCTTTGCACTTTCGATCTGGTGTATAATCACTATTTATTTGTCACTGATTTCCACTGTGCTGTTATGTGCACGAAGTCTGATACATAAATCACACATAAATGATATGCAGTAGTTAAAAAGCAACACTTCAAGGAAACAACTAGGTTTTTTTTCTTCTTTTAACCACTGGGTCACTGCAGGTGGCAGAGAACATCTGAAAAAGCAGGCCAGAGATGATAATAGAGTTTTTTTTTTTTTTTTTTTTTTTTTTTTTTTTTTTTACATTTAGTATTGAATGTGGTCAACATTAAAGTTGTTATCTTTACCTTAAAAGTCTGTACTGTCTATGAAGTCTTTCATGATGCATACTAATTGCATAGTCAGTCCATGCCATGCTTCCCAGCTAAGAGAACACTCATTTTCTTTTCAGGTATCTACCTTTTCCTCATATGATTTAAGAGACTTCATCCCCTGTTCCTAGGATAGAGTCAATAAGTCTAAGCTAATTATAGTAATCCCATTCCTGTTGCTATTAATTGGTTTAGAAATGACCAGAGAAAGTTGAAACAGAATTGTCCTTATAAAATGACACTGCAGGAGGCATCAGACTACCTAACTTCAAACTATACTCTAAAGCTGCAATAAACAAAACAGCATTCTACTGGTGCAAGAACAGACACATAGACCAACGGAACAGAATACAGAACCCAGAAATAAAGCTGCACACCTACCACTATCTGATCTTCAACCAAATTGACAAAAATAAGCAATGGGGAAAGAACTCCCTATTCAATAAATGGTGCTGGGGATAGCTGGACCCCAGCAGAAGAATGAAACTGGACCCTTTCCTTTCACCATATACAAACTAACTCAAGATGGATTAAAGATTTACATATAAGACCTCAATCTATATTTTATAGATTCTATATTCTAGAATTGTAGAAGGAAACCTAGGAAACACCATTCTGGACATCAGCCTTAGGAAAGAATTTCTGACTAAGGTCTCAAAATTGCAACAAAACAAAAAATTGACAAGTGGGACCTAGTTAAACAAAAGAGCTTCTGAACAACAAAAGAAATTATCAACAGAATAAATAGATAACTTATAGAATGGGAGAAAATATTCATAAACTGTGCAGCCAACAAAGGTCCAATATACAGAATCTATAAGGAATTTAAACAATGTAACAGGTGAAAAACAACCCCATTAAAAAGTGGACAAAAGACATGAATATTTCTGTAAAAAAGAAGACATACAAATATGAAAAAACGGTCAACACCACTAATCATTAGAGAAATGCAAATCAAAACCACAATGAGATTTCATCTCACACCTATTGGAATGGCTATTACTAAAAAGTCAAAAAAATAATAGATACTGGTAAGGCTGTGGAGAAAAAGGAATGCTCATACACTGTTGATGGGAATGTAAATTAGTTCAACCACTATGGAAAACAGTTTGGAGATTTCTTGAAGAACTTAAAACAGAACTACCATTCAACCCAGGAATCCCATTATTGAGTATATATCCAAAAGAAAACAAATTCTACCAAAAGACACGCACACTCGTATGTTCATCACAGCGCTATTCACAACAGCAGGGAACCAACCTAGATGCCCATCAACAGTGGATTGAATAAAGAAAATGTGATATATATACACCATGGAATACTATCTAGCCATAGAAAAGGATGAGATGATGTCCTCTGCAGCAACATGGATGGAGCTGAAGGCCATTATCCTAAGCAAATTAACACCAGAACAGAAAACCAAATGTCACATGTTCTTATTAGTGGGAGCTAAATATTGAGTACATAAAGCTGGCAATAATAGACACTAGAGACTAATATGGGGGAGGGAGGGAGCAAAGGCTGAAAAACTAACTGTTGCGTATTATGTTCAGTATCTGGGTGACAGGATCATCTGTATCACAAACCTCAGCATCACATGATATACCCATGTAACACACTTGCACATGTGCCCCCATATCTAAATAAAAGTTGAAACTATTTAAAAAAGAAAGAAAATAACACTGCAGAGGGCACTAAATCTCCTTAGGCTAAATACAATTTTAATGGAAGGGAGGAGATTCTCTTTAAGGCCATGATCATATATTAGGTAAAAGCAGAGTTTTTTTTTTTTTTTTTTTTAAGTCAGTGAGGTCAACAGGGATCTTAATTTACTTCTCATGCTTTGCTTAGACAAGATAATGCACTTAGTACTGCTTGGTTGGTCTCAAATGCTTGGCTGCCTTTCAAAGAGCTTTTGATTTGGGGAAGGGATAGGACAGGGCATTCCCAGGCAGTCTTATCAGTACCAGACAGTACTCAGACTGCAGCCTCCATTATGGGAGTGTTCTTTCGTGAAACCTTTGAAAGGCTGGATCTGCTTACAGAACCATTCACTGTGGGGTCCCAGAAGTCACCGTGCAGGGATGGTTGAGCATCCCTAAGTGCACACTGGTCATTAAGCAGGAGCCTTTTACTCTTAACCATTTCCAATCCAAGACATAGTTAATAGATCCAGGGAGAGTTACAACATCATGTGGATGGGATGATGAGAGGAGGTTACCTGGAGGAAGTAGGTCTTTTTATCCATTAATTTGCTCATGAACTCAGGCTTTCTCAACATTGGTTCCTCACCTGAACCATAGTACACAGAAATTGATTTGAATGACTATCTTCTCAATTCTTCCAAGAATGGTACATAGCTAGTGCCATTCATGAAGCATAGTAGAAAAGTTAATTCACATAGTGAATAAATGGGACATTAAGGCTTAATTCTTTCATGGACTATAGTTCATTTATTCAGTATATTTACTGAGCGCCTACTTTGTAGCAGGCATTCTTTTTTTTTTTTTTTTTTTTTTTTTTTTTGAGACGGAGTCTTGCTCCGTCGCCCAGGCTGGAGTGCAGTGGGCGGATCTCAGCTCACTGCAAGCTCCGCCTCCCGGGTTTATGCCGTTCTCCTGCCTCAGCCTCCCGAGCAGCTGGGACTACAGGCGCCTGCCACCTCGCCCGGCTAGTTTTTTTTTTTTTTTGTATTTTTTTAGTAGAGACGGGGTTTCACTGGGTTAGCCAGGATGGTCTCGATCTCCTGACCTCGTGATCCGCCCGCCTCGGCCTCCCAAAGTGCTGGGATTACAGGCTTGAGCCACCACGCCCGGCCAGCAGGCATTCTTATAGGTACTGGTTATACGGTTGTGAAAAAATGAAGTCCCTGCCTTCATGGAGCTTATATTTTAGTGAAGAATTCAGATTCAGAATAAACATAATATCTATGTTATATGGATCTTAAAGAAAAGATGGGATTTGCATAGTAGAAGAAAAGGGGAGGTCATTTAACATGGTCTGGGAAGGCCAGGCCATATGGAAATGGATCTTGGATCCTGCTGCTTCCTGCTCCTTCCTGCAATGAGAAGGGCTGAAAGGGCAGGCTCTTAACCAGCTCTGACCACTGAAGTGCGTAATTCCTAAGCACATGCCTTTTTGTTTATGGGGTCATGGTCAGATTGCACTTTTTGGGACAAATAATCCTGAAGTTAGGTGTCACCTCAGATGGGACTAGGGATTTGGTGACAAGGCTGGGGATCTTGACCCACAGGAAGAGTGACACCTACCTACATGGTGTGAGTTAGGGCTCCTGAAGGGGTTCTTTGGTCCATCGATTATTTTCCCAAGGCCTTTTATGGTGCTCCAAATGCTGCCGTTACTTTTTTGGTTTAAGATAGAAGTTCCCAAACTTGTCCAGGCGCAGTGCCTCACACCTGTAATCCAAGCAGTTTGGAATGCTGAGGTGGGAGGATTCTTTGAGCCTAAGAGTTTGAGATTGGCCTGGGGAACAGAGGTGAGACCCCTTCTCTCCAAAAATAAAAATAAAAAATTAGCCAGGCATGGTGGTGCATGTCTGTAGTGCAAGCTACTTGGGAGGCTGAGGTGGGAGGATCACTTAAGTCTGGGAAGTGGAGGCTGCAGTGAGCTATGATTTTGCCACTGCACTCCAGCCTGGGCAGCAGAGCGAGATCCTATCTCATTAAAAAAAAAAAAAAGAAAAGAAAATAAGTTCCCAAACTTTTTTTTATTTTACAGCACATTTAGTGTCTTAATACTTCTTTCATGAAACAAGCCAAAATAAATATCTAACTCTTTTGTTTACTAAGTAAGTCCAAATAACTTAATAGTAGTATTTGTTTAGGGTCTGACAGATGTGTCTGGGCTTCCCTTGAAAAAATTTAAAATGTCCTGCAGTGCCCCTGTGAGTTCACTAAGGAACACTTAGCATATGTTTGTCATTATGAACTTAAGGCATAGAATGTCCCTAAGATATAAAGGTTCTTCACAGGGGTAACTCATTATCAACCTTGAATGCCATATGCATCCATAAGGTTTGTTATGGAGTGGTCTTAGCCTAAACAGATGGGACACAGAGTGACTGTGTTGATGGAAGAAAAAAGTTTAAAGGCTAGACTCTAAAGTGCTTGTGGTCATCAGATAAACCTGTGAAGGGAAAAGGCTGCAAACCAGAAGGAGAAAGACAAAGGTACTGGGAGCCCTGTGTGGGGAGCCCTTAGAGCCATATGAAGTGAGAAAAAAGGGTAGACGATGAAGTGAATGCGAGTTAGCTACACCCTGTGGGGTCTGTAGCCCCCAGCATGTACCCATTCAAGTCAGAGCCTCTCCCTGGTGTGAGAGGCCATACCGAAGGACTGGCTCACTCTCTTTAGTTGGACCAGCACACTGATATTCCTGGTGTTCCAAAGGTGCCCCCCATTCTTTGCCCTACCTGCTCCACCTCCTAAGTGAGCTTCCGGGATGGGCAGGACAGACCATCTCGGTATCCCACTCACTTTGTTTCTGTACACAAACATTTTCTAGACTCTACCTTGAGCCAGGTGCTCAGGTGCTAAGGATGAACGAAGCACAGTCTCTGTTGATTTGCTTGGAGTGGAATCTCAACGTATACCTGGATGACCTTCAGACTCCCCTAGTCTCTTTTCCTCTTGGCTGGGGGAGTTTCCGGTTTATCATGCTTTAGGGAAATATGGGTCTTTTGACTAGCTCTGTTCCACACAGTGCCTTCGTACTTTGACAATTCATTTCATTTCCCTGATTCACAGTGCAGGAAGAAACTGAGTGAGAACTATAAAATACCTAAGACTCTAAAATGACAATGATTGCAAGATGCATCCAATATTTATATATCCCCAATGAAGAAAAAAATACTGCCAATGATAGTTGTAAGATCTCGCTGATTTTAAGGTATATCTTGTTTTTAGAAATGTTGAAATGTGAAAGACAGGTGCGTCTTAGAATAAACTATGGTAACATTGAGTAAGCATCTATGATGGTTAGGCATTGGGGTTAGGCACTATTTATGTTATCTCAGTCAACCTCTACCTTCTATATCCCTAATGATCAATATCTGCATAACTAAGACATATTCTATTTTTTGCTACATCACCAATAGACTGACCTCTTAGTTTAGGTTTTTCCTAAAGCAGAGCCCAAGTCAAGGACTTACAGAGGAAGGTAGGTATTTGTGAGGAGATCCCAGCAAGCAGGTGTGAGGAGATAGGGAGAATGCACAAGGAAAAGGAAACAGTCAATCAAGGGTGCATTGTCAAGGTCACTGCTTTAGGCTAAAGGGGCTCAACTCTGCAGGGACCATTGAAGCCTCCAGAATTGTCCACCCATAGGAGGGAAGGTTGGGGCATTTGCCTAATGGCTCCTGTTCTTCTTTGGTTGAGAATTGTCCTTGGGGGCTTTGACTACTCTCTCTTTCTGGCTGAACATGAGTGTGGGCTGAGTGGGCTCCTGTGCTTTTCGAGAAAGTCTTGTGGTGGAAGAACAGAGGCAGGGTCCACTCGAAGTGATGCTATTCATCACAGCTGCAGGTGTGGGTGAGGGGATGAGATGCAGGGCAACAAGGGCATCTGCCGCACTCATGAGAAAACACGGGGGGGCTTAAACTTCTCCTTGTGCCTGGGCTAGTTATTGGGATACATTTCTATCACTTGCAACCTCGAGTTTTGATGGACCCAATCGTTTGATGAGTCAGAGGACTTCGGATCCCCAGTTTTAGTCTTGCCTCTGTGTGGTCTTGGGTAGGAATAATCACTTCCCTGGGCCTCAGCTTTCCTCTGCTGAATGAGGGAGGTGGACTTCAGGACTTCACGGGTTCTGAGGGGTCCCTTGGTCAATATTCTATCACTTGACCCCAAGTTTCTATTGGCCGTGACTATACTGATGATGAGTTTCAGCATCAGCTACCTTGCTACCCACCCTTTTCTCTTCTTAAATAGCTCCTTGAAGGCTACACAGACAGTAAGGGGTGAGACTAGGAGTTACATGCAGGTTTGTCTGACTACACCAGATGACCCTGGTTCCACTTAGTAACACAGAACTTAAATCAAATTTTCATCGTTCTCGAATCCATTCATTCATTTAATGAAATTTTACCGAGTGCCTACCCTGTGTCAGCTACCATGCTAGACTCTGGTATATGGCAGCAAAAGACAAAGTTCTTGTTCTTTTGGAATTTATATTCTAGTGGAGAGGGACATATAATAAGCAATTGGACAATTAAGTACTGAGGAGAAGGTATCAGAATAAGAATGAAGAATAAGGCAGGGTAAGGAGATAGAAAGTGGTGGAGTGCTATTTTGTATAAGATGCAGCCTGGTGGCCAGCAAGGTCTTTGCCTATGGCCTTCATTTGTATGGCAGATGTCTGAATGCCAACCTCTGAAGGTTGACAACACTTCCCTAATCCCTCCCACTGCTCCCCTCCATTTCTAGCTGGATCCTTGCGTGGAAGGTTGTATTTTCCAAAGATGGCTATAACAGTATCTTCTACTCCACATGCTCCTCTTAGAATGTGGCTTTGATGCACCTCACCTCAAGAGGTGGGACCTCTGCTCCCTCACTTTAAATATGGGTGGGTTTCTGACATTGAAAGAAGTATTATTTTGTGACTTCTGAGGCTAAGTCATAAAAAGTGATGCAACAAGCAGAGAATTGAACAGATATTTGCACACCTGTATTCATAGCAGTATTATTCACAATAGTCAACAGGTGGAAGCACCCCAAATGTCCATCAACAGATGAATAAAGAAAATATGGCATATACACACAATGGAATACTATTCAGCCTTCAAAAGGATATTCTGTCACGTGCTGCAGCATGGGTGAACCTCAGGGACCTTGTGCTGGATGAAGTGGACCAGTCACAGACAGACAGATGCTGCATGATTCCGCTTCTATGAAGTATCTAAAATAGTCAAATACATACAAACAGAAAGTAGAACAGTGGTTTCCAGGGGCTTGGGAGAGAGGAAAATGGGGAGTTGTTGTTTAATGGGCATAGAGTTTCAGTTTTGCAAGATGTAAAATTTCTGGAGATTGGATGCCTAACAATGTCAATGTACATAACACTAGTGAATCATACACTAAAACATGGTTAAGATGGAAGATTTTGTGTTACTTTTTTTTTTTTTTTTGAGGTGGAGTCTCACTCTGTCACCCAGCCTAGAGTGCAGAGGCATGATCTCAGCTCACTGCAGCTTCTGCCTCCTGGGTTCAAGCGATTCACCTGCATCAGCCTCCTGTGTAGCTGGGATTACAGGCGTCCACCACCATGCCCGGCTAGTTTTTGTATTTTTAGTAGAGATGGGCTTTCACCATGTTGGTCAGGCTGGCCTTGAACTGCTGACCTCAGGTGATCTGCCCACCTCAGCCTCCTAAAGTGCTGGGATTATAGACATGAGCCACCATGCCCAGATAATGTTACATGATTTTAACCACATTAAAAAGAAAAAGGTGATACAACTTCCACTTTGCTTGCTGTAAAACCTGCACTTGAGTCCTGTGCCACCATGAAAGTGGTCCAACCACCCTGAGGCTGCCATGCTAGGAGGAAGCCCAACTCACCTGTGCAGAGAGACCACAGGAAGCAGCCCTGACATCACAGGAATAAAGAGATGTATGGCCAGCCTCCAGCTTCTCCAGCTACCACCTGACTACAATCTCATTAGAAACCCTGAACCAGAACGACCCAGCTAAGTTCTTTCCAAATTCCTGATCCACAGAAACCTTGAGAGACAGTAAAAGTAATTGTTCCTTGATGCTACTAAATTTTGTCATAATTTGTTCCATGGCAATAGCTAACTGGACACCTTGTCTCCGTCTCTCAGGTCAATTCTGACCACAGGGAGAAAGGATTTAAGTAGCTCTAGCCTATCACTGTGCAGTGGCTGATGGTCTGGCCCTGTAGATGCAAAGCTCCTTGAAAGAAGAGCTCTATGTCATCACTGTAGTAGTTGTGGCCTTATCCTCCAGGAGTGCTTTCTATATTTCATTCTACAAATATTTACTAAGTGCCTAATAGTCTTCATTGAGCTCTAGCACAGTCCACAGTCTCTAGAATATATTAAGCATATAAGACATGCTCCTTGATTTCAAGGAATGTAATTTAATGGAAGAAACAAACATATAAGCAAATAATTCTTCCTAATTAATTCTTTTCTTTCATTGAAACACAATTAACACCGGGGCATAATTTAGCCTGGAGGAGAGTCAGACAGGGACCTCTGAGACAGTGACATGTAAGTTGCAACTAGAAGGATGAGAAGGCATTAGTAATATGCTTGATAAATGTGTTTACCTTGGCTTGCTCTAAGCTGTGGGTGTGGTCCAGGTCTGCTCCACAGGTCTCTCATCCTGTTTGAACTAGTGCTACCAGGGCAGACATTTCTCATGGTGCTGGCGGAAGCCCAAGAGGGCAAGCCCAACTGCGCAAACATATCACAGGCCTCTGCCTATCATGCCTACTAACATCCCATAGGACCAAGAAAGGCACGTGGCAGAGCTCATCATCAACGGGGTAGCCGAGGACACTCCTCTCATAGAGATCAGAGTAAGGGGTATGTCTACCCACTTTTTGGGGACAATCCTCTACAGCGGTCACATGTCCTATATCCTCAGCTGTTAAGACCTTTGCCTGGGCTCCTGCTTTTTAATCTATGCTATTGCTTTTGTAGATTGTGCTGACAACCACCAGGCTGTTCTCCCAGGCACTTCTAGCTGGGTCATGCCCCCTTGCCTGCTCCCTGCAGCCCTCCACGTTGGCCCATGCCAATGCCTTGTTTGAGTCTCCATCCTTGTCTGTCTGCTCCATTTCACAACACTTAACTCTCTGTGCCAGCCGTATCCAGCTACGACAAGAAAATCTGATAAAAATGTAAGGTGCTGGCAAAAATCATTTTATGGAAATTCATTAAAAAATCATCTAAGCTATTACAGTATTGAAGAATTGAATTGGAGCAGGATCATAAAACTCACTTATAGGGATGCCATGAAAATTAGCTAGTCAGTGTTCATGGTTTGAACATAAAATGAAAATTGTTATTGATTTACATATAATGTCTTTGTTGGGTCTTCCAAAAGCCTCCTCAGCTAATATATAACAGAAATGGGGAAACCAAATGTTAAGTTTAGGACCCAACCATCTTGCCTTTAGTTTTGTTTGTTTTTGTTTTGCCAGTGGTGGTAAAGATAGCAACCCTCCTCTCAGAAGAGAGCTGGCTCTGGACCTAGACATCATGAAGAACTGCAGTGTGGATTGCAAAACACCATCGCATTCATAAGTCATGGCTCATTAGATTTTTGGTGAAAAACTTCAAGGGGCATCTGTTTTCTCTCCTCTGTTCTTGCCCTACCCCTCATCACCAGGAGAGACTGTTTTATAGTAAATTATGGCCAGTTCTCCAGGCTGACTATTCAGGGCCTGCTTGACTTGGCAACCACTTTCCTCTTGCCAATGGGCATTCCTTCATTTCACAGCTTCTTAGCCCTAGCTGCTGAGAGTAGAGAAGTGGAAATGAAGAGGTGGGACTCAAGCCAGTTCATTATGCATCTTGTTGGTGGTGCTAGTAAGGGCTTGGTGGGGAAAGGAGACTGGAACTTTCCCCAGGCAAGGGAGGAGGGCTCCCGTGGCTGCCGTTCAACCCTGCATCCTAGTGTAGGGGGGAAACCTCCTTCCCCTCAAGCCTGTCTTAGCAAGGCCAATTGCGAAGGGCTTTTTCATGGGCTTTGGCTGTGTTCAGAGTCAGATGACATTGTGGTGTAATGATAATGGTCCTAATCACAAGAGGATGTTCTCAGTGAGTGGGCACCAGGCACCATACAAAGTGAATTATTTCACTCAATCCCCACAAAGACTCTAGAGTTGGGAACTATTATGGTCCTCCCTTTAAGAGGAAGGGGACGAACTTGCCCAAGGTCATGCCTCAGAGCAGCAGTAGAAACTGTGGAGAAGGAGCAAGCTGTTTGTTCTCCTGTCATCTCCCTGGCCCACCCCATGGACACACCTTCCTGTTCACAGACCTCTTCCTCTTCTAGAGGCACTGAAGCATGTGTGGATGTCTCTGTCATACTCTCCTTCACCTTGGTGGAGGGATTCACCAGAGCTCCTGTCCAGCCCACTCCCTACCTGCTTGTGTGTGTGATTTCCATGTGTGCATTGTGGGAGCTGCCTACACAGCAGAGCCTCTGCCCAGCCTCGGGTCCTCTTCCGAGTTTTCAGGCAACTAAAGGTCCACGGGCGGTTGGTCACACTGACTTTGGATCCAGACTGCCTGGGTTCTAATCCTGCTTCTATCACTTATCAACTCTGTGACCTTGGGAAGTCACTTAACTTCTCTACGCCTCAGTTACTTGAGGCTAACAATTGTGCTTACTGCCTAGAGCTGCTGTCGGGGTCCAGTGAGATCATGTGTGTACAGCGCCATCAATCACATGGTAAGTGCTCAGAAAACACGAGCTATTATTGTGGAGGATCATAGAAAAGCCTGGGCTTGGAGAAATTTAGGGGTCTTCAACAACTCTGCACTGTTCTGGGTTCGGCTGCACCATCAATTTTCCGGCACATTACAGATTAAGTAGGCTTTGGTGCACTGACCTAAGAGCCTCATCACCATTTGTATTATATAAAATGTACTCTGTGTTCCAATCAGCTGACTTTCCAAAGAACCTTTGGACAAGTTACTGAAAGAGCTGAGTAGACTGGAGACAGAACAGAAGAGGTGCTCATTTCCTATACCAGGGATGAGGTTAGAAAGAGTCCCTGCTTACACTGAGAAGGGGCTTCTCAGCCCATTGTCAATACCATAATAGTGGGTGCCACATGGGTTTAAGGAACATGAAGGAAGGGATATCAGTTCCTGGGATAGCACCCACTGGGCAGGAACACCAAACTGTGCTTGAGTTGTTTGCTCAGCTGTATTTCAGAGGCTGTACTCTACCTTGGTTACAGAAAGGGTAAGTCTCTGCTCCTATCCATTTTAAACACTGGCCATTGGCCAAGTTAAGTGGTATAATAGTGCATTGGGGAGTCCTCTATAGATACTGAGAGCAAGTCTTTTGGAATTAGGGAGGCCTGGGTCAAAGCCCAGGCTCTACCACTCTACCAGGCTATGTGATTTAAGAGCCTTCACTTCCGCTTTTGTAAAACACAGATAAGAGTCGTACCCAACTCTCAGGTTGTTAAAATGAGATAATGAATATAAATCACTTTAAGCACAGTGTCTGATATGCAGCAAGTACTTAAGTTACTGCAGCTTTTATTCTTTCACTTTTTGCCTCAGGTTGCAAGGTCTCTGCTGATAGGACTTTTGGGAGAGAGGAACTGGGGAACGGACTGGGGAAGACAGGCAAAGGAATCCCTGCTCAGCCACCCTGCCCATTACTGTAGTCCCTGTGATCAGTGATGTGAAGCTACCGCAAATATAGCGAATGACTGAAAATAGAAGGTTATCTTTCAACTGCAGCCAGGTGGTTTTTAATACAGACACATGGCTGATAAGAGCTTAACAAGTTTCTGGGTTTATTACCAAACTCAGATCATTGTTTTTGCATTTTGCATTGGAATGTATGCACCATTGGTGGATATGTGTTCTCCAAATTAGGGAAATATAGATATGACCAGTGATCTCTCCAATTCTGAAGTAGTGAACAGATAGTTGTGCTGTGTGTTCAGTAAACTCTATAGTATAGCATTGTCACAGTAATAAAGAAGTCGCTATTCCAGCAAAATAATCCAAACCCAGAAAGTTAATCCAACTCATTTAATAATATGCACCCTAGTTGTTGTGCTGTATGGCAGTGAAACAAAATTGATAAACTATTTACAAATATGACCATATTTTCCTTAGTTCCTCCATTGAACAGTCATATTATCAGCCATTCTCTTTGCTGGTTGTTCAGTGTGTTCATGGTCAGTATCACTGTTGACACAATTCCCCCATCCAAGCCATGCCTTCTGCTACCTACTGCCCTTCTTCTTTTCCCTCCAGGGCATTCTTTTTCCCCAGGCACCATAGATCCTTTAGTCTCAGCAGCCCACCTAGCTCAGCTATCTGGGTGTTGGGGAGCTCAAGTTTGCAGAAAATGGTCTTAAAATTAGCTAGAGTGGGCATCATGCTGGGAGTCAAAGGAAAAGTGGGAATGGGCCATGAAGGGAGGTCTAGAGTGCTGGCTTCCTGTGCCTGACAGTCTTGGGGTAAAGGAATGATGCATTAGTATCAAGAGAAAAAAGAAAAGGGAGATGTAACTCAGGAAATCTATTTTCTCTAGAGACTGAGGAGCCTTGAAATGAGCTCAGCAGATTTACGCTTAATGTCTCTATCTAAACTTTGGTTTTCTCATCTGCAGAGGAAGGACAATCTCTACCTCATAGCATTGTTGCAAGAATGAAATTAGAGAATGTGTAAATCACCCCACACAGTGACTGGCATGTGGTAAATGCCAATGATTGGCATCTATTTTTTAAAATAATGTGCTCTTGTCCTGCCGAATAGGGTATATAAACTCCTCAGTGGAAACTGAGACACTGGCTAGAAAGAAACAATAAAATTATATCACTTTCTTACCTTGATAAAAGAAAGATACGTAGAACATATTCCCTTACAGCTGAATTTCAAAATAAACTTCCAATCCATGGGCTCTTTTCCCTGTTCCTGGAAAAATTATATCCTGAGCATGCTCATGTGCTTACCAAATTACTCATTAATGAATGCTCTACTTATTGCATAGAGTCAGTTAAATGATATTACGTTTTAGTTAAATTTGATAGCTTGGAGTAATTTTGGGGGGGCCTGTCATTACCCTCTTTCATTGTTTCTGCAGGTGAGTCAGCTTTGAGGTGAGAGACAGGTGGCTTCTCTGCTATATGTAAACAAGTGACTCTCAAACATGTGCATCAGAATCACCTGGAGAGCTTATTGAACCACAGGACGGCAGAGTCCACCCCTGACAGATTCTGGGGCCTGCATTTTGAGCAGCTCTGACTTAAACCAACACTGATTTTTCTGCACTTTCAGCTGTGGCAGTGATGGGACTGGCAGCTCCCTGCTTGGCTTGACAACCTTTGTAGGTTTCTTTAGTTGGTTAAGCAGCAGTTTATAGCTACTTTATGTTAAGAGCAATACTTTTTCTGCCCCAAGGAAAGTTACTAACCTGGGAAGAGTGCAGAAAATAATGGGCCATTGACCATATTTAGGCAGCACACTCCAAAAATAGGTGTCTGTGTTCCACACTGATTAAGAGCTTGGGCTTTGGAGTTGGGAAGGCAAGCAATGAGACTTCTTTGCCATTTCTCTAGCTGTGCGGCTCTCTAAATTTTGTTTTCTTGTCTGTAGAATGGGCAAAATATACTTTCTTGACAGGTTTCAAGAAGGTAAAGCACATAAAGTGCTCAATAAGTGTTAGCAACTTTTTCCAAGGGGATGTGAAAGCCCAATGATGCCTAAGACTGTGAGTGCCACTGTTCATATATACTCATTAGAATCCACTAGAACGTCTGAGCACAAAGTTCGTCCTTTTGAGGTCTAAGTCAGCCCAGGTAGAGAGGGATTTCTAAAAAGTTTCTCACAAAGTGTTATTCAGCCTTTTCTAGAAAGTTCAGACTGAAGAGCTTTATACTCTAAAATATAAAGAAAACAACCCCATCAACGAGCTGCCAGTAGAACTGTGCATGCTGTTCAAGTTAATTCACAGTTAATTAAAACATGAACAACTTCGGCTTGTTTAGAACATGGTACAATGCAAGAGCTGGATGGATCTTAGAGATCATCTGGTTCAATCCTTTTATTTTACAGATACAAAAATCTGTGGGGCTGAGAAATTAAGTGAATAATTTGCCTGAAGGTACACAACCACAAATTTAATTTCTACTGGACTTGCTGGGTAAATGCTCTCAGAAAGAATGGCTTATGGACGATTCTAAAACCACAATCATTTCAGTCTTCTGTGACATGTAATTGATTTACATTCAAACAGCCTGGGTAGAAGGTAAATTCATTTAGTTTCCTAGGGTTATTATAAAACAAATTTATCTTGAGGCATTCATCAGGAAGTTACATGAAATGAAGCTGGTCATTTTATTGAGTGTATGATAGAAATTGTTTTATAGTCACACAATGCAATTGGAAGCATATGCTTTGAAAAACTTCGGGTGAATATGATCATGGTGATATTCTATGATGTGGCAATAGTTGTGGCAATAATGGGGCTGGCAGCTCCATTATTGAAGCTTCAATTGTCCCATTTTTCTATGTGTAGAAGCAGACCCTGACTGTTTTCTGAGAAAAATCTTGACCCTTTCTCCAAGTACTGTTTTTTTTTTTTTTTTCTTTTTGCAGAGGCACAGTGACTTTCTATATAGATTTCAGTTACTTTTTGGTGAAAAGAATTTAAACTCATTTTCTACATGATTGGTTAAAGTATAAGGATTTGTACTCCATATTCTTGAGATCTTAGCCTCCAGCCTTCAGCTGCCAAACGTCTATGAAAAGCTTTGTTATGAGAAATATATATGAAACTTTGCCCGAAAAGTGTGTAGTTCATTCATTACTTTAGAAATTCTAATAGTGACAATAATAATAGTTAGAAATTAAGTATTTACTATATGCCAGTTACTGAGTCTAGCCCTTATGTGCTTTATTTCTTTTAATCCTCGCAACTGGTGTTTCACCAACTTTGCATGCATCAAATCACAAGAGGGCTTGTTAAAACACAAATTGCTTTGCCCCATCCTTAGGGTTTCTGATTCAGTAGCTGCCTGAGAGTGCATGTCTAATAAATTTCTAGGTGATGCTGATGCTGCTGGTCTGAGAAGTACTGTTTACTACAAACCCAGGAGGTAAGCATTTTAATCTGTATTTTGCAGATGAAGAAACAGGTTAAGGTTGTATCACTTACTGAACACACAGCTAATAAGATGGTAGAGTTGAGATTTGAAAATTTGCTTCTTTGATTCCAAAGTCTATAGTCAATTTCTGTGCTAGGTGGTTTTGCAATAAAACATTCTGGGCAGAATAGTAATAGTAACATTTTATAGCTTAGGAATAGAGTAGGACTCTATTACTCCTAACACTGGGCTCCAAATATATTAAAGCATATAGATGTCATGAGATGGTACCAATCAATGCCAGAGTGTGGGATAAAGTAACACAGCCCTTAAAAGGGACTTTATCATGAAGGTAGAAATAGGCAGGTGAGCAGCTCCCTGACACCAAGGGGAGCTATGGGACAAAGGGGAGCCTTGGTTCCGGGACTGCAAAGTGTCCAGCAGTGGAATTTATCTTCACCACACAATCTGGTGAGGGCTTTCTCCTGGGAGAATTGGCTCTGTGTATGTAAATTTAAAGAGCCCTTGCCCTTAAGAGAGCTGTGCTTTCTGGGAAGTCTGCAATTGAGCGTTAATAGGGAAGAAATGGCTCTTATGCCACAGAGCTCTGACTTTCTGTTTGAGGCAGCAGCGATCCAAGCACTGTGGGCTATAGGTAGCATTGAAGAAGGGGGCGGGTTGGAAGTCAGCAAGAAGCACGTCTGGGTAACATACTTGTCATCGCGTGGTTGCCTAGGCAGTGGGCCCCTGTTGTATCAGTGAGGAAAACTCTTGACATGTAACTGAGGTAAGATTTTGAATCTTGATGAGCAACCTTATTGCCTCCAGTTAAACTATATGAATTAAAACAGCATTCCATACCCACTTCTGTAGAATGCTCTATCAGATGCCAGTGGTGACCTTCCAATTTTACCAACTAAACCTGATTCACTGGCAGTGACCGCAGAAAGTTTTTGAGGCAATTAGGTTAGGAGTATGAGCTGGGATAGAAGGCCCCTCTTTACTAGCAGCTAGAAAGAAGAGGATTGACTTGTGGATGTGTCTCTGGAGATTCTAAAACATACGCAGGGGAGGGGAATCCTCCACTTGCTGATGATCTGACAGGCCAAGCCTCAGCGACATTGTGTTTCCGGGCGTCAATGTGAGTAATTTTGTGCCTATTTATACTCTCAGTTTGATGAAAACTTCAATGCAGCAGCCACATAAGATTTAATCCATGAATCAGTGCCAGCACTCTGGCCTCTTAACTCTGCTTTGGTGTTGGTGTCTCAGTGCTCTCTTGATGAGTGCTTCTTTATGAGTAGCTGTCTCCTGAGCAACCAGCGTGTTTCTATATGCGAACAGTCAATCTGAAGCCGGATCATACATCCTTCTTTGGTTCTCAGAAATCTGGGTCAGAGTTGTCATTCACAAATATCAATTGAGCAAGATCTTCTATTATACATTTTCTCATGTAAATTTTTTGAAAGAAGGGAGAGGGAGAATGTATAGAAATGGGAAAAAGGCAAGGTGGAAAAGAGGCAAGAAAAGGAGAAAGGAAGGCAATTTAGTCCATTTTACGGAAGACATCTATATAGAAAAGCTCAACAATGGAAATACCCCAATCCAACCTTGAGGTGACTGACCCTAAATCTGAAGTATAGATGTGGCCAGCAAAAGTCCAAGCTGTAACAAATTATTGTTTTGCAAAGTACGAGTCAGTGATGAGCACTGTAGAATTAACCAGAGCCAATGAGGTAATAACCATGATGATAGATTGTGGGGATTACTCTCCAAGCAAAGTAGATATGTGCTTTCTGTAATACTGATGTCCGAAAGAGCCAATGTTTCTTAGGGCAAATACACATAATAGCACCAAATCTGAATCATTGATTTTTTTGTAAACACAACGCTGTAAGCAAGCTATGGGCTTGCCAAAACTCAGCTTTAGGTGTGCTAGGAGTCAGGGGACACAAAATCCTGTTCTGGAACTAAGTTGGCAAGTAATTGTGATCCAAGGCAATGCATGTCATAGTTGTGTGTGTGTATGCAATTCTGCCTGCAGAATCCAGAATCTCTTCATAGAGGAATGAGTGTTTGAGTTTATTCTTGACAAATGAGGATCTTCAGGTGAAGCTGAACACAATAAACTATATAGAAAAGGCAAGCAGGTGTCAAAATGCCTGGTTGTCGGGAACTGCCTACTACAGGTCAAGCTTCAGAGAACTTTACTAGAACATGAGACTAAGCAGAAACATGTGTCCCAAACCCTGGTGCATCAGACTCTGAAAAGTTGTTTATAATGGTAGTCCATCTCTTGTCACCTCCAATTAGTTGTTCATCTTGTTTCGTAAGCCTGAAGCCTCCTGTATAGCCTTCCTTACTGACAACCCCCTTAAGTTATCTTACTACTAATTCTTTATTGGTTGAGTAGTTTGAGTTATAATCAACAAACAGATGTTAATTTAAATGTATTATGGTTCATCCAAGTATTAAAATGGGTTGGTCCCTGGGGTTTTGCAATGATTACTGCAGTTCAACCCTGGTCCATCTATCTTTTTGAATACTGCTAAGCAACTTTTATAATTCAGATACTTCTTTAAATAAATTTCCCTCACTATAGATGAATCAATTCTGTGATCTCCAGTCCTGGAGATGCGACTGAGACTTAGCTAATTAACAATACCGTTACTGAGCTGAGTCGCCTGTCCTGTGTCAGGCTCCCACGTAGAGGTACAGCCCCCGGAAGCACTAAGATCAGCTGTGGGCCAAGGGTGGGGGAGTATCAGAAGGGGCAGTTTGGCAAGGCTCACCACTTGAAAAGACTGATTACCACTTTCGTATACTGTTGTTAAGCATGGTAATGTTGAAATCTTCTGCTATACATCTTGTCTGAGAGTTTTATCGGTTAGATTACTTGAATACCTGACTGGAAAAAATGAGCCGGATTCCTAAGAATGAGGATTGTGTAGGTATAAGGACATACAAGACAATGCCCATTCACTGTGACAGCTTTCAAGGAAGATTTTCTTTGGCAATGGCAGTGATATTTACTCCAGAGGTTGACAATAGCAACTGCTCTAACATACTTATCTATAAATCCTAGTAAGCTATATTATCATCCACTAGGTGCCAGCCACGAGTGGTTAATCCTTTCAATGCTACAAGGTAGGTTTATATTATCCTCATTCTAGAGATGAGTAAGCAGGCTCAAAGTGGGAGAGGTTTAATGACTCACAAAAGGCCAGGCAAACAAGTGGGAGAGCCACTGTTCTGCCTACCTTCCAAAATCCTACTTTCCCCACTAGGGCTACATTCCCTAAATCCATAAACAGTAAACCTGCATTAAAGATACTTCAAGATTCAAGTCTACTTAAGATTATTCTTCTACTGTCTCTGCAAGCATCAGAAAGGTAATAATGCTTCCAGGAGACTGAATAAAAGCAAGAGGCAACTAGTACTACAGACATTTCCAAAGTAACACAAAATATATGATAAAGAGAGAAGAACAGTAAATATCATAATTTAAGAAAAATTTAAGACTGGTCTTTTAATTTTGCAGGATCTTTTAATCTCCCTCTTACCCTTTATTTTTAAACCAAAGACTCCAAGAACATTCTAGTTGGAAGCCCTCCAAAAGAAACCGTATTCTCTCATATACTGCTGATAAAAGTATAAATTGCTTAAAGTTTTCTAGGGGGCAACATGGCAGTAACAAAAGCTTTTAAAAACTGGCATACCCTCTTCACTAGCAATTCCACTTCAAAGTATTTATCTTCAGAAAATATGAACACATATGAGATTTATCAAGACAATGTTCTTTAAAGCACTTTATTAATGAAAGTTGGAAACCTAAAAATTCAACAGTAGTTTAATAAAATGTGGCACATACGATGGAATATCATGCAGCCATTAAGAGATGTAGAAATATACTTGATACAGCAAGACAGTCATGGTATTGTTGAGTGAAAAAAAGTTACAAAACAGTATGTACACTTTGATCCCATTAAAAAAATCTATAAATGCACAGAAAAGTCTGGAAGGCCATATACTTAAATAACAGTGGTTCTCCCTGGATGATGGAATTTTCAGTGATTTTTCTTTCTCACCAAATCTTTCTTCTTTTTGCCAACATGGCTATGACTTGTATTATAAAAAAGCATTAACAATTCTTTAAAAAGTGTCCTTTGAAGTAAGAACGAGAGCAGAACTTAGCAATCTAAGAGGCACAGGGATGTACACGTGGTTTCTGATACTGTTTTAACGGTTTGTTAAGGTGTTTTGATGTTAGTCACCAATTAAAAGGCACTGTGTTAAGTGAAAACGTGGACGGTGGTAGTGCTTAGATTAAGCAATCCATTCCTAGAAACCTTCCACAGCAAACAAGTACTGGCATTCTAAGCAATACTTCCCACTGTGTATATCCTTATACCTTCATACCCACTTGTAATATAGCCCAGAAGTTTCCCCTACATGGACAGGACAATGTTGTTGGTAACGGTTACAGAAGGCAGAGCGGATTTTTCAAGTGATGTCAGAGAATAGGCCTAAAGGTGAAATGCATGTTCTCTTAGTTCTATTGCAGTGGTTCTCAAGCTTTAGAGTGCAACAGTATTACTCAAATAGCTTTTACAACAGATTGCTGGGCTCCACTCTCAGAGTTTGATTCAGTAGGTCTCTGAAAAGGCTTAAAAATTTGCATTTTTCTTTCATTCAACAAATATTTATTGAGTTCATACTATGTCCTAGGTCTTGTGCTAAGAGTTGGGAATGTAACTGGCATAAAAAGAATTATAGTTTTTATCTCAGGGAACCTACATTCCAGAGTGATAGATATACACTAAAAAATAAATTATAAAAATAACTATAATTACAATGACTACTGCTAGAACACAATTAAGATTAGAAGACTCAGTTTTTGTCTTAAAATATTTAAAAAGCTGTCACATGGAAGACTAATTCTATGAGCCCTTGAAAACAAAAAAGTACAAATGAAGGTAGAAAGTTCTTGAAAATAATAATTAGCATTTTAAACAAGTCTCCAGGAGATGCCAATAGTGCCGGTCTGGGGTCTCGCACTTTGCAAATCACTGCTCTATTGAGTAGACTTTTTTTCTTTTTAGTTTTTCCTTGAGACAGAGTCTTACTCTATCGCCCAGGTTGGAGTACAGTGGCACAATCTTGGCTCACTGCAGCCTCTGCCTCTGGGGTTCGAATGATTCTCCTGCTTCAGCCTCCCGAGTAGCTGGAATTACAGGTGCATGCCACCACGCCTGGCTAATTTTTGTATTTTTAGTAGAGACAGGATTTCCCCATGTTGGCCAGGCTGGTCTCGAACTCCTGACCTCAGGTGATCCACTCGCCTCAGCCTCCAAAGTGCTGGGATTACAGGCATGAACCACTGCACCCAGCCCTGAGTAGACTTTCTAATGAGCATAATATGGGAGAAAAGGCATGGGTGGTTGTGGAACTCCCTCTCCAGCATTTGAGACTCACATGAGGTAAAAGCCACTTCATCTTATCCAGAGGTCCTGAGGTAAAGTTGGCTAGAGGCTAAGCTATGAAGCTCTCTCTCCATTACGGCACCTCATCGAGGCTTAAAGTGCTATATAGTAGGGCAATATTTCAAAATTTCAGGTGTTTGGGATATAGGGAAGGAATTTTTCCAGAATTCTGTCAGCATGGAGGTGAGTGGGGCCTCTATCGGTAAACAAGTCTGTGGGTTTTTGCCTTGCCCTCCATTGTCTTCTCTACTCCACAATTTACCACAGAAATGTTTTCCCAACACTAGCTTCCCAGTCTCACTTTGTTCTTTGTTCAGGGGGAGGATACCAAGAGACTACGAAGATGGCTCTACCCCACTGGTGATCCTGGCCTCAGGATTTATTTCCCATGTGACGCAGAGTGAGGAGGCACATTCCCATTTTTGAGACCCGATTTCTTGTAACATGAACTTTTCTGATTAGCACCATAAAAAGTTTTAACACCATGACCTTTTAGGTTAGATTACTTTGAGGAAAAAGGTAGACACAATCCAATCTTTTTTTTCCATTTGTAGAAGAGCCTACAATTATTTTAGTTTTTCATTCATATGTGCATGCTTTACATGTCACTATACTTTTAGATTAAGCCCAGTGGCACAGAACTTAAACAATTCTGAATTGCACCATGAATTAATAGGCTTTCCAAGCTTTTTCTTCCACGCCTAAGAAACTTCACAGGCCTTTACTTGAGTAAAAACTAAACTTGACGTTAAGCCAAAACCAAAATAAAACCCAAACAACCAAACCCCATTAAAATAAAAAGCAATAAACCTAAGAACAAGCACATATATTGTGGTAGTTCTGTGGTAGACAAATGTACCAGAAGCCTTTGAAGCTTAACATTATTGAGGGCTTCTGTACATTACTGGGTAATTAAAATCAACTTTCACTTGATGCAAAGCTGAAAGTTCTGAAAAATGATTTATACTGACTGTGGGAAGGTTAAACTTGGGGTCTGATTTAAAGAGGGTGGAGGATAGGACTGAGAAAGAGTAAACAGAGCCCAGATGTAAAAGAGGTATCTCCGGTACACAGCGATATGCAAGACCTATAGACTTGGTAGGTCAGAGTGCCACAGCGGCTAAGAAGGGGAAACTGGTATTTACAGGATGTGTTTACTATGTGCCAAGACTTTCCCTAAAAAGCACCTGAAATACAAGATAACATTTGCTATTTAATCTTCACAACCACTCTAGGGTGTCATAATTATTGTCCTCATTTTACTGGTAAGGAAAAGGCAGTTACACATCTGAGTTGAAGCTTAAAAAGCACAGTATGTGAGGAAGACTGGATTTGAACCCAGGACCATTTCACTCCATTGCCGATATTCTTTCCCCTGTATTACTATATTTCCCATAAACCTAATTTACAGTTGCTGTTTAAGTCAACCTGAAGTTTTGGTATGATCTTTCAAAGCCTAAATCTGGACTTATAGAACATAATAGATGGTACTCTAGGCTGCAGAACTTCCTTTCTCAAGGGAGAGAAAATTTCATTTACTTGGTTTTATAGAAAACTGACCAGCTTGAGCAGCTTTTGAGGGTTTAAGAATATGGCAATTCAGAGTGAGTCAAAACATCTTGTACAACTATAACACTGCTGCAGAAGAATTTGTCTCATGACACAGAAATAAAAGGGTAACAACTACTTTTAAAGTTGAGACTGTGAGTTAAATTGTCAACATGTTTACCAAGCTCTTATTAGGAGCTCTTAACACAAAATTTTAAAATGGTGTTTAAGTGTTCATTTTTTTTAAAGTACCAAAAAGTATCATTTTAATAGCTTAACATTCCCTCAATAAACGAACTATACTTCTGTACTTCATGCTTAAGTTAGAGTAAATTACTTTAGTTGACAGAATGTGCTATGCTGTCTTGGTTACACATCTCTTTATCTGGACCAGTTCTTCCCCAAACCATCTCCCACTCCCAAAATTGGAGTTATGTGACTCCCAAATACAGTACCCTGTATCTTCCCCATCACAACACTAATCCTATTATAGGACAATTGCTTGTTTAAGTTTCTGTATCCTTTAATGGTCTTTAAGCTCTGCGGGGGCAAGAATTGTGTGCATATTGTTCAGGATAATATCCCCAGTTGACCAGCACAGTATCTGGCCCTCAACAAATGTTTGTTGAATGAATGAATGAGAACAGAAATCTTACCATGGAAAAAATCTGCCAATTTGCTGATTTATAGCAATGGCCCAAACAGCAATTTTCTAGCTTCCAATGTGTCACTAATAATTTCATTAGTATGTGTTTCATAACCAGAGATCCTCATCAAGATAGCCTGTGTTCATTAATAAGTTTTCAATGTTTTAATAGTAAGCTCGGAGTGACCCAAAATTTATTTTGTTCGTATACAATTTATAATGTAGTTGCATCATTCCATATTTTTATACAAATTTGTTGTTCAATAAGAACAAATTCTCTTTACTGTACCACAGTATGTTATTAATGGATCCAATCCCGATTATGCATTAAATTGTGCCAATTGAATAATCTTAAAAACTTTGTTTAATGAAGTAAATTTGTCCTAGACTTTCTAGAACCTTAACAACAAATTTATCTGAGAAATATGGTATTGCTTTTCAAGAACTAGTTGTTCTTAAATTTAAAAGAAACCATTCTGTAGTGTTCAAAAAACCAAACAACTCTCAAAATAACCCATCAAAACATAGTATTGATTATTTGATTTCTGCTGGAAAACCAGGTAAACATAGTATAACTGCGTTTTTGTCTATGAAAGTATTCAGAAAATTCTACTTTTCACAAAAGAGGTTTATATCCTACAGCTCTTTTTAAGACCGAAAGTTTAAAATAAATTCTAATTTTATTCTTTGGCTATTAATTATACCTAATAAATGAGTCACTGATATCAATTCACAATAGATTTATTTTACATAAAAGAAAAAGCTTGCTGTTAATGAAAAATCCAGTAGAAAACAGTTCTGCTTTAAGTTGAGGCTCAAAAGTAGAAGCTGCTTATTAGTGAAACCTCAATAAAAAGAGAATTTTGTAAGAAAACATTCTTGGCATGAAAGCTCTAACATGAATTCTGTAATGAAATATTTACCATGCAACTTTATCGGCAGAAAGGCCGGTTTCTGATGGCTGCTATTTTCAGTCTCTTAACACATTAACATGGAAGATACTTAACCTGCTTTATTTAGAGTTAATTGTATATAAATACAATGTCATGATGGGTAACCTTTCCATAGTCCACCTATTTAATTGAGCAGTTCTAAGTAGGTAATTGGCACCTTGCCCTTCTGGTTTCCCCTTTCCCCCATCAGCCAGTCTGAATCCATTCCAACAACACTGAACACAGTGATCACCTGCAAAATAAAATACTTCCAGTCATTAACTACATTAAAAAATAAACATGTAGAAAAACAATCAGATTTGTATTTAATCTGTTTAAATTATTCACCAAAAGGACTTTAAACATTATCATCAATTGTGCTGAAAAACAAAGGATTTACTTCTTGTTACTATTTTTTTTGAGGCAGGGTCTCATTCTGTTGCCCAGGCTGTAGTGCAGTAGCATGATCATGGCTCACTGCAGCCTTGACCTCCCGTGTTCAAACGATCCTCCCACCTTAGCCTCCTGAGTAGCTGGGACTACAGGCGCACACCACCATGCCCAGCTAATTTTTCATATTTTTTATAGAGATGAGGTGTCGCTATGTTGCCCAGGCTGGTCTCGAACTCCTGGCCTCAAGTGATCACCCTGCCTTGGCCTTCCAAAAGTGCTGAGATTACAGGTGTAAGCCACCATGTCTGGCCTAGATAAAGGATTTTATTGGAGGGAGTTTTATACATCTTCAAGTTATTTGGCAGTTAAAAGTTTTAAATATTTCTATGATATTCTATTACATTAAAGAATATTAATTAAAATTTTATGTTAATATAACTATCTGTAATCTATGAAACTGTTTCCAAATAACTAATGAGGAATTTGCATTTTGTTATAATATTAGAAGGTATGTCAATTCCTGATATATTTTCCTTCTCATACCCACAATACTCACCTCATCTGCCAGAAGTGATAATTCAGTACTGTTTGCTGCATCATAATCATAGAGAACCCTGGCCTTTCTGCTGCCACTACACTCCTTAAGGTCACTGAGGTTGGAAGGAGAGGTGATTACTAGGCCACTTGTTGAAGCCATGGCGGAAGAACCAATCGCATTTGGTAAAACTGATGGTACAGGTGCCACAGAAGTCTGATTGTTGTTACTAAGATAATTGGATGGAAAACTGTTGAAAAGAAAACAGTGAATTATCTATTTCCAAGTGACTAAAGTTCCTTAATACCACCACTTGGTGGCGCTGTTTACTTTCTACCAAACTTCACATTGGAAAAGATTTACAGATACTACTACAATGACAGAGTGTATCTATCTTCCTTTTCCCTCTTGGGCCAATTATACTAGAGACAACTCAGGTGGTATTCAAATATAAATCCTTGAAAGTTTGTTTCAAAACTGTCCTTGTAATATTAACTTAAAATTAATGGCTGTATTTTTTTCCCCAGGAAAAATAGATGGTTTATTATGGTTTATTTTGAAAGCACTGCCCAAAAGCTTCCATTAGAATGTTTTCTTAATTTTTTCTTTATGAATTATTAAATAAAAATATTGATGAAAAACTACTTAAATATTAGATACTACAAATATGAGGCTTTTTCAACTTAATTCTTTGAGAAATATTTGAATAACTAAACCCTTTTTTCATAAACTGGTCCATTCATATTTTCCTATTCAAATAAAATATTTGTCATTTATATGTAAATATTATTTATTTGTATCTACATGTTCAGCATGACTATGAGAAGCAGAAGACATAACGATGAAATGATACTATTCCCTTAAGGACGTACACACAGTGAGAAGGTAGACATTCAAATAATATGACTGCTAATTATCTCAATGAAATCGAAGACTCAATGGTAGAATAGGACACATTTTACAAGTTCATTTCTGTTTTTTAGAAAAATTTTTATTAGAAATCAGTGATTTTTGTGATTAATGTGCTCATAAATAATTTGAAGATAATTAGAATTTTCAGTTTATTTTAAGGCTAGTTTCCCCAATAATACTAAATAGAAAACAGTAGAAAATAGCTGGTCTGACATCATTCTAATTCAACCATTTCTAATCTAAAAAATTATCTACGAAAATTCGTTGTTAAGTTTTAATCAATTCATTAAACTAGAAAAGTCCCCTTTTTCTCTTCATGACCACTATACCATCTGGAAATCATTTCAGGCATCAGTAAAATTCCCTGTATCCTTAACCTCTTCTCTAAACCTTCCCTTCATCCTCCTGTGCTAGTGTTTATCTCCCATACTCCTCTTTTATCACTGAACCTAGAGGTCAATGGAGGAGTCTTATGTTCTTCATCACTGTTATTTAGACTCTTTTCTGTAAACAATTCTGGCCAATCCTTCAACTTCATGTTATTCGACTATACTACATTATCTTTCCCTCCCACAGTATCATATTTTATCATATTATCATATTTTATCATATTATCTTTCCTTCCCACATTATATTTTCTCCATCTATTGTATCATTCCCATCACTTATAGAGATACCCAGTATCTCTTGTTGTAATCACCTAAAGATGCCTCATTCCCCTACTTTCATTTCTAGAAGATTTTAGCACCTGGCTCACTTGACATTGTATCTTAATTCTTGGTGACTTTAGTATCCATATGGACAGTTCTTCCAACACTTTAGCCTCTTAGATCCTCGAACTCTTCTGTTGACTTTATACCTGATCTTAGTTCAGCCACCCATTCCCACAGTCACATCTAGATCTTACCAATTCCAGTAACCACAACCCTTCCAATAATAATAGTTTCTACTATCCCATTCTTTGACCATCCCCTTTTTCTTTCAAGTGCTCTCACATCAACAAGCCTACCAGGGTCTATGATCCTACCAACACCTTCATGTCCATATTATAATAACCCCTTACATATGCTCTCATTTCTTATGCCTCTCACTTCATTGTACTCATTTGGTAAAAACCTATTTACCTGCTCGGTATCCATGCATCTACTTTAACAGGAGAAACACAGAAAAGCTTTGTTTTACATTCAATTTATGATTAGGAACCTCAAGTGCATCCACATGCCACCAGGCAATGATAACATTTCTCTAGTCCATTCATTTTCACTTTCCATTCCCCTGATGACTATTTCATACCCTCTTGCCCATCCTCAAAATTTCACCAGTTCTCCCCATAACCATTACACTCAGCTGATGAGTTTGCTTCCTTTTTTTCCCCAGACGGAGTCTCGCTCTGTTGCCCAGGCTGGAGTGCAGTGGCACAATCTCGGCTCACTGCAACCTCTGTGTCTCAGGTTCAAGCGATTCTCCTGCCTCAGCCTCCTGAGTAGCTGGGATTACAGGCGCCCACCACCATGCCCAGCTAATTTTTGTATCTTTAGTAGAGACGGGGTTTTACCATGTTGGTCAGGCTGGTCTTGAACCCCTGACCTCATGATCCACCTGCCTTGGTCACCCAAAGTGTTGGGATTACAGGCGTGAGCCACAAAAGAACAATCAGGAACTCTTTTTTTTTTGATACAGGAGTTCACTCCTTTTGCCCAGGTGTAGCGCGGTGGTGCAATCTCGGCTCACTGCAACCTCTGCCTCCCGGGCTTAAGCAAAGAATTCTCTTGCCTCAGCTTCTTGAGTAGCTGGGACTACAGGCATGCACCTCCACACCGAGTTAATTTTTGTATTTTTTGTAGAGACAGGGTTTTGCCATATTGCCCAGGCTGATCTCAAACTCCTGAGCTCAAGAGATCCGCCCACCTTGACCTCCCAAAGTGCTGGGATTACAGGCATGAGCCACTGTGCCCGGCCAGGAAACTCTTTAATGAGCTGTCTATGCTCCTGATGTTAATTCCTCCACATGTGCACAAAATCTCATTCCTTTTTGCCTATCTAGGATATCACTCTACCAATTCTTCCCTTTCCCCTCCCACATTATCATATTTTCTCCATCTACTGTATCATTCCCATCAGCTTACAAACATGTCCTTATTTCTTCTATCTTAAAAAACAAGCAAAAAATTGCTAGACACCCCTTTCTCCTCTGGCTACTGCCTCATTCCTCTGTTCCTCTTTACACCAAAACTTCTTGAAAGATCTACCTAAACTTACAGTCACAATTCCTCTCCTCCCAGTCTCTTACATTACAAACATTACTTTGTGCCTACTGTTTCACCAAAACCACTCGTCAAGGTTAGCAATGACGTTAATGTTCCTAAATCCAATGGTCAATTCCCAGTCCTCCTCTCACTTGACCTATGCAGTGACCGTTCTCTCCCACTTTCACACATGTTGTTCACTTGACTTCCAGGCCATACTCTTAGTTTCCATTTTACCTCACTGCCTCACTCCTTATCATCCTCCTTGCCTTGTTCCTCCACTCTCCATGCTAGAGTACTTCAGGGCTCAGTCCCTGATCCTCCTCTTTTCTCTATACTTCTTCGAGGGTTTATCTAGTCTCACAGATTTAAATATCTTTGATATGCTGACAACTCTCTAATTTTTCTAATTCACCCCGCCCCCAATCCAAGTCCGACCTGCATATCCTAAAATTGGATACCTCCACTTAAATGTTTAACAGACATCTCAAACTTAACATATTTAAAACTGGGCTTCTAATGTAACTGACATACTTCCCACACCTCCATCCCTGAAATCTTTGCCTCCTCTGGCATTCCCCATTTTAACTAACCACAACTCCCATTCCTTCAGGTCAAAAACTTGCAGACGGGCGCGGTGGCTCATGCCTATAATCCCAGCACTTTGGGAGGTTGAGGCGGGTGGATTGCCTGAGGCCAGGAGTTCAAGACCAGCCTGGCTAACATGGTGAAACCCCTTTTCTACTAAAAATGCAAAAAATTAGCTGGGTATGGTGGCCACACCTGTAATCATAGCTACTTGGGAGGCTGAGTTAGGGGAATCCCTTGAACCCAGGAGGCAGAGGTTGCAGTGAGCCGATATTGCGCCACTGCACTCCAGCTTGGGCTGGAAGAGTGAAACTCCATCTTAAAAACAAAATGAAACAAAACAAAACCTTGCAATAATTCTTGACATCTTTGTGTTCAATACACATACATACAGTCTGTCAAGCAAATGCTTCTGACTTTAAAATACACCCATAGTCACACCTGTAATCCCAGCACATTGGGAGACTGAGGTGGGTGGATCACGAGGTCAGGAGATCGAGACCATCCTGGCTAACACGGTGAAACCCTGTCTCTACCAAAAATACAAAAAATTAGCCGGGTGTGGTGGCGGGTGCCTGTAGTCCCAGGTACTTGGGAGGCTGAGGCAGGAGAATGGTGTGAACCGAGGAGGAGGAGCTTGTAGTGAGCAGAGATTGTGCCATTGCACTCGAGTCTGGGCAACACAGTGAGACTCCGTCTCAAAAAAAAAGAAAAAAAAAAACCACCCGCAGGACCTGACCACTTCCATCCTATCTACCCCAATTACCCCGATCCAAGCCACTGCCAACTTCTGACTGAATTACTCACTACATTATTGCAGTAAGTTTGAAACAGATCTGTCAGTTTCCACCCAACACCTATCCTCAATGTGGCAGCCAGAATGATTCTGTTAAAGCCTAAAATTATGTCACTCCTCAGCTCAAAATTTCCAAAGGCTCCTCATCTCTGAGTAAAGACCAAAGTCAAAGCCCTATATGTTTTGGCTCCACATTTCCTCTATTCGTCTCTAGCCAAGCCCTCCTTGCCATTCCTTGACCATACCAGCTATGTCACGCTCTCAGGGTTTTTGTATTCGCTGCACCCTCTTCCTGGAGCATCTCTCAGATGCCTGCATGCGTGCTTTCTCACATCTTTCTCTACTCAGACCAAAGTAGCTTCCTGCTATGTTTTTCAGTACACCATTTCCACCTTCTAATATACTATATAATTTATATACATATTGCTTTTCTGCTCCCTTCTGCCTCCATATAGAATGTAGATTCCAGGAAGGCAGGAATTTTGGTTATTTTATTTATATACTATATCCTCCACATCTGGAACAGTACATTTTAAAAATGAAAAGCAAATGTTTCTCTGATGGATAAAGGGTTTTAATGATAAGAAGAAATAGTTTTAAATATAGCTTTTCCTCTCTAAAATTAACCACCTCTCCTAGTATCCCTTCGTCAGTGAACTCAGTTCTTCAGCAGAGATTAAATACATACATTTCTGAAGGTAAGAAAAAGCTCTACTTATATGAGTATGTGTATACACATAGCTTTTTTAGTTCTCTAACATATTTTACTTTCAAATCTACTAGTATGATTTTAGCCTTTGATTAGCCACTGAAGTCTACCTATGTCAATTTTGCAGAGTTAAGATTTAAAAAATGAACTGAAAGGCCACTTTTGCCTTCTAAGAACTTTTATTGATACATTAAAAAATCATACCAATTACTCATTCTACAAAAATGTCAATTAAGCCACTGGAGCGTGATATGTAAAAGCCTTCCAATTGTTAAAAAAATTGCTAATCGGCCGGGCGCGGTGGCTCAAGCCTGTAATCCCAGCACTTTGGGAGGCCGAGACGGGCGGATCACGAGGTCAGAAGATCAAGACCATCCTGGCTAACCCGGTGAAACCCCGTCTCTACTAAAAAATACAAAAAACTAGCCGGGCAAGGTGGCGGGCGCCTGTAGTCCCAGCTACTCAGGAGGCTGAGGCAGGAGAATGGCGTAAACCCGGGAGGCGGAGCTTGCAGTGAGCTGAGATCGTGCCATTGCACTCCAGCCTGGGCAACAGAGCCAGACTCCGTCTCAAAAAAAAAAAAAAAAAAAAAATTGCTAATCTTGTGACTAGTACTTCTGCTTTCTCATCTTTAAAATATGGATAATAATAGTACCTGCCTCATTTGGTGGTGAGGATTATAAAGTTAATAATATACATGAGGTGTCTGGTAGAGCACCTATGCACAACTTAGGCTCAGCCAAAGTGATTGCTGTTATTCAGTTACTTCTACTACCTGTTGGTACTGTTACTGCAACTATTAACGATACAATCTGGTTCTGTTCTTCATAAATAGCTTTTGAATGTGTTAGTGTGGAGCTGGATGATTTGTGAAGTTCTATATTTGAATATTTCCATGTATTATCTTAAAAACTTCCCCCAGTGTCATTGGTCATTAGCAATAATATAATTGAGGGTGGAGAGATAAGCTAGACTTTCTCTTCTAGAATAGTAGCACTGGTTTTACTTTGTATTGCTGGAGCTTATCTCAAAGTGCAGTAATAACGTAATAACTGGATTTTGTTTAAATGGCCGAGTCCTAAGCATAGGGTGGCTTTAAGTAGAATGCAAGTATAAGCAACCCCTATGCTGCACTTCCAGAGTTTCAGGATAAAGTGGAAAAAATTACTAAGGCTTCTTGGGCTTAAAACAGTTATAATGATGTGAAGATACAATGGTGTTCTGCCTTGAGATATTACCACTAAAAAAACCTCAAATATACAGATATGTAAATGCTCCTGTATATCGTATTAAAATAACTAATGACTAGGCTGCAATTCATTTTTGAGGTTCAAAATTGGTTTCATGGATGTGCCCAATTTTGTTATAGGCCAAGTTTTGAAGTGTTAATGTGCAGAAACAAACACCAAAGTAACTTTATTTACCTTATCCCCTGAAACGATTTTTTGATATTCTTCCTTCAAATGCTACATATCGCTCCCCTGTTTTAATGGTTCCTCACTATATAAATTCCAAACTCCTTACAACAACTTACTTTAAAGGCCATTCATGGTATGACCTTGCTTAACTCCTCTAGATTCATCTACCATTCCATTCTTGAACACTATGCTCCAGCCTGAATGGACTACTGTCAGTTCCCTGAACTTGCCCTACTCTCTCTCTCGTGGCTTTTTTATATACATATTCTTCCTTGCTTAGAATATTCATCCCTGTCCCTTTTTTCATCTAGATTATTCCTACCAAGATAACTTCACCTGGGAAACTCTGCTAGATGTACCTCAGTCACAGTTAGATGCCTTCATAGTACCAGGCACCTTCTATTTTTCTGCCAACTACATGGCCTGACTACCAATGGCTTGCTTTGTATTTCTACCTAGGCTAAGTATTGCGAGAGCAGAGACCATGTTTGCCCTAAACATTATTTTATTTTCAGTGTCACCTTATAATGTGAGCTCCATAAAGGCAAGCATCTTTGCCTGTTTTGTTTGCTGATATTACCCCAGAATATGTAACAGTGCTTGGCACATGGCAGACAGTCAATAAATATTTGATGAATGAATGACTGAGCTATGTGTTTTACATACTATCATTTTGCTTTTAAAGTATATTAATCATACTCAAAATAATCACATCGGTAGATATGAGGTCTTACGAAATATTATAAAACTTTTCTTTTTTTCAATATAGTAAACAAATGAGTAATGAGTAAGTATAAATTAGTTTATCTTTAAGGGTAACTGTCAATTGAATTATATCTTCCTCAACCAATAGCAAAAAGTATTAGTAGCAGGAAAAAAGTGAACTTTGAAACACTTTTAACCTTACAGCAGTGAAAAGGTATTCACTTTTTTTTTCTCATCCCTGTTAACATGCCTCTGTGCCAGAAGAGCTCAGAATATTCTGTTACCTCAGAAATCTGATAATGACTTTCCTAAAAAAAAAAAGAAACTATTTCTAAGAAAGCTAGTAAGAGCTTTTAATTCCTCTAATCTTCGTCCCTACTATTAGTTCATATGCAAAAATTTGAATTTCTCCTCTTTACATGTGAAAAGTAAATTATCACCTTCCCAGTTGTTTCTGGAGGTCTAACATATACTGGTAACACTGTGCGTAGTAAGTCATCTGGGCTTCTACAAAGTCATTCAGACAGCGAAGGTGATGGGCCTGTGAAGGAAAATTATAGTCAGTTCTTATCTCTATAGTCAACTTAAATGGCAAATGCAAGGGGGAGACAGACCACAATATTGTACTGAGGTAGACTCACCAGTATCTAACATTTTACTACAAGGCTTATTAAGATTGGCCTTGGTGAACAGTACACTAGCAAACTCTGCTTAGCCAATAAACACCAACTGTATATTTAATGAGGGTGGGAGAACTAGGTGATAAGATGTAAACAAAAATTTTAAATATTTCTTCGGATATATTGGAAAGTAACAATTTAAATTTCCTTGATGAATGACTGAGAAGTTCAGTTTTTCCTCCCAAAATTGCCTTAGGACTACCAAAGTCTTGTTCCAGATGAATTTTCAATGAATGAATACTCACATGTGTACTGCTGATTCCCTCTAGCAGAAGTCTGGTAATCTCTGCTTGACGATCAAATTCACTTTGAGTTATTCTTAATTCCTGTTCAGACTTAAATAAGAATATAGTTTTAGAATCTCTTCAGAAGACTCAGTCCATCTTATACACATTTATTTTAGACAGTTAAAAAAAAAAATGCCCCAAACAAACCTCAAGTTATAATCTGGCAATTCCCCAATTCTGCTTTGTATCTAAAATGGTTCCCTGGTTTCTAGACCTTAGCTTTTCTGTATTACTCCACCTGGACAACTGATTCCAGTACTTGACTCAAAAGAATCTGTTACACTAAAGCTTAATAATATACTCTTAAGAGCCTAGAAAAACTACTAAGAGAAAGTCAAGACATTTTCATAAATTTTCTAGTATCAACTTTGCTAAATTTTAATATTTTACAAAATTTTAAGATGACCACTTTTACAAGTATAAAATAATATTGCTGCAAAAAATTCTCAATTATTACTATAGTTTTTACTTTGAAGTTAAAGAGTCTTCAGTCTCAAATGCAAAAGACTTTAGAGTGACGCCATAGGATTTTCACCTTGCGTTTAGTTGCCAAACACTTGTTGCTAGCACCACAGTTTTTAGGTTCATTCAAAGGATTTTTTGTCCTACATTTTAAATGTCTTACTTTTACATTTTCTTTTCAAACTATGCATAAAAAATGCCTTAAGCAGAATACTATCTATTAAGATACACTAGGGTTTTAAAAAGCTTAAGTTATGATTGAACTTCAATCAGTGGTATGCTGTTAAATTCTTCTCCAAGAAATAAAAAAAAAGCTCTCATATCCAGATTTTCATGACATAAATACTACCACCACAGCTGATTTCCAGCTACTAAGGTGAAGTCACATACTGTGGAGCTGGGAAGAGATGTAAATAATAGTATGCCACTATTGGTTTCAACCATCTGATAAAAGAGGCTTACTGCTGTGACAAAACAGTTCACTGAAAAATCAACAAGATCTAAAAATAGCAAATAGTGGCAAAAAACATTTTCTCAAATCTTTAGTCAGAGTTGGTTGTTAATAAGTGGGAAAGAGAAATAAAACCTCACAGCTTACTCAGAATAGTTAGCTTATTTCCCACTGGGCATTATCATTGGTAACATCATCATTATAATGATATGTTTGACTACCTCTCCAGCACAAATAGCATTTTCCACCTATGCAAATGCTTTATGACATTTCCAAGATGTAATAAAAAGTAAAAAAAAAAAACAACAACAAGGTATGAACTTTTTTCTTTCAGGCCTCATCTCCCTCTCCTCACCCTTTGTTAGCAATAGTTAACCTAGTAAGCCAGTCTACAAGGAAGAAGCAGCAAAGTAGATAATCAGTTGCTGTAACAGCCCACTGGCAACAACCCCAGCAGGGGGGACTAAGAATTGACCTCTAGCTTGGACTTATGGCAATAAGCTTGAATTAGTAAGTCAAAAGTCGAAATTGAATTTACTTGACTAAAACCAGAACCCATGGTTTTTTGATAGCAGGGACAAAGTAAGCTTCATTTGGAAGCTAGTATGAAGTAGAAAAAAGTCCCAGAAGAAAAAAAGAAGCAATGTTCTTCCTAAGGAGAGCATTAAGGAAAACCAATCACATCAATGTTACACATGCACTATTTACTGTTCTGCTTGAATACAAAAAGGCTTTGAGTGACAGAAGTAAATACAGCAAATCAAAAATAAATGCACTTCATAAGTAAACTAGGCTAGTCCCATATAGGTCTTTGATTGTGAAAGTATGGTTTGATTTAATGGTCTTTAGTAGAAATGGCAGAAAAATCCTACTAGTTGACATTATTTCTAGGTAAGGTGTAAGCAAAAAAACTAGGTAGCAGATTAAGGTGACCAGGAAGATTGAGACTAAAGTGGAAATAATATTTTAATGCTAAGTACACTGAATAAAAAATATCAAATGATCTCATTAAGGATGAGGGATCAGCTTTCTAGGTTTGAGTAAAATTTAATCATGAAGAAAGGCACCATGTTACAAAGCTTAGGAGGTCCTTCTGTACAATCTAGACTTTATTTAGAGAGGGTAGATGATAGGGAAAAATGCATCTCATTTCTGGAATAAGTTTTAGTGCATGTTTGGTGGCTTCAAATAGTCAAATGTCCCAAATCATCTATACTTCTGGCATATATAACTGTTCATAATTGATCTGAGAAGCTAAAAAAATTTAAATTAGGTTTAGCATAATCAATTTACTTTGGAAGAAAATTATCCACATTAGAAAGATAGATAAGAAAGGGCTGATATTCTGTCGTCTAAAAAATCTCAAGGGAAGAGACTTTCTACTGCTAAAAATAACTGCTACTAGACTACATGATAGCATAACATGGGTTAGGTAAGCTAGAAGAGTTTTTTTTAAACGTAACTGGAAGATGGGCAAGAATCTGTTGGCCCATGATATCATGATTGGGTTTTCTGTAAGCCATAAATTTTGGTAATGCTTCTGAGGCATTTGCTGTGACTATCTTGATCAGTGTTGTCTACTATTCATATGGCTTAAAATCTTAAAATACTCCAGGAATATAAAGTTTTAACATTTATACATTTTCATTTATTTATTTATTTTTTTGAGACAGAGTTTTGCTCTTGTTGCCTAGGCTGGAGTGCAATGGCCGATCTCGGCTCACTGCAAACTCCACCTCCCAAGTTCAAGGGATTCTCCTGCCTCAGCCTTCCAAGTAGCTGGGACACCACGCCTGGCTAATTTTCTATTTTTAGTAGAGGTGGGGTTTCACCTTGCCGGTCAGGCTGGTCTTGAACTCCTGACCTCAGGTGATCTGCCCCCCTCGGCCTTCCAAAGTGCTGGGATTACAGGTATGAGCCGCTGCACCCGGTCATTTATACATTTTAATTATAAAAATGTCAGAAGTGACGTGTAGAAGAAAAAAATCCCTCGAATCCATTTTGATAGGTTTCTTTAGATTTTATATATACGTATATAATATGTTTCATGAGTTTCTTCCCATGTATTGTATCAATTTATTTCCTAAACTTGCTGAGACTGCAAAATCAAGTCAGAAATTTTCTGGCATATCTTTACGCCAAAGAGGAAGACATTCTAGGTTTTTTGTTCAACCTATATTCTCTTCTGTGTTGCTCTGCCCCTTTTCATGCTAGAAGTTCAGGAAGAAATCAGAATCCAGTGTGGAACCATAACTAAATTGATGAACAGACTTCACAAAGGGGGATAAGAGCTTAAGGTAAGAATTTCATACTGGAGATCCAAGTCATAGAATCAATAGCTCTACAACCTATGCATAAAACAGACTGTATAATCAATCCTACAAAGCCAGAAAAGAAAAGTTAAAGTTTATAAAGCTATTACTTGTCAGGGGCCACAATCATCACCTGTCCTCAGCCCCCAGTGTTATCCTCATGTAGATGTCAGAGTTTGGTAGGCCCTAACATAAGAAGGAAATGAAAAATGCTTCTGAAGACTTCAAAAAGCATTTGAAACAAGTCTGCATGTACTACAGTTTCTAATTTTATCCCTTAAATTGTTGTTTAATTACTTGCTTTCCCAGCCCACAGACGATTAGAAATGGTAACACAGACAGAAGAACTGCTAGCAGCAGTCACAGACAACTTCTACAAGAAACAAGTCTGATACTGAGGGAAGAGACAACATAGTTGAAAAACAACAAATTCAATTGTTAACAGTATAATAAATGTTAATAATGACCTTAACTATAGTAAAATCAAATACTTGCTATCCTATATTTAATGCAGCAGTAAAATACATTTTTACAGATTTTTCAACTAATGTGACTGAGAAAAATTAGCTTTGGTGCTGGAGAGAACAAGCTTCAGTTACCTAAAAAATTCACTTGTGGCTGGGTGAGGTGGCTCATGCCTGTAATCCCAGCACTTTGGGAGGCCAGGGTGGGTGGATCACTTGAATTCAGGAGTTCGAGACCAGCCTGGCCAAAATGGTGAAAAAAACTGTCGCTACTAAAAATACAAAAAATTAGCCAGGCGTGGTGGCAGGCACCTGTAATCCCAGCTACTTGGGAGGCTGAGACAGGAGAATTGGTTGAACCCAGGAGGCAGAGGTTGCAGTGAGCTGTGACTGTGCCATTGCACTCCAGACTGGGCGACAAGAGCAAAACTCCATCTCAAAAAAAAAAAAAAAAAAAAAAAAAAATTCATTTGTGCGAAATATGATACATCCCATTCTCTGAAGATACAGGACATGGTGTTAACTATATTTTACATTTTAAAAATTGTCATAAAAAAAAAATTAACAAGCATTTCACCTGCCTTCTGTAGTAAGGAACTGTAAGATTACCACTTAGTACAGGTATCTAAGATTTATCAGTGTGTGTGCAAACCACATCTCTGCAGCATTGTTCAACTGCTTGGTGGAGCTTCTATTAGTTAAAGAGACCTGAACATACCCATCATTTTCAGATTTTATAAGGTATAGTAACATAGACTGTGACTGGACCCATGGTGGTTGCCCAATAAATATTTACTGAATCAATGTCAACTAAATTCTTGTTTCATAGTTCTGTAGTTTAATAATTTACTTACTTTTGTCACCTCCTCTGCCCAAATCTAGCCAGCATTAAAAATTAGAGAAAAATATAGAGCATGAAAGTTGGAATTTATTTTCTACAACTTAGTATAGATAAATATAAATACTTGTTTAAATGGCATACTCTTTTTCAGAATAATATTAATAGATTAAACACAGTAGTAACTAAATCAGTACAGCTTAACATACTGTGTAAGTATGACTTTTATATGTATCATTACTATCAATTCTAAAATCTTATGCTAAATCTATAAATGAACAGTTTTCCCAAATTGAGAACACCTAATCTTTCTTAGCTCCAGTATTCTCATCTGGAAAATTAGAGATTTGGACTAAATGATTTCGAATTTCTCATTTAAGTATAAATTATAAAATTTTAGGAAATGAAGCAAAGCAAGGATTAATGGCTGCTGATACAGCCTTTTTGGAGAGAAACAATAAGCTGGAGATATAATAAATATAAAATTACCAGCTGTAAATATATTTTACTATAAGTAGGTTACATTAATAGTAAAAACAAATGATTAATGAAACAAAGTCCTGTTAATTGTTTTTAATTATGTTTTTACCTGAGACAAAAAGAAAAGCTATGCTTTATATGTTAAATTAGCAATGACTGAAATATTCTCACCCTTTTCATTTACCTATAGATAGGACAATGGAAACACATTAATGCATTCTCTTGCTATCTAAGGTAAGCCCTAATTCAGCCAGGGCTTCAGTAATTACAGTTTTTAAAAAAACAAAAACAAAAATGCATTTTATATATTCTGTACAATAATCTTTCCTATTACTTTCCTGCTTTTAGTTTAATGCTAGTGAATGAAAGCAGCCAATTAATTGCCAATTTATTAGCTGTACTGCAGATCCGTTGATACTTCTAATGAAGTAATATATCTAGAAATAAAACACACTATATCTATACATTTTTATTGGCTAATGTGCACAACTGTTGGCTATGTTCAGATTTTACAACTTTCTATTTTACTAAAATAAAAAACTTCTAATAGTTCAAACATTTTCTCAAACTAAGCTCAACATATACATTGGATACCATAAAACAATCTGCATTCTCTATTCTTTCCCAAGGCTATCACCATTCCACCAAAACTTTTGTAAGTGAGTTAGCACTGGATGGAGAACAAGCCTGGCCGTTACAGGAGTACCTAATCTAATGGGGTCTGTCTTGGCCTGAAATGGCAGAAGAAATTAATTCTATGTTGAGTTTGGGTGAAAATAAGGTAAATCTTGAAGCTACTGAGCAGCAAAGTCAAAGTGTTTACCTTACACCTTTCTTTAAGTATATTTTGTTAATTTTCTTTGCCAAAAGTGAAAATATAAATGCCAGCTTAAATTAGCATCTTTTACTCAGTGCAAAAAGGCACTATATAAAGTTCCAGTATCACTTCAGCTAGTATTTTTTCCTCATATTTTTGTTGTTAAAGATAATGAATACATGGTTTCAATTTCAAAATTTTACATGCAGCTAATAGCAAGAGAAGGCACTTTATTCAAGATGTAGAAAACACAGTAGGCCAACAAACCTTCAGCCATTTTACATGCAGGAAGTTGAGCATGTAAGAGAAATTTACCATAATGTTATCTCCTTCAAGGCGAGCTGAGTTTAGTTGCTTAAGTTCATAGTAAGAGACAAAGAACACATTATACCAGTGAACACAGTGAAACAAATTACTTCTGCACAATAAATAACACATTAAACAAGTAAAAGAGCCAATCAAATATTTTTTCTACTTAAAAAAACCCCACTACATTTATTGTTCTATGAAACTGCATATAGTGGTGCCTATTCATTTTTTTCCCCAATATTCAAATTTTCAAAACAAAAAAATATGTTGATGCTTGACTTTAAATGAGAATCATTTAGGGAAAATGTATCATTTTTAAAACTGTCAGTTACCTACAATTTTTATTAAATTTTCACTAAGAAAGTCCTTCTGCCTACCCCAAATTTTCCTATTCAAAGATCATTTCTATTTTATGAATTTATGATGCCTTCAACCACATTCTCTTTCAATCAGCCTCAGCCAGGTCTTGGCATACTCTGAAGTCTTAAAGGCATGTCAATCCTTGTATTTCTAATAAACCTTAAATTCAAACATGTGTTCTTAAAGGCTATATGATGGTGCTCTAAATTTATTGAGTTTACAGATTAAAGATTTACACTGCTGTGGAAATGCTTAAGTTTGCTGTATGATGTTAAAGAAATATTTTCCATCAAATTTGGATGTCCCAAAATAACAGAGGCCTAAACCACTAAACACCGAAGAGCTTTGAAACCGGCTGATTTTTATCTTTAACATTACTACAACTGTAAAATAATTTTTAAGTTTAGATTAGACTAAAATTGGATTAGTAAATGTAGGTGCCTTATAATTGAAATGCATTACAGTTTTGTACCCCTTAGGTGAAATGCCTGGGACCAGAAGTGTTTCAAATTTCTGGTTTTGGATTTGCATTATACTTACTGGCTGAGCAACCCTAATGTGAAAAGCTCCAATAAGCATTTCTCTTGAGCATCATAAAGGCACTCAAAGAATTTCATATTTTAGAGCATTTCAGATTTCAGGTTTTTGGATTAGGGATACTCAACCTGTAATTATTTTTGTTCTTGCTTCTCTGGTATGTTTTATCATATAAACAATCTATTTTTCAAAACTGTGTTTTTGTTCATTGTGAAACATTAAAGTTGGCTTTCTGCTTAATTGGTATATTTCTGAGAAATGCCTTTGATGTTGCTTTACCATTCTTCAATATGCTAACTGATAAAACAGCAATATTAGATACAAGCAGAAATTCTTTACTGATAGGGCTAAATCATCAAAAAGTTTGATCTGTTATACCATATAGTGAACTGAGAGCAGCAGATATTTTACATCATTTATCTATGAACTCCTCAGTAGAGTACCCTGTACAAAATTAGCATCTAGTAAACATAGAACTCAAAAAAAGTCACAAACTAGTAAGTAAATTATTTAAAAAGTGCCAATATGGAGAGATCCCAAACCTTACTGACAGAGTAACTAGTTACAAAATAATTAATCCATGGAAATTTATAAAGATGTGAAATCAAAGTAAGTCTAAGGTTAGATTAACCACTTCAGTTGCCAACTAGGAACCAGGAAATGTATCAAAGAAGGAAAAAAAAGCAAACCCAAACTCCTAGTGCTTCTTCAAGTAAATGGAAGAGAAATACAAGGGGGAAAAAAAGGATCACCAAATACAGGCATACCTCCAGGCTTTATGTAATAATAAACTAAGAGAACTTTTTCTTCCCAAAGTATTTCAGACTTACTGCTATAAAGTTTGAAGAAAAACGAGTTGGTTATCTAGAGGAAAAATACAATTAAAATCAGGAAATTGAACTTTGTCTAGACTAAAAAAACAGTATTTGGCTAGAGTTAAATTTTGCTTTATGTAATACATAAGTTCTAGAAGAGCTGTGTATAAATAAAATTGTTGAACTGAATAAAATCATTTGTATCATCTTTTACTTTAAACATAAATTCCCATAGGAAAAAAACCTTTATCCTCAAAAATACACAGCAGAGAAAAATTGCCAAGATCTTTTCCAGATATCTCAAAAGGGAAACATCTCTCAAAATTGGTCACTATTATATTTAGGTCCTATATATTTTAATAGTGGTAAAATAATTTAGAAATATTAAAGGACTTTGTACACTGTTAAATCTATATGTGCTTTCCGGAACTTTTCCAGGTAGAAAAACAGACTGTCATTCCTATAATAGTGCTTATTAAACAAAGTTTTGTACTGAAACTTGGTAACAGTATTTTTATTCCACAATTATCACTGGGCACATGTAGGCATCTTGAATAAAGACATTCTGTCCCAGTTAAAATATTTATTTCCAAATGATCCTTAAGTTTGTTCCTGATTATGAAATTATTATCTTTAAAAACGAGTTTATAATTTACTTTTCAAATTCATTATTAGCAACTAGAAACTAATAAAAGAATTCAGTGTCTCCTGCTATCTATAGTGTTCATTTTCAAAGTTCTGATGCTGCAGATAGTCTGTTTAGGGAAGTTTTGCTGTTTGTGGTGATGATGTAATGATAAACCGTGAAGTGAAAATGCCAGTAAATTTGGAATTAATGTCTTATCAAAGATAGCTCTTCTCTAGCAGTAACTAATACAGTGTCTCCAAAAAAGAAAAAAAAACATAGAAAAAAATAACTTATTCTGCTCATACAAGGTATTGGGGTAGTCTCATAAGACATTACTATCCAATACCAAGTTAATCAGTTTTAAATTTCACTCGAAACCAATTTTCAACGTTTTTATCCCCCAAACAAGAGAACTATAAGACAGTACCAGCACTGTGGTAGTATGCTCATGAAGGCAGTGATTCTTGATGTTGGCAGTGGTAGTGACTTCAAAACAGAAGGCGGGGTAATATACCATAGCTCAAATTAAGTATTAATTTATTAGCTTCTTCTAAAAAATTCATACGTGGCTTATTTTGTACTATTTTAAAGTTATTACAATTCAAATCTGATGTTTTCAAATTCTGGAATGACAATATAGACAGTATAACTTGGATTAACTAAAAAGCTTATAAATAAATCTTTAAAGAAAAATTTAATTATTATATTTAATGTATACCTACTCAATATTCTGAGATTTTCTGGAATATATACTACAATTTATTTATCCAAATGAGTTTCCTCTCACTCAACATCGTTGCCTGAAAGTCCATACTACCACTGTTCGTTTGAATGGTTTTGGAACTATTCTTGGTAAACATTCTTTTAGTTAGTTTGAGCAGTGTGTGGAAAGGGAAGTGAACTAATGTTTAAGTCAAATACAAGTATTCTCAAACTTGAGTCTCATCTTAATTACTATCTTTTTTGCTATTTCCAATTATAATAAATCTATCTCCAAAAATACTTGTCACCACTGAGGATATTTAAAAAAATATGACACAACATTAAGAGCTACCATAATTTTTGTTTTTTAGCAGCAGCTGTACAGCTAAATATCACGTGTGTATATATATACATATACATACATATATACACATATACATATACATATATACACACATACACACACATATATACATATACATATATATATTTTTTTTTTTTTTTTATTTTAAAGACAGGGTCTGGCTCTGTTGCCCAGGCTGGAGTGCAGTGGTGCAAACTTGGCTCACTGCAACCTCCACCTCCCATGCTCAAGAGATTCTCTCATCTCAGCCTCCTGAGTAGCTGGGACTACAGGTGGGTGCCACTATGTCCGTTCATTTTTGTACTTTCTGTAGAGAGACGGGGCTGTGTCATGTTGCCCAGGCTGGTCTCGAACTCCTGGGCTCAAGCCATCGGCCTGCCTCAGCCTCCCAAAATGCTGGGATAACAGGCATGAGCCACTGTGCCTGGCCATGAATATCACCTTTTCGATACAACTACTTTGCACTGATTTGGATGTATTAAGTTCTGATAAATTTGTTTAGAGAGCACAAAAACAAGACCCTAAAGTTAATAGTCTGTATCTTTCATGGTATATTAGCAAAATATTTTACAAATCTTAAAGTTATTAATCAAAAATATTTTTCTATTTACTTACTGAATTTCTAGTTTCTGCAGCTTTTGCCTTTTTTAGTCTCGTTTTTGCAGCATCCAAATCCAGTCTCTTATTTTGCAATAGTTTCCTTTCTTTCTATAAATATAGAAAAGAAAAAATAAAGGCTAAAGATGCTAAAATTTTGTAAGAGCATACACATTTAAAGTATTATTCCCTAGTAAACGTATGTATCATTTGATAAAGATCTATGATTACAAACTTGGCTATAAAGTTACCATTCAGGTATCTGGCCTCCCTTCCATCCCCTTGTTACTGTTTTAAATTTTAAAATAATTGAAACATTATAAATGTCTGGGAAAGATGGCAGGCAATGATGGAAACAAAGGAATATCAGTTTTAATATTTTGTGATCCTATTCCGCCTCGGGAACATTTGGCAATACCTTTTTGGTTGTCAAAACTGGTGGAGGGATGTTACTGGCTTCTGCTAGCCAGAAGCCAGAAATGTTGCCAAACATTCCACAAGTCTATCTCTACAAGGAATCCTGAAGCCCAAAATGTCATTAGTGGCCAGATTGAAAAACTGTTTCAAATTGTTACAGATTATCCAGAAGGTGCCTAGAAAGAAGGAAGCATAGGCCTGGGGCGAGGTTCCTTGATGCCTGGTGTCCTACACCTCAAGGATTGGGCAGGCTGCACTTAATGTGTCATAGCACCAAATGCAACCCAACCACTCCAAAATGGAATTTCAAATTTACAGAATAATGAATAAACATTAGTATAGTATCTTAGAATTATTCAGGAATTTCTAGCTTCTGTATAATATGTAAGTTTATTATAATTCAGTTTGCTTTAATCTTAAGATTCCATACGTCAAATTTCATTGCACTAAGCTAACTTTTATTTTATTTTATTTTATTTTTTATTTTACGTTTTTTGAGATGGAGTCTTAGTCTGTCCCCCAGGGTGGAGTGCAGAGGCGCGATCTTGGCTCACTGCAACCTCTGCCTCCAGGGTTCAAGCGATTCTCCTGCCTCAGCCTCTTGAGTAGCTGGAATTACAGGCACCTGCCACCACGTCTGGCTAATTTTTTCGTATTTTTAGTAGAGATGGGGTTTCACCATGTTGGCCAGGCTGGTTTTGAACTGACCTCAAGTGATCCACCCACCTAGGCCTCCCAAAGTACTAGGATTACAAGCGTGAGCCATCGCACCCGGCTGCTAATATCTTTTAAATCATACTTTAACTTCGTAGTTCTTCTGTCTCAGGCCAAATACTTATTTATACAGAAACAAATCCATTGTGAACATATAGAAAGTTTCTATAATATTCAATAATATATTGTAATAAGAAATTTGTAAATTAAAGTTTGAAGTATTTATAATAGCAGCTTTGTAAAAATCTTAGAAAATTTTCATTCTCTATCTCTAAGAAAATAAGTTAAAATCCTAAAAAATGAAGAGCTACATGGTATACTATGGTGATATTTTAGACCGTATTTTCATAATCATTCCAGGAACCTCTCTGTAGATTTTAGTGATGGTAATGAATGAAAAGGGATAAAGGCATCTCAGTAACATTGTAGGACACACAAATGGAGTAAATGTATCAGTAGTCCTTTATTTTGGTTTAATTTTGTGTTCTGGTGAACATGTACCGACCTGGATTATTTAATTTTGTAATCCACTACATCTACACAGTCATGAAGAGGCCAAATTATTCATTAAAAAGTATAAATATACATCTAAATGCTTTTACTAAATAAAGCGGACACTTTTCAACTCACAGCAATTGTTTTGTAATCTCCTTCTATAAAGTTTCTTAAAGGAGTAAGAAAATTTAAGGCTGACGTTTGAATCAGTTCTCTGTCTGCTGTTCCAATTCTTTTTTGGGTTTCTCCACATTTAATAAGGGCATTACCTGCAAAGGAAAAACATTTTTAAAAAATCGCTGTCTGGTAATATCAGAAAATAAAATCATGTAAGATAAATCAGCAATTTGGTTTGTTTAAAAGTTAGCTGTCACTTGTAAGTAAAATCAAATAGAATTAACTGTAATTAGGTAGTTTTATTTCAAAAGTAAATTTAAGAGTATAAGTGTCTAAATGAAGGAGACATAAACTTCCTATTGTAGTATAGGTAATTGTACCAATTCTACCAATGGGACTAAAGAAGGCAGATATACCCCAAAATATTTACGGTCACAGCTCAAATAGTGTAGTCGGCCCTCTATATCTATGGGTTCTGCATCCATGGGTTCAACCAACCACAGATCAAAAATATTCAGGGGAAAAAAAAAAAAAAAGGATGGCTGAGGAGCCAGGCACAGTGGTGGCATGTGCTTGTAGTCCCAGCTACTTCGAAGCTGAGGTAGGAGGATCGTTTGAGCCCAGGAGTTTAAGGCCAGCCTGGCCAACACAGCGGAGCCTGTCACTATTTAAAAATAAATATATAAAAAATAAAAAAAAGATAGTTGCCTCTGTACTGAACATGTACAGACTTTTCTCCCTTGTCATTATTCCCTAAAAAAATACAGCATAACAACTATTTATACAGCATTTACATTTAGATGATTTAAAGTACAAGGGAGGATGTGCATAGGTTATATGCAAACACTATGCCATTTTATATAAGACACCGGAGTATCCATGGATTTTGGTATCCTCAGGGTGGGGGGCCTGGATCCAATCCCCCATGGATACCGAGGGGTGACTATGGTTATACTTATAAAAGAATAATGCTTCCAATAGATCAAGTCACAATTTGTCCTCTGTTTCTACATCCTTGTAGTTATCATCTCAAGTGTCTATAAATAATAGTGCATACTGGTATCTTAAGTTAAAAAAAAATCCATGCTTTTGCAATACATATACTCTGATACTTAAATAGGGTAAGTACAGTAGAAAAGTAGAGGTAGAAAGTAGAGTAGAAAGAAAGGAGACCCCAAGATCAGAGTTCCATTCTTAGTTCTACTTTGAATAAGCTTTAGCTCCGAGGTTCTTAATCCCTTCATTTTAGAATAAGCTTGGATCTGACTGATAAGGAAGGTAATACGGATAGTAGTTAAGAGCTCCCTCACTGGATACAAATAGATCTTCACTTGAATTACTATACTAGCTGTGACTGTGGATTAATTATTAACTTCTCCAAACCTGTTTCCTTGTCTTTAAAATGAAAGTAATCTATCTTAAAAGCAGGATATAAATGAAAATTTACTTAATATGTAAATATATATACTATATAATGCTTAGCCCATGCCTGCGATACTCAATTTTTAGTTATTAATTACTAATAAGGTAATAGGTTCACAAAGTCCAATTCTGATAACCAGAGTACATTCACTAGAATTACTAGAGGTGCAAACAGATTAAGCAGATTTAAAAGGGAAGAAAATCTAGAAGCCTTTACTAATGTTCATGCTCTGTTAAAACCTTCTTCAGTCTGGTGAAGGAAGGGGCTGCTGGGTCTCTTTCATATAACTTTACGATCCCAGCATCTAACTGAGCCTGGCACAAGCAGGCAATAAAACATCTGTTTAATGTGTAACGTATTTCTAAAAATTAACAGTTAAAATTCAGAAATAATTTTATTTTGAAGTTCTAAGCATTTTCAGACTTAAAAATTAGATTTTGAAGAACACAATGTAGAAGTTTCAAAGTTGTGTATCTAAAAAAGCCTGTCAATGGATTAGTGGCATTCAACAATATTTAGGTTACTTCTTTCTGATATAAAGATAACTACTAAAGTTTAAAATTCATTTAATCTTAGAATGTATAAACTATTCTGTAAATCAGAACTATGTGTAGAAATTAATTTAATCTACCTACCATTTCATACCCAAAGACCATTATCTTGCAGATGTATAAAGAGAATTATTATTAGACATAAACAACAGGAAAAGAAGCTACCAAAAATCTCATGTTATGAGAAAATCAGATCAGAGTGCCAATAAAGATGTGTAACTTTGAGCTTCAGGGCTATACATTTAAAGTCTGTACAGCAACTAATAGAGCTAGTGTAACTAAACCATGGCTATAGAAAAGTTGAAATACATAAGAGAAAAATAGAAATGAAATGTAATCCAAACATCCAGAGATAACAATAGTTAGTATTTTTTGGTTACTGACATTATTGCAAAATTATAGCAAAAGCACTGATTAATTCAAGCATTATGTGCCAAGTACCTTTAACATAAAATAAGCCCTAAGAAAGTTTTTTCAAAAAATGAAGAGACATATGCAAACAATAAGTGCAATATCATAAGTATTACAACATAGGTATTGTAAGATCACTGGGAGAATAAGTGAAGAATTCATTTAACTTTTTAGAACTAAAAAAGATGTGAATTCTCTGAATAACTAAATATATGCTTAAATATATTAAATAATAAATTTAACTGTATACATTTGCCTATATTTCTCACTTCATCGAAAATTTTTAACATAAATTTGAAGTTAAAACCAGTTCTACTGCTTTTTTTTTGAGACGGAGTCTCTCTGTGTCGCCCAGGCTGGAGTGCAGAGGCTCGATCTCGGCTCACTGCAAGCTCCGCCTCCCAGGTTCACGCCATTTTCCTGCCTCAGCCTCCTAAGTAGCTGGGTCTACAGGCGTCTGCCACCACGCCCGGCTAATTTTTTGTTATTTTTAGTAGAGACAGGGTTTCACTGTGTTAGCCAGGATGGTCTCGATCTCCAGACCTCGTGATCTGCCTGCCTTGGCAACCCAAAGTGCTGGGATTACAGGTGTGAGCCACGCACCCGGCCTACTAATATGTTAATGACATCTCTATCTAAACATAAAGATATCCTTTAACAGAACTTTTTGCTTTTTACTTACCATAAGCTGTTCCTGGGCCAAACTCAGTCCCTGCATCAATCATATATTGTCCCAGAAGTTCTGGGTTGTTAATACGACTTGGAGCTTTTCTATCCAGTTTCTCATAAACAAATTCTTCTATCCTGGCATCTAGGAGAAAGGTTAAAATTACCAACAATTTCTAAAAGCAAAACTAATTAGAAGATTGTTTTTTTCTCCTATCAGCAGCCATTTATCATCTCCTAAATATAAAGTTAGCATTCATTCCAGCACATATCTTAATAAATATGTATTTTAAATTTTATGTTAGACTATTATATAACTAATAAATTATATTTTAGAAATTTGATAAAATATCTTGGCACAAAAGCATTTTAAAATAAAATAAAATAATTATTTGAGTATTCTACAAGATTTTAAGTTCCAGAAAAGGACTGATTCATTCACTTAATATTTATTGAAGGTGTCTTTGCCCTGTTTGTAGCATTTTAACTCTAATTTTTACTCTGAATGTATGTTCATAATTTCAAAATCAGGATTTCTGGCTAGGAAAATACAGATATAAAGTACCTGGAAGAACCAAAGACTTACATCTGACAGTTTTAGCATGAGCATTTGCTCTCTCTTTTTCTTGCCTAGAGTCTAAATATAGACACAGGTGCTTAAGGAATAGAACAATCCAGGCGTGGAATAGTCTACAGACAGATCAGCAATATGATGCCTTGGCTTTAGTTTATGTTTAAAGTACACAAGTGTATAGATATTATCTCTGAGCATGCATTCACTCAAAATATTTCACCATTAAAAATAAGTTTAAAATACAAAAGGTTAAATGCAATAACAGAACATTAGAACACATGGAAAGGGGGAAAAAATAAAAGCTGAATAAACACTTGGTTAGCAAAATGCTTAAGACCAAAGACATTAACATGTACAATGCTGTCCAACCTAGAGGTATTTCAGGAACAAATGAGAAAATGGCTTAAGTTTCCAGAAACTGATTAAGTATAAATCGAAGCTAAGTCAAATAGGTTCCTTCTAAGTACCTCACATAGATTCCTACGCATGTGGAAGTTTCACACAGTGCACTGAAAATTTCAAAAATGAGCTGAACCAGTAACAGAACACTTCAGGAGTTGGTAAAAGGCTTAGTTATAATACCTAAAATAGAGTATGGCAATAATTCTTGCTTTTGTGGTAGCTTCTAGTACAAAATCAGAAGTTTTAAAGCACAAATATCTCTAAATAGTTAAAACCAAAAAGAGCTTTTTAAAACATAACCATTTAGAAGATACTAGTTAAATTTCAGAACTTCATTTTGGCCCAGTGTGGTGGTTCACACCTGTAATTCTAGCACTTTGGGAGGCTGAGGCAGATGGATTGCCTGAGGCCAGGAGTTTGGGACCAGCCTGGCTGACATGGTGAAACGCTGTCTCTACTAAAAAAAAAAAAAAAAATCGCCAGGCATGGTAGCGCATGCCTGTAATCCCGGCTACTCAGGAAGCTGAGGCAGGACAATCACTTGAACCTAGGAGACGCATCTTGCAGTGAGCAGAGACTGTGCCACTGCACTCCAGCCTGGGTGAGTGAGACTCTGTCTCAAAAAAAAAAAAAAAAAAAAAAAAAAAAAGTTTTGTGTTTTGACTCTGATTCTTAATTTTGACTGCTTTTCCACCTATCTGGTCAAAAGTTTAAAACGGAATCTTATGTTGACTTCGTTCAGTTAATAAAATATTTGGTATATTAATAAATATTTAATTTCAATAGGTTACAATAAAATCTTAAAACATGCAGGCAATTGTGCTACAATGTAATATATATTTCTGCATAACATTTTTGAAAAACCCATTTCCAGATCATCATACATTGAAAACAACACAGGAATTACAAGAAAAGGAGTGTTGGGTTTGGCCACTCAAAACCTGTGTAACTTAATAACCAGAGCATTGGCTGGGCATGGTGGCTCACACCTGTAATCCCAGGCTTTGGGAGGCTGAGGTGGGCAGATCACCTGAGGTCGGAAGTTCGAGACCAGCCTGGCCAACATGGAGAAACCTTGTCTCTACTAAAAATACAAAAATTAGCTGGGTATGGTGGTGGACACCTGTAATCCCAGCGACCCTCAGGAGGCAGAGGCAGGAGAATTGTTTGAACCCAGGAGGCAGAGGTTGCAGTGAGCCAAGATCGCACCACTGCGCTCCAGCCTGGGTGACAAAGCAAGACTCTGTTTCAAACAAAACAAAACAAAACAAAAAACCTAGAGCACAAACAAAAAACAAAAACAATTCTTACTACTACTTCCTGGCACAAAACAGGGGCAGGAGGGAATTGTATTTTATTTCCCTGTTTACCAATTGTGAATGAGCTTATTTGCCAATCAGAAAAATATGTTTAGAACAAGAGGAAAAATGTCCATTACTTTTGATAAAAGTGCCAGAGTGTAGAATTTAAATGGTCTTAAATGAATAAAAAATATTACATGGTGTCCAAGGACATTAGGACTCACTCAAAGTGCAAAAAGCTTATTTTGTTTGTTTATTTCCAACTTTTATTTTAGATTCAAGGGGTACACATGCAGGTTTGTTACCTGGGTATATTGAATGATGCGGAAGTTTGGGGTACACATGAACCTGTTACCCAGGTACTGAGCACAGAACTTAACAGTTAAGTTTTTCAACCAAAAGGCATATTTAAAAAGTCACTACCACTTAACTAAAATGATAGAGGACTGCTAGTATTTGTATAGTGCTTGGAGTTTAAGTTAGTATCTAAAAGCAAGCATATGTCATATCACAACATGATCCCAAATATTGGGGAAAAAAAGAAGGAAAGCATACATTGTACCTTTGTTCTTCAGTTTTGATATGCAAAGCTCACAGTGAAAAGACTGGATGTTGATAGGTTCTAGTCCAATTTCCACTTCTAATTAGCTATGCTGCCTTGGACAAGATACTAACTCATGAGTTTCATTCACTAAACAATTATTGTGCACCTTAACTGCAATGTTATTGAGTTGACTAATCTGAAAATGTAGTAGTTGTTTGAATCAAACGAAGTAATTTACGTGAAAATGTAAAACTTAAACATAGGCTGGGCACAGGGGCTTATGCCTGTCATCCCAGCACTTTGGGAGGCAGGTGGATCACGAGGTCAGGAGTTCAAGACTAGCCTGGCCAACATGGTGAAATCCCATTTCTACTAAAGATACAAAAAAAAAAAAAAATTAGCTGGGCGCGGTGGCATATGCCTGTAATCCCAGCTACTTGGGACTCTGAGGCAGGAGAATTGCTTGAACCTGGGAGGTGGAGGTTGCACTGAGCCAAGATCGCGTCATTGCACTCTAACATGGGCGACAGGGCGAGACTCTGTCTCAAAAAAAAAAAAAACAAAAAACCACACACGAAAACTTAAACAGAAAAAATGGTACCTAGTTAAGCATCTATATAACTTTGTCTTAATTATCTAGGGACAATTCTTCCCTAGATGAAAAAGGAAAACATATTTATATACACACCTCCTCATAAATCTTAAAATTCAAAGTCACTGCCTAAAAGTGAGATTTTTTATAAGGATTCTATAAAAGACTGAAAAAATGTCATTTAAAATTTGTTAGGTACGTAACTGTTTATATCACTTCCTCTTCACAAAAGCACACACAAAAAACCCCACAGACCCTGAAGCTACAATAAAAAAATCCTACGTTTTCAGATGGCCATTAAAACTTTTTTTTTAACATTAAAAAACCCACTAATAGTACTTAAGGTACACAAGAGGTAGAGTTTCTTACTTGGATTTGGCTGCAATAACACTTCAGTTTGTTTCATTATTTTTTCTGTCCATATTTTGGTACATTCAGCTTTGCTAAGGAGGTTCTCTAAGTGAGCATCCAATTCTGTCTTCTCAGCCTGGCCAAGCTTTTCTTCTGTGAACTGTTATTGGTTGTAAAACAAAAATTAAATATACTGCAAATAAATTTTAGGGAACCATATCAATAAGTTAAAAGCAAATTCAAAGCTAAACAATCCTAAACATACAAATAATCATACTCCAGCTTTGTAAGCCACTGCTTATGAATACTTTTTTTGCTCCTATGTAATTTATCCATACCTCTTTTGTGGATGACCTTACCTTACAGTCATCACATACCCTTAGTTCTGCTAAAATGTATGGTATGAATTCTATAGAAAACCTAAGTGTACTTCTTGGTATATAAAGCGTGTAACTATTTCAACTACCTATTCTAGGTAGACTACGATTAATGGTAAGGAGTAAGAGCTTTGAGTCAGTTGGATCTGAATTCAAATCTTAACTTCGTTGCTTGCTGTGTGACCTGAGCAATGTATTGAATATTTTTTCTTTAGTACCCTCTATTACAAAAGAGAGACAATACATATTTTATAGTGTTTGGGGGATTAAGTATGATTGTGTATGCAAATCACTTTGGTGCCTTGTAATTACTAAGTTTTAAAAGAGCTGTTAATGTTTATTGTAGTTTATGTCTTATTAGCTCTTTAATAACACCTAGTTAGATAGTTTCCCAGAACATACCATAAAACCTGTCATTTAAAAAGCTGCTGAGGATATGTTCCAGCAATTTATTTATATACTAACTTTTGGAACATATCCTATTCATACTATGAAGACATCTTTTAACCATAAAATGTGGTTAAACATACTCAAAAATCACTTTTTATTATTGAATATACTGGTATTTGAGAAAAGGTAGCATTGCCTATACAATAATAAAGAGGTAAAAGGATTCTGTGTAGATCTAGAGCCTTCTGGATACTTTTAATTAAACATTAGAGGTGATGACTCAAGCTGTTTATCATGCATTATTTTCCCCTAGAATATGTGGCTTTCTCCCATCTTAACACAGGTATATCACTAGCACTAATTCTGTGCTCAGTAATGACTCACTTATGGCTGACAAAAGTGTTCACCTTGCCTTTTTCTCCTTTTGTTTCTTAAAAATCTCTTTTGCTACTCTATTTTCTGAGTTTTATTGTTTCTTTCAGTATCTTTCTTCTTGGTTTAATACTTTCAGGTTATTATCAGCACCTTGAGCTGAAGGGTCCTCTAGAATTCTATTCTTAGACTTCTGGTTACAATCTCCACTGAGGCTCCCTCTTTAGGGGCTAGAAATAACAGCTTAAATAGCTTTTGTAAAGCCTTGGGTCTTATTGAGAATGGTCTATAGCCAGCCCCTGACCCAGTGGGTGGAACCAAATATAACAGTTCCAAAGCTACTGCCTATGCCCATAAACTTGCAGTGTAGCTGGAGGATTGGGCACTGAGCAAAAGCAAACCCTGATCCCAAGGTCAGCTGGATAAACTATGCAACCTTATTCTTAGGAGAGAACCCTGTAGTCTTTACAGATCCCTGGAGATTCTAAGCAACAGACCTCCTACTAGACTTTTACGTGTTCAAAGTCTATCACCAATGGCTAGATAAAATAACTCCCAGATACAGCGACCAATAGGAAGGGAAGAAAGGGAATACCTTTCACTCAGGTGAACATCACCTATAAAGAATGATCTAAAAAAAATTCTTTAGCACCTTAAAAATTGAAACTGCATGCATAAATTTCCCTTTAATAAGCAAGTTTATCCACTTGTTTGTTCATTTTGTTTATTCCTTCAACAAATACTTCAACTTACTAAGCACCTACATATGTTCTAGGCACTCTTGTAAATACATGGGTTTCAGCAGCCAACAAAACAGACAAGGTTTCTGTTCTTAGGAAGCTTACATTTTAACAGCAAAGGCAGACAATAGATAAATAAGGATATAAAGACACGAAGACAGTAAAGAGGACCAACATGGTTGGTTTTATTGTTTCTGAATGACATAAAAAATCCAAGTACAGAAAAAGAATTCATTCTTCAGGGAGAGCAGGAGAATCATGGAAGGCTTTAGTGGGGGAGGGATGGGCAACTTGGGCCTAGACAGGGGAGCAAGAGTTTGAGAAGTGTGAGATGGGGGTAGTTAGAGAAACAGTATCTCTGAGTAGGTAACAAACGACCTGTGACTGAATGATATGAACCACGTTAAGATCCAAGGAAAGAGTGTATAGTCCTGATGATTTATCTTCCAGTTGCACAACTTCTTTAAGCTCATTTGCATCATCCTCACACATATTAAATATTAATTTATCTGTAGAAATCCTTAACTTACAGTTAATAACCAATAATAAATTAATAGAAAAATCAACACATCAATAATTTAAAAGCAGTACTTATGGTCAGGAGCAGGGGCCCCCGCCTGTAATCCCAGCACTTTGGGAGCCTGAGGCGGGCAGATCACTTGAGCTCAGGAGTTCTAGACCAGCCTAGGCAACATGGCAAAACCATGTCTCTACAAAAAAATACAAAAAATTAGCCAGGCATGGTGGTGCACACCTGTAGTCCCAGCTGCACTCCACTGCACTCCATTCTGGGTGACAGAGCAAGACCCTATCTCTAATTAATAAGTTAATAATAAAATAAATAAATATAAAATAGTCACTGAATTTATCTGATACAAACTGGGGTTCAGGGCAAGTTTTCTCCTGACAGTATTTCAGAAAAATCAGCAATTAGAAAGTTAATTATTTGGAAAATAAAACATTTCAATCTTCAGATGAAAAGGACTGTTTGCTTAATTATTTAATATTTTCTTTGTGACTCTCATGATACTGCCTCCCAGGTGTCTCATTAAATAAATATTCTTTTAGTGAAAAACAGTATGAAAGTATAACAGAGCAAAGATGGGTATTTGCACGAAGTGATTTATTTGTATGAGTCTGAGGAAGAAAGAAAATATGTAAACTGATAAAGATTCTACAAACATATACAATTAGTAGGTTTTTTCTTCTTCTTTTTTTTAACTATTCTAGTTCAGAAGATATATGGAACCCTTACACATGAGTGAGATAGTCTGATTACAGAAAACCTGTTTGGAAAATAGCAGTACTGTGGGAAGGGTCACATGACAATGTTTCTATGTTTCACATTTCAGCACATTATATATAGTCTTATTTTCTAATATCTTTTTTTAATGTTTTATTTTTTCAACAAGACCATTTACATCTTTCTTATAATTCTGTGTCAAGGCGTAGTGTATGTTCAAAAATTCCATTAACTAAGCTGTGCATTCTACATCAAATACTAGAAAGAATCTTAAAATATAGGTAAGAATAATTGTAGAGATTAATAAATTGAGGCTCAGGGTGATTAAACACTTTGTCCAAGGTGTCAGCGTTGGGATTCAGTGTCACATCTGTTTGAGTCATAGTCTTATCATACTATACTACCCTTCCAGTAAATACTTGCTGATTTCCAAAATTAGTATTTTCTATTCTTATTACTATTATCCAATCATATTCTGTGCTTCCTTTCTCCTATGTCTGTTCACAGCACTCTGGACAGCTTTCTCCTCCAGATCAGCTCTGCTTCCTACAAGATATTCAATAATTACTCACCAAAATTAAAAGTAAATTAAATCCTATCATGAATGAATAAAGTGGAGGAAGACACAAAATAAGGACATTGCTAATTCTATCACATTTTAAAATTGAAATTATAAATTTAAATCTTATTACTTAAATATATAATTGTAAAATACATGATATTCCCCACAATTTTATCATTGTGGAAGCAAAAGGATTTTTCCATAATTAGAAGTACACTATTAAGATAACAAATACAATATTTAATACATTTTCTCTAAAGCATTGTAAATAATGCATCTACTACAGACATTATGAGTTATCTCAACTAAATTAATATTTAAACTACTAATCAAAAATATTTATGGCTTATATATATTTTCTTCTACTGCAAGATGATCAGCATATGATGTGCTTCTTGCCCTCAAGGATTTTATGATCTACTAGAATACTGCCTTGACACAAAACAAAATTACAGTAATGGTACTCTTTTCAGAAGGGCAAAAGACCTATTATTTCTTTTTAAAAAAGATCCTAAGTTACTAAAAAATTGTAAATTAACCCATAAAAATTTTAGTTTGCAACATCTCAAGTTCAAAATCATTACTAATTTTGTAATCTCTTGATAATAGGTATTAATCAGAAACTAGTTGATTTTAAGCATATCTTTTAATGAATAGATGGCAGTATAGTTTAATAATTAAGAACTTTTGTGTAAACAACCTAAAATAAAAGGCAAACTGTAAACAAGTCATCTTCTTAATAAGTTATTAAACTCAATGTTTTCTAAAATATAATTTGATACATAATTTTTTTCATATTTCATTTGTAATACAGCAAAGTGACATAAGAACAGAAAGTTTAATCCCCTCTCTTTTATATATTTTCTCTAAATATTGCTTTGCAGAAAGAATTGTCTTTGAGTTGGCTACATTATACCAGGCACTGTAATCCTTCTTTTACTACAGGATAGGCATATATACCCACATTATTAAATAAGGAGCCTGGATTCCAAACTCTACTTTTAGGGAAAAAAAAAAAAAAACAACACTGCAAGTAAAATAGGTGTGATCAAAGACATCTATTTAACACAAACTCTAATCACCAGTATTACTAAAGAGTAATATTCTAAAAGAAATTTAAATTTCTTGGAAAATATGTAACTCAGACTCTGAATAATGTATTAGTAAACTGCAAAGTGGATCTTTCTCCATTGGTTCTCAATTTTGGCTGTTCTTTAGAATTACTTGAGACAGCCTTAGAAAACACTGATGTCTGGTCTGATCCAACCCCTAAGATTCTAATTTAATTGGACTGGGGTGCAGCTCATATATTGGCATTTACAAAGATTCCCCAAGTATTTTAAGTGCAGCCAAGACTGAGAACCGCTGTTCTAAACTCATTCATAATTATTTAAATATGTATCACTTGATTTAGTGCATGTTGCATTACTTTACTTTCTTCTTTTACCCATTTAGGAATGTCAGCTGTTATTACTGCTACTTCACTGTGCTGGAGTTTTGCTTCAAATACACTATCTGTGTCGAGGTTCTTTCAGTAAGTTGGTCTCCAAAGAACATTAAAGAAATTGACTTAGGTGTTTGAACATTTTAAATATAGTAGCAAAGCAACTAGGAGTACATCAATTGGGTGCGGTTAAGACTTTAGGATTAATTTGTAGCTCTGTCATTACTTTAAAAACACTTTCAAGAAAGGCCGGGTGTGGTGGCTCATGCCTGTAATCCCTGCACTTTGGGAGGCCAAGGCAGGTGGATCACCTGAGGTCAGGAGTTCGAGACCAGCCTGGCCAACATGGTGAAACCCCGTCTCTACTAAAAATACAAAATTGAGCTGGGCATGGTGGCATATGCCTGTAATCCCAGCTACTAGGGGGGCTGAGGCAGGAGGATCACTTGAACCTGGTAAGTGGAGGTTGCAGTGAGCCAAGATCATGCCACTGCACTCCAGCCTGGGCAATAAGGTGAGACTCTGTCTCAAAAAAAAAAAAAAAAAAAAAGAAGTATTTATAGATTTTCTAATTACCTTACTCATGTAGTACATAAGTGTGAATTTTAACATCAGGTTAACAAACTATCTTCTATCTACTTAACTAAAATAATGCAAATAGCACCAAAGGATATGAAAACAGTTTTAAGTAACACTAAACATGCAAAGTTTTTATGTAACAAGAAAATGTATGGATTTCGAATGTGACATATTTTATTTATTAGAATTTAAGAAACATGGTGAAGTTGTCACAGTGTGAATTCTATAAAAGAAATAGGATTTCAGAAGCGCTTGACAGAGTTATTTGGCCAAGCTGGAACTCCAGCGATGGTCTGACAGGAGCTAGTTAATGGCAACATCATATTCATCTTTACATCCTTAGCTTAGACACACCATGACACTTGCCGAAATAAATGGGAGATCAAGGCCAAGGTTAAAACTATATTTTAAAAACTATATTCCTTAGAAAATAGGTGGTGTTCATGAAATTCACAGCATGACTTTAATAATCAGTTTAGAGGAAGTGTTAGAAAATTTAAAATGAACTCCCTAAGTAATTTGATTTAAAAAATTCTTTTTAGAAAGTCTATGCCCTTATTTTAATGATGGTGAGCAAAGTTTTGCTTCAGTAAGAATTCTGAATTAAAAACACATCTCTTGTTCCTTTATCCACTTGAAAGATTTATCAAATAAAGAGTTATTCACAAAATGGCTATTTACTACAAAGAATATTTATGACAAATTTGAGATTATTACTATGAAGTCTTTGAGGGCAGGAACAGGGTCTCATTCAGCTTTGTATCTTTCAACACCAAGCACCTAGGAGGTACTCAATTTAAATACAGGTTGAATGGTTTATTATTTTATACTGGTATTAGTTAATTTCAAGGTCAGCAAACACAATGTTAGAAAATTCTAATAAAGATACTGTTATTTAACATGCTTATTGTTGCCCTTCAAAGATTAAACTTCACATATGGATAGTAATTTGCCTGGCTAAAATGATATAAAAGTTAAAATGAACCATGTTAGATGTTGTGAGAGGGGAATAAGAAACAGAGTTGATGCCTTAGCACATACAAACTTATTAATGATGTGAAAGAGTAACAGAATTTTAGAGTTCCAAGAGATCTAACACAATAGTTCATTAGAAGAAAAGTGCCACCTATTCATTCGGAATTGAAAATGATTCAGGATTTCACAGCAAGCTCTTGTGGTCTAAGAAGCCTTATTAGCTGAGATGGATTTAAAGCTATATCTTCAAAAAAGTTTCTGTATTTTACTTTTATTTTTTAATTTTTTTTTTACTCTCTCCATTTTGGAGATGAATAAAGTTGTATCTTAAGGAAAGGAAAGAATAAGCAGACAGGACACTTAAGAGGAGTTTAACTATATGAACAAAAGCCTAAAATAAGTACAAGATATTTTGGAAATTAAAAAATAATTTGGAATGCAGTGTTTATATAAGTGAGAGAAAGAACCAGATTGTAAGGGAGTATTTAATGCTCAACTAAGAAGTTTGGACTAAAAAGATGGATTCTAAGAACAAATGGCATTTAAAACTCTAGTAAAATAACAATTAAGCAAGGGTGAATTACCTGATACTTTTGTATTTTACCATCTTGAGGTACTTAAAAACAAGCACCCAAATGGGCTAGTTAAGAATAAACATTCCTACTCATTTATACATTCTAGTTTAACATTCTTTTTAAAGTACCAAGGCTTAAAAACAAATTTTAAAAGGAGGGAAGTGGAACGGTGATGGGACTCATCTATGTGCTTTACTAGTTTGATCTGACCTTTTTTTAAAACAAGAAACATGTTTAATTTTTAACTTAGGAATTTTTAAGTAAAATGGAAAACAATGTATGGCATTGGCCAACCAAAGATTGGCATATTCCTTAGGGTACAATTTGATTTGAATGAAAATTATTATTTATAAACATGAACGTTTAATTCTCTACTATTCTTACTGCTTATAAAGAGATACTGGCATAGCTCTTAAGCTATTCTTAGCATGCAACTTGGTACTTTGGCATTATACTGATGTCAATCCAATTTAATATAGAAACTCAGGGACGAAATAAATACTGAGATGAGAAAGCAGTGTTTTGTTGAAAACCACCACATAGCATTCGAAATTTCACACATTCTGTTTTAGAAGCATCCTTTTTTTTCTTACAAATTTTATCTTTAAAAAAGTATTGTGGAAAATGTCAAACATACAAAAGTGTAACAGTACAATGAAACCTCATGAACCCATAACCAACCTTCCACAACTATCAACATTCTGTTAATGTTGTTTCAGTGACCTCTGTTTTTTTTTTCTTCTGAAATATTCAAAAGCTAATCTCAACTGGTGTGGTGACTCACGCCTGTAATCCCAGCACTTTGGGAGGCTGAAGGAGGTGGATCACCTGAGGTCAGGAGTTCAAGACCAGCCTGACCAACATGGTGAAAATCCATCTCTATTAAAAATGCAAAATTAGCTTGGCGTGGTGGTTCATGCCTGTAATTCCAGCTACTTGAAAGACGAGATACGAGATTCGCTTGAACTGGGGAGGTAAAGGTTGCAATAAGCCGAGATTGCGCCGTTGCACTCCAGCCTGGGCAACAAGAGCGAAACTCCGTCTCAAAATAAATAAAAAATAAAACACAAAAAAAACCTACAAAAACCAAATCTCGGATATGGTATAAGTTTATCCATAAATATTTCAGTATGTATCTCTAACAGCTGCGGACATATTAAAGGATCCTGTTTCTCCAAAAATTTTTCCCTTAATGAATGGCTCAAGCCAAAACCTTGGAGTCATCCTTGACTCATCTTTCTCTCAGCCAATCCAACAGCCAATACTGGATAATTTGGAACCTTCACTGGATAATTTGGAATCTTCACTGCTACCACTGTAATCTAAGTTACAATCGCCTTCTACCTGTATTATGTCCACAGTTCCTTCATTGGTCTCTTTAATGCCCCTGTAACTTCAGTCTTTGTACTTCTTCCTGCTGCCTGAAATACTTTTATTCCAAAAAAATTAGGTCTGTCTCTTCCTTGAGGTCTCCTGAATTTCATCCTATTAGAAAGACTTGCCCTGACCATCCTATCTATACCACAATACTAATGTTAGAAAATACTAATAAAGATGTTAACAACCACCATCCCTGCCGTTATTCTATTCTTCTGGCCATGATTTTTATCACCACCTGATGTATTTACAAGCTTATCTTCTGCTACAATGTAAGCTTCAGGAGGGCAGACACTTTGCTGATTTTATTCACTGCTGTATCACCAGTGCCCATAGTAGCCGCAAGCAGACATGCAGTAGACACTTAAATATTTAAGACTGAAAAGAAAATTATTTGATGGCTAACAGATTAGCAAAAATTTTAAAACTTTTTCCTAAGGAATTTGAAACAAGGAATTAAAATTCTTTGGGAAGTACACATTTTGAGAGCTTTGCTAGATTTAATTTTTTAAATCGAGTCTATCCACAATTTAAATCAGACTAAATTCTAGTAAATGTGTCCTCTTTAAGGGGTGTGAATTATATGTCTGAAACATATTTAACTGTATTTAAAAGAGTAGTATTATATAGTGTCAAATCCTCATAAGCATCTAGAATTACAGGTAATGAGCACTAGGACAAAAAAAAAAACCACAGGCTCTAGTCCTCTATTGCAGTCAATGTTAAAAGTGTACAAGTGTCTCACACATCAGAATTCATTTCAGACCCTCAATCACTCATTCTTCTTGCACCTTGTCTTTGAACTATTAGAAGCTAGTGAATTTAAATCAAAACATTATTTTAACTATAAAGGTTCAATGTCTTTACAATATATCATATTTTAGGGAAGGAAGGGAAGAAAAGGATTAAGGCAGCTAGCTTATTACTCACCATGCAGATTTTAGAACTTAGAAATCAAAAGCTAGAAGGAATTTCCCATCTCTAAAGTGTTACTTGCTTGTTGATATGGAAATGCTCAGATTGTACCAGATGATTTTTAAGGTCTCTCTAGGCCACAACATTCTATTATTCTAGCTATCTTAAATCTGGAATGCTTATCCCGGAAGAAAAAGCAGCTTGGAGTACTAGGTCAGACAGCACCTGGTTATTTACTAGCTGTGTAAGTTTCTTAACCTCAGTAAGGGTGCTTCCTCACATATATAAAAGGGGTTAATAACATCTATCTGGCAAAGTTATGGAAAAGACTGGAGATATGTCAAATGCATTGCGAAGTGCTTCACAGGTTTTTCATAATACAGGCAGCTATCACCTTGCTCTAGCTCTACTATTCTTTTGCCAGGGATAGTGCAATGTAGGATCAACTGTGCCAACAAAATTGGGGCAAAGGCAAGGAAAGTAGTAAAGCCACAGAACAGATTTACATTTCAGCACCAATTTGGTATGCATATTAGAAAATTATTTTTGTTTTCTTTTTACAAAAGAGAAAGTTGTTGCTACCGTGACTATGCCATTAACTTAAACAACAGATTGTTTACAATTCATGTTGTGAAATTTACATCTGTTCACAGATTTACTGAGTTGGCATAATGTGGGTGATGACTGTGGGAAACGGCCCAAGTTCCTTAGTACTGACACTTCCTTGATTGCAGAATATCGAGAGGTGGTCAACTTCTTCCCTTAAAGTGTATTTGAAACATACTAGTGTGACTATAGCCATAAAAATTTCCCCGCATCTCTCCTTGATCTACAGCCGGTGCTTCCCATTTTGAAAAAGAGTGAGAACCCCCCAACCCTAGGTTTCTCGTGGTCTTGGCAAAGCCTCAACGCCAACTGGTGATCTCCATTTCCCCCGCGGGCTGCCAAGCCCAGGACAGTCCTTTCAGGGAGAAAGAGGGCCGGAGGAAACTGTGTTGGCAGCTCTCTGGGTTGAAGGACAGGAAAAGGAAACTCCCTTCTTGGACTCGGAGGGGAGAGTGAGAGACGAAAGGAAAGGGTGGGGGGTTGTGCAGCAATGGCCAGTGTCTCGATTACCCCAACGGACTCGTAAGCCTCCGCCAGCCCCGGGGTGGAGCACTGGCGTCGTGGGATTAAAGGCGGACAGTGCAGCCTTAGTGTCGTGCTGGGGTGGGAGGAAGCTCCCGGCCGGCCCCACCCCGCCTCGCTTCCCGTGGAGCGGCGGTTGGGCAGGAGCGGGACAGAAAACCGCCGCCGGGCCCGGGGAGGGGACCAGGCCGCGCCCATCTCCTAGGCCTCTGGCTGCAGCAGGCCCGCTGGGTGGTCGGCGAGGCCAGGGGCGCTGCGTCGGGCTGGGGTCCCCTCCCTCAACCTTCCCTGGCGCCGCCACCCCTTTTCCCCCCAGCACGAGGGTACCTGCACGGCGCGACTGAGGAAGGTGCCTGCGTCGGCCGCCAGCTTCTTCACGTTGAAGTCCATGATGTTCATCCTGGGCGGCAGCCCGGCGGAGCCGGCTGACCTAGCGGCGGCGAGGCGGAGGCGCCGCGGCCGGGCTGGGACGCAGGGCTACAGCGGCGAGGGCAGACGTGGTAGGTGGAGGGAGGCGGCGCCAGCCCCGCCGCCGCAGCTGTCGTTTCCGTGAAAGGGGTGGATGAAGGCGGGGCGAGGGAGGAGAACGAGCGCCCGCGGCGGCGGCGCCAAGGATGGGTCAGTCGGTCCGGAGAGCGGCCGCTAACGTCGACGATGGGCCCCGTGGGCTAGCCGGAGATGGACCGGCAACCCGGCAGTGTGGAGCCAGGCCCCAAGGGGGAAGCGAGCGCGGGCCGCGGGGTGGAGCCTTTCTCGAGGTTATCGCGGGAACAGCGACCCCTTGAGGATTGCGGCGGCGCAGCCCCGGGACGCGCTGGGAGCTCCGCCCGGCTCCTGTGGAGGAAGCGGCGAGGGAGAGCCGCAGGGTCTCGGCGCCTCTGCGTGCTTGCACTTAACCTCCGAGAACCCAGAGCGAACGCGATGCACATTTCTCTTTTTGTTTTAAAAGTAAATATAGGAATTACAGCATAGAATTACAATATCTGGAAATTTGAACTGACAGGTCCCAGTCACAGTATGGCACCGCGCGACACACTTGGTCCCTGAGGCCTGGATGCCGCACAGCGAACGTTTGCGGAATAGGGTTGGATTTACTGTCCCCCACCGAGCCGGTTGCTCATTCATTTAGCATAACTGAATACCTCCTGTGTGCCAGGCACTGAATCGAGTGTCGGAGATACCACGCTGAACAAGACAGTGTCCTGCCCTCAAGCTCCCGGTCGGTTACTTGACAACCTTCCAGGACCTCAACACTACGTGCCTACTGTGTGAAAGCAAAGTGCCAGGTGGAGGACACAAAGATGGCGAGCGACACAGCATACCCCTTAACAATTAAGCGTGACTAATTTTAATAACAAATGAGAATATGATGTGACATCCGTTCCAAATCCTGTCATTCCAATTAACTTCTTAAGCATGCTTCACGATACAGCCTCTGCTTGAAAGGAATTAAAACAGGTACAAGCATGGAAGGAGACGTTGCTATCATATTTCAAGAATAAGAAAATGCTCTCTCTGTTTTGTGTGGTTGTGCAGCAGGCAATGAAATGAGCTCACATTCAGGCTTCCGTGTTTCACTGAAACCACAGTCACAGATGCAATAGATGTGAAAAGACGAGTGCAGTAAAAGCATTATGAGGACAAGAAGAAAACGTAAATATTTGTGTTGTTTCATTCTTTGTTGTGGCAGAAACAGCCCCCTCTCTAAGGTAACTCCAATATAATGGAATCTCCCAGCTTTGAAATACTCCATGTCTCTAATTTTCCAGAAATATGGAAACATAAGTTTATAATAAAAAAATCCTATTTCTCATTTATTGTCTATTTTAGGTCTTTATGTGGAAAAGCACTTACCCTCTTCCCAGAGCGCTGTTTTTAAAGTAGGTATATTTGCCGTAACCTATGCTCGTCTCTATAAAAGGATCACACCACCGTGACCCCCATTAAAGAATTTCCCCTTGGCAAGATGGCTGCCTCAGCAGCGCTGTTCTCGCGCTTGCGGAGCGGGCTCCGACTCGGCTCGCTGGGACTGTGCACGAGGTTGGCGACGCCGCCCCTCCGGGCCCCAGATCAGGCCGCAGAGATCGGGAGACGCGGGGGCACTAAGGCACAAGGGCCACAGCAGCAGCCAGGCTCAGAGGGTCCCAGCTATGCCAAAAAAGTTGCGCTCTGGCTTGCTGGGCTGCTTGGAGCTGGTGGGACCGTGAGCGTCGTCTATATCTTTGGAAACAACCCAGTGGACGAAAATGGTGCCAAGATTCCTCATGAGTTCCACAATGATCCAATTCTGGTACAGTAGTTGCGCCGGACATACAAATATTTCAAAGATTATAGACAGATGATCATCAAGCCCACCGGCCCTTGCCTTCTCCCAGACCCACTGCAGGAGCCGTACTACCAGCCACCCTACACGCTCGTTTTGGAGCTCACCGGCGTCCTCTTGCATCCTGAGTGGTCGCTGGCCACTGGCTGGAGGTTTAAGAAGCGCCCAGGCATCGAGACCTTGTTCCAGCAGCTCACCCCTTTATATGAAATTGTCATCTTTACGTCAGAGACTGGCATGACTACGTTTCCACTCATTGATAGCGTGGACCCCCACGGCTTCATCTCCTACCGCCTATTCCGGGAAGCCACAAGATACATGAATGGACACCATGTTAAGGACATTTCATGTCTGAATCGGGACCCAGCTCGAGTAGTAGTTGTGAACTGCAAGAAGGAAGCCTTCCGCCTGCAGCCCTATAATGGCGTCGCCCTGCAGCCCTGGGACGGCAACCCTGATGACCGGGTCTTGTTGGACCTGTCTGCCTTCCTCAAGACTATTGCACTGAACGGTGTGGAGGACGTGCGAAACATACTGGAGCACTACGCCCTGGAGGATGATCCGCTGGCAGCTTTCAAACAGCAGCAAAGCCGGCTAGAGCAGGAGGAGCAGCGGCGCCTGGCCGAGCTCTCCAAGTCCAAGAAGCAGAACCTCTTCCTCGGCTCCCTCACCAGCCGCTTGTGGTCTCGCTCCAAACAGCCCTGAACTCCGGGCCTCCTCAAACTCAGTGCCGGGGTCCAGAGCCCCAGTGCTTCCAGACCAAAACTTGGGCCACCACTGTCCAATAAAGTACATCCCAGACGCCACACCTGCTGTGTCCCGAGAGTCTCCAGATGGGGGCATCAGGATGAGGTCCGGGACTCTCAGGTCACCATCCCACAGTGGCTGATTGGCTGCCAAGCACAGAGTAGGGGCTTTGTTGGATCACAGCGGATTTTTCACCCTGGTCTGGGAATGTAAAAACCCTCGCTGTGTCAAAAAAAAAAAAAAAAAATAATAATAATAATAAATTTCCCCTTTAATGGTGGACACGGTGGTGTACCTGAATCCTCATCCTCAAGTGTTTCCATCTTCCCAGGCTTGGAAAAACAACAGTGTTACTTCTTTCTTTTGCACGCTCTGTAGCTGTAATCCTGTTTCCCCATTCTCCATAAAACACTTACCTTATTTTCATATATCCTTATTCTTAGCCTTTGATACCTTTTTTTTTTTTTTTTTTTTTTTTTTTTTTTTTTTTTTTTTTTTTGAGACAGTTTTGCTCTGCCACCCAGGCTGGAGTGCAATGGTGTGATCTCAGCTCACTGCAACGTCTGCCTCCTGGGTTCAAAGATTCTCCTGCCTCAGCCTCCCAAGTAGCTGGGATTACAAGCATGCATCACTACGCCCGGCTAGTTTTTTATATCTTTAGTAGAGACAGAGTTTCACCATGTGGGCCAGGCTGGTCTCGAACTGCTGGCCTCAAGTGATCCGCCTGCCTCAGCCTCCCAAAGTGCTGGGATTACAGGTGTGAGCCTCCGCGCCCAGCTGATTCGCTTTCTTTACAGAGAAAGTATAAATCATCACTCTGTTTGGTAGAAGCCTCTTGAATCAAATTTCCTTATTTCCACCTCCTGTTCTCTCCACACTCTTTCCTCCATCATTGCCAAATGTTTCAAAGGAATAGTTGCCTCAGGTGTTCTGAGTAGAGCCACTGATCCCTTAATCTTGGCTGCACATTGGCATCACCTGGAGAGTTTAAGCAACCACTGATGCCTGGATCCAGTCCTAGAGTGCAGACTGGGCATTGGGATGTTTTAGGAGTTCCTCTTGGTGTTTTTAATGAGTGACCAAGGTTGAGAACTAACTTGTCACCCTCTAGAACTTGCTCCATCACTCTCTACCCTTTGCCTACAGATTGATTCTATTTCTCTTACCAGATATGAGTCCCTTAAGGGCAGTGTCCATTTCCTATTTATTTTTATATATTTTATGGTTTGCACTGGAAACATAGTGAATTCCCAAATGATTTAGTAAGTGAAGAAAGTAATCAAATCAAGATGTTTACAGTGCTAAGCTCTTTTGTGACACCATCACCCCCAACCTCCATTTCCAACTACCTATTTATCCATAGATTCAATATTTCCAGTGGCAAGTCTGTTGTAGTTTGCTTTTCCTGAAAATTCTTTTCTTGGGTTTCCTATATTGATAAATTGAATCATACACACCAAATCACCTAAGCCAGAAATCAGAGTCCCCTTTGATTATTTCCTCTTATTTCCCACCACCAATTGATCTATTCTGGCAATTTCTTCTCTGAAACTGTTTCCTATTTCTCATTTTTATCCTCTTTTTAAAAACAATTTTTTTAACTTGAAACAATTTACAAACTAAGAAAACTGTTGCAAGAATAGTACAAAAACTTCTGTGTACCCTTTGCCTAGAAACCCCACTCAAACTTTGCCAATTATTCCAATGTCTTTACAGCAAAAACATCCCAGCCAAGAAAGATCATGTGCTGCATCCAGTTGGCATGTTGCTCAGTTCTCCTTCAGTCTGGATCAATTCTTCAGGCTTTTCTTGACACTATTCCTTGCCCAGAGTTAGCCACTATTTTTAAATTGGTATGATTAATATCTATTGTTTTTGTACTTTCACTGAATTTGTATGTTATCTATAAAGGGTACTACTATGTTATATTTTTAAACTGCATAAATGGTATCATATAGATAAATCCTTTTGCATTTAGGGGTCTAACACTTATATTTGTATATTTGATGACTTTTATTCTTTGTGGATTGATTCCTTTTGCTTTGTACATTGATTCCTTTTCGTGTTTTTTTTTTTTTTTTAATGGCTCATTTTTAGTGATGTAGAAAAAAAATGTTTCTTCTGTCAGAGACCCGTAAGGTTATCACTGGCTAGTGAGCAATTTTTATATGAATTTCTTTCTTGGCTTGGAAGTTCTAAGATCATTCAGATATTATAAATTTGAACCCAGATCAGTGGGAGTACAAACTATGATTCAAATTCTCAAGGGAGATAGATCTGCCTTGTTTTTTTTTTTTTTTTTCTCTTTCAGAGCTTGTGCCATGACAGAAAAGCTTCTTGCTATGCCAGGGAGTGAGTTTTATCTAGTCTACCATTTCATTGAGGGTACAGAATTTCATGGGTTTTTAACGTGTGTGTGTGTGTGAGGTTATGAAGTTGGGGGACAGGGTGTGCTCACACTTAACTGATTTCTGATTGCACCAAGGGCCCATGGTCTTATCACAAGTTACCATGTATTTTTAAAAATTATAAAGGCCGGGCGCAGTGGCTCACACCTGTAATCCTAGCACTTTGGGAGGCTGAGGTGGGTGGATAACTTGAGGTCAGGAGTTCGAGACCAGCCTGGCCAACATGGTGAAATCCTGTCTCTAATAAAAATACAAAAATTAGCCGGGTGTGGTGGTGGGTGCCTGTAATCCCAGCTACTTGGGAGGCTGAGGCAGGAGAATCACTTGAACCCAGGAGGCGGAGGTTGCAGTAAGCCGAGATCACGCCATTGCATTCCAGCCTGGGCAACAAGAGCGAAACTCCATCTTAAAAAATAATAATAATTAATGAAAATTGACAAATGAAAATTGTATATACTGTATTGTATACAACCTGATTTGTAATATGTATACATCTTGGAATGGCTAAATTGAGTAACTTAACATATACATTACCTCGCATACTTATTTTTATGGTGAGAACACTTAAAGTCAGTTCTTAGTGATTGTGAAGAATACAACATGTTGTTAACTACAGTCACTATGTTGTACAATAGATCTCTTGAACTTATTCCTCCTATGTAACTGAAATTGTATATCCTTTGACCAGCGTCATCCAGCTCCCTCACTCTGTCCCAGCGCTTGCTAACCACCATTCCACTCTTTGCTTCTATTGAGTTCAACTTTTTTAGATTCCACATTTAAGTGAGATCATGCAATATTCATCTTTCTGTGCCTGGCTTATTTCATTTAGCATAATGTCTTTAAGATTCATCTGTGTTGTCACAAATGACAGGATTTCCTTCTTTTTAGAGGCCGAATAGTTTTCCATTGTATACATATATCACATTTTAAAAATCCATTTATCCCCACATGGATTTAAACATTCAAGCACCATCCTCATTCAATCCTTTCCCCACTCCAGATGAGGTCATATTGTGTGTTCAAGACCCTGGTGTCTAGTTTATTTTTTTATTTCTGCCACCTGAATATTTCCCTGTCTTTTTTTTTTTTTGTAAGCTCAAGTATGCATTATTATTAATTAATTTATTTATTTTGCTGCTCTTTACCCAGCATTTCTAAGTATTTGTAGTAGAAGAGTTTTCATGTTATCTAGTCTGTATTGGTTAAGGATTGGTTGTGTTCAGCTCAGGTAACAGAAACCTAACTGTAGTGACTTACCCAAATCCTGATTTATTTTCTCACCCTCTAAGAAGTTCAGAGGTAGGCAGTCCTCTGTGTTTTTGTTTTTCTATTCTTTTCAGGTAGCTTTCATCCTCATGTCTCAAGATGGCCTGTAATTCTAGGCATTAAATATGTTTTTAAGGCAGAAAAAGGATGAAAAGTAAAGGCAAAGGTACATGTCAACTGAGTCTGCTTCTTACTCCTTAAATCAAGAAAACAGGTTTTTCATAAACCCCACGCAGTAAACTTTGGTTTACATCTCATTAGCTAGAATTGGGTCGTTTAGTTCTCCATAAATGCATTAGAGACTAATTAAGGAAATGTGCTCTGTTAAAAAATAAAGTATTTTAATTTTTTATATCTTTAAAAAAATCCATGTCAAAAATGCATATCTATCTATCTATCTATATGTATCGATACATATAAATTCAGTTGAAAGTACACAATCATAATAGAAATTAGTATTTTATTTTTAAATCTTTCTTTATTTTTTAGACACCACTTATTGTCATCCTGAACAAAATGGGGTTTCTGTTAGCAAGGCAGAAAGAGAATAGTTATAGGGTAAGCAACTGTCAATGTCTGCCATGCTGCTGTAAGGCAAGAATTGAAAGTCTCCCATGCTCACTGAAACTTCCTTTCAGTTTTTAGATTGATGAATGGGGCCACTTACGTAATTTGCAGGGACCAATGCAAAACAGAAGTATGGAGCCCTTTGTTCAAGAGCAAAAGGAAAGTGCTGTTAAAAGTATTAAAATAAAACTTTTTCCTTTATTTTGTGATTCTCTTTTGACTTGTCATATTATTTTTTGTTTGCTGTTTAATGTCATTCTAAACAAAGAAAAGATTATAATTTAAGTTATTAGAATGAATTTTACCATATATCTTCATGTTGTACAATAACAGTTTTATTTTATTTTATTTTATTTTATTTTGTTTTGTTTTATTTTTTGAGATGGAGTCTCACTCTGTTGCCCAGGCTGGAGTGCAGTGGCACAATCTCGGTTCACTGCAACCTCTGCCTCCCGAGTTCAAGTGATTCTCCTGCCTCAGCCTCCCAAGTAGCTGGGATTACAGGTGCTTGCTACCATGCCCAGCTAATTTTTGTATTTTTGGTAGAGACAGGTTTTCACCATGTTGGCCAGGGTGGTCTCGAACTCTGTGATCTGCCTGCCTCAGCCTCGCAAAGTGCTGTGATTACAGGCATGAGCCACCGTGCCCAGCCCTACAATGCCAGTTTTAAAACAAATATAAGGACATTTCTGGACATCACTAATTATCAGGGAAATGCAAATCAAAACCACAATGCAATACCACCTTACTCCTGCAAGAATGGCCATAATTAAAAAAAAAAAAAGTAGATGTTGGCATGGATGTGGTGAAAAGGGAACACTTTTACACTGCTGGTGGGAATGCAAACTAGTACAACCACTATGGAAAACAGCGTGGAGATTCCTTAAAGAACTAAAAGTAGGTGTACCATTTGATCCAGCAATCCCACTACTGGGTATCTACCCAGAGGAAAAAAGGTCATTATACAAAAAAGATGCTTGCAGATGCATGTTTATAGCAGCACAATTCGCACTTGCAAAAATATGTAACCAGCTCAAATGCCCATCAGTCAATAAGTGGATAAAGAAAATGTGGTATATATACCATGGAATACTACTCAGCCATAAAAAGGAATGAAATAATGGCATTCATAGCAACCTGGATGGAATTAGAGACTGTTATTCTGAGTGAAGTAACTCAGGAATGGAAAACCAAGCATAGTATGTTCTCACTCATAAGTGGGAGCTAATCTATGAGGACATAAAGGCATAAAAATGTTTCAGTGGATTTTGGGGGCTTGGGGGAAAGGGTTGGTGTGGGGGTGGGGCATAAAAGACTACACATTGGATACAGTGTACATTGCTCGGGTAACAGGGCACCAAAATCTCAGAAATCACCATTATAGAACTTATTCATGTAGCCAAACCCCACCTATTACCCCAAAACCTATTGAAATTAAAAAAAGATAAAAAACAAATGTAACAGCGTTTAAGATGTATGTATCATCATTGAAATTGTATTTCATAGTACATGCATGCATATATATTTTGTTCTTACTAAAAGAGTGGAAATGCAGCACGAAACTAACTCAAATTTTAAAACTTTTATTTCTTGATATGTGCATATGCCGCCAATACTCTATCTTCGGCATGCTGATGATGAGTAAGGAAGGACTGAAAGGAGGAGAAACTATGGGTTGCCTTTTCCTTCTGTCATTTGTTCAGCATAAGTGGTTGGCAGTTTTAAAAAACCATTTACCTTGTACTCTCATTGGTCTTCTGGAATTCACGACTCATAGATGTACTGAAAATACTATATATGAATGGGGCCTCAAAGAACAGCAGCAGACATGTGTGTCTGTAAGTGCTGATGTATAAAGATTTCCAAGATACCATATTAATAAAAAAGTGTATGGAACAGTGTATGGGTGATTTAGTGTAAATAAAAAGGAATATGTGTTCTATGTGTATGTAAGTACTTTGTATATGCATAACTTGTTAAAAGTAATTTTAAGACACTACATATAGTAGTTATCTTTGGGGAGAAGATATGAGGTAAGGAGTGGGAAGGATAGGAAGCTTTCACATTTTATTTTGTATCTTTCTGTACTTCTTGGATTTTCAACATGTGGATGTATGTGTATATACACACACGTATAACATTTCTTTCATGTTTTTATTTTTGGATTTCAGAGTAAAACCTTTATTGATTTAATAAACATGATGGATACTCATTAAAATATTCAAACAGCATAGAAAGGGACAAAGAAGAAAGCAGCCAGCAATCCAAGTACCACTATCCAGAAATAGCCAGTGATATCTGTTTATGTGTGTAAATACAATGAAAATTGAGTGAGAGAGAGACATACACAGAGGAAGAAGAAAAAGAGAAAGTTATAAAAGGTATTAAATTCAATTAATTTAAATTTAGCAGAAATAAAAGACAAGTAAAAAATGAATAAACCTCATGTTATGTCTTTCCCACAGAGGTATTAGATCCTACAAGACCCTTCTTGGAGTCATTTTATGTGAGGTTTTCTCCCTTTTTCTTTTTTCTAAACCACCTGTTTTAATCTTGGACATCATCTATTAACTTACCATGTTAAAGATGAGGTAATTAGAACTTATTTTTTTCCTTCATCTTGTCTTTGTCTCTCTACCAACTTACATGGCTTTTATTATTTTTACTTTCAGTTAAGCAGTGAGTCGCCAGTAATGTCCAGTGTTATTGGAGTATGTAGGAAAACAAGCATTCCCAAACACTATTTGAGGAAGTGCACATCGATAAGGATATTTTGAAGGGTAATTTGGCATATTAATTAAAATTAAAATTTGACCCAGCAATTCTGCTTATAGGAATCTATCTAAAGCATATTTGTACAAAGATAAGTATACAAGCCTTTTGTGCAATACTGTTTTTATACCAAAGAGTTGGAAATGTTAATCAGTAAGAAAATGGTTTTACGAAGTATAGTGCATTCACAACATGAAAGAATTATGGAGACAAATCTGTACTGAAATGGAAAAAATTCTAAATTATATTGTTAAGAGAAAAAAGAAAGTCATACAATATACCTACAGTGTGATTCCATTTTATTATGAAATGATATAAATATATATCCACACTTTCACACTGATACAGAATTGTACATATAGAGAAAGACTGGGGAGAGGAAAAGGACTGGGAAGGTAAAGAGGAAAGTTCATATTTAATCCTGTATACTGAAAATCTGCCTTTGTGTTTTACAACAGGAATGTATACATTGTATAAAAGGCAGAGAAAAGGAGAAAAACAAAACAGTCTCTTCTCCCCCCAATATGTGTAAGGAATCTAATTAATTTTATGTAGTATTTCATGTTTAACGATTGATATAATGGGTAAATCTCTTTCCATTTCGGATGAAAAATAAAGCAAAACAAAACAACCGAGCCTTTGACACAATCTGCCTGCCTTGCCATAGATGTTAGCCAACAAACCAAAACTTCTCCTCATCTCAGAATGACACAATTTCTTTCCTATTACACTTAAGATCCTGGAATCATTTAGTTCACCACACTCTTTAGTCCTGAATAAAAGTGCTAGGCTACTGGCAATGCTATTCTCTTTCAAAGAGCTTCTTGCCCATTATGCCCATGTTTTTACTTTGAGGACTGAATATTCATTCCACTTGAAAATAAAGCTTGACTATAATTTTATTTTATGCTTTAGTTACTGATACTACCTTGTGACTTGAGATGAAGACTAAAACGAAAAGTAAAATAACAGGTTGGCCCATGTTGTTAGAATTTAGGTTAATATGACTCATACTAGCAATTAGCTTCTTGTCCTGAAAGATAAATACCTGTTTATTTACTGACGCTTTGAGGTATGGGAGTAAGGAGACAACGTCACCAAATTATGTGGTATAAGTTTAAGCTCTTAAGTTACCAAGGAAAAACTTAAAAGGATCCACTTGCCGGTTACTTACCAATCTGATCGTCTAACAAAAACCTACTATGAGCAACTCCTATGCTAAATTCCATGAAGGACAGCAATGTAAGTTATAATCTTTTTCGTTAAATGATGAGCATATGTGAGATGACATGGAAAGTTGAATCTAAGAAAGTCTGGCTTGGGAAGTATTCAAGTGGTCGTGGTAGGGTTAAAGATATCCAGAAGTCTTCTAAGAAGCACAAAACATGATTCCTGTACTCAGAGACATGCAGTCTTATTCACATGCAAAGAGAACCTACACCGGCTATTGCCAAGTATCAAGTGAGGTGAGTGTCATCATAAGTCACAGAATGGATACATTATTTGAGTAGTCAGATAAACTTCACAGCATGAGTTATAAGACATCTAATAACGTCTAGAAAGCAACTGGAAATATGTGATTAAAGCTTGGGAGAGAACACTGGGTTAAAGATAGAGACTTTGGAGTCATTTGCATAGCTGTGATAAATAAGATTTCAAATAGAAGATACATAGAATGAAAAGTGAAGGAAGATTAAAACCTGAGGAAAGTAGCAAGACACTGTAAAAATAAAGACAGTTACAGAACTGACATGTTCACAACTCTTAAGCAAAACAAGAGTTAACTAAGTGGACTGCATTCAAAAAGTTTAAGCAACCTTTTCAACTTTTGCTTGGAATATTGCTGATCCTTGTTTTGTTTTTCAGAGTCAAGGAAACTAGTTTAAACTAGTTATGGCCGTTAATAATTGAATAAGGTATACTACTGTAAACAAAATTTGGAGCATGTTCATTTTTCTCCACCTGGTTCCTCTAAAATTTGGAGACTACCTGTAAGTATTCTTAACTTGTGGCAATATAGTTGTTTGCATCGGTGCAATAAGAATCCATTTTTCTTTGTCAGCAGGACACAATTGGATAAACTGGTTATTTTACCAAGGCTTTGGCTGAAACGGTGTGTTTCCCTTTTAGGAATCAAGCTTGATGTGCAGAGTCAATAAGAGCCCCTTGAAGAACTGGCCTCATACCTTGTCTATACAGTCCCTTCACAGGGTTTCTAACCTGTGGTCAATAAAGAATGTCACTTTCTAACAGGTCTGGAAGCTCCGAGTTTATCTTGGGACCTCACATAGAGAGGGTCACCCAACTCACAGGTATTTGAGGACACAAATCCATGTCTGGGCTTGACTTTAAAGGTCTTATCTAAGATTCCTTGTGGAACAGAGTTTCATCAAAGCCAATCCAAAAGACCTACGTAGAAATAACCATTCTTACTGCACTTCATGCAAATAATCAAGCCAAGTATAAGACTAAAGTTTATTCATAATTAGTTTTTACTAAAAATGAGAACTGGAGAGAAAAATTTTGCTCCAAAGCTTATCATACATTTGTCATTAAATCCTAGTCTCAATTGTTTTTAAGATTTTTGCCTACATTTTAAACTAATCCTTCTTATTCCTGTGAATAAAGTAGTAATCTTCTGTAGCTTGGAAGAAATAAAAAGGGATGGGTAATGTAAAAATCTGAATCAATATACTAGTTTTGGGCAATTATACTGCAAATTCTGCCAGGTAATGAAAGTAAGTAGGGTACCCATAACCTGGAGGTTTCTTTGTTTGGGAAAATAAAACCAAAGCTTCACAGACCGCCAAAGTGAAATTCTATCTCTTGGCAAGTAAAATTGTATGTGGAAATTATCTACTACACCACACTTGTGGGAACTGCTATACTCACTCTACTATTTGCAATAGGGTTATACATGGTAGCACCATCTAACTGAAATATTGAACAGAGTTTCCATTGCTGTTGTATTTTGCTTAATTATTATCCTTATAGCAGGAATAATAGTTACTGACAAAAAGGAAGCATAAAAGTTTTACTATTACTGAATTTGCTAGGACTTTTTATTGGGTTTAGTGATGATTAACACCTCTAGTAAAGTAGAGAAAAATCTACAGTTACTTAAAGATCAAATCAAAATTATTGACAGGCTCAGGGAAAATGCCAGCTTCAGCCCTGGATGACTACAATCCCTCTTTAATAAATTCCCATCTTCTTTATGGAATTGGTTAAGCCCTTTATTAAGCCCTCTCTTGCTTATATGTCTTGTTTTGATATTTGGACCTTGTATACTCAATACTATAACTCGAATTGTTTCTTCTCACCTAGAAGCAATCAAACTCCAAATGGTGCTGCAAATTGAACCCCACATGGACATGCTATTCTTCTGAGGACCCTTAGATCCACCCCAGGAGGAGCCCTAGCTGCTCTTCCCCATTCGATGCCCCTTTTCAGCAAGTAGCCAGAAGAAGTCGTTGCTCCAAACCCCCTAACAGCAATTATTGTGACCTCTCCCTGGTGGGGAGGAATGTTGTAGGAGTTATTAAGAAATTATTTTAGGCAAATAGAGAGGAAAAGGGTTCATTGGGAAGTTTTCATTTTTTAAAGTATCTCTGGAAATGTTTCTTGTAAAGCCCCTCCTCTTAGAGCAAGGCAGGCAACCTTTGATATGCAAATGCAGGCTATTAGAAATGGTCCACCCAAACATGGTAATTCCTGTGGCCTTCTTGCCCTTGCCCCACTTGTTCCTGGCAACATGGCTGCCCCCATGTATCCCCACTTGTGTAGAACATCATGGTGCCGTACATTTGCATATTAAAAGCCTAGGATGGGAGGACCAGCTTTTTAGTGGGCTACGTGAATGACATGCCTAGTCAAACCAATCTCCTGAGCCCTATGCAAATCAGATACCAGCTCCTCCAGCCTCTGCATATATACCTGACTGGTGTCCATTGTACTTGGGGTTTCCTCTCTTGGCTTTGGAGCCTCCCCACCCTTGGTCTCTGTACAGGGGAGATTCTTTCTTCTGCCTTCTCCCTTCTTCCTGGCCTATTAAACTCTCCACTCCTTAAAACCAAAAAACAAAACAAAACAAAATGAAAAAACTATACTACAAGGCTACAGCAACCAAAACAGCATGGTACTGGTACTAAAACAGAGATATAGACCAATGGAACAGAACAGAGGCCTCAGAAATAATACCACACATCTACAGCCATCTGATCTTCGACAAACCTGACAAAAACAAGAAATGGGGAAAGGATTCCCTATTTAATAAATAGTGCTGGGAAAATTGGCTAGCCATAATTAGAAAGCTGAAACTGGATCCTTTCCTTACTCCTTATATGAAAATTAATTCAAGATGGATTAGAGACTTAAATGTTAGACCTAATACCATAAAAACCCTAGAAGAAAACCTAGGCAATACCATTCAGGACATAGGCATGGGCAAGGGCTTCATGTCTAAAACACAAAAAGCAACAGCAACAAAAGCCAAAATCGACAAATGGGATCTAATTAAACTAAAGAGCTTCTGCACAGCAAAAGAAACTACCACCAGCATGAACAGGCAACCTACAGAATGGGAGAAAATTTTTGCAATGTATTCATCTGACAAAGGGCTAATATCCAGAACCTATAAAGAACTCAGTCAAATTTACAAGAAAAAAACAACCCCATCAAAAAGTGGGCAAAGGATATGAATAGACACTTCTCAAAAGAAGACATTCATATAGCCAACAGACACATGAAAAAATGCTCATCATCACTTGCCATCAGAGAAATGCAAATCAAAACCACAATGAGATACCATCTCACACCAGTTAGAATGGCCATCATTAAAAAATCAGGAAACAACAGGTGCTGGAGAGGATGTGGAGAAATAGGAACACTTTTACACTGTTGGTGGGACTGTAAACTAGTTCAACCATTGTGAAAAACAGTGTGGCGATTCCTCAAGGATCTAGAACTAGAAATACCATTTGACCCAGCCATCCCATTACTGGGGATATACCCAAAGGGTTATAAGTCATGCTGCTATAAAGACACATGCACACGTATGTTTATTATGGCACTATTCACAATAGCAAAGACTTGGAATCAACCCAAATGTCCATCAGTGACAGATTGGATTAAGAAAATGTGGCACATATACACCATTGAATACTATACAGCCATAAAAAAGGATGAGTTCGTGTCCTTTGTAGGGACATGGATGCAGCTGGAAACCATCATTCTCAGCAAACTATCACAAGAACAGAAAACCAAATACCGCATGTTCTCACTCATAGGTGGGAATTGAACAATGGGATCACTTGGACACAGGAAGGGGAACATCACACACTGGGTCCTATTGTGGGGAAGGGGTGGGGGGAAGGATAGCATTAGGAGATATACCTAATGTAAATGATGAGTTAATGGGTGCAGCGCACCAACATGGCACATGTATATATATGTAACAAACCTGCACATTGTGCACATGTACCCTAGAACTTAAAGTATTAAAAAAAAATTCAATTTAAAGAAAAAATTGAACATCTATACATTTAAAATAAAGTCATTAAAATGAAAACTTAATGGACTAACTAACAGCATATTAGATACTGATGAAGGGAGATTAGTAAATGCAAGATAGTTCTGAGGAAATTATATAGAAGACAGTATGGAGAAATAGGGAATGAAAAATAGAGATTAAGAAAAATGAGGATAGAATGAGAACCTTCAATACATTATCTAACAAGATTTTCAGAAAGCAAGATAAGAAAGGAGAATGAGAGAGAGACAAGTTTGATGAGATAATGGTTAATAATTTCCCCAAATTGATGAAAGACTGTCTCACAAAGAATCTGAAGCAGAATAAATAAAAAGAAGTACATCTGAGGCACACTGAAATTGTGAAAGCAGTGAATTGTAGTGCTGTAATGACGAAGATAAAATCTAGAAAGAAATCAGATATAAAAGATAGATTACCTACAAAGAAATAATTAGGTCAGCAATAGAGCAATAATAGATTTCTCAAGAATAATACTAAGAGCCAGAAGTTAAGGAAATAGTATCCTCATAGAGCTAAGGAAAAACTAATAAACTTATAAACCTAGAATTTGATGCCCACTAAACTATCAATTAAGAGTACCAAATTATGGCACTTTTCAGACTGTAAAGATTTACCTCTTATAGACTGACTGACATTGAAAACTAAAATAGTTCAGCCAATATTCTACATTGCTTAAAGATATATTTATATTTATTATATCTGTAGTCATGTATATTATGTACTATTGATACAGATATGATACATGTAATTAATAAAAGTATAAAAACAAGTGTGGGAATGATAAACACCTAATTCAACATAATAATTATTTATGAGAGAAAGAGAAAGGAATTGACACTTCTTTTGTATCTTTTAAGCTAGTATACGTGGGCATTTATTATATTATTTTTAGACTGTTTTGTCTGCTTGAAATATATTTTTAAAAGGAGCGAGTTTTTTAAAAGTAATGATCTATAATATAAAATATTGCACAAGACAATAAGAACAGGAAATTCCACAGATTTGGACACTAAAAGGGCTCTGAGAAATACTCCAAAGAAATTTCTTCCCAGGTAAGGGAGAATGAAAACAGAACCTTTTCAACCTTCTTACATTTGCTCATATCATTTCTCCTTCTCTCCTGTTATAATAAAACAGATGTCTTTCTGTCCATCAAAGAACAGTCCTTTCCTTCTGTGTTCTGGATCCTATGTCTCCCACCTTCTTAAAACACATATGTTTATCCCTTTTCCCTTTTATATTTTCATTTTCTCCCTTTCTACAGAATTTTTACTGGCATTTCAGTCTCTCCTTCTCTTTCTTTTTTTTTTTTTTGAGACTGAGTCTCGCTCTGTCGCCCAGGCTGGAGTGCAGTGGTGTGATCTCGGCTCACTGCAAGCTCTGCCTCCTGGGTTCACGCTGTTCTCCTGCCTCAGCTTCCTGAGTAGCTGGAACTATAGGCATCCGCCACCATGCCCAGCTAATTTTTTGTGTTTTTAGTAGAGACAGCGCTTCACCGTGTTAGCCAGGATGGTCTCAATCTTCTGACCTCGTGATCCACCTGCCTTGGTCTCCCAAAGTGCTGGGATTACAGGCGTGAGCCACCGCGCCCGGCCAGTCTCTCCTATTTTTAAACTTCTCCTCCCCAAAATTGTCACAAACACAAATACTGCTTCTACTTACTATCACAACCCTATTTTAGCCACTTTCTTGTTTATCTCCTTCCCACATCTGTGAAACATCTTGAAAAAATTATCTCCAATTATTGTCTCAATATCTGGACCTCCCATTTACCCTTGAAACACTCCAATGTAGTTTCTGCTCCTATCCTACCACTCCATAGAAATTACTGTCTTTAAGATACCGGTGATTACCATCTTGACCTTTTACCTTCACTTGATATTCTGTACCACTTGCTTCTCAATCATCCTCATAATAAACACAGTATTTGTTGAATGTTTGCCATATTCCAGGTGCTGTGTTAATGCGTTAACTTTGTATGCATTATTTCTTTCTTGAAACCTCTCTTTCTTTGGTTTCCATGACAACACTTCTCTGATTTTCCTTCTACCTTTCAATAGATAGTCTGGTTTCTTTGCTCATCCTCATCTTTCTGGCCTTTAATTGATGAAGTTCCTCAAGATACATTTCATAACTCTTCTCACTCTAAAACAGAAAATTGTCTCTATTTATATGTATCTATTTATACACAGATGACTTCCAGTTTTCATTTCATCTATTAACATTTCTCCATGTACATCTTTAAAAGATAAGAACTCTTTTGTTTGGTTAAACGTAACCACAAAACCGTTATCACATATAAAATTAACAACAGTTCCTTAATGTTAGAAAATATCCAGAGAGCAATTTTCCAATTGTCTAATAAATACCATAAAAACTTTTAGAAAATTTAAAATAAAGATTCTCATCAAGTTACTCTATTGATTTCAATCCTTTAGTGATGTCTCATTAGTCTTAGGATAAAGAACAAAATCTGTAACCTGGCCTGTAGACCCTGTATGGTTTGTCCTGGCTTCTCTAGTCACCTAGAACAATGAATGGAATCTAAAGATTTCACATTGATTATTTTAGGTTGATATCAGGTGGATAATATTAAGTCAAAAGGTACTGAACCTTTCATTGTAAAATTTGCATCTTTTGGAGTTTGTTTTGACCAAAAGGAGGGAGTTGAGAAATACTGATGAGTGAAATGATGCAGGCCTGGCTCAACGAAGGTGGAGAATGGAAGGGTCTTGATAGACATAATCATAGGACAGTCTATTCCACTATGCTCCTCAGTAAACTTGCAGGTTTTGGGAATAGTCCAATACACTTGAAATTGTCTTCTTTGTTATGCCTGGACAACCTTCACAAGGACAGACTGCCTAGACTGACCTCTTTGCTGCCAGCTAATCAGTTTACCTTGAAAAATGTGCAAACAAGACTCAGTCTTTCCAGACTGCAGTTTTTTTCTTCACAAGTGAAGCATTTGCCCTTGTTCCTTGACAACAGTATAATGAATGTTTCCCTATATGTGAAAAAAATTTGCATATAAATAACCAAATGTCTCAGTTATTCTTTGATAATAAAAGCTTGCGCCAAGCATGGCGGCTCATGTTAGTACTTTGGGAGGCTGAGGCAGGTGGAGGCTGCTTGAATGCAGGAGTTTGAGACCAGCCTGGGCAACATGATGTGTACAAGAAATACAAAACTTAGCCAGGCCCAGGCGGCGGAGGTTGCAGTGAGCTGAGATTGCACCACTGCACTGCAGCCTGGGCAACAGAGCAAGATGTTGTGTTAAAAAATAATAAATAAAATTTAAAAAATAAAAAAGCTTAATCTTATCCTTAAAGATATTATTTCTCCCCTCTTACTCATCTTAATACCTCCATCGACTCAGTTGTTCAAGATCAAAATCTGGGACTATTTTCAATGCTCTCTGGCTCCTCATCCCAACCTCCCTCCCAACATTCAATTCATCACTAAGATCTGAATCTACGGACAGAAACCATGATAGTCTGAGCCAAAACCATCTGTTGTTGGGACTATTGAAATACTCTCCTAAATGGTCCTAATTTTTCTCCCTACATTCATGTTCATCCTCTTACATTTCATTTCTGCATAGGAGCCAGAGTGTTTTAAAAAACGATATACCTCATTATCTCTCCTTGTTTAACCACAATTGGTCCTTCATATCCATGGGCTCTGAAAGCACAGATTCAACCAACCAGGTATAGAAAATATTTGGAACAAAGGAATAATTAAAGACAACAACATAACAATAAAAACAATACAAATGAAAACCAACACAGTATACTAACTATACAGCATTTACATTGTATTAGGTATTATAAGTAATCTAGCGATGATTTAACGTATCATCTCTTTAAAGGATATGTATAGGTATGGCACATGTAAATACTATGCCATTTTATATAAGGGGTTTGAGCATTCAAGGGGGAAAAGTGGCGTCCTAGAACCAATCCGCTGTGGATACTAAGGGATGACTGTACTTCAAATGATTTCTATTATACCTATCATAAAGTGATAAAATCATGAATCCCCAAAATGGCCAACACTTTCACAAGGCCCTGTTTAACCTACTGCCACCTACCTTCCTCACCTCATCTAGTACAGCTGTCTCCCTTATTCACAACTGTAACCACACTGCCCTTATTTAAATTCCTTTAGGTAACAAATCTTTTCCCACCTCAGGACCTTCACCTATGCTATTCCTGCTGCCTTAAATCTCTCTTGCTGCTTATTATTTAGGAGTTGGCTCATCACTTTCTTAGAGAGGCCCTTCCTAAACTCCGTACTAAATTAGTGATTCCCTTGTAAGTCCTTCATGTCTCTAAACACAATTTATATTCATTTATATAATAATTTGTGTAATTTAATCCCTACTAATCTATAAGCTCAAAAAGGTCAGAAATCATATCTGCTTTAAAAAATGTTTTATGTAATACAAGCCTAGCACATAGCAGGCACTAAATACTTACTCTGAACAAATGAATGAGATAAGGTTCATGGAAGTACCTGACACATAGGCACTACTCAAATTTCTTTTCCTTTTTTATTTTAAAGATTACATTAGATATTGATCTTTTACTTAATAGAATATTGTTAGTTTTTTAAAAGTATGTATTTTAAATCTTTTGAATGACTATGATAATTCCACTAGATGTCAGACTAACCTAAAAAATTAATTGTTATAAAATTAAAGTACTGTGTATGATTCCAGTGTTTAGTTGACTGGTTAGATGATTCTCATGTTGTTAATTTGATGAAGAGAGGTAATGTTTTTGTAGATACATTTGAAATTAAGATTATGGATGCTCCATGATTGTATATTGAGTACCAAGGATATAATCCTCTTGTGCTGTAGAAGGTTATAGATATTTTGGGTTTCTTTTTTTTTTTCTTTTTTTTTTTTTTTTGAGACGGAGTCTCACGCTGTTGCCCAGGCTGGAGTGCAGTGGCGCGATCTCGGCTCACTGCAAGCTCCGCCTCCTCGGTTCCCGCCATTCTCCTGCCTCAGCCTCCTGAGTAGCTGGGACTACAGGCGCCTGCCACCGCGCCCGGCTAATTTTTTGTATTTTTAGTAGAGACGGGGTTTCACCGTGGTCTCGATCTCCTGACCTTGTGATCCGCCCGCCTCGGCCTCCCAAAGTGCTGGGATTACAGGCTTGAGCCACCGCGCCCGGCCATGGGTTTCTTATCAAAGACTTGCACTGTCCCAATAATAAAATACTTATAAAATATAATAAAAAATAATAACTGCTAATATTTATTGAACACCAACTATATATCAGACACTTTGCTAAACACTTTATATGTTTTATCTCATTTAATCTCCATTAGTAAGTTATGACAGTAATTAAAAGTGTCTTCATTAATAAAACAGTCTTGTGAGATAAATAGTATTGTTAACCTCCTTTTGAGAACTAGGGTTTAAAAAACTTAAATAGCTGTTCTTAAAGGCTCTAAAACAGATAGTATAACCTACCAAAATTATTTATAAAAACATTTTAAATAAAAATAACTCCCTATTTTGAAAGAATAAAGATGTTTTAATAACAATAGTCTTGTCAACATTCACACCACTTGGAACTTGGGATTTCATTTATGAGATAAATAAATGATGTTGGCCAGCGGAAGAGATTAGGATGGTAGTGGAAAGAGCATACAATTTGGAATTAGGTCTGGGTTTGCATATCAGCATCACCACTTACTAGCTTCGGTCTGAACTTGGGCAAGGTATTTCACATCTCCGAGCCTCAGGTCCCAGTTGATTGGGGATATAATATAATGTCTACCTTGCTATGCTGAAGTAAAGATTAAATAGAAAAATATACAGAAAATGCTACTACAGTGACTGGCATGTGATAAGTTATAGTTCAATATATCTTGTTTTAAAAAGTTTTTTGTTATAAATGTCTAAATCTAAGAGCAGTAGATGTTAATTTTGTAAATACTATGGGTTACAAACCTCTCATATTTTGGTCATGGTAGATTAATATACAAAATAGCAATGTCAAATTCATACTTGAATGGCTTAAAATTTATCTATGGACAGTTTACAAAAACTAATTGTTTAATTCTCAAAATTAATGAGAACATTTCCATTGAAGAGTTAAGAATTGACATAATGTATCTTGCACTTAATCAACATTTTTAAAGTAGCGTTAGTGCTTTGATACGATAGTAAAGGAGGCTGAGAGAGAAAACAGATTTACTCTTTTCCTTCCATGTTTATTACTTGTTATCATTTATTAATACTAACACTACTTCTGGCCTAGACTCCTTTAATAGAATCCAAAATTATTTCTCCATTTCACTTTCCTTTACACAAGTTTTCAAGATGAATACTTCTAAAAATACAGCTCAAAACATATTACAATTTGCTCAAGCATCTGCCTACTAAGGAAAGTATATATACTACTCTTGTTAGAGTCATGTCATAGACTATTTTCCTCATTTTTACTATACAGTATACCCTGTAAATATTCAGAACTGCATTGAGATATGCAGACACAATAGCTAACGTCCTTAATTCAAGTTTATATTTTGAAAATATTTGTAAATTTATTTAATGGGGCTGGAGTGAAAAATATTTTTCTTTTAATTTTAAGACATTTTAAAAACCCAGAAAAATATTAAGAATAGTGTAACAAAAACTTTCATTCTTCTCATATAGAAATAACAAATTTTAAAATCATAACTTAGTTTTTTTTAAGGGCTAAAACATTATTGTTTAAGCTTAAGATCTAGGTAACTAATCCAACACTCAGTCTCATTCACCTTTCTGCCCTTCACTCAAAGCTTCCCCTAGGAAGAGTTTAATGTATTTCCTGTCCAGTTTTTAAAATACTTTTACTTATTTATATTTACAGACAAATATAGTATATCTTATGCTGTAATTTATGTACGTGATAGCATATTGTACCTATCATTTTGTAATTTTTTTATACAGTATTATACATTTGAAATTTGTTTAATATAGATTAGATGGAATCCATTTTTTTTTTTTTTTTTTTTTTGAGACAGAGTTTCACTCTTGTTGCCCAGGCTAGAGTACAATGGCGCAATCTCGGCTCACTGCAACCTCTGCCTTCTGGGTTCAAGCGATTCTCTCGCCTCAGCCTGCCGAGGAGCTGGGATTACAGGCATGTGCCACCATGCCTGGCTAATTTTGTATTTTTAATAGAGACAGGGTTTCTCCATGTTGGTCAGGCTGGTCTCGAACCCCTGACCTCAGGTGATCCTCCCAAAAGTGCTGGGATTACAGGCTTGAGCCACCGTGCCCAGGTAGAGTTCATTTCTTTTAGTTGTTTTATAGAAGCTCATAACATGAATATACCACATTTTATTTGTCAATTTCCTTATTGCTGGATGCTTAGATTGTTCCAGTCTTCACTCTTAAAAATATGCTATAGTTAATGTCTTTCTTCACATATCCTGGAACACAAATAAATAGGGATATAGTTGTACGTAGCACACATATTTTTAATTTTATCAAATACAACAAAATTATCTCCAGGAGAAAGTCCTCCCATTTTCACAAAAGTTTGATTGATATTACAATTGGGTGGAAATAGTATCTACTTATACTTTTAAAAGAAAACTTACATTTCTAATTATCTTCAAGATTAAGACTCATTTCTTTAGGTAATTGGCTTTTTAATTTCCCTTCTCTCTGAAATTGACTGTCTGCTTTGCCCATTTTTTTGTTGTTGTTGAGTTGCTAATATTTTTCTTTCATTTTTTTTGGTTCCATATGAATTTTAGAATAGTTTTTTTCACTTCTGTGAAAGATGATGTTGGTAATTTGGTAGGAATAGCATTCAATCTGTAGGTTGTTTTGGGAAGTATGGCCATTTTAACAATGTTGATTCTTCCAACCCATGAGCATGAAATTCTTTTCCATTTGTTTGTGTCATTTATGATTTCTTTCAGCAGTGTGTTGTAGTTCCATTTGCAGAGATCTTTCACTTTTATGCTTAGATGTATTCCTAGGTATTTTTTGTGTGTGTGTGTGGCTATTGTAAATGGGATTACATTCTTGACTTGGCTGTCAGCTTAAATGTTATTGGTATATAGAAATGTTACTGATTTTTGTATGTTGATTTTGTATCCTGAGACTTTGCTGAAGTTGTTTATCAGGTCTAGGAGTCCTTTGGCAGAATCTCTAGAGTTTTCTAGGTATACAATTATGTTGTCAGTGAAGAGAGAAAATTTAACTTCCTCTTTTCCTATTTGGATACCTTTTATTTCTTTCTCTTACCTGATTGCTCTAGCTAGGACTTTCAGCATTATGTTGAATAGGAGTGGTGAGAGTGGATAGAATGGATATCCTTGTCTTTTTCCAGTTCTTTTTTTTTCTTTTTTTGAGATGGAGTTTTGCTCTTTGTTGCCCAGGCTGGAGTGCAGTGGCACAATCTCAGCTCACTGTAACCTGCGTGATCTCCGCTCACTGCAACCTCTGCCTCCAGGTTCAAGAGATTCTCCTGTCTTAGCCCTCTGAGTAGCTGGGATTACAGGCACCTGCCACCATGTCCAGCTAATTTTTGTATTTTTAGTAGAGATGGGGTTTCACCATGTTGGCCTGGCTGGTCTTGAACTCCTGACCTCAGGTAATCTGCCCACCTCAGCCTCCCAAAGTGCTGGGATTACAGGCGTGAGTCACTGCACCAGGCCATCTTTTTCCTTAAGGGGAAAGACTTCCAATTTTTGCCCATGTTTTTGGCTGTGGTTTTGTTGTAGACAGCTCTTACTATTTTGAGGTATGTTTCTTATTATGCTGAGGGTTTTTTATCATGAAGGGATGTCGGATTTTATTGAATGCATTTATTTCATCTATTAAGATGATCATATGGGTTTTGTTTTTAATTCTGTTTATGCAGTGAATCACATTTATTGATTTGCATAAATTAAACCATCCTTGCATTCCAGGAATAAAGCCCACTTGATCACAGTGAATTAACTTTTTGACGTGCTGCTGTATTTGGTTTGCTAGAATTTTGTTGAGGATTTTTGCATCTATGCTAATCAGGGTTATTGGCCTGTAGTTTTCTTTTTCTGTTGTGTCTGTGCCAGATTTTGGTATCAGGATGATATCAGTTTCATGGAATGAGTTAAGGAGGAATTTCTCCTCCTTAATTTTTTTGAGTAGTTTCAGTAGGATTGGTACCAGCCCTTCTTTGCATATCTGGTAGAATTTGGCTGTGAATCCACCTGGTCTAGGACTTTTTTTTGTTTGGTAAGGTTTTTTTTTTTATTCCTGATTCAATTTCACTACTCCTTATTGGTCTGTTCAGGATTACTGTTTCTTCCTGGTTCAAACTTGGGAGGCAGTGTCTTTCCAGGAATTTATCCATTTCCTCTGGATTTTCAAGTTTATGTGCATCTGATGGATATTAAATCATATCTCAATGTTGTTGCAATTGTCATCTCTCTGATTACTAGCACATTTCTTGGATTTTAATACTTACTTGCCATTAGGCGTCCCTTTAAAGGATTTGCCTACGTATATCCTCTATCCATTTTTCCATTGAGGTTTCCTGCTTTTTCCTTGTTAATTTGCAGGTGTTCCTTATACCTGCTAAATATTAATTCCTTAGTAGGCTTTAAATATAGCAAATATCTTCTCTAGTCTGTCATTAATTTTGCTTATGGTATCCTTTGCAAGCAGAAATTCTTAATTTTGAGTAATTAAACCCATCATTTTGGGGGACTTAGTATTTTGTGCTTTGAGGTCCTTCTTAAGAAGTCTTTCTAGCCCTAAGCTCACTCATATGTTTCCTTCATTTTCCATTATTAGTTTTTAAAAATTGCCTTTTAAGTTGAACATTTTATTCCAAATGGAATTCATGTGTGTATATCACATGACTTATTTTACTCTTCTCTATATGTTGAGCTAGTTTTCCTAATGCTCTCTGGAAATTAGTTTCTTTTCTCTATTGATTTATAGTGCTACCTTTACTAGACATTATTTTTACTTTCTGAATTTTTATTCTATTCCATTATGTTGTTGTTTCTGTATAATTACATGCTGTATTTATTACCATTGCTTTCTAGATTGTATTAGTACTTGGGAAAGAAATTTCTCTATTTTACTAATCTTTTTCAAAATCAAATTAGATTTTCATGAACCTTTATTTTGTATAATTTGGACGATGTGGTTGCTAAATGTCCTAGAATTTTTATTGAAATCTGAATTCATTACCTATTGCTGCATAACTAATTACCCCATGGTTTAGTAGTTTAAAACAACAACAAATATTTATTGTCTCTCAGCTTCAGTGAATCAGGGATTCAGAAGCACCGTATCTGGGTAGTTCTGAGTTGGGATCTCTCATGAGGTTGGCAGTCAAGATGTTTCCTGGGTCTATAGTCTTCTGATGGCTTGATGTTGGGGGTAGAATATTCTTCTCCAAGATGGTTCACTCACATGGATGGCAAGCTGATACTGGCAATTGGCAGCATTAGCACCTTGCCATATAAACCTCTTGGTAGAGCTCCTTGAATATCCTCACAACATGGAAGCTTATGTCCACTACAGCAAGTGATCTAGGAGACAGCAAGGTGGAGGCTGCAATGTCATTTGTCATTTATGACCTAGCATTGGAAGTTACCCTCCAACATTCCTGAACTATCTTATTGATTGCATGGGTCAGTTCTCCTCAGTGTGGAGAGGACAACATAAGGGAGCAAGTATCATTGAGGATCATCTTGGAACCTGGCTACCTCAGTCCATCCTCCGGCTGCCAATAATTAATGTCCCTCCCACATGCAAAATTTACTCATCCTCCTAACAAGTCTCCCCAAAGTCTCATTCTATAATGGCATTAGCTTGAAGTCCAAAATCTCATCTAAATTAGGCCTGGGGGCAGGTGAAGTTCCTTCTGTATAGTTCCTCAAGTACAGTTTCTCTCGGTCTGAAGACCTATGCACTTAAGAAAAGAGACTACACAATGGCATATGTACCAGGAGGCAAGAATCATTGGAGGCCATCTTGAAGGATGGACACCACAAAATTCCATTTAACATTTCTTGCAAGACAAATGCCTCAGTTTTGCTTGAGAAAACCTTTATTTCTCTTTCACTTTTGAAGAATAATTTCGCTAGGTACAGAATTCTATGTTGGTGGGTGCTGGGCGTAGTGGCTCATGCCTGTAATCTCAGCACTTTGGGAGGCCACGGTGAGAGGATCACCTGAGGTCAGGAGTTCAAGACCAGCCTGGTCAACAGGGTGAAACCTCGCCTCTACTAAAAATACAAAAATTAGCCAGGTGTGGTGGCGGATGTCTGTAATCCCAGCTACTTGGGAGGCTGAGGCAGGAGAATAGCTCAAACCCGGGAGGCAGAGGTTGCAGTGAGCTGAGACTGAGAGTGAGACTCCATCTCCAAAAAATAAAAAGAATTTATTTTTGGTTCTTTCAGAACTTTAAATGTGCACTCCACTTTCTTCTTGCATGCATGATTGCTGAAGAGAAGCATGATGTAATTCTTAATCATTGTTTATTTATAGGTAAGGTCTTTTTTATTTCTGTTTTATTTCTCCAAGATTTTGAGTTCGTCTTTGTTTTCTGAAGTTTGCTTATGATATTCCTATATGTGGATTTGTTGATATTTATTGTAGTGGGTGGTCTTTGAGTTTTGTGGACCTGTGTTTTATAATTGTTCCACAGTTTTTGAGTATTCTATTTCATGTTTTCATCTTGTTTCTTTCTCTTTCTTACTTTTGGAAGGTTTTTTTTTTCTTCTATTTTTGGAAGTTTCTATTGACATATCTTCAAGCATACTGATTCTTTTCTCAGCTTCTCAGCTGTGTCCTGTCTGCTGATGAGCCTGTCAAAGACATTTTTCATGTCTGTTACAGTATTTTTTATTTTTAGCATTTCATTTTGATTCTTTCTTAGGATTTCCATGTTTCTGCTTGTATTATCCCTGCCTCTGTTCTTGCATATGTTCCCTTTTCCATTAAAGCTCTTACTTATCATATTAATAGTTTTATTTTACTAATTTTTTTTTGTAGAGATAAAGTCTTGCTATGTTGCCCAGGGCAGTCTCTAATTACTGGTCTCAAACAATCCTCCTGCCTTGACCTCCTAAAGCACTGGGATTACAGGCATGAGCCACTGTACCTGGCCTAATCATACCTATTTAACTTTTTTTTCAGAGAAATCGTGTTGATTACCCCAAATATTACCATTTAAAACTTATTATTATATTTTTTCATTTTTAATTTTTGTGGGTACATAGTAGGTATATATATTTATGGGGTACATGGGATATTGTGACACAGGCTTCAATGTGTAATAATCACATCAGGGTAAATGGGGTATTCATCACCTCAAGCATTTTTCTTTGGTGTTAAAAACAATCCAATTATACTCTGTTAGTTATTTTTAAATGTACAATAAGGTATTGTTGACTATAGTCACCCTGTTGTGATACCAAACACTAGTTCTTATTCATTTTAGCTATATTTTTGTACACACTAACCACCCCCACTCCCCAACCCTGCAAACTACCCTTCCCAGATACTTGTAACCATCATTCTACTCTATATCTCTATGAGTTTAATTGCTTTAAATTTTTTTTTAGCTCCCACAAATAAGTGATAACATGCAAAATATGTCTTTCTGTGCTATTTCACATAACATAATGACCTCCAGTTTCATCTATGTTGTTCCAAATGACAGGATCTCCTTCTTGTTTTGGCTGAGATTGTGTATAGTTACCATATTTTCTTTGTCCATTCATTTGTTAATGGACACTTAGGTTGCTTCCAAATATTGGTTATTGTGAATAATGCTGCAGTAAAAATGGAAGTGCAGATATCTCTTCAATATACTGATTTCCTTTCTTTTGGGTTTATACCTAGCAGTAGGATACTGGATCATATAGTAGTTCTATTTTTAGTTTTTTGAGGAATCTGTAAACTTTTTCCCATAGCGGTTGTACTAATTTACATTCCCACCAACAGTGTATGGAAGTTCTCTTTTCTCCACATCATTGTCAGTATTTGTTATTGCCTATGTTTTGGGTAAAAGCCACTTTAGCTGGGGTAAGATGCTATCTCATTGTAGTTTTGATTTGCATTTCTCTGATGATCAGTGATGTTGAGCACCTTTTCATATACCTGCTTGCCATTTGTATGTCTTCTTTTGAGAAATGTCTATTCAGATCTTTTGCACAGTTTTTAGGTTGGATTATTATATATATTTTCCTGTTGAGTTGTTTGAGCTCCTGATGCATTATGGTTATTAATTTCTTGTCAGATGGATAATTTGCAAACGATTTTTCCTATTCAGTGGGTTGTCCTTCACTTTGTTGATTGTTTCCTTTGCTGTGCAGAAGCTTTTAAACTTGGTTTGATACCATTTGTCCATGTTTGCTTTGGTTGCCTGAGCTTGTGGGGTATTACTCAAGAAATCTTTGCTCAGTCTAACGTCATAGAGAGTTTGCATAATGTTTTCTTTCACTAGTTTCATAGTTTGAGGTATTAGATATAAGCCTTAAATACATTTTGATTTGATTTCATCTATGGTAAGAGATAGGGGTCTAGTTTTATTCTTCTGCATATAGATATCCAGTTTTCCCAGCACCATTTATTGAAGACTGTCCTTTCCTAAAGGTATGTTCGTGACATTTTTGTCAAAAAATAGTTCATTGAAGATGCATGGATTTGTTTGTGGATTCACTGTTCCATTTTGTTGGTCTACATGTCTGTTTTTATGCCAGTACCATGCTATTTTGGGTACTGTAGCTCTGTAGTACATTTGAAGTCAGGTAATGTGATTCTTCCAATTTTGTACTTTTTCCTTAGGATTGCTGTGAGTATTCTGGGTCTTTTCTGGTTACATATAAATGTTAGGATTTTTTTTTTCTATTTCTGTGAAGAGTGTCATTGGTATTTTGATAGTGATTGCACTGAATTTGTAGATTGTTTTTGGTAGTATGGACAGTTCAAGAATACTGATTCTTCCAATTCTTGAACATGGAATGTCTTTCCATTTTTTTATTACCTTCAATTTGTTACATCAATGTTTTATAGTTTTCTTTTCTTTTCTTTTTTTGAGACAGAATCTTTCTCTGTCACCAGGCTGGAGTACAGTGGCATGATCTTGGCTCACTGTCACCTCCACCTCCTGGGTTCAAGCCATTCTCTTGGCTCAGCCTCCTGAATCACTGGGATTACAGGTGCCCACCACCACACCCAGCTAATTTTTCTATTTTTAGTAGAGATAGGGTTTCACCATGTTGGCCAGGATGGTCTCGATCTCCTGACCTCGTGATCTGCCCACCTCGGCCTCCCAAAGTGCTGGGATTACAGGCGTAAGGCACCGCAGCCAGTCTATAGTTTTCATTGTAGAAATCTTTCACTTCTTTGGTTAAGTTTATTCCTAGGTGTTTTATTTTATTTGTAGCTATTGTAAATGGAGTTACTTTCATGATTTATCAGATTGTTTGCTGTTGACAGACAGAAATGCTACTAATTTTTGTATGTTGATTTTATATCCTGCAACTTCACTGAATTTGTTTGTCAGTTCTAAAGTTTTCTTGGTGAAGTCTTTAGGTTTTTCCAAGTTTAAGATCATATCATCTGCAAACAAGGATAATTTGACTTCTTCATTTCCAATTTGCATGCTCTTTATTTCTTTCACTCATCTGCTTCAGCTAGGACTTCTAGTGCTACGTTGAATAACAGTGATGAAAATGGGCATCCTTATCTTGTTTCAGCTCTTGTAGGAAAGGCTTTCACTTTTTCATTGTTCAGTATGATACTAGCTGTATAGTCTGTCATATATGGCTTTTATTGTGTTGAGGTATATCCTTTATACCTAGTTTTTTAAGATTTTTGTTTTTTAACATGAAGGGATGTTGAATTTTATCAAGTGTTTTTTTCAGTGTCAATTGAAATGATCATATGGTTTTAATCCTTCATTCTGTTGATATGATGTATCCCACTGATTGATTTGTATATGTTGAATCATCTTTGCATCCCTGGGATATATCCCACTTTGTCATGATTAATGATCTTATTAATGTGTTGTTTAATTTGGTTTGCTAGTATTTTATTGAAGATATTTGCATCAATGTTCATCAGGGATATTGGCCTGCAGTGTTTTTTTGGTGTGCCTTTGTCTGGTTTTCGTATCAGGGTGATACTGGCCTCATAGAATGAGTTTAGAAGTATTCCTTCCTCTTCTACTTTTTGGAGTAGTTTGAGTTGGATTGGTATTTCTTTAAATGTTAGGTAGAATTCAGTAGTGAAGCTAACAAACCCTGAGCTTTTCTATCCTGGCAGACTTTATTATGGCTTTAATCTCATTACTTGTTATTCATCTAATCTTGTTTGGGATTTCTTCAGGATCAATCTTAGTAGGTTGTATGTGTTTAAGAGTGTATCCATTTCTTCTGGGTTTTTCAATGTATTGTCATATATACTGGCTCATAGTACTCACTAATTATCCTTTGAATTTATGTGGTTTCAAATGTAATGTCTCCTTTTATATCTCTGATTTTTATTTACTCAGGTCTTCTTTCTTTTTTCCTTAGTCAGGCTAAAGATTTGTCACTTTAGCTTTTCGTAAGATCAATTTTGCTTTGATCTTTTGTATTTTTTATTTCAATTTTATTTATTTCTTCTCTGATATTATTTCTTTTCTTCTACTAATTTTGGGTTTGATTTACTCTTGTTTACCTAATTATTTAATCTACATGATTAGGTTGCTTATTTGCAGTTTTTCTGCTTTTCCAATGTAGGTGCTTATTGCTATAAACTTTCTTCTTAATACTGCTTTTGCTATATCCCATAGGACTTTGTATGTTATATTTCCATTTTCCTTTGTTTCAACAAATTTTTAAATTTTCTTCTTAATGTCTTTATTGACCCAGTGGACATTCAGGAACATATTATCTAATTTCCATGTATTTGTATAGTTTCCAAAGTCCCTTCTGTTATTGATTTCTAGTTTTTTTCCATTGTGGTCAGAAAAGATATTTGATATGATTTCATTTCTTTTGAATTTTTAAAGACTTGTTTTTGGCCTAACATATGGTCTATTCTTAAGGATTATCCATGTGCTGAGAAGAATGTGTATTTTGCAGCTGTTGGATGAAATGTTTTGTAAATATCTATTAGGTACATTTGGTCTATAGTGCAGATTTAATCCAATGTTTATTTGTTGATTTTCTGTCTGGAAGATCTGTCCAATGCTGAAAGTGAGGTGTTGAAGTCTCCAGCTGTTATTGTATTGGGGTCCATTTCTGTCTTTAGCTCTAATAATATTTGCTTTATATATCTGGGTGTTCCAGTGTCAGGTGCATATATATTTATGATTGTTATATCCTCTTGCTGAAATGACCCCTTTGTCATTATATAATGACTTTGTCTTATTTCATAACTTTTGTCTTGAAATTTATTTTATTTAAGTATAGCTGCTCTGCTCTGTTTTTGTTTTCAATTGCATGGAAAATCTTTTCCCATCCCTTTATTTTTCAGTCTATATGTGTCTTTACAGGGGGACTGTGTTTCTTGTAGGCAACAAGTCATTGGTTTTTTTTGGTTGTTGTTTTGTTTTGTTTTCATTCAGTCGCTCAGTCATTTGATTGGAGATTTTCAATGTTATTATTGATAATATGACTCCTGTCATTTTGGTATTAGTTTTCTGGGTGTCTTTTGGTCCTCTCTTCCTTCTTTCCTTTCTTCTTGTCTTCCTTTCAGTGAAGATCATTTTCTCAGGTGGCATGTTTTAATTTCTTGCTTTTTATTTTTTTGTGTATTTGTTGTATATGTTTTGATCTGAGATTACCATGAGACTTGCAAAGAATATCTTATAAACTCCATTATTTTAAACTGATGGCAACTTAACACTGATTGTATAAACAGACAAAAAACAAACACACAAAGAGAAAACTAAAAAATTCTACACTTTAACTTTATTCTCCCACTTTTAAACTTTGTGTTCTTTCTATTTATACTGTATTATACTGTCTATTCTTGAAAAGTAGTTGTAGTTTTTATTTTTGATAGGTTCGTCTTTTAGTCATTCTACTCAACACATGAATAGTTTATACACCACAATTACAGTGTTATAATATTCTGTGTCTATCTATGTACCTACTATTACCAGTGTGTTTTGTACCTTCAAGTGATTTCTTATTGCTCATTACAGTTCTTTTCTTTCAGATTGAAGAACTCCCCTTAACATTTATTGTAGGATAGGCCTGGTGTTGATGAAATCCCTCAGCTTTTGTTTATCTGGGAAAGTATTTCTCTTTCACTGTTGAAGTATATTTTCACTGGATTTATTCTAGGATAAAGGATTTTTTCTTTCAGTACTTTAAATATGTCATGCCACTTCTCCTGGTATGTAAAATGTCAACTGAAAAATCGGTTGCCAGACATATTGGAGCTCCTTTGTATATTATTTGTTTCTTTTCTCTTACTGTTTTTAGGATCCTTTCTTTATCCTTGACCTTCGAGGGTTTGATTATTAAATGTGTTGAGGTAGTCTTCTTTGTCTTGAAATTTATTTTATCTAATATAAGCATAGCTATAGTTTTCACTTGCATGGAGTATCTTTTATCATCCCTTTATTTTTAGTCTATGTGTGTCTTTATAGGAGTATGTTTCTGATTCCTTCTCTGTGTTATCTTGAATTTTGTTGAACTTCCTCAAAACAGCTATTTTGAATTCTCTGTCTGAAAGGTCACAGATCTCTATCTCTCTGGGATTAGTCCCTGGTGCTTCATTTAGTTTATCTGGTGAGGTCATGTTTTCCTGCATGGTCCTGATGTCTGTGGATGGTCTTTGATGTCTGGGCATTAAAGAGTTCAGTATTTATTATAGTCTTTGCAGTCTGGGAGCTTGTTTGTACCTATCTTTCTTGGGAAGGCTTTCCAGGTATTCAAAAAGACCTGGGTGTTGTGATGTAAGTCTTTGGTCACTGAAGCTATATCTGCTTTAAGGGGCATCCCAAGCTCAGTAATGCTGCGGCTCTTGCAGGCTTGTAGAGGTACTGCCTTGGTGGTCTTGGATAAGATCTAGAAGAATTCTCTGGATTACCAGGCAGAGACTCTTGTTCTCTTCTCTTACTCTCCCAAAAACAAATGGAGTCTCTCTCTCTCTCTCTGTGCTGGGGGAGGGGTGATACAAGCAGCCCTGTGGCCACCACCACTGGGACTGTGCCGGGTTAGACTCAAAGCCAGCACAGCACTGAGTATAGCTCAAGGCCCACAGTGGCCACTGCCTGGTTACTGCCTACATTCACTCAAGGCCCAAGGGCTCTACAATCAGAAGGGGGTGCATCCAGCCAGGTCTGTGTCCTTCCCTTCAGGGTGGTGAGTTCCCCCAGCCCCAGGCAGGTCTGGAGATGCCACCCAGGAGTCAGAGTCTGGAGTAGAGAACCTTAGGAATCTACCTGGTGCCCTATTTTACTGCAGCTGAGCTGGCACTGAAGCCATAAGACAAGTCCCTCCCACTCTTTCCTTCCCTTTCCTTAAGCAGAGGGGCCTATTGCTATGGCCACCATTGCCCCTGGCCTGTGGTGAGTACTGCCTGGCTACCACTGATATTTATCAAAGGCCCAAGGCCTCTTTAGTCAACTTGCAGTGAATTCTGCCAGTCCTGAGTCTCTGCTTTCAGGCCAGTGGGTTCTCCTCTGTCCCAGGACAGGTCTAGAAATGTCATCCTGGACCCAAAGTCTGTAACCAGAAACCCCCAAGAGCCCACCTGGTGCTCTGCCCCACTGTGGCCAACCTAGTATGCAAGTTGCAAGAAAAAGTCCCCTTTACTCTTCCGTCTCCTTTCCTCAAGCAGAAGGAGGTTTTTTTTCCCCCATAGCTACCACGTGAAGCCAGTACAGGCTTGAGTCTCACCCAAGGCCTGTAACGAGTACTGCCGGGCCACCACTGCTGAATATTCAGGGCCCAAAGACTCTTTAGTCAACAGGTGATAAATTCTGCCAGGACTGGTTCTTTCTGTTCAAGACAGCAAGTTCCCTTCTGGCCCATGTTACCTGAACATGTTTCCATGACCTAGGGCCTGGAATAGGGGCCTCCTCTGCCTCATTTCTTATCCTACTATGGCTGAATTGGTATCCAAGTTGTAAGACAAAGTCCTCTTTACTCTCTGCTCTTCTCTCCTCAAGCAGAGCGAAGGAGTCTCTCCCAGGGCTGTGAGCTGCACTGCCTGGGGTTGGGGAAGGAGTAACACAAGCCCTCCCTTGGCTGCCCCAGCTGGTGTCTCAGTAGGTCACATATTCCCCAAGTCCATTGGCTTTGAGCCCAGCATGGCACCAGTACTTGCCCAGGAATTCCAGTCTTTTGTTGCCTAGACTGCCTTGCAAATTTGTTTAGAAACCCAGAGCCCTTTAGCCAATGGTGGTGGGCCTTGGTACTCAGGTCCCAACTACTGAGATGGAAGATTTACCAATGACTAAGGCTGGTATAAATACTTCCTCCATGGGCTCTGGCAGAGTTCTGCCCCATGGTGCTTTCCACTGTGACAGGGCAGCACTGAGTTCCAAAGCAAAGTCCTATAATCACTGTGCTCTGCCTCCCTTAAGCACACAGATTCTCTCTCTGTGCCATGAAGCTGCTGCCAGGGAATTGGGGAGGGGAGGGGTAGGCGATTCAAGAATGTCTTTCCTACCTCCTTCAGTGCCCCTTTCCTTAATATGATGTTAAAACCAGGTGCTATTATAGCTCATCTGAGTTTTTTGTTCTTGTAAAGGGCCTTTTTTGTGGATAGTTGTTCAATTTGGTCTTCCTCTGAGAGAGATGATTGCTGGAGGCTTCTATTTGGCTATCTTGCTCTGCCTCCTTCCTAATCATAACTATTTTAAATTCTTCATCTGTTAATTCTAAAATTTCTGACATATCTGAATCTGGTCCTGATTTTTTTTTTCTTCAAGATGCTCTTCAAGTAGAACAGACTGTTTTATGACTTTAACATGCTTTGTAATTTTTTGTTTAAAGCCTGATATAATATATTGGCTAAAAAAATTGTCATAAATAGTCCATTAGTGTGAAGTTTTATGTTATTTGGCTAGAAGTTAGACCATGTTCACTGTTTGCTGTAGCTGTGTCAGAGGCAAAAATTTTCCTTAACGTTTTGTTTTTGACTCCCTCGTCTTTGGGTTTCCCTAGAGACTCTGTCTCAAACTGGGTCTGAGGCTTCTAGTTCTTTCATCTATAATCTCCTGTTCATACACAGTAGCCTAAAAATGTGTTGGCAAGGTGTGAGGGAAGGAGAAGCATTGTGTAGTCATATGATTAGGTCTCAGTCTTTTTTTTTTTTTAATTATACTTTAAATTCTAGGGTACATGTGCACAATGTGCAGGTTTATTACATAGGTATATATGTGCCATGTTGGTTTGCTGCACACAGTAACTCGTCATTTACATTAGGTATTTCTCCTAAAGCTATCCCTTCCCCTGTCCCCCACCCCATGATAGGCCCTGTGTGTGATGTTCCCTGCCCTGTGTCCAGGTGTTCTCATTGTTCAGTTCCCACCTACGAGTGAGATCATGTGGTGTTTGGTTTTCTGTCCTTGTGATAGTTTGCTCAGAATGATGGTTTCCAGCTTCATCCATGTCCCTGCAAAGGACATGAACTCATCCTTTTTTATGGCTGCATAGTATTCCATGGTGTATGTGTGCCACATTTTCCTAATCCAGTCTATCATTGATGGACATTTGGGTTGGTTCCAAGTTTTTGCTATTGTGAATAATACCACAACAAACATACATGTGCATGTGTCTTTATAGTGGCATGATTTATAATCCTTTGGGTATATATCCAGTAACGGGATTGCTGGGTCAAATGGTATTTCTAGTTCTGGATCCATAAGAAATTGCCACACTATCTTCCACAATGGTTGAACTAGTTTACAGTCCCACCAACAGTGTAAAAGTGTTCCTATTTCTCCACATCCTCTCCAGCATCTGTTGTTTCCTGATTTTTTAATGATCACCATTCTAACTAGTGTGAGATGGCATCTCATTGTGGTTTTGATTTGCGTTTCTCTGATGATCAGTGATGATGAGCATTTTTTCATGTGTCTGTTAGCTGCATAAATGTCTTCTTTTGAGAAGTGTCTATTCGTATCCTTTGCCCACTTTTTGATGGGGTTGTTTGTTTTTCTCTTGCAAATTTGTTTAAGTTCTTTGTAGATTCTGGATATTAGCCCTTTGTCAGATGGGTAGATTGCAAAAATTTTCTCCCATTCTGTAGGTTGCCTGTTCGCTCTGAGGGTAGTTTCTTTTGCTGTGCAGAAGCTCTTTAGTTAATTAGATCCCATTTCTCGATTTTGGCTTTTGTTGCCATTGCTTTTGGTGTTTTAGTCATGAAGTCCTTGCCCATGCCTATGTCCTGAATGGTATTGCCTAGGTTTTCTTCTAGGGTTTTTATGGTTTTAGGTCTAACATTTAAGTCTTTAATCCATCTTGAATTAATTTTTGTATAAGGTGTAAGGAAGGGATCCAGTTTCAGCTTTCTACATATGGCTAGCCGGTTTTCCCAGTACCATTTGTTAAATAGGGAATCCTTTCCCCATTTCTTGTTTTTGTCAGGCTTGTTAAAGATCAGATGGTTGTAGATGTGTGGTGTTATTTCTGAGGCCTCTGTTCTGTTCCATTGGTCTATATCTCTGTTTTGGTACCAGTATCATGCTGTTTTGGTTACTGTAGCCCTGTAGTATAATTTGAAGTCAGGTAGTGTGATGCCTCCAGCATTGTTCTTTTTGCTTAGGATTGTCTTGGTAATGAGGGCTCTTTTTTGGTTCCACATGAACTTTAAAGTAGTTTTTTTCCAATTCTGTGAAGAAAGTCATTGGTAGCTTGAAGGGGATGGCATTGAATCTATCAATTACCTTGTGCAGTATGGCCATTTTCACGATATTGATTCTTCCTATCCACGAGCATGGAATGTTCTTCTATTCGTTTGTATCCTCTTTTATTTCGTTGAGCAGTGGTTTGTAGTTCTCCTTGGAGAGGTCCTTCACATCCCTTGTAAGTTGGATTCCTAGGTATTTTATTCTCTTTGCAGCAATTGTGAATGGGAGTTCACTCATGATTTGGCTCTCTGTTTGTGTGTTAATGGTGTATAGGAATGCTTGTGATTTTTGCAGATTGATTTTGTATCCTGAGACTGCTGAAGTTGCTTATCAGCTTAAGGAGATTTTGAGCTGAGATGATGGAGTTTTCTAAATATACAATCATGTCATCTGCAAACAGGGACAATTTGACTTCCTCTTTTCCTAATTGAATACCCTTTATTTCTTTCTTTTGCCTGATTGCCCTGGCCAGAACTTCCAATGCTATATTGAAGAGCAGTGGTGAGAGAGGTCATCCCTGTCTTGTGCCAGTTTTCAAAGGGAATGCTTCCAGTTTTTGTCCATTCAGTATGATATTGGCTGTGGGTTTGTCATAAATAGCTCTTATTATTTTGAGATACATTCCATCAATACCTAGTTTATTGAGAGTTTTTAGCATGAAGTGCTGTTGAATTTTGTCAAAGGTCTTTGCTGCATCTATTGAGATAATCATGAGGTTGTTGTCGTTGGTTCTGTTTATGTGATGGATTACGTTTTTTGATTTGCGTATGTTGAGCCAGCCTTGCATCCCAGGGATGAAACAGACTTGATAGTGGTATATAAACTTTTTGATGTGTTGCTGGATTCGGTTTGCCAGTATTTTATCGAGGATTTTTGTATCGATTTCATCAGGGATATTGGTCTCAAATTCTCTTTTTTTGTTGTGTCTCTGCCAGGCTTTGGTATCAGGATGATGCCTCATAAAATGAGTTAGGGAGGATTCTCTCTTTTTCTATGGATTGGAATAGTTTCAGAAGGAATGGTATCAGCTCCTCTTTGTACTTCTGGTGGAATTCAGCTATGAGTCCATCTGATCCTGGACTTTTTTTGGTTGGTAGGCTATTAAATATTGCCTCAATTTCAGAGCCTGTTATTGGTTTATTCAGGGATTCAACTTCTTCCTGGTTTAGTCTTGGGAGGGTGTATGTATCTAGGAATTTATCCATTTCTTCTAGATTTTCTAGTTCATTTGTATAGAGGTGTTAATAGTATTCTCTGATGGTAGTTTGCATTTCTGTGGGATCGGTGGTGATAGCTCCTTTATCATTTTTTTTATCGCATCTGTTTGATTCTTCTCTCTTTTCTTCTTTATTAATCTTGCTAGTGGTCTATCAATTTTGTTGATCTTAAAAAAAAAAAAAAAAAAACCAGCTCCTGGATTCATTGATTTTTGAAGGGTTTTTTTGTGTCTCTATCTCCTTCAGTTCTGCTCTGATCTTAGTTATTTCTTACCTTCTGTTAGCTTTTGAATTTGTTTGCTCTTGCTTCTCTACTTCTTTTAATTGTGATGTTAGGGTGTCAATTTTAGATCTTTCCTGCTTTCTCTTGTGAGCATTTAGTGCTATAAATTTCCCTCTACACACTGCTTTACATGTGTCCCAGAGATTCTGGTACATTGTGTCTTTGTTCTCATTGGTTTCAAAGAACATCCGTATTTCTGCCTTCATTTAGTTATTTACCCAATAGTCATTCAGAAGCATGTTGTTCAGTTTCTATGTAGTTGTGTAGTTTTGAGTGAGTTTCTTAATCCTGAGCTCTAATTTGATTGCACTGTGGTCTCAGAGAGAGTTTGTTGTGATTTCTGTTCTTTTACCTTTTCTGAGGAGTGCTTTACTTCCAACTATGTGGTCAATTTTGGAGTAAGTGCGATGTGGTGCTGAGAAGAATGTATATTCTATTGATTTGGGGTGGAGAGTTCTGTAGATGTCTATTAGGTCTGCTTGGTGCAGAGGTGAGTTCAATTCCTGGATATCCTTGTTAACCTTCTGTTTCATTGATCTGTCTAATATTGACAGTGGGGTGTTAATGTCTCCCATTATTATTGTGTGAGAGTCTAAGTCTCTTTGTAGGTCTCTAAGGACTTGCTTTATGAATCTCGGTGCTCCTGTATTGGATGCATATATATTTAGGATAGTTAGCTCTTCTTCTTGAATTGATCACTTTACCATTATGTAGTGATCTTCTTTGTTTCTTTTGATCTTTGTTGGTTTAAAGTCTGTTTTATCAGAGACTAGGATTGCAACCCCTGCTTTTTTTTTTTTGCTTTCCATTAGCTTGGTAGATCTCCCTCCATCCCTTTATTCCGAGCCTATGTGTGTCTCTGCACATGAGATGGGTCTCCTGAATACAGCACACTGATGGGTCTTGACTCCTTATCCAATTTGCCAGTCTGTGTCTTTTAATTGGGGCATTTAGCCCATTTACATTTAAGATTAATATTATGTGTGAATTTGATCCTGTCATTATGATGTTAGCTGGTTATTTTGCCCATTAGTTGAGGCAGTTTCTTCCTAGCACCAATGGTCTTTACAATTTGGCATGTTTTTGCATGGCTGGTACTGGTTGTACCTTTCCATGTTTAGTGCTTCCTTCAGGAGCTCTTGTAAGGCAGGCCTGGTGGTGACAAAATCTCTCAGCATTTGCTTGTTTGTAAAGGATTTTATTTCTTCTTCACTTGTGAAGCTTAGTTTGACCGAATATGAAATTCTGGGTTGAAAATTCTTTTCTTTAAGAATGTTGAATATTGGCCCCCACTCTCTTCTGGCTTGTAGAGTTTCTGCCAAGAGATCCACTGTTAGTCTGATGGACTTCCCTTTGTGGGTAACCCAACCTTTCTCTCTGGCTGCCCTTAACATCTTTTCCTTCATTTCAACTTTGGTGAATCTGACAATTATGTGTCTTGGGGTTGCTTTTCTTGAGGAGTGTCTTTGCGGTGTTCTCTGTATTTCCTGAATTTGAATGTTGGCCTGCCTTGCTATGTTGGGAAAGTTCTCCTGGATAATATCCTGAGCAGTATTTTCCCACTTGGTTCCATTCTCCCTGTCACTTTCAGGTACACCAATCAAACGTAGATTTGGTCTTTTCACATAGTCCCATATTTCTTGGGGGCTTTATTCGTTTCTTTTTACTTTTTTCTCTAAACTTATTTTTTCACTTTATTTCATTAATTTGGTCTTCAATCACTGATAATCTTTCTTATACTTGATTGAATCAGTTAATGAAGCTTGTGCATGCATCACGTAGTTCTCGTGCTATGGTTTTCAGCTCCATCAGGTCATTTAAGGTCTTCTCTACACTGTTTATTCTAGTTAGTCATTCATCTAACCTTTTTTCAAGGTTTTTAGCTTTCTTGTGATGGGTTCGGACATCCTCCTTTAGCTCGGAGAAGTTTGTTATTACTGACCTTCTGAAGCCTGCTTCTGTCAGCTTGTCAAAGTCATTCTCCATCCAGCTTTGTTCCACTGTTGGCGAGGAGCTGCGATCCTTTGGAGGAGAAGAGGTCCTCTGGGTTTTAGAATTTTCAGCCTTTCTGCTCTGTTTTCTCCCCTCTTTGTAGTTTTTATCTACTTTTGGTCTTTGATGCTGTTGACCTACCAATGGAGTTTTGGTGTGATGTCCTTTTTGTTGATGTTGATGCTATTCCTTTCTGTTTGTTAGTTTTCCTTCTAAGAGTTAGGTCCCTCAGCTGCAGGTCTGCTGGAGTTTGCTAGAGGTCCACTCCAGACCCTGTTTGCCTGGGTATCACCAGCGGAGGCTGTAGAACTGCAAATATTGCAGAACAGCAAATATTGCTGCCTGATCCTTCCTCTGGAAGCTTCATCCCAGAGGCTCACCTGCCTGTTTGAGGTGTCAGTCATCCCCTACTGGTAGATGTCTCCCAGTTAGGCTACATGGGGGTCAGTGACCTACTTGAGAAGGCAGTCTGTTCTCAGAGCTCAAACACCATGGTGGGAGAACCACTGCTCTCTTCAGAGCTGTCAGACAGGGACATTTAAATCTGCAGAAGTTTCTGCTGCCTTTTGTACAGCTATGCCCTGCCTGTGAGAGGTAGTATCTACAGAGGCAGCAGGCCTTGCAGAGCTGTGGGCTCTGCCCAGTTTGAGCTTCCCCAGCTGCTTTGTTTACCTACTCAAGCCTCACCAATGGTGGACACTCCTCTCCCTGCCAGGCTGCTGCCTCACAGGTCAATTTCAGACCTCTGTGCTAGCAGTGAGCAAGGCTCCATGGGCATGGGACCCGCTGAGCCAGGTGTGGGATATAATCTCCTGGTGTGCCATTTGCTAAGACCATTGGTTAAGTGCAGTATGTGGGGGGATGGTTGTCCCGATTTTCCAAGTACAGTCTGTCACTGCTTCCCTTGGCTAGGAAAGGGAAATCCCACAACCCCTTGCACTTCCCGGGTGAGGCGATGCCCACCCTGCTTTGGCTCGCCCTTCGTGGGCTGCACCCACTGTCCAACCAGTCCCAGTGAGATGAACCAGGTACCTCAGCTGGAAATGCAGAAGTCACTGCCTTCTGTGTTGATCACACTGGAAGCTGCAGACTGGAGCTCTTCCTATTCGGTCATCTTGGAACGGAATAGGTCTCGGTCTTTTATTGTGCTTGTCTCCCTGGGCCGTGGCCTTCACAAATGCTTTTCTGCCTTTTTTTTTTTTTTAACTTTTAGGTTCAGGGATACATGTGCAGGTTTGTTATATAGATAAATTGTGTGCCACAGGGTCTTGGTGTACAGATTATTTCATTGCCCAGGTAATAAATCTAGTACCATAGTACTTGTTAGGTAGTTTTCTGATCCTCACCATCCTCCCTCCCTCAAACCTTAAGTAGGCCCCAGTGTCTGTTGTTTCCTTCTTAGTGTCCAGTTTTTTCCCCCTCTTTGATCAGATGGGAATGTTAGAGGGCTTCGGAGTTGAGTATCTTCCTCTGCCACAAGGAAGGCTAGGGGAGATTGGAGTTGGGTATTTCTCTTCTCCCAAGCTAGTTAGGCTCTTGTAAAACCTAAGTTAGTCAGACTCTGGTAAAACAGTTTCCCTTGAGGACAGGCTTTTGCTAAGAACAGGACACTTTGTATTTCAAAATCGTTACTCTCTCATGTTGAAAGTCTGAGGGGATTTTTCTCTAATCCTCATTCTGAAAACTTCATGGAGTTCTTGGAAGAAAAACTCAGGGAAGTGTGGAGGTCTCTCTAAGGCCTCTGAGAGTTTTTAACTCTCAGCCTCATTCACGCTTAGCCTCTGGCACATCTTCATTTACAGTTTGTGTTCCTACTGGTATTAGCTTCACTGACAGGTTTCTGCTACTGGGTTTCTGCTCCTCATAAGCTGTGATTCTGTATTTTTCTGTCTCTCCAATATTTTGTAGCAGGTTGCAGTGTGACTTCAACTTTCTGATGAATCTAAGAAGAATTCTTATTTTTCAGTTCAGCTTTTTTTTTCTTGTTGTGAGGATGGGAGTGACAACTTCAAAGCTCTGTAAATATCAGACTAGTGCTATTGATTTTTAGTAAATTGATCTTGTATCTGGGAATTTTTCATAATTCTCTCATTTTAGTTATTTGTTGATTTTATTGGATTTCAATCTCATCTGTAAGTAATTACAATTTTATATCTTTCTTTTGAATTATTGTATCTTCTATTTTTTAATTGCATAGGAATCTTCCCTTATTAACTTCTAAAGCTCTATAAATTATTCAGTATAGTGACCATGTATTAAGAATAAGTTAACTATCTCCTGACTCTTTGAGGTTTTCATAATCAATAATTTTTTTTTATTATTTACTGATGCTTAAGTGATTTATTTTCTTAGGACTTTAGAAGTCTCACCCTCTGATGTATAATTTTTCATCTCTACTTGAAAATTTAATGCCATTTTTATTTGTTTTTAAAAGGTGAGGTTTTGACTTTAAGATTAAAATATCAGGTTAATAATTTTCATACGTTTCATTTTGACTGAAGAATGATGGTTGAATTATACTTTCCTGCATGTATTGAGATAATCATATAACTAAACAAAAACTGTTAATGTAGTAAGTTACTTTAATTTTCTAGTATTAAATCACATTTGGATTCTTGAGATAGATTCAACTTGGTCATGATATATTATTATTTTTCATATTTTTTTCTGGATTTGGTTTGCTAATGATTTATAATTTTTTTCTTGACTCTTCCAGATATATACAGTGTCTTCGTTTCAGATATTTAAAGAGTTTCAATAATCTTCTTGTCTATAAACAAAGGATTTTCTACCAATGTGGTGTTCTCTCTCTTTCTAAGAAAACTCACCCCATTGCTATATTAATAGCTCAATTTACCTTTTATTAGATAGTTTATACATTCTATTAATAGTTAACTTTCTGAAACTTTATGTGTTGATTCTCAACAATGTTATTAAGGGGTTAGTTTTCATTATATGAAGTCCTCATAATACCATGTGCACATGATACTTTGTGGTTTTTTTTAGTGTAATGAAGTCAAATTTGGAATTTTTTTTGAGGTTATGAAAATATTCATTAAGTTATTTAAACATATTTATTGAATATCTACTATGTGTCAATTATTATTCTAAATGTTGAGGACACAGTAATAGGAAAAAGAAAAAATCCTTGTCTCAATCAAGCTTCTTGGTAATAGTCTTAGGACCTAATGATGGCATCAGCATAGAAATAACTTTATTGTGATGTTCCACAATTCATATAGAAAACGATTTTTGCTAGTCATTTCAGGCCTACGGCTAAAATAACTTTTAATCGATGACAAAAAACAAATATATCACTTATAATCAATGACAAAAAATCAAATTTGACTTCCTTACTACTTACTACTAGTCCTTTTCAATTATAGCTTATATAAACATGAAGTATTCATTTGTAATAAAAAATGTGATACAAATAAATCTATAAAATTATTTGCTACTATGTATATACAAATATTTTTTAAATGGCTTGGATACATTTTGATGTCAGTATACCAAATGAATCTGTAGCACACTCTAAAAATGTTTCTTAAAATGCTTACAAGTACAAATATGTATCTTTTCATATTAAAAATTAATGAATGGATTATTCAAAGACAAGAAATGATATACTCATTTTGATTAACATTTTACAACTCAAGTAGTATTAATTAATTAGAAAACTTACAACTTTTTTATATTCACTTTTATATTATAATGAGCTTTATACTAGACAATAAGTATAGTAAATTAAATTCTAAATAAATGTTTACCAAGTATGTATAACATTATAATTTCTAGTTTAAAATATGGATACAATTACAGCTAATCCAAAAATTGCCAAACTGATTGCAGAAATATTGGTACCCAGATCAGGAATGCTGGGTTCCTGTGGAGGAATAAAGTTAGTTGCTTGTGCAATGTTTGAAACCTCTGAGGTGACATTGGGTTCACGGATGGCTTGAATTGCAATATAGAATGTGGTACCATTCTCTATTTTAGAAGGTTCTGGTTTAAATTCAAAATGTTCTACTGAGCCAGCCTCCTTAGGTATCAGACCAGAAGTATTTATTAAAGCAGCTTTATCAAAATTTTCTTGGAGGTCCAGGACATGTTTGCTTGTTCTTATCATGTAGCTGTCAGCTGGAAAACAAATAGATACTTCAGATATATTAAAATCACTAGGATGGCCTTGCTGCCACCACACTGCCTTACATTTAGAAACCTATCAGAAAAGCATATTAGGTTTTAATTATGGAAATCCCATTAGCTTTTGTCTGGTTATTCCATCTTTATTGTAAGGACAAATGTGTGAACAGTTTTTCTTAAAATGTAGAATTCTCTAATCCCAGGAAATTTTAATTCAAAATCATATGATACTAAAAAGTCAGAATCTAGATTCCTTTTTAGGAAGAGAAATATAAGGAGTTGCATCTACTTTTTATTTTAGAACAAGGAACATAAAAGTATTCTAGGATAGTGAAGATATTCAGTACCCTATCTCTGTGTCATTTCTTATTAAGTTAAAAGAGAAAGTAATAGGATAGAGGAGAAAGAGAGATGATAAATGGAGTGGGAAACAGGGATAAGGATAAACAGCAAAAGGAGGCAGAGAGACTGGAATGTGTACTAATTAAAAACGTGCTAAGCAGAAAGACAAACATTGCAAGTTCTCACTTATTTGTGGGATCTAAAAATCAAAACAATTAAACTCACAGACATACAGAGTAGAAGAATGGTTCCTAGAGGCTGGGAAGGGTAGTGGGGGACTGGGCAGGAGAAGGTGGGGATGGTTAATGCCTACAAAAAAATAGTTGGAAAGAATGAATAAGACCTGCTATTTGATAGCACAACAGAGTGACTATAGTCAATAGTCAATAATAACTTAATCATACATTTAAAAATAACTAAAGCAGTGTAGTTGGGTTGTTTGTAACATAAAGGATAAATGCTTGAGGGGATGGATACCCCATTCTCCATGATGTGATTATTTCACATTGCATGCCTGGATCAAAATCTCATGTACCCCATAAATATATACACCTACTACGTACCCACAAAAATTAAAAATGTAAAAATATAAGAATAAAAAATGAAAGTATGTATGTGCTAAGGACCTAGACAGACCTTAAGTAGCACCCTAATTTTACTTGCTAGCTGTGTAATAAAAAGAAATGTATTTCAGCTTTCTTTCTTTTTTTTTTTCTTTTCTTTTTTGAGACAGGGTCTTGCTCTGTCACCAGGCTGGAGTACAGTGGTGCGATCTCGGCTCACTGCAATCTCCAGCTCCCTGGTTCAAGACTCTTCTGCCTCAGCCTCCTGAGTAGCTGGGATTACAGGCATGCACCACCATGCCCAGCTAATTTTTGTATATATATATTTTTTTCAGTAGAGAAGGGGTTTCACTTTGTTGGCCAGGATGGTCTCTATCTCCTGACCTTGTGATCTGCCCACCTCGGCCTCCCAAAGTGCTGGGATTACAGGCGTGAGCCACTGCACCCGGCCTTAAGCTTTCTTATCTCTAGTTTTTTATCTGTTAAAATAGAGATTCAGTTATTCAAATTATTCAACAAATATTTATTAAGTGCCTACTATTCTAGTGGTAAGAATTATAGATGATAATGCATGATGCACGTTTACTACAGTTTAATAAATGATAAATTAATAAATGTTTGAAATGTTGGCTGTTATTTTACCAAGAAAGGAAAAGAAGATGCCAACATAAATATTTCTTTCTACACTGCTTTTCAATATCTACCATTCATGTAAAAATATATTCTCACATTCTGAAATGTGATGAAAAATAAAACACCAGGTGTTCTTTTTTGAAGTAAGGACTTTGTTTTTAATTTTTCCATTAAATATCGAAGGTATTTCAAGTGTATGGTGAATAACTTTTAGTGTATTTTTAAAAAGAATTCAGGTCCTCTGCTTAACATTTAGTTTCCTCTTAAATAGGCCTTATCAATCCATTCTATTATTCTTCACAAAAACCCTGTGTTCCACTTAGGTAGGTCTCCTCTCTCTCTCTCTCTCTTTCTCTCTCTCTTCTCTCCACCTATCTATTCCTTATTTTGATTAGAATATTCCATTGTGAAATTTTGCTTTCTTGACCTTGCTTATATAATTTTGTTCTTTCTCTCTCCAAAAGGGTTGTGCCTCCTTCTCCATATGTATGCAAATTGTATTCATTCCTTAAGGTCCAACCAAGCCCAACTGCATGAAGTTCCATCCAAGTATTTCATTCACCCTGATGACTCTCTTCATGAACTTCTGTTTCATGGAATGGAGTTTTTCAGATACTTTAGTAGAGGTTCAACTTTTCATTCTGATTAGATCTTATTATTTTTGGGGGTAAAGACTGTGTTTTGTACTCTTCGTATCACTCAGGGTACCTGGTCCTGTGTTGACATGTATTTGATCTCCTTAATTACTTGACCAACAATACAGTTGTTGACACCCAACATGATAAAATTAGAAAATCATAAAATATTAGAATTATATCTACTTGTTTTAGTAATCTAATCTAATTTGTATATTTGACAGGTGTGGAAATTGTGTCCCAGGTAATTTAAGTGCTTCATTTGGGTTTACATAGACATTCATTTATTCTTTAAGAAACTGCGACTACCTTACTTTTGGAATATCTACAGGTAACATTTAACAGGTACCACAACCTCTTCCTATTCTTCCTAAGGAAAGACAAGATTAGATGCCACCTATTTTAGGCATTTGTGATTATACATTACTGCTACTTTTAGTTCTTATAATCAGCATGAGGGATATTTGTTATTAACCCAATCTTGAACTGAAAGTTTGGTTTTACTGAATTCACTATAGAACTAAATATTTGGTTAAGAAATTTCATTTGTGGTTTTTTCAGTGGCAATGGTATTTTTCACTTTTTTTTTAAAATTCTGCCATATGTTTAAGGGTCATACCATGACAAAATAAGGTATTTCAAAAGCTGTCATAAGATTTTCAACACTGAAATACAAAAGCTCTGTTTGTGCATATTCTATGATTCCTCTGACTTTAGAATGATTTTCTTCTTGTATAATAATGATAAGAAATGCAGCTTTGAAAATGCTACATAGTGAAAGATTAAGAAGCATCTTTTCTTTTGAGCGTGTACAATGAGGGGTTTATTGTAACCCAGGAGAAAGAGTACTGAACACTGGTGTTTTAGCACTAGCAATCTCTGAGGTATTATGTATATGTATATTGCATATTGCTTTCATTTTCCCAATCTTAAAGGGAAAACAGCAAGACTGGCATTATCCCATAAAAACCTACTAACCTACACAATACTGGAATATGGTAGGCATTTAATAAATACTGATTGAATTCAGTTAAATTTCAAGCAATGATAGAAGTAATTTAAACTTTTTGGAATGAGGGTCATTTATTATTAGGAACTTTGAATAAATGAGATCTTTTGACCTTGAACTTTATTCAAACTCCATGAACAAATCTTTCAAACTAGTGAATTTCTGTGCACATGAACATCTCTCTGTGGACACCTTCACTTCTCTTGGGTAACTACTCTCATTCTTCAATACTCAGGGGTAGTCTTCTCTGGGAAGGCTTTATGATATACTCTGATTTTAGCCTCTAACTAGGGGTTTGTGGCCCACCTATGGGTTGCCACATGATTCTCTGTTTATAAAAGCATATGTCTTGTTATAAGTAATTATATGTTTACTTGTGTGTCTTTTGTACTTAATTGATTGTTGAGAGTATAGATCATTTCTTAGGAATCTAATAGGGTGAAAGCTCAACAGAAGGTTGATAAATGAATGAAACTGTGCAAGTACAGAAATACTTAAAATTTGGGGGAAGATAATGCAACAGAAAGCTGTTAACTGTCCTCTTAATTTCTAAGCTGCTTCAATTTCTGACAGACAATTTGGCATAATAGAATCTGATATGACTGGGTTAGAATTGTAAATTACTAAATATAGAAAGAACTTGGTCCAATTAACTCTTACAGCTTTAGTTTTCACATCTGAAAATAAAAAATGCCCTTTGGTAGACAGTTCATAAATGTTATTTATAAACGGAACATTAGAAAATTCTCAGCAAATGAAAGTCAATGGGATTTCTTTTAGTATATTTTAAAATATAATGTCAAACTTACCTCTTCCTTTATCGAGGACCTTGCCAGGGGCAGTCCATGAAAGTTGAATACGATCTCCTTGAAACTTAGCATCCAGGTCTACAATTCTACCAGGTGGGAACACCTGAGAATGATTACCATTAGGAGGCACTACTGATATAGTAAACGACCCTCCAGAGGAGACTCTGCTGAAGCCGTCCATTTCAGCTTCTGCCACATCTTCTTTGACTTCAGGTTTGGGTAGGTTCGGTATAATTTTTCCTACCAAGAAAAACTTTTGTAATATTTCATTTTTTCATGTCTACTCTTTTTTTGTTTTTGTTTTTTGAGACGGAGTCTCTCTCTGTCGCCCAGGCTGGCTGAAGTGCAGTGGTGCGATCTTGGCTTACTGCAACCCTCGCCTCCTGGGTTCAAGCAGTTTTCCTGCTTCAGCCTCCCGAGTAGCAGGTTCTACAGGCGTCCGCCACCACGCCCGGCTAATTTTTGTATTTTTAGTGGAGATGGGGTTTCGCCATGTAGGTCAGGCTGGTCTGAAACTCCTGACCTCAGGTGATCCACCCTCATCTGCCTCCCAAAGTGCTGGAATTACAGGTGTGAGCCATCGTGCCCAGCCGCCATGTCTATTCATAGTGCAAGCTGATCTTGCAGCTGTAGAGGATTGATATTGATTGATGGCAGACTTTGAAAAAGTAACAGCTTTTATTGAGAAAAAGCTTGTTTATTGATATTTTAAAATTGATGAGGAAACATTATGCTATGTTAAAACTATCTTTCAACCTGTCTGTCTCTACTACTTGACTGCAAATTCTTTGAGGAATAGGATTATGTTTTGTCTTTGTAGCTCTAGCACCTAGCACAGTGCTTGCAACATAGTAGATGCTAAGTAATTTTTTTTTCAATGTAAATGAAATGAACTCAGGGGGATGTGAACAAAATATGTGGAAACATAGGTCTTTGCTAGGTCTACTAATAACAATATGGCTTTGAAACATACAGATGATTACAACGTTATATACTTGGGCTTTCTGTAGTACATTATATTTTCAATGTTTGCCATGTGCAATTTATCTAAACAGCTGGCACATTTCTATTTTAGTGCTACTTACCATTTTCAGCATAGCCCGGTATATACAGAGCTTTATTCTGTTGTTGACTTAGCCTAGCTGTGTTTTTTCTTGCCTGGGCATGCACTTTTAAACTGTATCTACCATTCCCATGGTAATCTGTAAAATACCTTGAGTAGATGCCATCATTCTTGACAGTATCAGCACCTTGATAATGAAATGTAAAAATTAGTCATCCAATAAAGTAAAAATGACAGTCATATCTGTTTATGAACACTGATAATGTTAGTAATTTGGGAGACAGTATGTAGCACAGTGTTTTAAGTACATGAATTCTGGAGTCAGACTATTTTGGTTGAAAGCTTGGGCCACTTGCTAACTCTGTGTTTTTGGAAAAGTCTAATTTATGGTAGGCATTCAATTAATATTAGCTGTTACTATTATTTCATAAAAAATACTTATCAAAATAAGAAAACGCAACTGGAGAAAGCATATATGAAACACTGACATTAATGAAAATAGAGAAAAATTGTGCTCTTAAGTTCCATGGAAAAAGTAAAATTGTTCATAAAATTTAAAAATGGCATATGTGCTATGTCTACAAGTTGTCAAGATAACTGAGAAAAAAGTTTTTAAAACATTAGGATTAAAATTCATTTACTTAAAAATGTGATTCATTAGAAAATACAGGAAATATTGACTTCTAGGTCATAGAACGGTAGGAGGATTTTAAGTTTAGTGGAAGTTGATGCAGATTCTTATTACCTGCGCCATTGTCCCAGAGCTCCAATGTTACTTGATGTCCGTCTTCATTTTCTATAATGGCTGTTACGTTGATTCCCAGAACAGGCAGAAACCCTTGACTGACTCGTGCATAAACAATCATTGGGCTAGGATAATGAGCTGTATTTTGACTTATGTGAGCAGTTGTAATTACTGGGAGTGTGGTAGGGCTTCTTGCTCGAGTGGTCATTGTCACAGTTAGCAATTGAGATTTCGTATGATTATTTCGAAGGCTGTAAGTCCAAGTGCCTGTCTGAAATATTAAAAAATATATATATATCTGAGAGCTTTGGTAATATTTTCCTACTTTTTGTTTGGGATACAAAATTATTTACAAATTTAAACAGAATAATAATCATGATTTTTAATATTGAATTTCACAAACAGTATGAATATGAATCCCTAATTATTCCATTTGATTTCTTTATTACAGATGATCTGTCATCATTTTAATATTGGCAATGTATAAGATGTTATTTATGTTATTTTCATCTTTTAAAAATAGAAGTTGATTAAGAAAGCTTAGAGAACATAAAATAATAGACCTACCTCTGCAATACCTGGTATTCGAAGACGGACAGACCGAATATTTAGTTTATCTTCTTGGAAATCTGAGGTAGTATATTTTTTTCCTTTTGGATCTTGAAGAATTATTTCTGGCTTTTGTATTGTCCATGTGACAACAAAGAAAGTATCTTTTCCAACTGTACTATCCACAGGCACTGTACCATTTATCCATTTCTTCCCTGGGATATCCAAGGTTTTACTTTCCAACTGTTGGATAAATAAAAACAATAAACATATGAAATCCACTTGTTATCATAGTTAATGAAATTTCTGAGTTTAGTCAGTTTAGAGTAACTTTAAATTTGTTTTTAAGATTTCAATTAGAATAAGAATTATTTTAAATAATTTTCCAAATAAAGAGAATAGAAAAATTCAAGAGAAAAAATGGCTTTAAGTGTTATGGAAAATCAAATTCAGTAAGGATGTTTTTCTTCTGCATATTTGAAATATTTTTGGGCAAAATAATTATTAGAGAAATAGGAGTTAGTAATTAGGATAATATAAATTTATTACAACTGTGAGAAAGAAAATAATTTTTTTTATTACACTGACCTGAACAGCCTGCTGAGAGATGTTGCCACTTCTAGATGAAATTCTGCTGAAAGCATCAATAAGGCCATTTATGTCCTTATGGGCATAAAAGCGACGTCCTCCTAAAATTGAATTTTAAGTGGAAAAGTCATATTTGTTATTTTGCTCTCATCAATACACTTTAAAATCTATTTTAAAATTTTGTTTTAAACTTACAAAAGATGAACTTCCCAGCACTTTGTGAACTTTCAGTATATCAGTGTCCCTTATGTAATCCTACAATAATAACTAAAACCTTGCTCAAAATAAGAAAGATAAGTAAGATTAAAAGAAACTTTAAAGAATGGGCCAAATTGTATTGTCTTTACATCAATCAGTCATCAAATGTAAGTGCCCGCCGCATTGGTAAAACTGGTGTAAGCATTAAATAATGTTATAAGAATGAAATTTAAGATAGTTCTTCTGAACCGGCTGTTTATTTTCTAGTTGAGTCTAAGGTACACCAAAACAATTAGACAATTACAGTCTACAATAAAGTAAAAATTAAGTGAAGGAAATAAATAATGTAGAAATTAATGAAGGGAGAGATTACTTAGGTGTAAGGAGTTAGGAAAGAATAGATTGCAGAGGGCAAGAATTAACACAAGTGACTGCCACAAATACAACAATCAATATATATTTATTGAATTGATAAATGGCAGAAAGATAAGCTGGAAGGTTATTGAAGTATTCCAGTCAAGGAATTATAAGAGCTGGATTATAATGGCAGTGGTAGAAGGATTGTATAGAAAGGTGAAATACAGAACTGTTTCAAACTAAGATTTAGCAAGATTTGGTGAAGCAGGAATAGGGTAGTATGATGGAAGAGCTCTGAATTGATAATCAGGACTCTATGGCCTTTGGCAAATCATTTGCACTCTCTAGGTTTCCATTTCCTCATCTATAAAAGAGGATTGTCAAAATCCCTACTGTGTGATTGAGTAGTATTTTGGAATTAAGCAATAATTTTTGACTTCCAGTTGAGTAACCATAGAGAAATAAGTTTCTGTTTAGTAGCATTGGCAGAAAGTAAGTGGGGAATGAAGACAGCAAATGTTAAATAACATCAGAAAAAAAACGGTGTATGAAGTGGAAGAAAAGGAAAAGAACTTAATCTAAAGGATGAAGAAGGGACAAAGATTAATTTTTAGGATAGGAAATTTTTGAGCAGATTTATAGAGAAAGAGCTCCTGGAATGGGAGAGACTAGAAATTTATTTTTTTATTCAAACTATATTCCAAAAGTTTACTTGTCATATTTGACAGGGTCTCCAGTTCTCTGTCAGCAGACGGCCCCAGAGCAATGGTGTGGATGATTGCACCACTTTGTTTTACCTCTTCAAAGCATGAGCTCATTTGATTATCTTCCCCATCTGTTAGTAATATGATTTCAGAACCCGAAGTACTCTGATTACTCTGGGAAATTGCCTGATAATGAAAAAGCCAGGTTGTTAATTGTAGAATGTCATATCTATCTATCTATCTACTTATCTATCTATTATTTTTGAGACGGAGTTTCGCTCTTGTTACCCATGCTGGAGTGCAATGGTGCAGTCTCGGCTCACTGCAACCTCCACCTCCCGGCTTCAAGTGATTCTCCTGCCTCAGCCTCCCAAGTAGCTGGGATTACAGGTGCCCACCATCATGCCTGGCTAATTTTTATATTTTAGTAGATACGGGGTTTCACCATGTTGGCCAGGCTGGCCTCGAACTCCTGACCCCAGGTGATCTGCCTGCCTTGGCCTCCCAAAGTGCTGGGTTTACAGGCATGAGCCACTGTGCCTGGCCCATATCTTAATATATTTAAAATAAGAATAAACCTGTTCTTCTAGTCCTTGCATCAGAGTAAGCAAAAGGAAACTCAGCAAAGTCATTTCAGTCTGAGTTGGCATATGGAAATGAGTGTAATTTACAGTGGTCTTGTAAGTTTTCAAAGCTAGAGTGTCAATACTTCTTCTAATCCTCTCAAATATACTTTTGCTACCAAAGAGAGGAAAAATAAGCACTTAGAGCAATGCCTGACACACAGTAAGTATTCACTGAATATTAGCTATTATTGTTGTCAGTATTATCTAAGAGGTGGGGGGGTGGAAGCAAGTGACTCAGGCAGTTCTAAAAGACTGCAGACTAGATATTATTTGGAAAGTCATGACCAAAGGTGGGTGTGCAAATTTAAACAGTGTACTATATGCTTTAAAAACACATTTTATTTGATCACTTCTGAAGAATCTCAGGATTCCCTGGACAAAAAAACTTTGACCTACCACAAAGAAGAATCAATTATTACAAATGTATTTTTTTTTCTTTTCATCTTTTCCTAAGTCCTACCAAGAGATTTGGCATTAGATACCTTGAGAGTAAATTCCAGCTCTGCCATTTGCTAAATAGAATAGCTAGTGTTTAGTTTTTCTCAAGACTTTATATTAAAGTATATACATGTATATTATATAGTACATACATGTATGTAAGGGTTATATACATTTATAACAGAGTTTTATACATAGATTAGTGTAATGATTAAATTTATGGACTTTGGGGTCAGAAAGACCAGGTTTTGAATCTTATATCTGCCAATTTTTGACTATATGATACTGAGAAAGATTTAATTACTGTGCACTTCAGTTTTCTTATCTGCAAAACGGGCATACTAATATTACTCAACTTACAGAGTAATGGTAAGGGTAAAATAAGACCATGCATTTAAAGCGCTTAGCATAGGCAATAACGTATAATATGATCAGTAAATGTTAGCTATTATGCTATTATTGTTAGAATTTTGTAAGTAAAATGCTTATGTATTGATTAGTTTTATTATATAAGTAATTAAGAGCTGTTTATAGCTCTGAATGTGATTCGACACCATCTATTCAGTGATAGACTTTGTGGTCAAGGTATCATAAGATATATATCAAGACCGGGCACAGTGGCTCATCCCTGTAATCCCAGCACTTTGGGAGGCTGAGGCAGGTGGATCACCTGAGGTCAGGAGTTTGAGACCAACCTGGCCAACATGATGAAACCCCATCTCTAATAAAAATACAAAAAATTAGCTGGGCATGGTGGCGGGTGCTTGTAATCCCAGCTACTCAGGAGGCTGATGCAGGAGAATTGCTTGAACCTGGGAGGCGGAGGTTGCAGTGAGCTGAGCTCATGCCACTGCACTCCAGCCTGGGCAACAAGAGTGAAACTCCATCTCAGAAAAAAAAAAAAAAGATATATATCAAAATATGTTTTAAAAAATACATGAACCAATATGTGTAAACATTCTAACATATTCCCAATTTACAGTGCTTGTCGTATTTTAGAAGTGAATAAACATATATAGTAAGAATTATAATTATCATAATAATAAACCTTTCTTAAGGATTTATTTATCTTACATAATGCCTGCAATTAAATGAGATAGGTACTATTATAATCCACATTATCTTGGTTGAGGAAGCAGATGTTCTGAGTTGAGTTACTTACTCAAGGTCATTTAGCTAATAAACATTAGAGCCAAGATACCACATTTGTCTGCATCCAGGTCCTGCCTTCTTAAACAAACACATTTAATCACAGACACAATGAAGAAAGTTGAGATGTAGTATTAATCAATAGCCTGGATAAGACTAGCAAGCTCCATTTTGAGGCAAGGAGAGGTCAGTGAAGGAAGTAGTTTTCTGTTTTTGTGACTTAAAGCATGACAATAAATAGGCTTAAATGAAAGTTAGGTTGGAAGCAATTCAAATGAGTACTGGAGGCAATTGGGTATAGTGCTCCAAGAGTGCTCCCAATTTTTCGAATTCACCATTTTAATTACATTAAACTTCAATCTATGTTTGTTAGGTTAGGTACTATGCTGGTTACGGAGCTGCTTCTATCTTTGTGATCTTTCCTTTCTTTCCTTCCTTTCTTTCCTTCCTTTCTTTCCTTCCTTTCTTCCCTTCCTTTCTTCCTTTCCTTCCTTCTCTTCCCTTCCCTTCCCTTCCCTTCCCTTCCCTTCCCTTCCCTTTCCTTTTTTTCGATAGGGTCTTGTTCTGTTGGCCAGGTTGGAGTGCAGTGACATGATCATGGCTCATTGCAATCTCTGCCTCTAGAGCTCAAGCAATCTTCCCACCTCAGTCCCCCAAGTAGCGGGGGCTACAGGCGCACACCACCATGCCTAACTGATTTTTTTTATTTTTTGTAGGGGCAAGGTTTCCCCATGTTGGCCAAGCTGGTCTCCTACTCCTGAGCTCAAGCGATCTGCCTGCCTCAAACTCCCGAAGTGCTGGGATTCAGGGGGACCCACCATGTCTGGCTTATTTTTGTGACGTTTTAATTTTTAAAAAATTTTAATGTATTTTTTATTTTTATTTTTTTTTGAGATAGAGTTTTGTTCTGTAGCCCAGACTGGAGTGCAACGGCACAATCTCGGCTCACTGCAACCTCCGCCTCCTGGGTTCGAGTGATTCTCCTGCCTAAGCCTCCAGAGTAGCTGGGATTACAGGCCTGCACCACCACGCCTGACTAATTTTTGTTTTTTAGTAGAGACGGGGTTTCACCATGTTGGTCAGGCTGGTCTTGAACTCCTGACCTTGGGTGATCCACCTGCCTCGGCCTCCTAAAGTGCTAGGATTACAGGCATGAGCCACCGCGCCCAGCCTCTTTGTGATTTTTAAATGTCAATTTAACTTGATAAACTGGGTCTTTCTTTATCCATCATATGGAAATGTTACTAATTTCCCTTTTCCATAATCCCCTCAGTGGCATTTTTCTCTGCTCCTTGAAACTCAGACTGTGGGAGTGTTCGAGAAATGGGGAGCTCTCCAATAAAATCATGATTGTGTGCACCCTGAAATTTTCCCCCCTTACTTAACCATTCCGCAGTGCAACTTAGCACCTCAGGAGTATGTCATTGGAATAGCCACCCTCAGAAAGGGTCTGGCTGTAAACAGATACTAGGAGAGGTTATTTTTTTCTTCTCATAAATGATTTACCTTGATCAGGTCATAATAATATTAATTGAGGGGCCCATGAATGCTTGTCCTTCGTGCAAAGGTAATTGGAGAAAATTAAAAACGATAGTAAATGGCAAATGATATTTTAAAAATATTTCATTTTACCTGAAATCCTGCTTTGAGTCCCCCACAAATTGAAGTGCCGCCACTAGGTTTTTGAGGCAGGTTTGCAGTGATCTTTTGGTAAGTGTTCTCATCAATTATTTTTGTGAGATTATTTTGGATTTCAGCAGAACTGTCAAATGTGACCATCCCAACCAAGGATCCCTTTTCAATAATTTGAATCAAGTACAGTTCTGCTGCTTGATTCATTCGAAAGAGACGGTCTTCCTGTAAGAAAAAGGTGTGAATAACTCACAAGACTCTCCAAATCTTGATGGATTAATGAATGACAAATCATTTATAGGCCATAGATCATGATAATAATTGATTGGTTGTATTTTAAAATTTAGCTTCTTCATTTTATTTAAAAAATTTAAAGAAAATCTTAAAAATTCAGTTATATTTGAAAAAGCCTTAAAAATCGATACCTTTTTATTTAATGGTTTTACATTGAGGAATTTCTCCTAAAGAAATAATTTTAAAAATGCATACAAAGATGCTCATTTTAATAATAGCAAGTGTAAATCTCCCAACTGTCCAACAACAGGGGATTTCTTGCCTAATTATAGTGTGGGCATGTTATACAAGCATTAAAAATTATGTCATGGAATCTTTTTTTTTTTTGTGGGGAGTATTAAAGATATATTAAGTAAAAAAATCAGATTATAAAACATTATATAAAATATAATCATATTTTTGAGGAGGGAAAGCAAATACATTAGCAAAGAAAAGACTGAAGTATCATATTTTCAATGACAGAATTATGGATGATTTTCATTTTCTTGCTTGGCTGTAATTTTTCTAGTTAGAACTAAAAGTTAAGGAATAAAAATGATTCATAATCCAATACCTTAATATAACAACTGTTTTTTTTTTGAGATGGAGTCTTGCTCTGTCACCCAGGCTGGAGTGCAGTGGTGCAATCTTGGCTCACTGCAACCTCTGCCTCCAAGGTTCAAGCCGTTCTCCTGCCTCAGCCTCCCAAGTAGCGGGGATTACAGACATGTGTCACCACTCCCAGCTAATTTTTGTATTTTTAGTAGAGACAGGGTTTCACCATGTTGGCCAGGCTGGTCTCGAACTCCTGACCTCAGGTGATCCACCAGCCTTGGCCTCCCAAAGTGCTGGGATTACAAATGTGAGCCACTGCACCCAGCCTACATTTTTCTGTTGGCATATTGTCTTCTAGTACTTATATATATAAAATTATGTGCTGAAATTTATTAGAACATAAATACATATGTATGTTTGTTACTAGAACTGAACCTAAGATTATATTTCCATCAGCTTAAATACTTAATACTTATATTTCTAGTAGCTTAAATACTTAAATAATTTAAGACAGTTAACCAAAAACTATCTTACTCTATTCATGCTTCCAGATTTATCAAGTACCAAACAGACTACACGCTGTTTGGACTGGAGCAATGAAAATGTAGGATGAGATGGTGAATTTATTTCTGTCATGGGAGATAAATGCTGAAAATCTTCAGAGCTCATGATTACATCCCATGTGCTTCTGTGATTGCACATTTTGTTCTGTAGGTTTGGAGCTTCTTTATTGTGTGTTTTTTCAGTACAAAATTCAGTCACCTGGAAAAAAAAATCAATTAGAAGACAAGATTACAATAATTTGTGAGGCATCAAATATGTAGTTATCTGTCATACATAGCCTCCACAGATTTTATCTCCTGTTAAAAACTACTTTATAATCTAACATTCTGACATCCATTTGCATACTTGAATGGAACAGAAGCAAGGTAAAGCTATCAATATGTACTGGTAAAGATTTTTGCTGATTCTTTTGGCTATAGATAGAAACATCAGTGGGGCATTGTGGCAGCTGGCATGACTGCTTATGTTAACTTTTTACTTTCCCTTCTAAACTTTGGGGGAGCTCAAGCCTTGAATTAAGTTTGAGGAAAAAGGGACAGGGCTTGTGATAATTTCTAGCTACCTCCTAAAAATGGTATAGAGAAAATGGCCTTCTTTAATTGTCTAGGTATGTTCCATATCATCATAGTTGATCAAAAAACTTGAAGACAGCTATTCTACAACCTGGATCGCTACTGGCTCTGGCAAATTTTGACATAAAGTAATACTCCTGAAAAAGGAATGAAAGTATAGGGAGAAAATGAGGAAATGTAATTATTTGTCTTTTAGAGGCAAGTGGTGAATTGTATCCAGTAATTCTGCCAATGAATATTTCATTACTATAGAATCTGTGAAAATGTTTTAAGTATTGAAAACGTAGTAACTTGGAAAAATGTGGTCTCCAAGAAGGAATTCATCTTGCTACTGCAAGATGAGCCTCAGCTTACAAGAAATATTTTTAGTAGTGTCATTTCATTATTTTAATGCCCTCCCAATGTAAAATATCCAGATGTAAGCTCAGAATTAGAAGAACTAAATTATTACATTTGAATACCTTTTATCTAACTTTTATGAATTTGTTTTGTTTCTGATATGGCTGATACATTTCCCAAATGGGGTTATATTGGATGGGAGAAAAATGTAGTTTGCAATCAAAGCAGTGATTCATAACCAAGTCTTGCTAGTATGAAATGCCTATCAAACCTGGTTCCTCTTTCCCCTACCACTGCCAGTGCCTTTATTTGGGCCTCTTACTTACCTGTTGCCATGGCCTTCCAACTGGTCTCCCTTGCCTCCACTATCAGCTCACTCTATCTCATCCTTTACAATTAGTAGGATTACCTTCCTGAAATAATTAAACTTATCACCAGTCTAAAACCGAGAGGATAAAACTCAAACACTTTAGCTCTGTATGTCCCCATTTTTTGTTTCAACCTCATTTCCTGCCTCTTACTCACTGTGTATTCTTTGCTTCTACCATACTGGATTTCTTTATATCCTTAAAATATGTCAGAAACTTTCATTAGGGTCTTTGCTAACCCAAATGCTAATTTCGTGCAAATCAGAAAAAGCACCACTTTCTCAAGTTCTTTTACTGTTATCTGCCAGAAAATTGTTCTAATAAATGTTAAAATCTTAATGACCATGATGCAAATAATTTAGGCAATGCTGAGCTTCCAGAATCATGAACAGCATTCCTGCCTTACTCCACTCTTTGCTTTTGTAAATCTGTTTCTTTGTATAGAATAGTCTTCCCCTTCTCACTTTGGCAAATACATACTCACTTTTCTCAAATCCCAGCTCAAAACTCACTCTTCAGAAACTGTTTTCTGACTTCCAGTTGGCAATGGTTACTGCTTCATAACACTTGGGTCATATCTCTATGTGTCTTCCCACTTAATAATATATACTTATTTTATCATATCTCTTTCTCCCTAAACTGAGTTTCTCAAGAACAGTCATCTTTAATTATATCTGTGTTCCCAGTTCTTAATGCAGTAAATACTAGGCATGAAGTAAGAATCATAAATAATAAGGATGACTATTCAACATATTAGATCATATCTTTCGTAGCTCTGAATTCATGCCCTCAGTACAGATACTATGCAATATATTTATGTTATGATAATTAGAAGTTAGTGTTATTCTGGAAATGTAACCATTTTATCTCTGGGCCATGTCTTGTATAATTAGTTGCCCTCCATATTTCAGCTCCACAATCTTCTTCATTATTATTTATGTACCATGTAGGCAGCGTGAGTTATCTCCTGATAGTCAAATGCTTTTGGAATTTATAGTATGGATCAGGCAGTACATACAGTATTGTAGTTATCCTCTTCTGTCACATGATTTGATATCTATTTGTACGCATTGCTCCAGATTTAGCAGATAAAAGGGAACATTCCTGACTCAAGTGTCAAATGTAGTCAAGCCTTTTATCATTAATGCCCGAAGGTCCAAAGGAATTTTAAATTTTATCAGAGATACTACGCCTTTACAAACTTCTGTCTAAAGAACTGTTTTGGTATTGGTATATGAAAACACCAGTCACTACCAACAAATACAGAGGTTTATAAAGGTATATGGCATATACCTGTGAAAATTTGGTATGTAAAAATTTGCTTCTTTGAAGTAAGTTAGTCCCACTATTTAGAGGTAGTGTACTTTGTTTTGATTTGTTGTTTTTGATAAGTTTCATATATTTCATATTTTAAAATATTTTTATATGTTTAGAAATGTTCATTAGGTAAGTACAATATGTTTGGATTAATTAAGATTAGGCTTATCCATGGGAAGAAACAACTGGTTATTTTTCAAATATTTAACACATTTTAAAAATTAAAAATTTAAAGTTTATATTGCATTCAACTTGTGCTAAACACTATGATAATACTTTACATTAGCTCTTGTAAACCCAACATGAATGACTATGTGAAGTAGGTATTATAATTCCTATATGAAAGATAAGACAACTAAATCTCAGATTTAGCAGTTTGCCCACAGTGGACATAGCTTTAAAATGACAGGCTGGGTTTTGATATCAGCTCTATCTGACTCCAAGACTCCAAGGTACCTATTCTTATGCACTAAGCTTTACATATTTAAACCAGATATTTCAGGTCAAACGTTAGTTTTCGACTTTTTTGTGGTGTGTTATTATTTAATTGGTTAGACACATTGGTAATTGTGACTTTTTTTTTCTTAAGTCTGTTCAGTGGAGGAAGAGCCCTATGTATTTTCACAATACCACTTTGCAATAGCTTGGCGTGCTTTAGTGTGAAGGTAATGGAAAATCTAAAATGTCAATCCTTTTCAAAGCTACATTATAAATTACTTTAGAAAAGTAGTATGGCTAACACTTAGAAAACAAATTAAAAGTAAGATTGTAACTCTATACAGAAGTCCACGGAAGTCAATGAAGGAAGAGATGTATTCTAAGAATTTATTGTGTGACTCCAGTGAGAAGGCTACAGTGCTACATTTGAATAAAAGAAATAGGTTAATAAGAAAAGATAGGGTAATTTCCAGAGACACCCTGATACATGCCAGAGAAAATGACCTCTAATTAATTGCCTGAGTAATTTTCTGCCTTTCTATTGATACCCATAATTTCACAGTAGAATATCCAGTTTCTCTAATTAATTTTTTTTCCCCATGGATTCCTTTGAGAGACTGGAAAAAAGGTACTTACAAAATCAAGATTTTGCATAAACATAATGGATTCCTTGGCAGTCTGGGATCTGTTTGGGATAAATGTACATTTTGCTTCATACAGCCTCGTCTTTGGGTTACGTCTGCATGGTCGTTGTATACAGCTGCCCCCCTGGCATTCGTTCAAAACCATGTTAACACCAGTAATATGAGTGGAACATCTATGAGGAAAGAATTAGATTATATATGTATATGAAGACTTGGCAAATCATGAATGAAGACCAACATCCTAAAATTTTTCCTTCAGTGACAACTGCCATGGATCATGTACTAAACATTACATTTTGACAGAAATAGGCACAATATTCTACCTCAATTTGTAATCAGTTTCAATAGAAACAATGTTGTCAGTTCATATTTATTAAACATGCATTGATCATTGTGATCAATAAATCTATTATCCTTGTGACTTTGAGCTAAAGATGATAATTCCTAATCAGAGGGATGTTGTAAAGATTACATGAGTTAAAAGGTACAGTGGAATTGCTTATTAATAGGAAAGGGAAAGTCAATATTATGCTTAAAATCCTTTTCAATTTCCATATGTGGTATTCACAGTTTTGTGTTTATAGCATTTTGTAATCTGTATTTTGAGAACCACTTCACTAAACTGGTGGAAGAAATAAAACTAAACCCTGCATGAAAAGGCTTGTGCCTTCAAGCCATTTGGTCCTTATGGTAAAAATAATTGTCCAGTCCCTGGCAGGGAATAGGGGGCAGGGTACAGGGACAGGATTCTAAAGTTTCTGTTTATATGCAGGATATCCTACCATTCTGTGTTAATGTTAAACTTCATGACATTAATCAATTTTAATGAATTTGTGTTGCAAGAATTTAGGGACATGGTGAGTCATATTTCCCAGAGGGTTAGTTCTTGAGTAAGCCTGAAAATTAAACTTACATATGACGAGACTTCACTGCTTGAAAGTGCCTGACACACAATGGGAGCTCAATAAATGTTTTAGATACTTGTTTTTACTAATGTATCTATTTTTATGACTGATTATAAGGAAACTCATTTATTTTTCATGAATTTATAAAAAATTTGTTGTTTGATACATTCTTTGTTTAGCTTTTACTTTACGCCAGGTCCAAGACCAGAGGATTAAAAAAATGTGCAGTTCTTAAGAATGTTAAAGTCTAATGGGGAGAATAAAATTGTATAGACAATTACTGCCCAGCGACATACGTGTGAGAGAAGCCCATACATGCTGTAGGAGCATTCTTAAGGGAATTTAATCCCAAATGGAGGGAGAGGAAAGACATTTAAGTAAGAAATATTTAAACGGAATCTTAAAGGATGAACAGGCATTATTTGAGTAAGTGAGGAGTTGTGTGGGATGAGGTTGAAAGAAATGAATGTCCTGCACTGAGAGGAGCCCAGTCTGTGTGAAAAACTGCAGGAAGCTCAGTGGAGATCAAGCGAACAACACAATGGAGATGACGAGAGGCATTTTTCCATTACCCCCCTTTCCTCGAATACATTTTTCATCGCAAAGACTTATTTCCTATTATATAACTTCTATTGTTCTTCAATATTCTTTAAATACTCTATGTGCTTGATATTTTTAACTAAGTTTAAACATCTCATCTATTTGTAATAGTGCCTGCAGCACTTAGAGTTATATTTTTAAAAAATCAACTTACTACCTTATCCTTATGAAAAGTACTTTTTCTTTAAGATCAAGATTAAATGAAAAGTATAATACGATATTTACAAAGAAGCTCTAGCAGCCTAACTGATTTCAGTGAAACAGATTTACCTTAAAAAGTGATGAATCAAGTGTAGCAAAAGAGTGGGTAGGGTTGAATACCTATTCTCGGATATGTTGGGATTTAGGCTACAGCTTTTTCCTTTCTCCTCTGCCCATAACATGTTACAGCACAGTCCCTGTGAATACTGAAATTATTTCCTGTTTTTGATTCATCTTGATGCCAAGGTAGAATCTCTAGATTTAATTGGTGGCATACATGATGGGGCAGGTTGGATATTGCAATGAACTGTTTGAACATTCTCAGGTAGTTACCTGAGATAGCCTTTGTTTGCCTAGCATAGAAAATTAAAGAGTCATAAGTAAAACATTTTGAAAACAGGTTTGCTCAATACAATGATACCTTGTTGCTTCAATAGTGTTTCTTCTGGAAATATAGAATGGCTGGTCCACATTATACTCATCAAATACTCCCCACCGGAGATGGGCCCACTCATGGACAAATACTCTACCTGTGAGAGAATACTGCCACTTATACATTTATAGTTACAATATTTTAAGACAGTTTCCTTATATTTCTCTTAAACCTCTCCCCAACCTAATTGAGTCAAGGTACTCCAGAAATTGATGCCTTTTATTAGGCCAAAAAAGTTGAAATGAGTTGGTGCCAATAAATGATGCATTTTGTTGTTAAACACACACACACACTCACACACGCACACACAGACACACGCACAAAGAAATATAATTAGGAACATAACTAGCATATTTTCAAGTAAAGGTATTATTTACTACCTATTTTTTTCTTCTTAGTTTTGTTTTCTTAGGCGACGGAATCTTGCTCTTGCTCTGTTGCCCAGACTAGAGTGCAGCGGCATGATCATAGCTCACTGCAGCCTCAAGCTCCTAGCCTCAAGTGATCCTCCTGTGTCAGCCTCTTAAGTAGCTGGGACTACAGGTATGCACTATCATGCCTGGCTAGTTTTTAAAGTTTACTTTTAGTTTTTTAGAGACTGAAGGCTCACTCTGTTGTCCAGGCTGGTCTCTATCTCTTGGGCTCAAGTGATCCTCCCACCTCAGCCTCCTAAGTTGCTGGGATGACAAGTGTCAGCCACTGTGCCTGGCTTCTTTAAATTTTTTTAAAAAATACCATTAAACATAGTGTTATTTTTTTTCCACCAGCGGAAATGAGAACAGAAGTACATCTTAGATATCTCTACCTCGAGGCCCATAAGTAAGCAAATTATTAGTCAACAAGAAGTTTGGAGTAAAATGTATATATTGTCCTTTATCTCCACATTGTCCATATTGAAGTGTATAGGGATCATCTCCATATTTCAGGTGAGGATCAGCAACTAAGACATCTGCCTAAAAAGCAAAAGAACAAACAAAAACAAATTCCAAGAGCAATAGAAACAAGAGATTTTAGAAAATAGGACTTTTTTCATATACATTAAGAAAAGTTATATTACTAATTACTAAATTAGTGATTAGTAATTGTTAAACAATTACAGATATTAAGTTTTTAAAAGCACAGGAGGAAAAAAGCAGTTTAGGAGTTAGATGAAATAGCCTACCTGGTCATATGATTCTTGTTTTGGGATTAAGTACTCAGATTTTGATTTCCAGGTTATTGGAACTAAAATGCTTACATTCCTGAAATAAGCTCTTCGTTTGGTGGCATGAAACAGGTAAGCAGATGCTTCAGTTACCATTTCCTGACAAAATTTAAAATACCTTGTGGTAATAATTTCACAGCGAAATGAATATAACAGTACATATATAACTAGATGAAGCAAATCTAAGCCTCTTTTCCCCGAACATTTTGGGAAAACTAACTGAAAAATATATTGAAGTTTTCTATAGTTCTTCAGTCTGTAAACTCCTTATTTTCACATGCTCAAAACCACCTTTTAAAATTTTTTACCTGCATTCAGCATGATGGGTTGGAGATGGAAATTAGGGTGCTGGGTGAGATGTCAAGGTGATTAAGACTGGGAGCCTGGGCCGGGCGCGGTGGCTCACGCCTGTAATCCCAGCGCTTTGGGAGGCCAAGGCGGGCGGATCACAAGGTCAGGAGATCGAGACCACGGTGAAACCCCGTCTCTACTAAAAATACAAAAAAAAAAAAATTAGCCGGGCGCGGTTGTGGGCGCCTGTAGTCCCAGCTACTCGGGAGGCTGAGGCAGGAGAATGGCGTGAACCCGGGAGGCGGAGCTTGCAGTGAGCCGAGATCGCGCCACTGCACTCCAGCCTGGGCGACAGAGCGAGACTCAGTCTCAAAAAAAAAAAAAAAAAAAAAAAAAAAAAAAAAAAAAAGACTGGGAGCCTGTTGGTAAAGTTGTTTATTTGATCAAACAGAGTTGCTTCTGGTTGTTTAGATAAATTGGGAGTTTAAAGTTTGGTAGATTATTGTAATTGATGTCAATTGAAAAAAAAATTTCCTAGATTTATTTTTGGTTATCTTCTCCTATGTAGTGTTTTCATAAAAGGCAAAGTTTTACCAAATAGAAATGAAAATAGAAATACATAGGTTTCATTGGCTTCAGATCCCAGTTTTGGCACTTATTGTGAGATTTTTACAAATCACTTCATTTATGCAAAGGTAATAATTCTTGTTTTTGAATTCCTCATGGAGATATTGGGAGGATCAAAGAAGACAGTATATATTAAAGTGATAAGTATAAAGTGTTTTTTATTATACTGAATAATATAAATAAAGAAGGTACATCCATTAAAAATATGTCATTTTTTCTTTAAGATACATATGACTTTTTACTTTTCCAGAGTTTGAACAAGTGTGAACAACTGAAAAAATGTATAGGATAAAACTCTAGGGCTTAAGTGTAGATTAGTTAGCTAAACTTTATAAAAGTAACTTTATGAAGATAAAATTTGAGAATAATTTTCTACTTGCTGTAATGTCTTTCTGTTAGCTTAACTAGTTGAAAAAAAATATTAGTTCAGCCTTTTAATAATTCATTGGGGAATGGCCAATAGTCTTAACATATAATAAAACACATTTAAACTAAGCAGGTATTAATCTGACAGTTTAGATAAATGCTATATAAATGATAAATGCTGTTGAAGCAATTTTGGAAAGTTATCACTCAATGAATACCTACGCAGCATGAGTTGAAAATACTTATTGAAATAAAAATATGTGGCTAATAAATTTTTCTCTTACCTTTATGTTTTGAATGAGTTTTTCATCTTCTGGTATACTGGGATTAATTGCAATGACAATGCCATCATATCCATTGTTATTTAAAGTTACCTGCGAGCTTTTCAATACAGGCAAGAGAAGCAAGGATAGGAAGAGAATCACCTTCAGACTGAACACCATTTTTGCACGTTGCAACAAACCTTTTGGAAATGTACAAAGGGCATTTATGTATCTGCTTAACTCAGGAATTTGCATCAAGACCAAAATATTTGCATAAAGTTAGTATAGTAAATTACTAAAATATCTTGGAGTTGCTAAGTAGCAATAGGGATTATGCTGAACACATTTATCATACTTTCTAAGACAGCTGGGGCATTAATATTCATTGGATTGAGTAATTCTTTTAGATTGTGTAGTTGTCATCATAATGGTGGGAGATCATAATTGTCATCATAATCACCATCAAATAGTATTAGAGATGGTATTTGTTTATAAAGAAGTACAATCTGGAGGGATGAGGAACTATAATTAAAAGAACCAGGAAACAGTAGATTAAAAGGCCTGGTTTAAAAAAAGAATAAAGGGATTGGAGTAGGAGTGGCAGTGGATTAAGGGTTTATATTCACTCTTTATGGGAGTAATATAAGCACAGTGGTTGGGAATAGCTAAAGGGAATTTTATTTTTATCTTTTACAATAACTAGTTGTATATTTATTTCAGTTTTCAGATAGCATTGAATGTTTTACATACATGTGTAACTGATACTTAATATGCTTCAATTAAGCTTTCTTTTTTGGATTGAATGCAAGTCTTCCTTAGCTTGGAAGAGTTGTACTCAGCATTGTGAGCTGGCTCTGCAGTCAGATACATGTAAACCTGACTCTTGCCTTGGTCACTCAACAATCAAGTTATTCTTTGTAAGAGTTGTGTGGCTCTTTTTAAGGCTAATTTCTTTTCTGTGATATCAGACTAATTATGGAATGTTGGAAGAATTAAATGAGATAATCCATGGAAAGTACTCCATAAAAGACTTCTGTCACCTAGTAAGCATTCAAGACATAGTATCCATTATTGTTAAATATTATATATTATGAATACAAAGCTTGCTGTAAATTTTTGCCAATTAAATTCTATGTTTTCATTGTTATTTTATAAAACTTTAAAATATAGTCTTCCAGTGTTTAACAGGTGAACGAACTTGCCTGAGCTTGCCTGAGAAATGGTTAGAGGAAAAACTGTCAGAATGAAACTATAACCTTTTAAAAAATGCTCTTGATTATCTCCATCTATGGACACAGTATCCTATCCTTGTTGGTTCAGTTTAGTGTGGCCTCACCTATAAAATCTTCCCAAATCATTTGCACTAAAAGTAATCTTACTTCCTTTGTACTTGTTTGAACCAGTATATTTATATACTACCTGTGTAGCATTTGTTATTATTAATATACATAGTATATCTCCCTACTAGATTGTAAACTCTTCTTTGGAAGAAAGAGATTATTTTTTTCTGAGTGTAACCTATCAATCTCAATTTCATTAACTGTTATATGAGGACAGTAATAGCTATCTAGAAGAAATGTTTTGAACGTTAAATGAAATAACCTGTGGGAAAGCACCCATTATAAGTGCTGGTACATAAACCTCAATAAATTTATTTTTTTCTTTTCCTTATTCCTTATAATTCATATGAAAAATATGTGAGTGCTTCTATGTGCCAGGCCCGGTGCTCTGCTCTTTAGAGAGTACTGAAATGAGTAAAACACAGTCACTGCTTCCAAAGAACTTGACAATTTGTTGCATGGATTCGATTAGAATACAAAAAATTAAAATAAAAGATGAAGTAAGAAAAAATTCTGTAAGACAGCTACAAACACAGTGCCAGGAAGCCAAAAGTTGGGTAACAGTTTTTCTTTTAAAAAAGTTTTTTATTTCCATAGGTTTTTGGGGAACAGGTGGTAGTTGGTTACATGAGTAAGTTCTTGAGTGGTGATTTGTGAGATTTTGGTGCACCCATTACCCACGCAGTATATGCTGAACCCAATTTGTAGTCTTTTATCCCTCACCCCCTTTCCACCCTTTCCCCCTTTGTCCCCAAAGTCCATTGTGTCATTCCTATGCCTTTGTATCCTCATAGCTTAGCTCCCTCTTATGAGTGAGGACATACGATGTTTGGTTTTCTATTCCTGAGTTACTTCACTTAGAATTAATAGCCTCCAGTCCCATCCAGGTTGCTGCAAATGCCATTAATTCATTCCTTTTTTTATGGCTGAGTCGTATTACATCATATATCTATGCCACATTTTCTTTATCTACTCGTTGATGGATGGGTATTTGGGCTGGTTTCACATTTTTGCAATTGTGAATTGTGCTTCTGTAAACGTGTGTGCAAGTATCTTTTTCATATAATGACTTTTTTCCTCTGGGTAGATATCCAGTAGTGGGATTGCTGGATCAAATGGTAGTTCTACTGTTAATTTTTAAAGGAATCTCCACACTGTTTTGTACTAGTTTACAAAACTAGTACTAGCGGTGGTACTAGTTTACATTCCCACCAGCAGTGTAAAAGTGTTTCCTTTTAATCACATCCACGCCCACATCTATTATTTTTTGATTTTTGATTATGGTCATTCTTGTGGGAGAGTAAGGTAGTATCATACTTCGGTTTTGATTTGCATCTCCCTGATCATTAGTGATGCTGAGCAGTTTTTCATATGTTTGTTGGCCATTTATGTATCTTTTGAGAATTGTTTATTCATGTCCTTAGCACAATTTTTGATGGGATTTTTTTTTTCTTGTTAATTCGTTTGAGTTCATTGTAGATTCTGGATAGTAGTCCTTTGTCAGATGTATAAATTGTGAAGATTTTCTCCCACTCTGTGGGTTGTCTGTTTACTCTGCTGACTGTTCTTTTTGCCGTGCAAAAGTTCTTTAGTTTAATTAAGTCCCAGCTATTTATCTTTGTTTTTATTGCACTTGCTTTTGGGTTCCTTGTCATGAAATCCTTGCCTAAGCCAATGTCTAAAAGGGTTTTTCCGATGTCATCTTCTAGAATTTTTATAGTTTCAGGTCTTAGATTTAAGTCCTTGATCCATCTTGAGTTGATGTTTATATAAGGTGAGGGATGAGGATCCAGTTTCATTCTCCTACATCTGGCTTGCCAGTTATCACAGCACCATTTATTGAAAAGGGTATCCTTTCTCCACTTTATGTTTTTGTTTGCTTTGTTGAAGATCAGTTGGTTGTAAGTATTTGGGTTTATTTCTGGGTTCTTTATTCTGTTCCATTGGTCTATGTGCCTGTTTTTATACCAGTACCATGCTGTTTTGGTGACTATGGTCTTACAGTATAGCTTGAAATCAGGTAATGTGATGTCTTCAGATTTGTCCTTTTTGCTTAGTCTTGCTTTGGCTATGTGGGCTCTTTTTTGTTCCGTGTGAATTTCAGAATTGTTTTTTCTAGTTCTGTGAAAAATGCTGGTGGTATTTTGATGGAAATTGCATTGAATTTGTAGGTTGCTTTTGGCAGTACAGTTATTTTCACAATATTGATTCTACCCATCCATGAGCATGGGATGTGTTTCCATTTGTTTGTGTCATTTATGATTTCTTTCAGCAGTGTTTTGTACTTTTTGTTATAGAGGTCTTTCACCTCCTTGGTTAGGTATATTTCTAAGTATTTTATTTTATTTTTTTGAAGCTCTTGTAAAGGAGTTTAGTTATTGATTTGATTCTCAGCTTGGTCACTGTTGGTGTATAGGACAGCTACTGATTTGTGTATATTAACTTTGTTTCCTGGAAGTTTGCTGAATTCTTTTATCAGTTTTAGGAGCTTTTTGGAGGAATCTTCAGGGTTTTCTAGGTCTACAATCACATCATCAGCAAACAGCAACTGTTTGACTTCCTCTTTACTGATTTGGATGCCCTTTATTTCTTTCTCCTGTCCGATTGCTCTGGCTACGATATGAATAGAAGTGGTTAGAGTGGGCATCCTTGTTTTGTTCCAGTTCTCAGAGGGAATGAATTCAACTTTTCCCCGTTCAGTACTATGTTGGCTGTGGGTTTGTCATAGATGGCTTTTATTACATTGAGGTATGCCCACCTTGTATGCTGATTTTGCTGAAAGTTTCAATCATAAAGGCATGCTGGATTTTGTCAAATGTTTTTTCTGTGTCTATGGAGTAATCATGTGATTTTTGTTTTCAATTCTGTTTATGTGGTGTATCGCATTTATTGACTTGTGTATATTAAACCATCCCTGTATCCCTGGTATGAAACCCACTTGATCATGGTGGATTATCTTTTCGATATGTTGTTGGATTCAGTTAGCTAGTATTTTGTCAAAGATTTTTGCATCTATGTTCATCAGAGATATTGATCTGTAGTTTCGTTTTTTGGTTATGTTCTTTCTTGGTTTTGGTATTAGGAAGATACTGGCTTCATAGAATGCTGATGTCTTCAGCTACCAGGGTGAGTAGGGAAGGACCATCAGGTGGGGACAGAGCTAGGTGTGTCTGAGCTTAGACTCTCCTTGGGTGGCTCTTGCTGCGGCTGCTGTGGGGGATGGAGCTGTGGTTCCCAGGTCAATGGAATGATGTTCTCAGGAGGATTATGGCTGCCTCTGCTGTGTCATTCAGGTTGTCAGAGAGTAGGGGAAAGCTAGCACACAGGCTTCACCCAGCTGCCAAGCAACCCAGAAGGCTGGTCTCACTTCCATCGTGCCCCCAGGCCCCCAAAAGACACCAAGTCTGTTTCCAGGCAGTGGAAGAGCAGGACTGAGAACTTGCCCCAGGTTACTAGCCTCCCATGTGTGAAAGTAAGCAGGACTTTCGTGCCTTCCCACCTGAGGAGTCTGCACACTGGATTCACGCCCTCCCCAGAGTTCTGGCCAGGAGACTTTGTGTTTGGTTGGAATTGTTACAAAGTTCAGCTAGAGGTTTCCTTCTCCTTGTGGTCTTTTCCCAGTACCTCTGACAGCCCTTTCCAAGGACCTCTGTGGACAAGGCAGAAACGGCTCTCCAGGGGATCTAGAGAGGGTCTTCTCCTGCTGCTTCCTCTACCTCTGTATTTAGCTTGACTCTCTAAATTAACTCAGTTCCAGGTAAGGCCAGAATCTTCTCCCATGATCCAGACCTTCAGGTTCCCCAGTGAGGGTGTGTGTTTGCAGATGGACAATCCTCCTTCCGACTTCCACACCTTGGGCACTCACTGTATTTGGGGTGTCTCCTGGCTCCTGCAGGAGCAATCTGCTTCCTTCAGAGGGTCTGTGGGTTCTCTCAGCTTTTCTGGTTTATTCCTGCAGTAGTTTTGGAGCAGAAGTTCACAATGCAAGTCTCTGTTTGTGGGGGAGGTGCAGTCTAGTCCTGCCTCCTATCCATCATGATCCCTTAGTTTTTCCTCCTGTAGCTTACTAAGCTTTTTAAAGATAATTATTTTGAATTCTTTTTAGGCAATTCATATATCTCTATTTCTTTGGGGTCAGCCACTGGAGCTTTATTATTATTATTTTGGTGGTATATTTCCTTGATTTTTTATGTTCTTTGAAGCCTTGCCTTGTTGCCTTCTCATTTGAAGAAGGAGTAAACTTCTCAAGTCTTTGATTACTGGCGTTGGGAGAGACCAATCTGCACCATTCAGCCTGGCTAGAGATCTGGAGGTGTCCCAGACCATTTCAATTGATGTATCCCCCTACTGTTCTTATTCCCTCTTGGGGGGGTAGTGTCAGGATTGTATGCTTTCCCTTGATCCCATAAAACCAGGCCAGGAAGTGAGAACTTTCCATTTACTTCTCCTAATGTAACACTAAAGGTCCTTGCCTTTAGTCAGGCCAAAGAATTGGTGTGGCAGCTGCCCGCAGCGAGTGATAGAGACACGGACTGATAGAAAAAAACTGTAGGCTTTACTGGGCAACGTGAAAGTACAAAGCTTCCACAGCGTGGAAGGGGTCCCGAATGGGTAGCCAGAGTTAGATTATGCAGTTGCCTTTTAAACTCTTTAAGGTGGAGGGAAGATGTTACCAGAGTGAGAAACAAAGGCAGTAAGTTATTGTGTGACATGTCTTAGAACATTTCCTTTTGAGGAAAACCAGAATTGCAGCTTAGGTTTTATGTACTTTATGACCTTGCGGCGGCATGGCAAAGGAGACAGGATTTTATAGGATTTTACAAAGTATGTTTACAAGGAATTGGAATTGGGAGCATAGGTAAAGTCTGCTGGTCACAGAGAAATGGGCAGTTAACATCCTTTTTAGTTTTGGGGAAGGGGGAAGAGAGGACACAGGGAAGCTTATAGCAAAATTTTCACTGTTTATAGCTTTCTTGGGGAAGAAAACACATGCACATATCTGGGTGTTAGGAATATTTTAAGCAGGTATCTTCAATATTATTCATCCAGGACCAAAGTAAGTCTGAATGCAGGAAATGAGTGAGTTTCACAGCTTTCTGAGCCCCTACTTGATCCAGGAAGCCCAGCTGGCACCTCCTCTCACTAGGGCTGTGATCTGGAGTGATCAAAGTTGTGTACCTTCTCCAAGTTTAGCAGAGTTGAGCCATCTGTTGATATCTGTGCACTGTCTTTGCAGGCTCATGTTTGCCATCTTCAGGGGAGCACATGTACTGTCTGCAGGGGAACCTGGGGTGCCATCTGTGGAGGAGTGCAAGGTGCTGGTGATGGTGGTGGTGGTGGGAGTGTGTGCATGGAGTGCTGTGACATGTCAGTCAATTTGGGGGTTCAAATGTGATACACCCCCACAGAGTTCATGGGTGGTGTCTACAGGCCAGCCAGTAACATCTGTGGCCAATTATTGAGATCTGTGTGCCCACTGCTTTGAGCTTCTGCTCCTTTTCACTGCTTCTTGCTGCCAGATAATTCAGTTGTGCTAATCCCCTCAGTGTTCTGGATGGGACAAGATAGAACTGGGTTTCTTGGATTCAACCTTCAATGCTGGGAGAGCTGGGTGCTCACTTTGCCCTCATTTCCACCTGTGGGAGAAATCATCAACCAAGGGGTTCTTCCTTGGCACTCAGCTGTGCCATCTTGTGTAGGGGGTGATGTGCATAAAATGTAACTGTTCTTACCTACTTTAATGCACATATTATTGAATTATTTTTGCTCCACCATGATTCTAGAACATCTCAGCTAGACTCCTGAGCTCCTGAAAGGTATTCTTATCCATGGGTGGTTGTAAAGTTGGTGCTTCTCTGGGGAGTTGAGGGTTGGCACCTTCTATCCCACTATCTTGCTGCTGTCACTCTCTAGATAGAATTTTATGTGTCTTTTTATCTTTAGCACAAAGCACAGGATTTGGTACATGAACATTTAATATACATATGTCGATGGCCTTTATAATTATAATGAATGCTCAAAATATTCTAAAGGAGTTAAGTTTATGAACAAGTATTTATCTAGTGCCTGTGAGTCACTATTCCAGCATTGAAAATAAAGTAATTTGCAAGTTGGATAGTTTCCTGACCTCGAACTCGAGGTGTTTATATTCTAGTGGGAATAATAAACATAGAAAGCCTCAATCAAGAAGTGACATTTAGCTTGAGGCTTGAGTGATGAGAAGGAGTTATCAGTGTGAATATCTAGGGAAAGGATATTCTAGGCAGAAAAGCAGCAAGTATAAGGTCCCTGAGAGAAAAATGAGCTTTCATATTTGAGTGAAATAATGATGGCCAGTGTGGCTGAAATGCAATGCAGGAGGGAGGTGAAGACAGAAAGATAAGCAGAGGCTAGATCACATAGAGCTTTGAAAGTCATGGAAAGGAGCTGAACTTTAAGTATAACGGGAAGACATTAAAAGGGTCTTAAGAGAGACGGTGCTATAACCTGATATGTGCTTCAGGATAATAACCTTGTGAAGAAAAGGTGGTAGAGGCCAAGAACTGGGTCAGGAAAATCAGTTAGGAAGTTCTTTTAATAGTTCATATAGAAGTCATGGTGGCTTAGGCTACAGTTATACAATGGAAAAGGTGAAGAATTGATTTTGAATTTGTTTTGGAGGTAGTGCTGTTAGGACTTGATTTGGTGTGATGTGTGAGAAGAAGATAACTCTTACATTTTTTACCTTAGCCTTGAATGTATGATACTATTGTTCACTGAGATGAGACAGGCTAGGAGGAGAAGGGCTGGAGTAGTCGATTTTTTGAGAAATTAAATAAAAACGTATTATTGGCATTGCCAAGATATAGATCATTAACAAACTTGACAAGAAGAAACCTTATAGGAACAGGTCTAGAAGAGAATGGACAGTGATAAAGCAGGATGGTGAATATAGACAAATCTTTTCAAGGGATTTTGCTGCAAAGAGAAACAGAAATGGGCAGTAGCTGAGAGAGGTAGTTTAAGATAGGAACTATTGTAGCAACTATAATGATGGGAATGATCCACTGGAGAACAACATTTGATGATGTAGGGCTAAAGAGAGGACATTATGGGAAAGAATTTGGAACATTTGAAATAGGTGAGAAGGCAGAGCATGTCAATACATATGGAGAAGGTTGAGAAATTCATGGTGGGAAATGTACTTATTTTGTCGTCAGGAGGCAGATATCAGGAAGTTTTCTACTGTCACGTGATACCTTATTCTGCTTATTTTTCAATCTGTTTCTCATGATATCTGCTTTTCCAATTTTCTGTCTGATGTATGCCAGAAGGTAAGTTCAAAAGATTCCCAGTGGTAATTTCTTTGTTGGGCTTTATGTATAGTATGTTTAAGGTGATGTTTCCTAATCATAAGTCTATTAATTCTAAATAGAAAAAGAGCTAGATACCATATATATAAATGTGATTACACTAATGATAACAACTCAAATTTAAATTGCATTTTTTCCAAACTTGACCTCTAGTTTTTCTTCAAGTCTAAGTAGTTTTCCCTGAAAGAGTCTAGGTACGTCTTGCAGGTGCATATCTGAAATAACATAAGCTAAATCCTTTCTCTCCTTGATCTTCTTTGTCCTCAGAGTCACCGGAGGTGAGTTTTATCATAACCACTGTGACTAGCATACACTTCTACATGCTGATGTCCTTGCCAAGGGGTTGTCTACAGAAGCTGTCAAATCTTGAGGTACCTGGAAAGGATATAGCCTAAGGCCACACTTTGAACTCTCCTATTCCCTCATCCTATTTATGAAAAGTGGGCTGTGCGTTGAGATATTTTTTTTTTAGAGATTCAATTTATCTGTTGAAATTCTTCATTTTTTCATCAATTTCTTTAACATATTTATAATTTTTTTCTTAATTATGGTTCATATTTTCCCAGTTCTTCACATGTCTCCCATTTAAAAAATTACATGCACTGATATTGACATTTTAAAATTTATATGCTTAAACCTAATTGCTTTAAAAATAATTATAGAGATTCAAGTAAGTATTATTTCTTCCCAGGAAAAGTGTGCCCTTTCTTTGTGAGGAGTCAAGCTGAGTCAGTGCTGAGTTGCAGCTTTAGGTAGTTTCAGTTCATGTCTAGTTTCAAATATCTAGAGAGTGTTACCTGTTCTGTGTGTATTACAGGGCTCACCCTCTAAAAGGATTTTGAGACCTAAGCACTTTAAGACTTTTTGCTTTCCACCCCAGCCACCAGCCTATTGTGCTGCTGCTTACTCAACAAAAGTCTCATGGAGAGAACTGATAGGTAGGCAGGATTACCTCTGCAGTTGGGGCTCCTATAGATTCCAATCCGTTACATCAGTGTGCATGGTTGTTAAAAGTTCTGCTGGCTTTGCCTTACTTCAGCAGAGTTCCTCTGCTTAAAACACACCCTATCTTTAATGCCCATGCCTCCTATAGGAACAGTTTTCCCTTTTTGAAATTTAGTTTCCTTAGATTTATATATATCTATAGTTTATTCTCTCCCTTCTCTGAACACCAACTCACTCATTTTAACATTTAAATAAATTATATATAGTTTATAGGCAAACTATTTATAAACTATATATAACTATTTATATACAGTTTACATATAAACTATATATATAAATAGCTAATTTAAATGTTAAAATAAGTGAGTTGGTGTGCAGAGAAGAGAGAGAAATGAACTTGGACTCAGGGAAGGGTTAAGAATATATGACTGAAATTAAGGCAAAATTGGTTAATGAGTACAAAAATGCCGTTTAAATAGAAGGAATGAATTATTTAATAGTACTATCGAGAAATTATACTTAACATTAATTTACTACATAATTCCAAAAGCTAGGAGAGAAGAATTATAGTGTTCTCAACACAAAAGATAAATGTTTGAGGTAATGGATATCCCTATTACTCTGATTTGATCATTACACATTGTATACATGTATCAAAATATCACATGTACCTCAAAAATATATACAACTATGATATATCAATAAAAAATTCAAAAACATCCTAAAAACATCAAGAAGGCCTAAATACTGGATACCTAATTTTGTGCTATGGAAAACAGCATGAGAAGAGAGTAGAAACATTAAATAAATGAATTTGCAGAGTAAAGAATTTGTTTAGATACCATTGTAAGTCCCTGTAAGATTCTAGTGGAGTTAACCTCACTCAATGGCAGTTTTCCATTTTCACATATTTAATAAAGAGTCTGAAAACTTTCCAGTCTTATACAGTCTTGTGTTCATATCTAATTATTCATATCAGATACACAGTAATTACTGGAATCATAAAAAAAAAACTGGTCCTAGAACCCAAAAGTTTACTGTTAATTATTGTTTTCTGATAAGATTTATGTAACTTTAATCATAAAGTTCATGATATAGTTTGGCTCTGTGTCCCCACCCAAATCTCATCTTGAATTGTAATCCGAACTGTAATCCCCATGTGTTGAGGGAGGGACCTAATGGGAGGTGACTGGATCATGGGGGCAGTTTCTCCTGTGCTGTGCTAGTGATAGTGAGTTCTCATAAGATCTGATGGTTTTAAAAGCGGCACTTCCTCCTTCGTTCTCTCTTTCCTGCCGCCTTGTGAAGAAGGCCCCTTTCTCAGTGATTGCAAGTTTTCTTAGACCTCCCCACCCATACAGAACTGTGAGTCAATTAACCCTCTTTTGTTCATAAATTACTCAGTCTCAGGTAGTAACTTTATAGCAGTTTGAAAATGGACTAATACAGTTCATGAACTTTGATTTAGAACTGGAGTGACTTGTTAAACTCCTATAAAGATATAATGCTTGGACTGTTAAGTATAAAGGCCTGTATAAAAGTAAATTTATCGTATTTACCTGTACTCCACAGCCTCTCATCCACCATATTTTGAATTTGAAGATATGTAGAGAGGAGAACAAATTTTGTTTGTTAACATGATTTATAACTTTTAAATATTTAAATGTATGTTCCTTGTGCCACATTGTTCCATTTGTACACAAATGTTAGGACTGTGCCTCTTAGCCTTATTTTTCACTATGTTCATGCCACTTTATGCTGCTATACTTTAGTTTCTCCCTGTTCCCAGCATGCCCAGCTCTTTTTTTTTTTTTTTTTAAGATGGTTGTGCCTTTGTCCTTGTCATTCCCTCTTTCTGTAATGCCCTTTCTCTTTTGCTGCCTGGTAGAATCTCTCACATTCTTCAAAATTCAACTAAAATGCTGCTTCTTGGGAAGCCCACCTGACCAATTAGTCTTTCCCTCCTCTGTGATTCTACAGACATTTTTAGTTGTATGTATTATATCACCTACAATAGTGAGCTTTGGAAAACAAGTTCTTACTGTGTTATTCCCAGTTACCTTATGATAAAGTCTAAAATCCTTAGCGAGACTTGCAAGGACCCCACCTTATCACAGCCCGCATACTTAATCCTTCAGTCTAATCTGGTCAGATTATTCTATTTCTCAACTGCTTGAGGCTCTCTTCTCAAACTTTTTACACGTGCTGTTCCTTTTGCCTTGGGCATTATTTTCTACACTCTTAGTGACTCTCTACTCATTTCTTCTTTAAATTTTTAGCTAAAAATTTACTTCCTCTGAGAAACTTTCTATGACTCCTTGATTATGTTAGCTCTCCCTGATATAAAAGTGCCCATAGCATCCTATATGTTGCACTTGAATGGTATATTCTATCTTTTATTAATCTACCTATCAGTACTATCTATTAATGCTATCTTTTCCATTGAATTTCATGAGTATGTCTGTCTTGTTCACAGTTATATCTCCATGACTTAAGCATGTATCAGTTACCTCAAAGACATTGGCTAAGTATTTCTTGATAGAATGAATGGAAGGATGAATTCAAAGCTTCATGAGAGAAGTCTTCCCACTCATCTCATTCTCCAAGTGCTTATATAATGCCAGGTATGGAGTGTGTACTGAATGCTATCATTAAATTTCATTTTTATAAACATGTTTCCTTTATGACTTACTTGCAGTTTAATACTCAGAATTTTCAAGTAAAGTTGGGTCAATTTTACTCTTTAAAGTACTTGTATGTTTTCTGTATTTAACTGTAATACTTCATGAAATATTTAGGATTTTTATGGACCTCCCGATCATTATTGTCATACAACTTTGTTGTATCCTGCTAAGTTTAGAGACCTCTCCCCATCCACGGCTCTAGCTAGATACATTCTCTCCCTAAGGTGTTTTCATCCAATCTGTAGTTGTAAATACCATTTATAGGCCGATAACTCTCAGACTTGATGTGTACCTGAAATTCCAGATTGACATAACCTATTATCTACTGAACATCTTTACTTGGATGGCTAACGGGTATCCCAAACATGACATATATTAAATAGAGCATTAAAATTTATCTCCTTATTAACAATAATAAATACTTATTCTGTTAGGAAGAGATGGAATGATATTTGGTTATAGTAAAAAAGTAACAACAGATTTTACTAATCTCATAGATCAATGTCAGCTTCTTACCAGAGCACACACCTGTAAAAGCTGGCCAAGGAGTCTGGGTGCGGTGGCTCGTGCCTGTAATCCCAGCACTTTGAGAGGCCGAGACAGGTAGATCACAAGGTCACGAGTTCGAGACCAACCTGGCCAACATGGTGAAACCCTGTCTCTACTAAAGGTACAAAAACACAATTAGCCAGGCGTGGTGCCCCATGCCTGTAATCCCAGCTATTCAGGAGGCTGAGGCAGGAGAATTACTTGAACTCAGGAGGTGGAGGTTGCAGTGAGCCGAGATCACACCACTGCACTCCAGCCTGAGCGACAGGGCAAAACTCTGTCTCAAAAAAAAAAAGTTGGCCAAAGGAGCAACAGCCTCACTCCAATGACCACACTTTTATGGCCATCAATCCTATGATTAATCAATCTTTAAACACTCCCTCTTAAGTGTTTTTCATTATTTTGAATATTTTATGTTTCCTCAAATCAAATATATCAGTAGTTTGTTTTCTTCAGAGTCTTCGCCTAGAAACACAGCTCTTCTTTATCTAGCACACACAAAAAGTCAGATTTTGCTTTCAGATACATAATGGAAGCCTCTTCCTTTAACAACCTACAAACACAATCCTTCTCCAGTTTTCCTCGTCTCAGTATGGCATCACCATCTTTGAGTCTTCTCTTGAATTTACATAGCACATCTTATATATCAGTTTATTATGGCAGCTGTATTTTCAAAATATGCTCTGAATCTATCTTCTAGAGCATAATGGTTAATTCTGTGAATTGAACCCAGACTATGAGCTTTTTCACAAGTTACTTAAGCTTCTTGTACCTTAGAGTTATAATAGTACCTATTTCATAGGATTTAATGAATCACTACCTGAAAAATACACAGAATAGTTCCTGGCATCTAATAAATGCTATCTACACATTAACCGTTATCATTGTGACTAACACCCTAATCCAAGCTGCTGTTATCTCTGCAATAGCATCTTATTTAGCAACCTGCTTTCACCTTGCCTGGCCAAAATCCAATTTCATCATGACAGCCAGAATGATATTTTTAGAAAATCAACTTTATTAAAGTGTACCTTATATACAAAAAATCAATTTAAAGCATATATTTCTGTAAATTTTGAAAAATTATGTACCTATGTAACTATGGTCACAGTTAAGATACAGAACATTTCCATTATGCCAAACTGTTCACTTGTATCCCTTTTTAATCAATCCTTCTTCCCTATCCCCAGTCTCAGGCAACCACTAATCTAATTTCTGTCACTATTGATTAGTTTATACTTATTATAATTTCTTTTTTCTTTTTTGATTTTTTATTTATTTGTTTTTGAGGTGGAGTCTTGCTTTGTCACCAGGCTGGAGTGCAGTGGTGCGATCTTGGCTCACTGCAACCTCCACGTCCTGGGTTCAAGCAATTCTCCTGCCTCAGCCTCCTGAGTAGCTGGGACTATAGGAGCATGCCACCACGCCTAGCTAATTTGTATATTTTTACTAGAGACGGGGTTTCACCATGTTGGCGAGGATGGTCTCGATCTCTTGACCCCATGATCCGCCTGCCTCAGTCTCCCAAAGTGCTGGGATTACAAGCGTGAGCCACCTTGCCCGGCCTTAGAATTTCATATAAATGGAATTGTACAGTATGTATTCTTTAATGTCTGGTTCCTTTCATTCAGCATAATGTTTTTGAGATTCATCCATATTATTGCATGTATCAGTAGTTCATTACTATTTATCATTAAACAGCATTTCACTGCATGAATGCGATTTCACTTTGCTTATCCATTCACCAATTGGTGAACATTTAGTTTTCCTTTTACTTTTTTTGGTTATTACTAATAAAGCTACAATGAATATTTGTGTACAAGTCTTTTAATGGACATATTTTCATTTTTTTCAGGTAATTTTAGGAATGGAATTGTAGAGTAGAATACCAAATATATGTATAACTTTATGAGAAATTGCTGTTTTCCAAAGTAGTTTTACTATTTTACACTCCTATCAGCAATGTATGAAAGTTCCAATTGATCCATACCTTTGCCTAATTTTCGTATTGCCAGTCTTTTAAATGTTATACAATGTAATGGCTACACAGCACTTTTACATTGTGGTTTTAATTTATATTTCTCTGATGACGAATTATTTTGAAAATCTTTTCATTTGATTGTTAGCTATTTGCATATCTTTCCCCCTCCTCCCCGATGCAGTCTTGTAGTCTCACCTAGGCTGGAGTGCAATGGTGTGATCTTGGCTCACTGCAACCTCTGCCTCCAAGGTTCATGCGATTCTCCTGCCTCAGCTTCCCAAGTAGCTGGGATTATAGGCGCACACCACCACACCCGGCTAATTTTTTGTATTTTTAGTAGAGACAGGGTTTCACTATGTTGGCCAGACTGGTCTTGAACTCCTGACCTCATGATCTGCCCACCTTGGCCTCGCAAAGTGCTCACAGGTGTGAGCCACCAGGCCCAACCAGCAATGTATGAGAGTTCCAACTGATCCATATTTTTGCCTAATTTTCGTATTGCCAGTCTTTTAAATTTTGTACAGTGTAATGGCTACATAGCGATTTTACATTGTGGTTTTAATCTACATTTCTCTGATGACAAATTTTTTTGAAAATCTTTTCATTTACTTATTAGCTATTTGTATGTCTTTTTTAATAGAGTATTTCTTCAAATATATTGCCAATTTTTAGTTCCATTGTTTGTCATCTTATTATTGAGCATCTTATTATTATTGTCATCTTATTATTAAAAGACATTTATGGTTGTGTGTGTGTGTATTTTGTTAATGATGTCCTTTGAAAAGCAGAGGACTTTAATTCTGATAAAGTTCCATTATTGAAAATTTTATTTTTTTAATGTTTTGCCTAAAACATTTACCTACTTTAAGATCAGGAAGATTTTCTCTAGTTTTCTTCTGAAAGTTTTATAATATTAGATAGCATATTTATATGTGTGATAATTTGGAGTTCTTTTTCCATATGGGATGTGGTAAAGGAAAGTGTCATTTTATTTCCATTTGAATACCCAGTTGGGCAGCTAAGGGAGTGCTGGCATCACCCCTCCCCTGACTTCAGGCTGCACCACTCATAGCTCCAAATGAGACCCCTTCCTTCTGCTTGAGGAGAGGACAGGGAAGTGTGGGGAGCACTTTGTCTTGAATCTTGGACACCAGCTCAGCCACAGCAGGTAAGGCACTGGTCATACCCTGTTCCAGACCCTAGTTCCCAGACATTTCTAGACACATCCTGGGACAGAAGGAAACTTGGTGCGTTGGAGGAAAGGATCCAGTTCTGGCAGGACCCATCACCTGCTAAGAGTCCTTGGGCCCTGAATACCGTTTGTTGTAAATACGATCTTTTCTGATTGATTTACCTTGGCATGTTTGTCAAAAATCAATATGTCTGGATTGATTCTGGACTTTCAGCTTGTTCCATTGATTTATATGTTTATTCTTGCATATTCATGTATACTACTATATATAATATTGATTACTGTAACTTTACAGTAGATTCTAAAATCTGGTAGTCTAACTCCTCTAAATTTGATTTTCCTCAAAGTTATTTCAACCATTCTAGCTAAGTTTCTTTCATATACATTTTAGAATCAACTTTTTTTCTATAAAAAAGCCTACTGCAATTTTGGCTTTGCACTGAATAGATAGATCAATTTGGGAAAATGAATTGAGTTTTTAATCTATGAACATGGTATGTATTTTCATTTATTCTTTAATTACTTTTGGCAATGCTTTGTAATGTTCAATGCACAGGTCTTGCACATATGTTTTTGACTTATTTATTTTTAAGTATTTCATGTTTTTGAAGCTATTGTAAATGTTATTGCTATACCATAATTTATCCACTCTGTTGTTTATGATATTAGAACTATTTAGTTTTTGGCTCTTATGAGTAACACAGCTATGCACATTTTAAAACAAGTATTTTAGTGCACATGTGCAAACATTAGTTTTGGATATATTGTTAAGAGTAAAATTACTGGGTTGTTGAGTATGCATATGTTCAGCTAGAGTAGATAATCCTTATTTTCCAAAGTTTGGTTCCCAAATTTAATGAAAGACATGAGTTTACACACTCAACAAACTCAACAGGAGTAAGCTGATGGAATAGAAGACTTCACCCATCATCCCTGCCACAAAGACACCAATTTAACAATTTTTTTTTTTCAAATGAATGACAACTTTATTTTTCTTACACTTTTAAGGCTGATGAAAAACCTTCATTTCAATTAAAAAGTATGGTAACTGTATTTACTTATTAAATATTATTAAAGTTTTCTAAAACACAACTTGAAAACATCCAGCATGCATGTTGAATATCAGTACAATCAATTCAAGACCAAGTATACATGTTATATGCAGCAAGGCTAGATTACAAATTATCATAGTCATCATCATCATCATCGTCATCATCATCGTCTTCACGTTTTCTTTCAATGCATTTGATGATTCATTGGCAGTATTTTGTGATGACACCATATTAGTGGTAATAATGTTTTTGGACCCATTAATGATGGATTAATCAGAACATTCTGAACTGCTGAGGTTGCAGGAATTGAAGCTTTTACAGCTGGAGACTGCGAAGTAGGCATCTGTACTGTAAACCTTTGACCTGTGAGGGACATGGGAGTCCCTCCTTTAGTTGAAACAGACATGGTCTGTGGGGTTGGTGTGCCTACTGTGGGAGTACTCGGTCTGCTAGTAACTGAACCAACACTTAACCGCGGGACTGTTACTCTTCCCGCAGAAGTTGATGCCTTTCTCTGTAAAGATTTCAGCCTATAGTTTGGAGCTGTTAAGCAATATCTATCAGGTGGCAACCTAGGACCTGAATATGGCTTGATCAGTGGCAAAGGGGTTTGATTTATTTGCCTTGTGATATCTAATAAAAAATCTCTAGGGGGAGGAGAGGGTAAAAGACTGGTCAGCGCGGCACTGGATTGCCAACTGCACATCATCTGCATCAACGGTAGCTTTCTTAGCATGGCTTGAATAAATGTTTACATCATCTAGAATTGTGGTCACATATCGGAAGGCAAACTCCATCATCTGATTTATACCTCTTGGTTCATATTCTGTAATCCCCATATCCTTCAGGATTTGTGCCGTCTTCTGTGCATCATTCGGCATGCTCTTGGGAGAAGCCATCTTGCCAGATTCCATGATATCCGATGATCAGACTTCTCGAGCGAAATCACCAACATTAATGTATTTCAGTCCCGATTTTGACGCAAGTTCTTTGCCTAGTGTGGTTTTTCCAACCCCTAGTGTACCAGATTCAGAAAGACTAAGCAGGAGAGCTGGATCTGCCGACCTCTCTTTACCTCCCCTGGGAGCCTCGGGCCAACGGAATTAACGTTCCGCGTCCCCTCCCCCGCCTGCCGCAACGCCCGTGAGAGTCGGCTCCCGGGCGCTGACAACCGCCTCGTGGCCCTCTACCGGCCTCCGAAGAGGGCACTGAGAAGCTCCTACCTGGGGGCCCGATGCCCAGAGCACTCCGCGCCCCTCGCCTGCCCTTGCCCAGCCCCCAATTTTTTCTTTTTTTTAAATTTGGGATAGAGTCTCACTTTGTTGCCCAGGCTGGAGTGCAGTGGCCTGATCTTGGCTCACTGAAACCTCTGCCTTCCAGGTTCAAGTGTTTCTCCTGCCTCAGCCTCTTGAATAGCTGTGACTACAGGTGGGCTATGTTTTGTATTTTTAGTAAAGACAGGGTTTTGCCACGTTGGCCATGCTGGTCTCGAACTCCTGACCTCAGGTGATCTGCCTGCCTTGGCCTTCCAAAGTGCTGGGATTATAGGCATGAGCCATCATGCCCAGACAAATTGAACAATTATGTACACAGAAAAACACCTTCATAAGAACAAAAAATAAGGTGAACCCTTATAGTACCTGGCTTTAACTATATATCCCTGACAGAGGCACTGAAGAGATAGAAAAAGCAATCTTGAATCACTGATGCCACCCCCATCCCAACCCTAGCCGTGGTGGCTTGGTGCAGAGAGTGTCTCTGGGCACTGAAGGAGGGAGAGCACAGCAATTGTGAGGAGTTGAACTTAGTTCTGTCCTGATAGAGCATAAAGGAAAACTGGACCAAACTCAGATGACACCCACCCATGAAGGGAGCATTAAAATCAGCCCTTGCCAGAGGGGAATTGTAGTTCCCAGAGATCAGAGCTTAAGTTCCCACACACCTCACCACTGAGGGCTGGAGTGCTCTGGGTCTCTGATTACACTTGAAAGGCAGCCTAAGTCATAAGAATTGCAACTCTTAGGTGAGTTCTAGTGCTGAACTGGACCCAGAGACAGTGGACTGGTAGGGGGCATGTGACATACTGAGACACCAGCTTGGGCAGCTAAGGGAGTGCTGGCATCACCCCTCCCCTAACTCCAGGCTGCTTCACTCATAGCTCCAAATGAGACCCCTGCTTGAGAGGACAGGGAAGAGTGGGGAGCACTTTGCTTCCTTCCTTGAGGAGAGGACAGGGAAGGGTGGGGAGCACTTTATCTTGCATCTTGGATACCAGCTCAGCCACAGCAGATAAGGCACTGGTCATACCCTGTTCCAGACCCTAGTTCCCAGATATTTCTAGACACATCCTGGGATAGAAGGAAACTTGCTGCCTTGAAGGGAAGGATCTGGTTCTGGCAGGACCCATCACCTGCTAAGAGTCCTTGGGCCCTGAATAACCAGTAGTGAGGTAGTATGCTGTGGGCCTTGGATGAAACTCTGAGACTTGTGGCTTCAGGTGAAATTCAGCACATTTTCAGCTGTGGTGGCTATGGGACAAAACTCCTTCTGCTTGAGAAAAGCAGAGAGAAAAGTAAAGGGGACTTTATCCTGCCACTTAGGTACCAGCATGGCCACAGTGGGGTAGAGCATCAGTGGGCTCTTGCAGTCCCCAATTCTAGTACATGACTCTTGGCCAGCATATCTGGACCTGCCCTGGGCCAGAGGAGAGCCCATTTCCCTGAAGGATGAGTCCCAAGCCAGGCAGAATTCACCACAAGCTGACTTAAGAGCCTTTGGGTCTTAAGGGAACATTAGTGGTAGTCTGACAGAACTCCCTGTGGCCTGTGGTGATAGCTATGGGAGTGAGGCCCCTCGGCCTTTGGAAAGGGGAAGTAAGTGCATCTTTTGGTTTGAGTGCCAGCTCAGCTTCAGTACAATAGAACACCAGGTAGACTTCTAAGGTTTTTGACTCTAGTCCCTGACATCCGGATGGCACCTCTGGACCCACCCAGGGGCTGGGTGAGCTCACCACCTTGAAGGGAGAGACACAGACCTGGGTGGCTTTGCCATCTGCTGATTGCAGAGTCCCAGGGCCTTGAGCAAACACAGACAATTGCCAGGGAGTGGTTATAGCAGGTCTTGGGTAAAATTCAGTGCTGTGCTGGCTTCAGGTCTGACCCAGTGCAGTCACAGTGGTGGTGACCAGAGGAGTGCTTGTCACTCACTCCGAGTTTTAGGTGGCTCAGAACAGAGAGAGAGACTTTGCTTGTTTGGGAGAAAGAGAAGAGAACAAGAGTCTCCACCTTATAATCCAGAGAATTCTCTTGGATCTTGTCCAGGATCATTAAGGTAGTACCACTACGAGTCTGCAAGAATCACAACATAACTGGGCTTGGGGTGCCTCTAAAGTGATACAGCTTAGATCACAATACCCAAGTCCTTTAGAATATATGGAAAGCCTTTCCAAGAAGGATGTGTACAAACAAGTCCAGATAGAGGACAGTACAATAAATAACAAATTATTCAATGACCAGAAACTGAAGAAAATCCATAGATATCAAGGCCATCCAGGAAAACATGACCTCATCAAATGAATTAAATAAAACACCAAGGACCAATCCTGGAGAAACAGAAATATGTGATCTTTCAGACAGGGAATTCAAAATAGCTAAGAAAGTTCAAAGAAGTTCAAGACAACACAGAGAAGAAATTCAGAATTCTATTAGATAAATTTAACAAAGAGATTGAAATAATTAAAAAGAATCAAGAAAAAATTTTGGAGTTGAAAGCTGCAGTTGGCATACTAAAGAATGTATAAGATCCTTAATAGCAGAATTGAACAAGCAGAAGAAAGAATTAGTGAACTTGAAGACAGACTATTTGAAAATACACAGTTAGAAGAGACAAAAGAAAAAAAGAATAAAAAACAAGGAAGCACGCCTATGGGTTATAAGAAATAGCCTCAAAAGGGCAAACCTAAGAATTATTGACCTTAAAGAGGAGGTAGAGAAAGATATAGGGGTAGAAAGTTTATTCAAAGAGATAACAGAGAACTTACCAAACCTAGAGAAAGATATCAATATCCAAACAAAAATATAACAAGAAGATTATAGAACACCAAGCAGATTTAAACCAAAGAAGACTACCTCAAGACATTTAATAATTAAACTCCCAATGATCAAAGAGAAAGGATTCTAAAAAGAAGAAGAGAAAAGAAACAAGTAACGTACAAAGGAGCTCCAATACATCTGGCATCAGACTTTTCATTGGAAACATTACAGGCCAGGAGAGAGAGGCATGATGTACTTGAAGTGCTGAGGGAAAAAACTTTTATCCTAGAATAGTAAATCCAGTGAAAATATCCTTCAAACATGAAGGAGAAATAAAGATTTTCCCAGACAAAAGCTGAGGGGTTTGATCAACACCAGACCTGTCCTATAAGAAAAACTAAAGGGAATACTTCAATCAGCCAGAAAAGGACATTAATGAGTAATAAGTAATCAACTGAAGGTTCAAAACTCACTGGTAGTAGTAAGTACACAGAAAAATACAGAATATTATAACACCATAACTGTGGTGTGTGAACTGCTTTATCCTAAGTGGAAAGACTAAACAATGAATCACTCAAAAATAATAACTAAACAACTTTTTAAGATATAGACAGTACAATAACATATAAATAGAAACAACAAAAAATTAAAAACTGTGGGGATGAAGTTAGTGTGCAGAATTTTTATTAGTTTTCTTTTAGCTTGCTTGTTTGTTTATGCAAAATATTAAGTTGTTATTAGCTTAAAATAATAGATTAAAATGTAGTATTGGCAAGCCTCATGGTAACCTCAAACAAAAAAAAATACAATGAATACACAAAGAAATAAAAGCACAAAACTAAATCATATCACCAGAGAAGATTGCCTTTACTAAAAAAAGACAGGAAGAAAAGAGAGAAGGAAGAGACCACAAAACAACCAAAAACAATAACAAAATGACAGAAGTAAGTCTTTACTTATCAATGTAGCACTAAATGTAAATAGGCTAAACACTTCAATCGAAAGATAGAGTGGTTGAATTAATGAAAATATTTAGATTGGTGCAAAAGTAATTGCGGTTTTTGCCATTACGTTTAGTGGCAAATGCATGGACTAAAAATAAAGGGATGGAAAAAGATATTCTATGCCAATGGAAACCAAAAAATAGCAGGAGTAGCTATACTTGTATCAGACAAAATAGATTTCAAGACAAAAACCATAACAAGAGACAAAGAAGGTAACTATATAATAATAAAGGAATCAATTCAGCAAAAGAATATAAAAATTTAAATATGTAAACACTCAACACTGGAGCACCCAGATACATAAGGCAAATATTAGAGTTGGAGAGAGGCAGACCCTGATACAATAACAGCTAGAGATTTCAACACCCCACTTTCAGCATTGGACAGATCTTCCAGACAGCAAATCAGCAAAGAAACATCAAACATAATCTGCATTATAAGCCAAATATATCTAATAGATAGTTACAGAATACTTCATCCAATGGCTGCAGAATACACATTCTTCTCGTCAACACATGGATTGTTCTCAAGAATAGATCATGTGTTAGTTCACAAAACAAGACTTAAAACATTTAAAAAAATTGAAATAATATCAAGCATCTTCTTTGACCACAATGGAATAAAACTACAAATTGATATCAAGAGGAATTTTGAAAACTATACAAATACAAGAAAATTAAACAATATGCTCCTGAATGACCAGTGAATCAAGGAAGAAATTAAGAAGAAAATTTAAAAATGTCCTGAAATAAATGATAATGAAAACACAACATACCAAAACCTATTGGATATAGCAAATATAGTACTAAGAGGGAAGATTATAGCTATAAGTGCTGACATCAAAAAAAGAGAAAAAGCTTCAAATAAACAATCTAATGATACATCCTAAAGAACTAGAAAAGCAAGAACAAACTAAATCTAAAATTAGTAGAAGAAAAAAGTATAAAGATCAGAGCAGAAATAAATGAATTTGAAATGACTAAAACAATACAAAAGATCAATGAAACAAAAGCTGGTTTTTTGAAAAGTTGAACAAAATTGACAAACCTTAGGCCACACTAAGAAAAAAAGATCCAAATAAATAAAATCATAAATGAAAAAGGAGACATCACAACTGATACTGCAGAAATTCAAAGCATCATTAGTGAATACTCTGAACAACTATATGCTAATAAATTAGAAAATCTAGATGAAATGGACAAATTCCTAGACACATACAACCTACCAAAATTGAACCAGAAAGAAATCCAAAACTTGAACAGACCAATCCCAAGTAATGACATTGAAGCTGCAATCAAAAGTTTCCCAGTAAAGTAAAGCCTGGGGCCCAATGGCTTCATGACTGAATTCTACCAAAAATTTAAAGAGGAACTAATACCAATCCTACTCAAACTATTCCAAAAAAATAGAGGAGGAGGGAATGCTTTCAAACTCATTCTATGGCTCTGAACCAAAGCCAGACAAAGGCGCATCCAAAAAAGAAAAGCACAGACCAATATCCCTGGTAAATATTGATGCAAAAAATGTCACGAAAATATTAGCAAGCCAGATTCAACAATACATTAGAAAGATCGTTTATCATGACTAAATGAAATTTATCCTTGGAGGCAAACATGTTTCCACATGTGCAAATCAATCCATGTGATATGCAATATCAACGAATGAAGGATAAAAACTATATGATCATTTCAATTGATGCTAAAAAAACTTGATAAAATTCAACATTCTTTCATGATAAAAACTCTCAAAAAACTGAGTATAGAAGGAACATACCTCAGCATAAAAAAACCGTAAATGAGAGACCCACAGTTAATATCATACTGAATGGGGATAAACTAAAAGCCTTTCCCCTAAGATCTGGAGCATAATAAGGTGTCCACTTTCACCACTGTTATTCAATATAGTACTAGAAGTCCTAGCTAGAGCAATGAGACAAGAGAAAGAAATTAAGAACTTCCAATTTAGAAAGGAAGAATTCAAATTATCCTTGTTTGCAGATGATATGGTCTTATATTTGGGAAAACCTAAAGACACCACCAGAAAACTATTAGAAGTGATAAACAAATTCAGTAAAGTTGCAGAATACAAAATCAGCATACAAAAATTAGTAGCATTTCTATCTGCCAACAGCAAACAATCTGAAAAAGAAATTGAGAAAGTAATTCCATTTACAATAGCCACAAATAAAATTAAACACCTAGGAATCAACTTAACCAAAGTGAAAGACCTCTGTAGTGAAAACTATAAAACACTGATGAAAGAAATTGAAGAGGACATCAAAAAATGGAAAGATATTCCATGTTTATGAATTGGAAGAATCAATATTGCTAAAATGTCCATACTAATCAAAGCAATCTACAAATTCAATGTAATCCCTATCAAAATGACATTTGATATGGCTTGGCTGTGTCCCTAACCAAATCACATCTTGAATTGTAATTTTCATAATCCCCACGTCATGGGAGGGACCCAGTGGGAGGTAATTGAATCATGGGGGCACTTGCCCTTATGCTGCGTTCTTGTGATAATGAGTGAGTTCTCACAAGATCTGATTGTTTCATAAATGGCTTTTCACCCCTTTTGCTCAGCACTTCTTCCTGCCACCATGTGAAGAAGGACATGTTCGCTTCCCCTTCCACTGTGATAGTAAGTTTCCTGAGGCCTCATGAAGAAAGACATGTTTGCTTCCCCTTCCACCATCATTGTAAGTTTTTTGAGGTCATACTGAACTATGAGTCAGTTAAACCCCTTTCTTTTATAAATTACCCAGTCTCAGGTATGTCATTATTAGCAGCATGAGAATGGACTAATACAACATTCCTCACAGAAACAGAAAAAACAATCCTAAAATTTATATGGAACCACAAAAGACCCAGAATAGCCAAAGCTATCCTAAGCAAAAAGCACAAAATGGGAGGAATCACATTACATGACTTCAGATTATACTAAAGAGCTATAATAACCAAAACAGCATTGTACTGACATAAAAACAGATACCTAGACCAATGGAATAAAATAGAGAACCCAGAAACAAATCCATACACTTACACTTAGGGAGACGAGTTCACTAACTCATTTTGGACATAGGTGCCAAGAACATACACTTGGAAAAAGACAGTCTCTTCAATGAATGGTACTGTGGAAACTGGATATCCATATGCAGAATAATGAAAACAGACCCCTGTCTCTTGCCATATACAAAATCAAATCAAGATGAATTAAAGACTTAAATCTAAGACCTCAAACTATGAAACTGCTACAAAAAAACTTGGTGAAATTCTCCAGGACATTGGTCTGGGCAAAAATTTATTGAGTAATACCACATGAGCACAGGCAACCAAAGTAAAAATAAACAAATAGGTTTACTCACGTTAAAAAGCTACTGCCTAGCAAAGGAAACAATCAGCAAAGTGAAGAGACAACTCACAAAATGGAAGAAAATATTTGCAAACTACCCATTTGACAAGGAACAACTAACCAGAATGTATAAGGAGCTCAAACAAGTCTATGAAAAAAAAATCTAATAATCCAATCAAAAAATGGGCAAAAAATTTAAATAGACTTTTCTCAAAAGAAGACATACAAATGGCAAATAGGCACATGAATAGGTGCTCAACATCACTGATCATCAGAGAAATGCAAATCAAAACTACAATAAGTTATCTTCTCACTCCAGTTAAAATTGTTTATATCCAAAAGACAAGCAATACCAATGCTGGTGAGGATGAAGAACCCTCATATACTGTTGGTGGGAATGTAAATTAGTACAGCCATTACAGAGAACAATTTGGAGATTCTTCAAGAAAATTGAAAATAGGGCTATCATATGATCCAACAGTCCCACTACTGGTTATAGACCCCAAAGAAAGGAAATCAGTACTTCAAAATGATATCTGTACTCCCATGTTTATTGTAGCAGTGTTCACAATAGCTAAGATTTGGAAGCAAGCTAACTGTTCATCAACAGATGAATGGATAAAGAAAATGTGATATATATATACACAATGGCGTACACAAGCCATTAAAAATGAGATTCTGTCACTTGCAACAACATGGATGAACTGGAGATTATTGTGTTATGTGAAATAACCAGGCACAGAAAGACAAACATCTCATGTATCACTAATTTGAGAGATCTCAAAATAAAAACTGTTGAACTCATGGAGACACAGAGTAAAATAATGGTTACCAGAGGCTGGGAAGGGTAGTTGGGCACGGGGGAGTGGGGATGGTTAATGAGTACAAAAAATAATTACAAAAGTAACTAAGACGTACTATTTGGTTGCACGCCAGTGTGTCCATAGTCAATAATAATTTAATTGTGCATTTTAAAATAACTAAAGTAGTATAGTTGGATTGTTTGTAACACAAAGGACTAATGCTTCAGGGGATGGATACCCCATTCTCCATGATGTGATTATTTCACATTCATTCCTGTATCAAAACATCACATTTAGCCTATAATTACATACACCTACTCTGTACTCACAAAAATTAACAATAAAAAAAATTAAAGAAGAAACAACTTCAACATACCACAAGTAGGGTAACTTCAAAGATATCTTTGTGGAGACACATTATAGTGAAGGTGTTGAAAGCTAAATACAAAGAAAGAAAAAAAAGGAGCAAGAGAGAAGTGACTTGTCATGCAAAGGGATTCTCAATAAGATTAATGGCTAATTTCTTATCAGAAACCATGGTGACCCAAAGGCAGTGGAATGACATATTCAAAGTTATGAAAGAAAAAAACTGTCAACCAAAAATTCTATAATCCTGAAGAAATGGAAGAAGTAGAAAGAGCCCAGTGTCCGTAAACTGATGAATGGATTTAACAAATGAGGTATATCCATACAGTGGAACATTATTCAGCCATAAAAAGGAATGAAGTACTGATAACATGCTACAATGAAGATGAACTTTGAAAACATTATGCCAAATGAAATATACTAGATGAAAAGTCCCACATATTGTATAATTACATTTATATGAAATATCAAGATAGGCAAATACATGGTGACAGAAATCAGACAGTACTTATCAGGGCCTGGGGTGAGGGGAGAGGAAATGGAAAGCAACTGCATAAAAGGTAGGATATTTTTTTCTGGAGTGATGAAAATGTTCTAGAATTAGATAGCAGTGATGATTGTACAACATTGTGAATGTGATCCACCCGCTGTGGCCTTCCAAAGTGCTGGGATTGTAGGCTTGAGCCATTGCGCCCAGCGAGAATATTAATTTTAAAAACAGAAAATAATATATCTTTCATGGTAGCTTTGTAAGACACTGTATTACTTTGAATTAACTCTAGCAATAGGCTTTTTCTAATCTCAATTCTTACCACATGGCTGCCTTTCCCATATAAAGTTAAGGGCTTGTACTTTAAAATGATTAAAATGGTAAATTTTGTGTTATGTGAATTTTACCTTGTTCAGTAAAATAAATAATGATAATATTGGATTATAACTAAAAGAATAAAATAAATATCTCTGGGTCTATATAGGAGAAATCCTACTAAAAGCATTGCAATTCATAAATGAAGAAGAAATGAGAACATAGAAATCACCATAGTAGGCTATGCGTGATGACTTACACCTGTAATCCCAGCACTTTGGGAGGCTGAGGCGGGTGAATTTCTTGAGCCCAGGAGTTCGAGACCAGGCTCTGCAACATGACGAAACCCCATCTCTAAAAAAAAGGCAAAAAATTCGCCATCCGTGGTGGTGCATACCTTTAGTCTCAGCTACCCAGGAGGCTGAGGTGGGAGGATCGCTTGAGTCTGGGAGGCTGAGGTTGCAGTGAGCCATGATGGCACCACTGCACTCCAGTCTGGGTGACAGAGTGAGACCTTGTCTCAAACAACAACAATATACAAAGAAAAAACTCACCATGATAATAATTGTTGCATGTGAAGCCCATCTTTTCATATGCTTATTTTTGTTAACTGTGTATCTTTGCTGAAGATCTGTTCAGACTTTTTGCTTGTTCCCCCCCCCCCCCAAACTGGGTTGTTCATATTTTTATTAGAGTTACAAGGTTTTTTTGTTTGTTTGTTTGTTTTTTCTGAGATGGAGTCTCGCTCTGTTGCCAGGCTGGAGTGCAGTGGCACGATCTCAGCTCACTGCAACTTCCACCTCCCGAGTTCAAGCAATTCTCCTGCCTCAGCATCCCGAGCAGCTGGGACTACAGGAGTGCGCCACCACACCCAGCTAATTTTTGTATTTTTTTAGTTGAGATGGGATTTCACCATGTTGGCCGGGATGGTCTCCATCTCTTGACCTTGTGATCCGCCCTCCTCGGCCTCCAAAAGTGCTGGGATTACGGGCATGAGCCACCTCACCTGGCCAGAGTTACAAGTTTTTAATTGGATATATGATTTGCAAATATTTTCTTCAAAGCTTGTCTTTTCATGTTTTTTTTTAACAATGTCTTTCACAGAACAAAGTTTTAAATTTTTGATAAAGTTAAGTTTCAGATTTTTCTTTCACGGATCATGCTTTTGGTGTCATTTCTCAAAACTCATATTTAAATGGAAAACATATAGAGATTTTCTTATACTTTTTTCTCCTAGAAACATAGTTTAATATTTTGTATTTAGGTCTATATTTTATATTTAGATCTTTCCTTATTTTGAGTTAATTTTTGTATGAGGTGTTATATATGTGTCAAGAATATTATTTCTTTTTTTGGATAAGAATGTGAAATTTTTCCAGCACTGTTTGATGAAGTGATACTTTTTCTTTTGAATTCCCTTTGAACTTTCATCAAAAATCAGTTAAATCTATTTCTGTGGATCTATTTCTGGGCTTTATTCTCTTTCACTGATCTATGTGTCTATTCTCTTGCAAATACCATATTATCTTGACTACTGTAGTTTTATAGGAAGCCTTGAAGTCAGCTAGTGTAAGTCCTTCAACTCTGTTCTTCTTTTTCAGATTTGTTGTTGTTGTCATTCTAGTCTTTTGAATTTCTGTATAAATCAGAATTGTCCTCTGACATTCTATCAAAAAACCGGCTAGAATTTTGATTGGGATTTTGTCAAATTTACGGATTAATTTTGGCACAATTATTATCTTAACATTATTGATTCTGTGGTAGAATTGTCCAGAAAAAAAATCATTAAGTCTTCTGGTTCATAAACATGATGTATCTTTCCATTAATTTATATATTTAACTTAGCAGTATATTGTACTTTTTAGTGTGTAATTTTTAAACACTTGTCATATTATCCCAAAACATTTCATATTTTTGACGTTATTATAAATGTTATGTTTAAAAAGAATCAGTTTCCAGTTCTATGCTTGGATATAGAAACACAATTGAGTAACTTCTGCAGAATGCTGTTATATATTCATCCATGGTAAGCTCACATATTAGTTTTAGTAGCTGTTTTGTGAAATCTGGTGGATTTTTTTATTTTATTTTTTTACCTAGATGATCATGTCATCTGCAAACAAAGACAAAGTAACACTTCTTTCCCATCTGGAAGGCTTTTTTTTTTTTCTTATTTTATTACACTACTAAAATCTCTAGTAGAATGTTGAATAGAATGGCAAAGTTTGTTTTGAATTGCAAAATCTACCATTACTATAAATGAAAGTCTATAATGATGTTTTTAGAAATCTTCCAGGTGATTTTTATCTTCAGCCATTATTGAGATCTATTAACTTACAAAAAATTTGATTATTTCTAAAAAATAACCAACTCATCTACTTTCACTCTCTTCTTACACACTTGGCTTCAGTTCCTTGAATACACCATGCTTATAACCATTTTAGAAAGAAGGGTAATGTTTGACTTGGGGAACTACAGATGAGCAGGAATCACTCTCCGTTTCTGCTTTTGTTTTTCTCATCATGTCGGTGTTGATATCTCAGACTGACTTTCTCCATAAGGCAGGAACCTTGACTACTGATGTTTCCAGACTCACATATTCCCAGTGTGAGGAAAAGAGCATATGTCTCCCATTTCAGTTTAAAAACATCTGGTGAGGGTCTATGGTTGCATTGGCTTAGGCCACGTGCTTGCCCTCTGAACTAATCTCTATGGTCAAGGTGTTAGAGTTCTATGACTGGCATGTCCAGAGATAGTTGTTTCCTCTAGCAAGGGATTCAAGGTCCTAAAGCACCAACGAAGGCTATGTGTTAGCCCAGGCGTGGTGGCTCCCACCTGTAATCCCAGCAGTTTTGGAGACCAAGGTGGGTGTATTTCCTGAGGCTAGGAGTTCAAGATCAACCTGGCCAACATGGCAAAACCTGTCACTACTAAAAATACAAAAATTAGCCAGGCATGGTGGTGTGTGCCTGTCGTCCCAGCTATTCGGGAGGCTGAGGCATGAGAATTGCTTGAACACAGGTGCGGAGGTTTAAGTAAGCTGAATCATGCCACTGCACTCCAGCCTGGGTGACAGAGTTAGGCTCTGTCTCAAAGAAACAATAACAACAAAAAGCTGCAGTTAGAGTTGGAAATGAAGCAAGGGAAGCAATTGTGACCCACAAGAAAGGTGGGAGGTGGCAAAGGGGTGAATTGCTGGGAGCTCAGGAATTTCTCTGGGTTGTGTCTTCTACAGCTTTACACCCACACAAGAAGTTACTGCTTTCCAGCCTAGCCTAACAGTTGGTCCTGTTCTCTTATTCAGGGACTTTTTCATGGTATGTTTCTAGCTCTTGATTTAAAGATATGAAGTGAAGATCAGAAGCAGCATTATTCTGCTGAGCACTGCCATATTTCTTGGGGCTCAGCCACACCCACCTCTTCACAGAGCCTTTCCCATTTCCTTAACCCACACTCATTGCCCTAGTGCAGTGATTCTGCAAGGCCTCTACTGAGGTTCCTGCTTTTAGCATCTTGTATAGGTTTCCATTACTTCAGGGAAAACCCTCCCATGACTGCCGTCTCCCTGCCCTTCCCAGCCCACCACATCACACAGATGTGGAGTCATCATTTTCTTTCCTTAGTCATTAAAACTTGTGGTAAACCAAAAAGTATCTAAGACAGATCTCAATCAATTTAAAGGTTTATCTGGCCAAGCTTAAGGGCATGGCTGGAAGAACAAAGCACAGAATCAAGGCAACAATCTGTGGTCTGTGCCTTTCTCCAGAGATAATTTTGAGGGCTTCAATATTCAGAAGGAAAAAGCTGACTGAAGGGGAAAGAGGGAGGGTCTGGTAACCTACATGATACAAGGGAAAACAGGCAGGTACTGGAATAGTCAATTATGTATTCATCTCACAGGCTGTAAATCAGCAGTTTACGTAACATAAGAAAACGGCACTTAACATCAGATAAGAGCAGCTCCCCATGGAGATATTTAACATTTTATCTGTAGCTATCTGCTTAGGAACAAATGGAAAGGCAGTTTCTTGCATGACTCAGCTTTCAGCTTAATTTTTTTTTGTTTTGGTAGAGTGAATTGGGATCCTGAGTTTTTACCAAATAGATATAGCTCATCCAAGGAGAATACTTCGATACGTTACGTTAAGTCTGTTCTCATAGACAAATATGAGATGGCTAAGAACTTTGTTTCCATTCAAGGAACATTTAAAACATTATTTCTGAGAACATGCATACGATAGCCACTCAATACATATTTGCCTTTTTGAATTAAATCTGAAGAAATGAATTTACTGATGGGAAGTACACATGGTAGAAGGAAAGAGGAAGTCTAAGGTAAGCCAGAAGGAAGTTTATACAAGCAGGGAAGCCTGAAAACAGTGTTCCAAAAATGTCTGCAAGTAAATGGCTGATTTACACCTGCATAAGCCTGAGAGAAATTTTCTATGACCATAGCCAAATGAAGGTTTACTAATGGGTATAGTTTGGATATATGGCCCTGCTAAATCTCATAGGCCATGATTGTAATCCCCAATGTTGTTGTGGGGGGTGCCTGGTGGGAGGTGACTGGGTCATGTGGGTGGATCCCCCATGGCTTGATGCTGTCCTCACAATACTGAGTTCTCATGAGATCTGGTTATTAAACATATGTGGCACCTCCTTGCCCCCTTGCTTCCACTCCTGCCATGTGACATGCCTGCTCCCACTTCACTTTCTGCCATGATTGTAACCTTCCTGAGGCTTCCTAGAAGCAGATGTCAGTGCTATGCATCCTGTAAGGCCTGCAGAACTGAGAGCCAATTAAACCTCTCTTCTCATAAATTACCTAGTCTCAGATATTTCTTTGTAACAACATAAGAATGGCTTAATATAGCAAGTTGGTCCCAAGGAGGTGGGTCTTGCTATAAAGATACCTGAAAATGTTAAAGGGATTTTGGAATGGGATACCGGGCAGAGGGTGGAAGAGTTTGGAGTGCTCAGATGAAGACAGGAAGACAAGGGAAACTTTGGAACTTCTTAGAGACTAGTTAAATGGTGGTTGACCAAAATGCTGATGGTGACAGAGTCAGGGAAGTCCAGGCTGATGAAGTCTCAGATGAAAATGAGAAACTTACTGGGAACTGGAGCAAAGGTCACCCACATGAAGCCTTAGCAAAGAACTTGGTTGCGTTGTGTTTATGCCCTGGGGATGTGTGGAAGTTTAAGCTTAATTGTTATGACTTAGGGTATCCTAGTGGAAGAAATTTCTAACCAGCAAAGCATTCAGGCTGCTTCTAACAACCTATGGTTAGATGGGAGAGCAAAGAAAGGGCTTGAAGTTGAAACTTAAAGTTTTTTTTTTTTTTTTTTTTTGAGACAGTCTTGCTGTGTTGCCCAGGCTGGAGTGCAGTGGCTTAATCTGGGCTCACTACAACTTCTGCCTCCCGTGTTCAAGCAATTCTCCTGCCTCAGCCTCCCAAGTAGCTGGGACTACAGGTGCCAACCAACATGCCTGGCTAATTTTTTTTTTTTTCTGTATTTTAGTAGAGACAGGGTTTCACCATATTGCCCAGGCTGGTCTCAAACTCCTGAGGTCAGGCAATCTGCATGCCTCAGCCTCCCAAAGTGCTAGGATCACAGGTGTGAGACACCATGCCTGGCCAAAACTTATATTTAAGAGGGAAGCAGAGCATGTAAGTTTGGAAAATTTGCAGCCTAGCCGTGTGGTAGAAAAGAGAAGCCCATTTTCAGGGGAGGAATTCAAGCAGGCTGTGAAACATCCACTTGCTAGAGAAATTTGCATAACTAAAAAGGAGCCAAGTGCTAATAGCCAAGACAATGGGAAAAAGGCCTGGAAGACATTTCAGAGATGTCTGAGGGAGCCCCACCCATCACAGGCCCAGGGGTCCAAAAGAACTGAATGGTTTCAGGGGACAGACCAGGGATACCACTGCCCTGTGCCACTCCAGGAGGCTGTACCTCACATCATGGCTGTTCCAACTGAGGCCATGGCTCAAAGGCACCCAGGTACAGCTTCGGCTACCACTACAAAGAGTGCAAACCATAATCCTTCACAGCTTCCATGTGGTTTTAAGGCTGTCGGTGCACAGAATGCAAGAGTGAAGGAAGCTTGGAGGCTTCCACCTAGAATTCAAAGGATGTATGAGAAAGCCTGGGTGCTCAGCCAGAAATCTGCTGCATAAGCCTGAGAGACATTTTCTATGACCTGTCATTTTCTATGAGAGGTCATAGAAAGTTTTCCACGACAATTTTCTCTGAGAGGTCCTCACAGAGAAGCTATACTAGGGCAGTACAGAGGGGAAATGTGGGCTTGAAGGCTCCACATAGTGTCCCCACTCTGTAACTGCCCAATGGCTTCACCTTGACTGCTGCCTGGACAGAACCAATTCATCAAAGCAAGTGAATTGCAATCAAGAAAGAGTAATTCAGGCAAAGCTGGCTGTGTAGGAGTCCGGAGTTTTGTTATTACTCAAGTCAGTCTCCCCAAACATTTGGGGAGCAGAGCCTTTTAGGACAACTTGGTGGATGGGTGAAAGCCAGTGAGCCAGCAATGCTGATTGGTCACGGAAGAAATAATATGGAGTTTAAGCTATCTTCTTGCACTGAATCAGTTCCTGGGTGGGGTCCATGAGATTAGATGAGCCTGTATCAATCCGGGTGGTACCAGCTGATCCATCAAATGCAGCGTCTGCAAAATAGCTCAAGTACATGGTCTCAGGGGCAGTTTAGTTAGGTCAGAATCTTGTATCCTCCAGCTGCATGACTACTAAACCATAATTTCTAATCTTGTGGCTAATGTTGGTCTTACAAAGGCAATCTAGTCCCCAGGCAGGATGGAGGTCTGCTTTGTGAAAGGACTGTTATCGTGTTTGTTTTAACCTATAAACTGTAAACTAATTTTCTCCCAAAGTTAGTTCAGCCTACACCCAAGAATGAACAAGAACAACTTGGAGGTTAGAAGCATGATGGAGTTGATTAAATTAGATCTCTTTCAGTGTCTCAGTCATAATTTTGCAAAGGCAGTTTCAATCAAAGCATTGCCTAGTGGAGCTGTGGAAAGGGGGCCACTACCTTGTAGACCCTAGAATGGTAGAGCCACCAGCAACTTACATCCTGAGCCTGGAAAAGCCATAAAGCAAAGCTGCCCAAAGCCTTGGTAGCCCACCTCTACCAGCAGTGTGTCTTGCATAAGGGACATGGAGTCAAAGGAGATTATTTTGGAACTTTAAGATTTAATGACTGCCCTGCTGGGTTTCACACTTGTGTGAGGCTTGTAGCCCCTTTTGTTTGGCCAGTTAGTCCCTTTAGGAACAGGAATGTTTCTCCAATACTTGTATCCCCATTGTATCATGGAAGTAAATAACTTGTTTTGATTTTACAGGCTCATAGGTGGAAGGAATTCATTTCCAGATGAGACTTTGGACTTGGACTTGGAACTTTTGAATTAATTCTGGAATGAGTTAGGTCTTTGGGGGACTATTGGGAAAGCATGATTGTAGTTTGCAATGTGAGAAGGACATGAACTTTGGGGAGACAGGAGTGAAATGATGTAGTTTGGATATACGTCCCTGCCAAATCTCATGTTGAAATGTAATCCCCAGAGTTGGAGGTGGAGCCTGGTGGGAGCTGATTGAGTCGTGGGGGCAGATCCTGCATGGCTTGGTGCTGTGTTCATGGTAGTGAGTGAGTTCTCACGAGATCTGGTGAAAGTGTGTGGCACTTCCCTGCCTTCTTGCTCCTACTCCTGCCATGTGATATGCCTACTCCCCACTGCCTTCTCTCATGATTGTAAGCTTCCTGAGGTCTCCCGAGAAGTAGACGTTGGTGTTATGCTTCCTGTACAGCCTGCAGAACTGTGAACCAATTGAACCTCTTTTCTTATAAATTACTCAGTCCCAGCTATTTCTTTATAGCAATGCAAGAATGGCCTAACACATTATAATTTCCTTTTTATTGGGTTACATTCTATTTGCCAAGAATGCAACCTTATACGTGAACTACAGTAATTAACCATTTACCATTCAGACTTTGGAAATGTGAATATTGCTCTAACAAAATAGTCATCAACAGACATTCACCCCTTTTTGAAAACCAAGAAGGATAAAAACTACATATGAACAATAGAACACAAATGACAGATGGGGCTGAGGCAGGATTAGGATGTCACTGAGATGTGTAAATGGGCCAATTTCCCAAAACAAATTAAAGCAAATACACCTAACTTTTGCATTCCCTGTACCTAGCACTGCATTGACAGAGTTAAAAGTCAGCTCAATTCATAGTGAAGCCTTCTTCCTTCCTCTTATAATCAATTGCAATTAATTAATCTTTCTTCTCCTCAATTCAAGATTATACATTCTTTGAGGGCAGGAATCACATTTGCCTCATGTACCCTCATGGCTCAGGACCTAGTGCACATAGTAGATACTCAGCAAATGTTGTTGATATGGAAATTAAACGATAGGAAGTCAGGAAAGAATGAAGGAATGATTGAACTCTTACTATTGAGCTGCCAGGTATTTTGATAGATGCTTGTACATTACAGTAGCTACTTCACATTATTCTGCATGGCAACTCTGAAAAAAAGTATTATCATAATTTTACAGTTAGGAAGACTGGGAAGGATAACTTATGCTTTTATTTACTATTTGCTCAGTCCTATGCTAGGAAATTATATATGTTATCTATATGTTGACCCTTGAAATACCATGAAATGAGTGTTTTTTTCCTTTACAAATTTAAAGAAAAAGCTGGCATACAGTTAATAAGCATTGCTTGTAAGATTTAAATACATGCCTTCTGATTACACATTGAATACAAATAATGAAATTTTCACTGAATGAATTCATGGATCAATGATTATCAATTCATTTATTGATACATATTTATTTTTCTATAAAACTATTACAAAAAGCAACTTTGCCAGTAGCACTTATCCAAACAACTTTAAATCTTCACCTGAAAAATTAAAATTTATACGTGAAAAATTAAAAACACCCTCATTTTAGCTTCCACTTATAACTGGATTCACATTTAAATCATATCAGATTTAATTTTTCAATCACAATCTCAGAAAATTTTTCATATGATCTCTAAGTAATACATTCTGGTATTTAAGAGGCTTCGTTCTCATACATACATCCTCATTAAAACCCATCTTCTCTCTTAATTGAGAATAAATGCAATGATAATAAATTTTAAAAATCTTATTCTTTATTTTGCGGAATATAATCTTACCTCTATGTTCAATGCCATTTGTAAATAAAACTGAACTTTAAAAAACTTATTTTAATAGCAACAATACTATTTGTAAATTTTGTTTGTTTCATGCTCTTAGGAAAACATTCTAATAATTCCACCTTCTCATTTCCTGGTCCCAAGCTCCAAAGCCTTCCTCATTTTTTATTTGTCACACCAGTCTGTCACTTCACTGACATTTACTGACACCTCGTTCCTTTTCCTACCTTTGTTCGAGGTCTTTCTTTTCACAGTTCTCTGTTAGAAGGTCTTCCTTTTCAATGGAGTTCACGGTGTTAGAAAGTGTGGGCACAAAAATGCTTGCATGGTCCTTTGGATGAGCTAAATCAAAAGGGCAAAGTGACACATTTGAGTCAGATTGCTCTCTAATCCGTACTTTATTTTCTAAGTTAAAGAAAATGAATAATAACATTTTTGATCACAGAATGTATTCTGTGTATATGTAAACACTTGAAGCTTTTCTAATAATTATGTATACAAGATCTAATTTAATCTCAAGAATTAATGTCAGATTCAGAACAGAATTTTAAAATGTTGCTGATCCATTTTAAAGTCTGAATGAATTAGTCATTAGCAGAATGCAAATTAGAATCACAAGATGCCACTACACATTCATTAAGAAACCTCAGTAAAATGGACAATTCTGTAGGCAAATACAAATTATCAAAATGGAACCAGTCATTGGAAACTTGAATAGATTGAGGATTAACTTTTGCTCAACCAATCAATAAAAAAGATGAATACTTCACTTAAAAGATGAATCAAACATAAATGGTCATTCATATAAACAAAAACAGCCAATAAACATATGGAAAACCACACATTCATTAGTAAGTAAAGAAGTTAAAATAAAAAGAGCAATGAAATATCGTATTTTAAATTATTGAGTGACACAAATTTTAAAAGGACAGTAGTATCCACATTTGCTGAAGAAATTTAGGAGGCAAATACTGGCACATACAGTTGATAATAAAATGAATTGTTAAAACTTTCTTGTTAATAAGCTGTCAATATGAATATAAAAACTTGAATAAAGTTTTTTGCTATAAGAATGTTCATCATAGAGAACACTATTTTAAAAGAGTAAAGAATTGATGTGAATCTAAATTTCCTTATATAAATTTTGTTATATATATGTGTATTAAAAATGAATTTATGTTTTAATATGTTAATGAGTATTGAACTTTAAAAGTTGTACACTACTGTAATGAGAATCAACAAAACGCCACTACACACAGCAATGTGGATGAATCTCATATACATATTTGAGTAAATGAAGCCAATCACCAATGAATATGTACTACATGATTCCACCTTTCTGAAGTGTGTAAACAGGCAAAAACAATCTCTGCTGTTAAGAACCAAGATAACTTGACTTTTAACTTGCCATTATCTCTTATGGGAGATGATAATTGGAAGAGAGTAGAAAGGGAGCATCTGGGATTCTGGTAATGTTCTTTTTTCTTGAGATCAACTTTGGTTACATGATTGTGTTTGGTTTCTGAAAATTCACCTAGCAAATGACAGAAGCCAAGGTTTGCATGTATGAAGCTCTAGAGAAAAGGTAGAAAGTGATATAAACAAGTTAGTATATAACAAATAGTTTAAATAACTCTCCTTGGCCTGATTCTATGCCTCCATATAAGATAGCATGGATAAAATATTTAGTTTATTCTTCCATTATCTTTTCATTCATTCAACAGTTATTAACTGCAAATTTATTATAGCCTGATCTAGTTCTAGTTCATGAAGTGAGCAAAACTAACAGGTCACTGCTCCTATGGAACCCATATTCCAGTGGGAAAGATAAACAATACACATTCTAACATTCCATTAAAACTTAAAATATCAGCTAGCGTTAAATGCTCTACAGAGCATTTGATTTTTAAAAATATGGTGGTGACTGAGTTGTTGCTTAAGATTAGGTTGACAGAGAAGGTCTCTCTGAAGAGATAAATGAATATCTGACAAAAGAGTGTCAGCAATTAATAATCAAGTGGAGGGAACATCAATTTCAAAGAAAAAATGACTTCTGGGTTTGAATGCAGGCACCTGGTAGATCAGTGCTGATGTTTAGGTAGCAGTATAGGAAGAGTGACTGGCTGATGTAGCCCAATAGGAAAAGGCTGCATTTCTCAAGTGTGAACTAAGTTTTTAAGTGCATTTGAATGAGTCTGGCCATGATATCTTTGAAACTGATTTGAAAGGCTAATGTCCTTGGCAGATATAATCAAAGTCATTGGAGGAATTGGTGTTGAAGAAACCTATTAGGCAGAAGAAAATTCATGTAAAATTTGAATTGACCTAAATAGGGGCTGAAAGCTGATTGGGAGATTAAGAGGAAATGTGAAACCAAAGTTTGTTATTGCAGTAACAATGAGGATATAGTTCAGGATACTTTTGCCTTAATTTAAGTGGAACGACCCAGCATTCCTGTCTATAGGTATAATGTTTTCCTGCTTAAGCTCATACAGTAAAGTTATTAGTGGTTCCTTTTTGTGGTCCTTTTGTCAGCTCTGTGATTGATTCATTAAAACTGATGCTTGGGAAAACACAGATTCCATGTTTTAATTTGACAAGCATTTATTGAGCTTGGTGATGGGCACTGGCGAGATGATGATGAGTAAGAGCTTGTCTCCTGCCCTCAAGCATCTCACCCTCTGGAGGGAAATAATGACAAGTAAGTGGGCAGTTACGTGACACAGAGTTAACGTGAAACTCAGGGGTGAGAATTAGGGAAGGGAAGAGGAGCTTAACCCTCTGGGGCAAGAGGTTGGAGGAATTAGGGGATGCTTCCCAGAAGGAATGACTCCAAAGACCTGAGAATGAGCATGAGTTATTCAGTGACTGCTGGATGTGGAAGTGGAGGGATAGTGGAGAAGAGGGCATTTATAGAGAATGAAAAGCACCTCATAGCCTTGGAATGAGAGATCCTATAATGTATTCAAAGAACTAGAAGCGGTCCACGGTGGATGGAGCCCAGTATGTAATGTGAGAAGTTGTGAGACATGAAACTGGAGAAGTAAGCTGGATGTGGAAGACGAAAAGCATCATTAATCATACCACAGGGGTTGGACCTCACTGGAATCAAGCAATGGTTTTGTTGCCTGATGCTCACAGAAGCTAATACTGTGGCACTGGCTTTTGAGAAAAGTAAAGAAAAAAGCCTTATTGAGAATCAACTGGTAAGGAGACAGGAGGCAAGTTCAAATCCATCTCCCTAAGTCGGGGTCTGGGGGCAGGTTTTATAGCCTGAGACTAACAATGGGAAGGGTAGGAAAATGCACTGAGGAGTGAGCTGGCTGGGTCATGCAAAGGGTAGTGATGGACTTTTGGCTTTTAAGTCTGCAATGCAACAAAAGAGGGTACTAATCACTTCTTAATTACATCCCTGTTCCTTGATTCAAGTACTTAGGTTCCACCTGTGGTTGGCTTTTTTATTCCGCTGGCTCTGGGGTCTCGAATCAGACATACTTGGTTCATCTGGACCTGTTCACGTTACATGATATGCAACCTGCGGGTCCATTGCACTGCAAAGCAACTCGTCCTTTTGTTACTAACAAAGTTAAACCACACCGAATTGGGGTCTGTGGTTACATCACCTTGAGTGCAAAGGAAAGTCATTACAAGGTTTTAAATAGGAGTGCGAGAGGATCATATTTGTACTTTAGAAAGACTTCGGCTACAAAGTGAATACTGGTTGGAAACAGGCTTGCATTACTAGCATATATGTCTTGTGTGAATTAGAAAAACAACTTATAAATTAGAAAAACATGCCACCTCTGGGCAGACTAATGATCCAGTAGTGCCCCCTGCAGCCCTGATTCTGGGAGCTGAGGCTGGACTATATTTCAGGCCTCACTCACTCCTGCCCTGCATGGCTGAGTGTCTTCAGGCAGGGCTCAACCTTCACGATGGTTCACAATGACTGTTTGGAAGAGGGTTTTGTAGGGAATATAGGTTAGAGATGCTGGGGGCATGAACTAGGGATAGAGACAGGTGGAACACTTTTTGAGACATTAAGAATTGACAAGACTTGGTGACTGACTGGATATAGAGAGTAAAGAAGCAAGAATAGGGATGTCTTATATTTGTGTGTGTGTATTAGAATATGCAGCACTCCATCCTTCCTCTTCTCTCTTTTTTACTCTGTGTCCCCAGAATGTAGTCCCATTTTCCAAAGTGTTCACTGTAAAATTGAGAGGGATTAGGAGTTAGGGCTCGTGTCAGATAGTGAACAAATAACTGCATTTGGGTGTCAGAATTCTGTATGAAGAATGGGACACAAATGGGGGAGTGTTCTATTCTGTCTGAGTGTGAGGGAGGGAAGCAGGAGAGGCAGTAGAAATGGGATTTTGAAAAAGGGGAATGTGATTAGGGGGCAGAAAGGGAGGCTGAAGAAGGTGGGGTTAGAAGTAAGGAAGGAATGGTAAAGTATGGCATTTCTGACAAAGGCCCAGAAATATAAAACTGTGTGCACTTCTGGGGAAACTGAAAGTCTTTGACTGATTACAGCTGGGAGATCAGTGGGGATGGTGTAATAAGAGATGTGGAAGTCGAAGCTAGGGCCAAATGATGATGAGCCTTGCAGTCATTCATTTGACAAATATTTGCCATCATGCAAGGTGCCTGGCAAGAAGTGATGAATAAAGCAGGCAAAGTCTCTGCCTTTGTGACATTTATACTTTATCTTGAAAGCAGTGTGGGAACTATTGTGATTTTGTTCAAGTTAATCTGTGGGGAACATGGATTGGGAAGGATTGACGGAAAAGAAAGACCTATTGGGACCATCTTTTTCAGAAGAAGATGATGGAGGCTGACTGAGGCAGTCACTGAAGAGGAATGGAGAAGAGATAAGGGTTAAGGAGATTTCACAGACAACACTCATTCACTGATTTGACATAAACGGTGGAGAAATTGGAGAGTCAAGAGATGGCCTCCTGGTCTCTGGTTTGAATAACTGGATGGTGAGATACTTTTCTTTCACTGAGATAGGACATTTTGGAAGAAGGTATAGGTGAAGAGAATGAATTTAGTTTTATAGAATTATACTGTTTCCTGACCCAAATTGACAAACCTATATCCAAACAGTGCTATGAACCACCTACATTTCCCTACTTGGCTCAAACTGTGTGTGTGTGTGTGTGTGTGTGTGTGTGTGTGTGTGTGTGAGAGAGAGAGAGAGAGAGAGAGAGAGAGAGAGAAAGAGAGAGAAAGAGAAGGTTCATGGTGGTGGAGCCCAAGTTGAAGGAGCAACAGATAATAGTGGGCTTTCTTCCTCTCCTCAAATAGCATTGTCTCCTGACACTGAGCTCTCTGGGATCTGGAGAGTTCTGGTTTGCTCTATGAAGGAAGTCTAATTAAGGTTCTAAACACATTTGAGAGGTTGTACATAGATGCATGTTTGCAGAAAAGCAAAAGGTTTTGATTGTTTTTAGTTCCAAGCCCAGACAGAACTTCAAATGATTAAGTAAGTGATGGTTCTACTTTCATGTCACCAAACTCCTACTGTTCAGTCTTTTCCATATGCCTCTAAAACAACTTCCTATTTCCTAAACACCACATGATGACAGACAGCAGGACATAAAATATGTAGCGCTTTGCTTACATTCCTCACAGGGTCAAATGCATCAGGAACTAATTTGCTGATCATCACATAGATTATTAAAGAAAACAGGGTATTGGGGTCATAAATAATTAATTAGCAACAAATATGATCTGAACAGGTATATTTACTAAAATGCTATTACGGATGCTAAGGCTTTAAAATAACTTCCTGTTTCATGGAACAATATAGAATCATTTATGAAAAACACTTATTTTTTCATGTGTCAGCTCTAAGAGTAGAACTACCACATGAGGATGCAGACACTGTGCTTTGTGAAACTCCAGGGGTACCACTCATAGAAGGTATGATTTGCACGGATCCCTTTAAAGTTCTGTAATATGGTAGCCCTAGATAATATTCATGGTTATGTGAAGGAAAAAGACAGAACTATAGGGAAATCAGGCTTATCTAAGGCATCAGTGATCAAGTAATGCTGGGCACCAGAAAAGTAGAAGGTGATGGTAAGAGGAACAGGATTGGAGAGAAAGACAAGGACTTGCCAAAAAGTTCAGCATAGGAAATGACTAGACATTTGCTGGAAGGAGGGAGAAAGAATGATGGTATGGTGAGCAAAAGTGTTCTCTGTAAGAGGGAAGGAAGTGGAAAGACAAATTAGGAATTTGGTGCCTAGAGAGTAGATCTGTATAGCAGTGGATTTGTCATTGTTGGTTATTTTTCAAAACTTACGAAGTTTTGGCAGTGATGACATTGAGTATAATTGCTGTGAAAGCAGCTTATTGAACAGTCTCAATTCACTAGGATATAAACATGAAAAAACAATTTTTGAGCCGCTGTAACAAACTGTGTTCTATTGAATTCCTCTATTTCACTGGGTAGCAATTACTAATATCAGAGCCCAATTCTATTAGTATTGTCATTGTCAATTTGTAAAAATCACAGTATCTGTGAAACACAATAAAGTGAAATCCAGTAAAACATGGTATGTCTGTATATGTATACACTGTGGAATGGATAAATCAAGCTATTTAATTAATGCATTAGCGCATACAATTTTTTTTTGGTTAGATCAGTTAAAATCTATTCTTGTTGTGAGTTTCAATTATGGAGTATATTGTTATTAACTATAATCACCATGACGTACAGTAGATCTCTTAAACTTATTTTTTTCCTCCCACCCCAGCCTCTGGTAACCACCATTCTACTCTCTGCTTCTATGTGTACAATGTTTTTAGATTTCACATACAAATGAGAACATATGGTATTTGTCTTTTTGTGTCTGGCTTATTTCACTTAATATAATAGTGGCTTTGCTGAGGCAAGTTGGAGAAATTGGAACTACATCTCTCAGAAACCATATGATTCTGGGTTAAAGTTGGTCAAAAATAATTTGCATGAAATGTGGAAGGCAGAAGTAAAACAGCAGCCATAACTGCCTGCAGGAGAAGTGATAAGAAGTGGTGGGAAACAGGTGCAGATGGGCTGGCATCCTTGCTCCTCTCTACTCCATTTCTGACTCTTCTTTCTGAATGCTGACATTGCTGACTGACAGTGATCCTAGGTCCACCACAAGACTCTTGGCAACAAACCCACAGAGGTTTTTTTATGCACAGGTAACAGTCTTCCACAGACTTCCACAGTAGCCCCCTTCACGATCCCATTCCAGTTCCTGGACATGCCTGGATACCAACATGAAACACCCAACACAAACTTCAGCACTTCAGATAGGCTTGTTAGATTTTTTTCTGATCTCCCATTTCCTTTCTTTAGTACTTTACTTCCTCATCCTAATTCTTATAATAAATAATTTCTCTACTCTGTAATACTCATGGTGGTCTGTTTCCCTGACGGAACACTGACCAATACAGTTATTGGTTATCTAGGTAATCTAGCACTGTGGACCAAACCATCCCAAAACTTAGTGGCTCAAAACATCAATCATTTTCTTTTTTCCATGATTCTATTGGTTGTCTGGGCTTAAATGTGAGGTTCTTTTGCTGGTTAGGCTTAGAGTCTGGTGACTGTAAATGGAATCATCTAGAGGCTGGGAAACAGGGAGAGTTAATTAGTCCTCTTTTTATTCTCCATGTATTCTTGGAACCTCTCCAGTGGTCTCTCCATTAGCATAGCTGTATTTTAACATGGTAGGTCAGGGTTCCCAAGAACACTAAAATGGAAACATCTATCATTTTTGCTATATTATGTTAATTAAGGCACATCATTCACCCAGCTCAGATCCAATGTGAGAAAGAACTACATAAGGCTACAAATAATTGGAATTGTGGATCATTGGAAACTTTTCTGGGGATTAGCTACCATACTTTTCTGTTTGGCTTCAATGGGCCTGGATCACTTCAGTGTTGCTTTGAGTTGAACTCCTCTTAGTCCTATTTTATGCTGGTGTGAATGTTCATCAGGCACTGTGGTTTGGGCCCCTACACTTACACATGCTCTACTGGGGCACTCTGGCCTGTGACAGCAGCCATCTCAGCGGCATGAATGGAAGCATGGAAAGGTAGTTCTCTCAGTCCAAGCTGAGCAGCTGTGACTATGAATGCATACCATCTCTCTGTGCTAGAGCTTGGGCAGCCCCTGGGGTAGGTGTTTAGCTTGTGACACTGTAGACTTCCCACCCCAAGGAGTAACACTGACTTGGATAGCTAGTGATACAGGTTTTTTTCTATTCAGGAACCCTGTAGACATTCGAGTCTCTGAGGTCCATAGAGGGTTCATCCTCTCCCATACAGGGCTCCCTCTCTTCTTTAATGGAATATCTTAGATGTATTTTCTGTTGCCAGATTCCCTGCAAGAGGCAATGAGCCTAAACTTAGCTTCCCAAATGTGGTACTTTTTCATGATTAACTAAATCAACTACTAGACCGTGAATGCTGCTAGGTAGTTGTAATGGACAGCGCACACAGAGGCTTCATGCTGTAGGTACCATCGCTAGTTTATCCTGGAGTGCAGTCAGGGCTGGTTTTGTGGACATACCATCTATGCTGTTGCTTGGAGCTCTGCTTAGAAGGGCCCTGAACTTGGTTTAACATTTAGCTGTTGGTGTCTTGAAATTCTTACTAATTTTAAAGCAAAGGCATCTTATTTTCATTTTGCAGTGAGCAGCATAAATTATGTAGCCTGTACTGACTACAACAATGGTAACGATTTAGTTATCTTTCTGATTCTTAAGAATTCACAAATAACTACTTGATGCAGAGCTGGGAATAGAATGAAATTAGAGCTTGACCTGGGAGGGGGCAGCCCACCACTGGGATCCACCTGAGCCTAGCTGTTGCACTAGAACCTCAGAGAGGGAAGTAACCAGACTGGTAGGCTTTGCCTCCAGAGTAATGGGGTGAATGAGTGGAAGGGATATACAGAAAATCTGACTGTTACATGATATTTCTGGTGCCAACATAGAATTTCAGGCCTTCATTCCCCTCTTGGTAAAGGCCAGGTGCTCTACCCTTAATGCTTTTCCTGCATATTCTCCTGTACATCCCTAGCCATTAGCACTGGCCAAACAGATGCCAGTCTGCTAGAGGAGCTAACAGTGCCAATAGACCTTTTACCTCAACAACTTAGTCTCCAAATGCCCTAGTGTGCCGCTGATTTTCCTCTGCACATTTTCTTCTGCATGCTTTGAGAGGAAGTCAAACCATTCTTGAGTCAGGAGTCTCCCACTTACTTCCTCTTCCTTTGCTCCTTTACTACTTCCAACTTAAACTACAAGGCCCTTTTTGTCAGCCCTTCTAATCACACCAAATTCTTTATGCCAGGTCAAGATCTATGTTTGAAGATTGTTAAAAGTGACCCCTGGACTCAGCTTATATGGCTTTTGTTTTCATTTACTTCCAAAGAGCAAAGAATTCCCGCCAATGCTACATGAGATAAGAATGCAAATGAGTGGATGCTGTTCTGCAGGTCCTCTTTAGTTCCTCAGGATGCTGAGTTATAGTAATAAAAATTCCTGTGCAAAATGAGAAAACCACCCGTTGGTAGAACAAGGAAACCGTATGCTTGTAAACTTGGACTCCAAGTCTACCTACTCCTATGAGGGGAAGTTCTTTCTGCACCATCTTACACCATTGTTACATGCTCTGTGTTCCATTTTGTTTCCATCATTAGGGTCTCTGGCTGACCTGGCTATGGTCTGCCATATAAAACTGTTCCTTTCAACCTACATTTTCTCCTTAAGTGATCTCATTAGTCAATATGGTTGTGACCCTGAGAGATGAATGAAAATATTATGTTTAAAAAATATTTAGTTTTCTTTATCTGAAAACAAGGGCAATAGATAGTAGCTTCAGTAATTCGTTCCTATGATAAAACAAAAAGTACGCAGATGAGTATGGCTTTTTAAATGAAAAGAGATAGATATATGTTTATATCAAAATAAAATCAGGAAAAATTATAGTTTGACAGGTGGTAATTGATTTTTTTTTTCTGGTATCTTCCATATCCATGAATTGTAGTAAACATAACCTTGGCAATTGTAGGGTATAGTTGGAGGCTTTGGAGGAATACGACATCATCAATTTATACTTAATAGTACCAACACCAAATTCATTTTTTTCAAATATTGTTTATTTGCTCTCCTTTACTTGTATTTTGACTACTCAAATAGATAATTTTAATTTCTTGATGAAATTTGAAATATCATTTCAGAAAAATGTTGTATCAAATAATAAACAACCAGGTAACAATATGAAAAAGGATCTCTGTTCATCACTATGTCTTACAAATAAAATAACAAAAAATAAAACTATTAAATTTTAATCTTGACAGTTTTTACATCACTATATCTTACAAATAAAATAACAAAAAATAAAACTATTAAATTTTAATCTTGACAGTTTTTACATCTCCATGAGTGTTTTTATTTAATCAAAGTATCCTTTTCAGACATCTTAAAATTATTTTTATGAGTTTATGATCACACATAGGATGAATTTTAAGATCCAGAAATATCCTTTACTTACATTGTTTTGTTTTCTAAAACTCTCTTCTAGGTCTACTTGAAGATTATTTTCTTCATTAAGGTTCAAATGGTGGTACTTAAAATAATGTTAACAATTACAACAGACCCAATCACAGACAATACCAGAGTAGAAATATTAACTCCAGAATTGGGACTTTTATCAGTAGTAGGAGTAGGAGTAGGAATAGGAGTAGGAGTAGGGGTAGGGGTAGGAGTAGGAGTAGGAGAAATGTCATCAGGATTTGCTTGAGGCATAAACAAAGCTACTTGTGCAATGTTGGATACTTTTGATGTCAAATTGCTTTTATCTATGCTTTTAATGGCAATAAATATGTGAGTTGCATTTTCTTCTGAGATATTCCCTGGTTTAAATGCAAAGATTTCCTTGGAGTTGGCCTCCTTTGGTGACAGATCAGTAGTATTTACTTGAAGAGCATCATCAAAACTGTCTCTTAGATCAAGAATACTTCCACTTATTTTTATGATATAATGTTGAGCTGAGAAAAAAAGTTACATGTAGTTTAGAGACTGGAGCATAGCATATTCATTCCTTTTTTTAATTCTCAAAAATGTCTAGTTATACAAAGTAGATACTCAGATCAAAAACCTTACTCATTTTTTAATAAAAGCTGAATTCTGATCTTAAGCTCTGCAAACTGCTACCTTCTTTGTATGAAAAGTAGGACCACGTTAAAATGTGTCATTTGATTGGTTAAAAAATAACAGATTATGAAATTAATACTTTGCTAGGCTGTCAATATAAAACCATTCTCCCCTCGCCTGCCCTTACACCCTTGTTTTTTGCAATTAGCACCTTTCACTTAAGCCAAAATCATGTGACACTTCATCCTTACCTTTCCCAACATCAAAATTATCTCCTGGTGCTGTCCATGTAAGAATAATCTCATCCTCCTGAAGTGTGGCATCAAGGTCTGTGATTTGACTTGGTGGATATAGGTCATCCAAGAGATAGTCTGGATGTGGGACTTGTGACACCACAAATGCACCTCCAGACACTGTTCGGCTGAAATCCTCCAAGGTGGTCTGAGTATCCTCATCAATTTCAGGTCTTGGTGGGTTTGCTTCAATTTCCCCTGCATTAAACATTTCCTGGTTTATAATGGGCAAAACTGCTGGTATTTTTTATAATTCAGGGAATCACCTTCTTCACCCCACTTGTCTTTTCCTTTTAATAAATATATATACAGTCACATTTTTACTAAGTTTTGTGACAATCATAAGCATTCAATTGGTGAGAGAATTCTTTCTTTGGTAGGATATTGTAGGACAGAGTCAGATAACACATTGCTTTAGAATTAAGCCTACACTGGATGAGAGAAATATTATATAATTCAATATGTGCCTTTTTATAAAAGGAATTGCTTTACCTCTTGAATTATCAGCACTCTGGGAATATATCTGGGGAAATCATTGCCAGTTCTCCTCCACCCACTTGTGCTAGGTCCCTCCCTCCATGCTGCAAGTGCTAAGGAATAATTCTTCTGTTGTATCCCAATTGCTAGTAGAAAGCCCCTAAAAGTCACAAGGGACCAGATAAAAGAAAGCTAGCAAAGAATGCATTCTTAATTCTTACATCACTTTACTATACATGTTGTTTTTTTTTTTCTTTTTGACTTATTAAAATTCCAAATGAATGTTTAGTCTTACAGCATATGTAATCTGAAGGATAAATTCTGCACTGGCTTGTGCTTAGGTTCATAAACTGACCTGTTTCCTTCATCTTGAGCTGAAAGTTGGGCATATTATTGCTGATATACATAACATGTTCCAAACTAACACAATAATAACTGATGTTTTTGAGTGAGATCATGTCTTTTGCAGGAACATGGATGGAGCTGGAGGCCATTATCCTCAGCAAACTAATGCAGGAACAGAAAACCAAAATACTGCATGTTCTCACTTATAAGTGGGAGCTAAATGATGAGAATTCATGGACACAAAGAGGGTAACAACAGACACTGAGTCCTACTTGAGGGTGGAGGTTAGGAGGAGGGAGAGGAGCAGAAAAAATAACTATTGGATACTAGGTTTAGTACCTGGGTGACAAAATAATCTGTACAACAAACCCCCATGACACGAGTTTACCTATATAACAAACCTGCACATGTACCCCCAAACCTAAATTGAAAGTTTAAAAAACAATAATAACTGACCTTTTTTGAGTGCTTGAGTGCTTACTAGGTGCCAGACATTGTACCAAAGCTTAATTTAGAGGCAAATCCTAGTATGACTGAGAACTTTATTCCGTAAATGGAAAAAGCTATATTTTGAGTTGTGATCAACCTGTTTGAAGCCTCAATTATATAAAATCACCAATATTATTCAAACTATCACTGGATTATAAATATCATGAGTTACTCACCGTTCACTACCCAGCCTGGTATATACGCGGCTCTATTCAGTGGAGGCTTTAAGCTTAGCCTGGCAGTGTTTGCTCCTCCATGAGCCCTTACTTTTAAGCTGTAGCTGCCATTTTCTGTATATGCTGTAAAATACCTGGAGTAGACCCCATCATTCTTGAAAGAATCAGCACCTTGTTATAGAAATGAAGGAATAAAGTATTGTAAAGAGAAACGTATGCATTTTCAAAGATAAACAATTGGCTTCTACAAGGATATCCTCTAGATTAGGCTTAATATTTTGAGATTGACCCTTTGGAGAATATTTCCATTATATTCTGCCAAAACAATATATTGTAGAATTGATACCTTTGAGTTATTTTGATATCTACTAGGTCTATATAACATACATACACACACATTGATATTTATGTATGCATAATAAATGCCTAAATACTTCACCTTCCCATCCTTATTAATTCATATACAGAGTATTACACATAGTACTCTTACAATTTCTCCACCACTGTTTGCTTTCAGCTTGCTTTCTCTAACTCTAAACACATTAATTATGTCATTTCTCTTTTTAAATCAAAAGGGTCTCTACTACGGAAAAATCCTATCTTTGTGTAGGATTTAATTCTCACAACAGTCAACTAAAATTACTAAATTTGGTGATTTTTAGAGATACACATTTCCCAGATTTCCTAGGGAAAAGGTCCCAGCATTCTGTGTTCTTACAAGCCCTCGAGATAACTCCTTTGCACACTAAAGTTTGTCTGCAAACTAAAGACATTTGCAGACTAAAGAATGTCTGCTCTATGTCATTGTTAATCACCAATACCATCTCAGGTAAAGGCACTCCAAATTGGCAAATTTCCCTAATTACCTAAATGGTCATCTAGCAAAATGTTGAGAAGGGAAACATGGTGCATATAAGTTTTAATGTAGTATAGATTTGTAGAAAGGGGAAAAAGAGGCAAGGAATAGTTGTGGAAATATTGATATATCTGAAGAAGACATTGAGGTACACAAAAGAACAATTTCACCTTCTCAGTTTTTCTCAGGGGCAACTCTAGTTGAAGATATGATTATAAAATGATTGAATAAGTTACATTGCAAAATACACTGATGGAAAATTTTGTTAATTCGAGTGCCTATCAATATAGTTATTTCCTTGCTTATTAACCTCTTAACAGAAGCTTCTGTTCCTAGAACAATCCAGAATCTAGGGAAAGGGTCTTTAGGTATCACCCATCTGTGCAGACCATGGAGACAGAGAATGGCCAACATTGCATCTTGATTCCTACCAGCCAGACCTGGTATCTGATGCCCCAGTGATGAATCTTCCTCTCTCGTGGCAGTGCTAGCTGCCCCTGGGTCCCAGTTCTCAGGACTATATTTATACTGTGTTCCAGCTGTTGAGGATTACTCCTGCTTTATTTTCCTGCCAGAGACCCAAGTTCTACCACTTAATCGCATCTAGTTTGCTTGTGCTTCATCCTCTCTAGCCAGACTTTCTTGATGCTGTCCTCAGTCTCCTGAATGAGACCTTTCTAATTGGTGACAGACATTGGTTGCCTGGATGATAAACAATAATGATGACAAAAAAATTACATGTATGGCCAGGCATGGTGGCTCGCTTCTGTAATCCCAGCACTTTGGGAGGCTGGGGTGGGAGGATACCTTAAGCCTAGGAGTTTGAGACCAGCTGAGGCAAGATAGTGAGACCTTTTCTCTTTTGCAGACCTTTTCTTTACAAAAAAAATGTAAAGATTAGCTGAGCATGGTGGCACACACCTGTATCCCAGCTACTTGGGATGCTGAGATGGGAGGACTGCTGGAGCCTAGGAGGCAGAGGCTTCAGTGAGCTGAAATGGTGCTACTGAACTCCATCCAGCCTATGTGACAGAGTGAGACCTCATCTCAAAAAAACAAAAAACAAAAAAATTCAACAAGCAAAAACATTTTTATTTTTATTTATTTATCGGGTATTTTTGTTGTTACTGAGACAGAGTCTCTCTCTGTTGCCCAGGCTGGAATGCAGTGTTATGATCTTGGTTCACTGCAACCTCCACCTCACAGGTTCAAGTGATCCTCCGGCCTCAGCCTCCCAAGTAGCTGGGTTTACAAGTGTGTGCCACCACACCTGGCTAATTTTTTGTACTTTTAGTGGAAAAGAGGTTTCACCATGTTTGCCAGACTGGTCTCGAACTTCTGACCTCAAGTGATCTGCCCACTTTGGCCTCCCAAGTGCTAGGATTACATACCTGAGCCACTGTGCTCAGCCCCAAAACATTGATTGAGTGTTTACCACATGCAAGACATTTGCTAGGCACTCTGTAGGTTTTACCTATATAAAACTTCCTGCTGGTCCTGCTGTTCCTCCTTAATCTGCATCAATTCTGTTGTCTGTCTTACTGCCCCACAATGCCACAGGGACTCACAACATGCTGAATTAGGAAAATATTGGCTTATTCATAAAAACCTGTGAATTACCTGCACCATTATCCAAAAGTTCCAAAACTTCTGTATGTCCACTCTGTGATTCAATGATAGCAGTCACATTGGCTCCAAGAACAGGTACAAACCCTTGTAGAATTTCTGCATAAACAATCATTGGGCTGGGGAAACTGTTTATGTCCTTATTCATTTTAGCATTCAATGTGATTGGAGGCACAGAAGAATTTGCTGCTCGAGAGGTTACTGTAATAGTTAATGTTTCTGGGTTTGCTTTGGCTTGAAGACTGTATGCCCAAGTGCCCACCTAAAAATTTCAACCGAAATATAGTAAGTATCCAAAGTCAAGCTACTTTCTGTATTTCCATTATGTAATTCTAAATAAATTATATAATGGGGAGTAGAATAAAGAGGTTTTTAAGGATGTTGAGGATAAACGGGTAAGGGCTGAGGCAGTTCAGACAGGGCATGCCAAGTGGTATCATTCATGATGTGTACACTTTGCTACATGTCAACTGGAAAAAAATAAGTTTTAGAAGGTTTGCCTTGGTTTTGACCTTAGAGTCCACAGATTCATCAATCCTGGTAGGGTGAAAAAGGAAGGACCCTGTAGCTCTCTACCCACCAATTTGCATAGACTCTTCCTACATTTCCTTCTTAAAATTCTTCTCAGACTGTCTTGACTACCTTTTCTTCCTTCTTCTTGATACGTAAGTTCTTTTTTCCTTTTTCCTACCATCATAATTTTAAGGACACAGGCATAGAAAGTACATACTATTTTATCTTCATTTTAAAGTTGATACAACCTTTGGTACTCACATTTATGACATTAAACAATTTATGTTCAGTTTTTTAAAAATATTGACAGGAAGTCTAAAAGCTGATTGCTTACCTTTGCAGTTCCTGGAATACTGAGATAGGCCATTTTGGAAGTTTTATCCACTGTGAAATTTTCCATGATTGTTCCACTGGGATCCCAGAGAGAAATACTGGGAGGCAGTCTGTTCCATGTGATGAGAAAGAATGTGTCCTTTCCCACTGTACTGTCGATTATGACAGTGTCGTTCATCCAGGGATTACTGTTCAGTATTAATCCCTTACTTTCAAGCTATTTAAATAGATTTCAAAATTAATTGAAAAGACAGTAATTTTATGCTTTTTAAAGACGGTTTTTAATTTCTGGACTGAGAACAAGCTTATAAATGGCAAACTACCTTAGACTTGTGATCTCTCTGCAAGCTGGTGATGATATGACAGTTATCAATTAAAAAGTGAGGAAGTAAGAGACTTAGAGCAGAAGCATGGGTTTTACAGTCATGAATATGACCTTACTGTTTTTTTCCCGGTTGTCTTGGCAAGCATTCATGGATATTTTCCTGACATGGAATTTTGAAACAATTTTTTCACACAGATAGAGGGAGTAGCACTGGACAGTAAATATATTCAACAGAGTGCAAACTGATACAAAAAGGTTGGAATCCTGAGAAGAGAGGAAATTGAAGATAGAACCTTTTTTTGAGAGGAGCTTTAAAGAAAGCTTTTCAACTTTTTGTTGATAGCTCTTAGTCCAGGAGAGCCAACCATTTTTGTTTAGTTACTTATTTTTTAAAGTGACAAAGAAATATGCATATATTGTGGAATGGCTAAATCAAGTGGATTAACATATGCATAACCTCACGTACTCATTTTTTTTTTGTGTGGTGAGAATGCATAAAATCCACTTAGTGATTTTCAAATATACAATACATTGTTGTTAACTACAGTTGCTATATTGTATAGCGGGTTTCTTGGTGTTCCTACCATCCATTTAAAATAAACAGAACACAAAACAGTATCTTCAGAATCAGTTCTCTCTCCTTGTCAATTTCAGTCACTGTAATCATCATTTTCTCAGTCAACGACGATGGCAACCTCAGAAATGATCTTTATTATCCTTCAGCTTATTCTCTACACAGTAGCAGGCTATATCTCACACCAATTTTTAACTTGTTTGCAGGATATATCTGTAGACCAGATGTGCAAACCAATCTGCACATACTCTAAGCTCACATCCTATAACTTCCATTCCTTTCATTGTTGAGAAGTAGAGGAAAATAGGTTTGTTTAGGGATCATGGCAAGTTTTAATATAGGCAGTGAGTTGATGAGCTGGAAAACACAAGACAGAAATCTTGATATAAAGTGACATGACATAGTACATGTAGGAAAGAAGACAAACATTTTTGTAAAATGTATTTTGAGAGAAACTGGCTATATTCACATGGGACGTGAAGAAAGAAGAATCAAAGTTTACTCAGTTTTTGAATCTCAGTAACAGAAAATGGTGGTGCTATTAAGACCCAGATGAGCAAAAGTGTTAAGTTCAGGAGACAGGTGAATAAAACAAAAAGCCACTGAAAAAAGTGGTTGAAGAGGTGACAGAAGCCCTATGTTTGTAGCTAGACAATGATTATTCACACCTTCTTTCTCCTGCTTAATTTATTTCCAAGATACACTCCTTCCATTTCCCAACCAGGTTCTTGAGTTCATGTGTCTAAATCTATTTCATAGAAGTTTAGTATGGGGAAAGCTTCAAGCATGAACTTTTAAAATGCATTCATTGAAAAATGGGTGCTTTATTTTGGAAAAGGTCCATTTTTGGTGAAATATTTGACATTATTACATTGTAATGTCATTTCTTAACCAGACCTGTGGCAATAGGAAAAGAAACAGTATGTCTGCTATTTCACTATTTATTTTACTTTTATTTCACCAATTAATTTGGCTATAGCTAAAGGGTAATTTCTATTTAAGATTAAAGTTTAGATTTTAATTAAAAATTTACTTTGAGAAAAATATGGAACTCAAAACTTATAGCCACCAAATTGTTTTTTCTTTGTTATGGCAAAGGTGAACATGAAAACCCAAGGAATGAGAACTCTGACCTGAAGGGACTTCTGGGAGAGTTCAGTATTTCCTGATGTAAGGTCCCCAAAAGCATCAATGAGGCCATTGTTCTGGGCTTTATCCGAAGCATAAAAATGACGTCCTCCTAAAATGTAAATGCATTAATTAGACTGCTTTCTAGAAAATAAATATGTATATTTTAGTGATTATTAAGGTAATAGTTAAAACAAAATCAGTTTCAGTATGTGTTATTAAAATAGACCACAAGCACATAGTTGTACAGATTAATTCTGAAATGCTCATTTTAAAATGTCATAACTAGGGAATGAAAGCTACCATAATACCTCATTATCAAAATCTTAGCTAGCTAAAATGCATGATAATTATAGAATATGAAAGATGTTACAATTCCATGTATTAAAGCTCACAAACTTTACACAGCCCTTTTAGAGAATCTTTTATTTCTAACAAAATTGACTTTCAGATATTTCAGCCAGTGTAGGTTTGTGAAATCTTTTGTTAAAAGATTGTTAATCTTTTATTTTAGTTCTAACAAAGTTGACTTTCAGATATTTCAGCCAGTGTAGACCAAAATCAGAAAATTAGAAAGATGAAAGAGCTGCTATATTTAGGTATCCTCACAATAATTGGCAATGAGCAGATAGAAAAATGGAAAGCAAGAGCGATAAATCCAAAAAAGTACTACTTTTAAGGAGCTACTTGGAATAGAAATAAATTTTACAATGACCATGAAAGGACTTTGAAATGATGTGATTTTGCATAACGAAGCATTAAAAAGCAAGCATATATTTAGTACCGTTAGAAGCCAATTCAACAGAATTTATACTCGTGTCATAAATCATATATTCTCTACTAAGTTTAAGAAGGTATTGGAAACACGTAATCCATTTTCATCACGTCTGTGTGTCTGAAATAACAGCTACCATAGTTAATGTTTACATAAAAACTTTGTTATTTAGATCTTTTCAGCCTGAGTTTCTGTTAATCACATACACCCACCCCACAGCTTATGCTCTGGTCTCACGGAGTTTTCACCATTCCCTCCATGTGCCTTGCACTGTCACCCCAACATGATGTTTTTTGCTCACGACTTGACTATCTTTTCTTAGCCCCTTTTTCTTCCCAGAGAAATTCAACACCTTGTTCAAAGCCCAGCTCAGAATTCAGCTAGTTTCTCATGCTTCCTTTCCCTGGCTCTATACAACTCTAATAAAGCTAATGGCTTCCTCTGCTCACATAGAACTTGATTTTTCTATATTCCTCCTGTTATGAAGGAATGTTATCTGATTATGTTATTTCATTAACAGTTTTATTTGTCTCTCCAGCCAACTGAACTCCAAGTGCCATGAGAACAGAGTTTGGGTCTGGTCCCCAGCTTCAGTACCTTCAGGGCAGAAACTCAAGAGAAGTTGTTGAACTGTCAGCCTTTACATGTATGCATTGCTATTGAAGGCCTGGAATAAATGGAACATGTTTTACCTGTTATCTTGCTCATCTCTATTACTGCTTTATCAGCAGCTGTTCCCAAAGCAATAAAATGAACAATGGCTCCACTTCGTTTCACTTCATCAATACAAGAACTTGCAGTGTAGTCCTCCCCATCAGTCAGCAGCACTACTTCAGATCCATCGAGGTGGGAGCTTAGCTCTCCAATGACCTGAAAACATAATTCAGAGCACAGTTACCAACAGGCGTTCCTAGATCAAATAGACAAATGGGAAATCAGAAAAAAATTACAGAGAGAATAAACGCAAGTTATGCAGAATAGAAGAGATAGCCTCTATTTTAAAATAAAGAATTTTCAATCAACAATCCTTGGGGGATGTTAAACATGAAAATTTTTTTAAACTCCCAGCTGCAGGGAGTATTTATTCAAATGAATTCAGTGGGACCAGGCTTTGGAAAATCATCTAGACTAAATGACAATAATATCTCAACCTGGGAAACTCAGGTCAACCAGATACCAAAGGTATAATCACAGTATATGACATTAAATAGTGTTCTGGTTTCTTTGACTGGACTACCTTCTGACAGACAAGCCTTCAGTTTATGAAGTCTCTTGCACTTAAAGCTAGATGCATTAAGAATCCACTTCAACATTTTAAATAGTCAGTGATTACAAATTAGTAAACCCTCAGTATGCTTATAAAGAAAAAATATAGAAAGTTCTAAGCATGCGGCCTTGTTATACAACTTTCATTTACTTCTGATAATAACTGGCACAGAACTAAGCATATTGGTGATGCTCAAAGAATATATTAAAATTATATTTATTACATTCAATTTGTAGCTTGAATTCTTTTCCTAAACGCCAAACAGTTTGAAACTCAAAGTTTTGAAACTAGATGCCTGTAAAAGAGGATAAAGAGAACTTAGCCCAGGATGACAACTATATTTTATTTTCTTTGACAGTTTTAATTGGTGGTGGCATCTTGGAGCACCATTTTGAGACCTTGAGTCCAGGCCAAGAGGTGAAAAATAACAGATTATGAGTGGCTTTCTTTGGCATGGAGTGGAGGTGTGTGTGCAGATTTGCAGAAGAGGGTTTGGAATGTAGAAATCCCTTGAAAGTTTGTATCAGGGAACAAATTGACCACCCTTATTTCAATTTTGCATGTTTTGAAGCAAAGAGTGACTAATACACATATTGCAATATATGGGAAATATTCTCTGACATGCATTGAAACCAAACGGAAAGATAGGAAAATGCTTTTATACATTTATGGCATTGGTAGCATCTCTATCACACTTCTCCCATGCATTTAAGTATAAAATGAAGATCCAAAGATGAAACAGAGTTCTCTCTTTCACCTCTCCTTTTCTTGCATGAGATTATTTACCAAGTATTTACAATGTGCCAGTCACCGTGCGGGGGATTCAGTAGCAACTACATTCCTACATTCATATATTAATAAATAATTGGATTCAATGTAACAATGTTTATGGAGCTCTGTGTCAGAGACTGAGGAGATCTAGAGATGAACAACAAAGACAAAACTAATATGTGTTTACCACAGAATATTCTATAGTTCCAGAGAAATTACAATGTACTGTTACAGTTTACTGAACATTTGCTTTGTATTAACCATGTTTTATACATTGTATAATTTGATCCAACTCCAGGCTCCCAAAATGTCTTCCTATTACCACTTTTACTGCCTACAATTTATTTTATTCAGGGCAATTGTAATCATCTTCCTGGAACATAAATTGATTATCAAATTCTGATACTTTAAACTCTTCAAGAGCTTTTTGTTGTGCTTAAAACAAAATACAAGCCTCATATTTTTTGAAGTTTTCTAAGATCTGTCATTGTCTACCTCTCCAACCACATTTCATACCCCCTCATTTGCCAAACTCCAGTGCCACTAGCTTCTATAATTTCTTAGAATAATCTAGTTTTTTCTCACCTTTTTCTAAGGAACTTTTGTACTTTCTTTTCTATCTGAACCACTGGCTTCTTCTCATCCTTCAAATCAGAGCTTAAATGTTACTTTTTAGAGAAGGCTCATTGGCCTCCCACCCAAAGTAATTCTCCTTTCCCTGTTACTCTGTCCCATTGCCCTGTTTCATTTATTCACAACACTATCTACATAATCTGCAATTCTTGTTTTTATCTATCTATTTATTATCTGTTCCCCACTTATATATACGTACCACAAGAGTCAAAAAGCTTTGCTTGGTGAATAAATTAAAGCATGTTCATATTTTGAATAAATTAAAACAAGAGCAACCCTATGTATCCTATTTTACTGATGAGGTAATTGAGGACTAGAGAGGATAAGAATCATGTTTAGGGTCACAAAGCTGATAAGTGACAATTGTGATTTGAATGTAGGACTTCATGTTACAAACCTAAACTAAAATGTCATGCAATTCATGGAAGAGACACGTTCAGTTGGGTTGGGAGTAAAAGGGAAGTTACATGAAGGAGAAAGGATTTTGAAGGATTGGTAGAATTTTAACATGCAGAGATGGGAGAACAGGAAGCATTTTAAGTAGAGGAACTTGCATGGTGCAAAGGTTTTGAGGCTGTTAGTACACAGGCCACTTGGAGAACAATGTGTGCAGTAAGTTGGTTGGAGGATAGAGCATCGAGGGGAGAATGGAGTAAATAAGGCAGGAAAGATAAATGATGGCAATTTTACTGGGTGGGGGAGAGTTTTTAGTAATATCAGACTGAGAAATTGAAACAATTTTGTAGACTGAAGAGACAGTGAAGATTTCTAAACAGTAAAATGACATAATTTATATTAATTGTAAGCTCAAGATGACCATTTGGCTAAAAATAATATTCATAACAATTATACATATATTTACTAATTATTATAAATATATACTTATAATAAATTATATATTTAGTATATATAATATATGAAGTAGATATTTGCTACATAATATAGTAAATGTTGTTCTAAGTATGTAAATGTATCATTTCATGTAATCCTTATACTCTATGAGGTAGGCGTTCCTATTTCCTATATTGTATAGATAAGACACTGAGAGTCCAAAGGGACTGAAAGGTTAGCCTAAAATTATGTGGTTAGTAAGTAGCACGTACAGTACTCTGATGTCAAAGTTCATGCTCTAACTCATATGGCTTACCCTAAATATGACTCACAGTCTTGCTACATCTGCTGTAAGAGGTATAATAAATAGTTTGCCCTAGCTGAATGTTACAGAAACTCAAATGAGAACTAGCTTAAAGTGCAATAATACTATACCACCTGTGTCATTGCCCCAAAAGTTGATGACTTTTGCATCCAAGCACACTTATTTAACTAACATTTACTGAGCACTGACTACTGCATGGTAACAAGACAGCAAAGTCCATGACTTCCTTGGGCTTGTAAGTGAGTGGCAAATTGATAGTCATTTATTCACCCATGGGTTGTTCATTCACTGATCCATTAAAACATCAAGAGAACTTTTTTCTATTTGTTTAGTCCTGTGCTTCTTAGGATTAATTATGTTAAAATAAGGCAGCAAGTATGTGCAGTAGCACTTAACATGAAAATGTCCTGAAAAGAAACAAAAAACAAAATATATTAGCAGTACAATTTTTACCTGAAATGCGGATTTAATTCCAGAGCAGATGGAAGTTCCTCCCGAAGCGTATGTAGGTAACCATGCCAAGAGTGTGTTTCTTTCATCACTGCTTATTATTTGGATTGGCTTATTTATAATAGTGGCAGTACTATCAAAGTGAACCATCCCCACCCAGGATCCATTTTCAACAATCTGCAGCAGGAAATATTTTGCTGCCTTATTCATTTGATTTAGGCGGTCATAACCCTAGATCAAAAAGACAAGAAAAACAAGTGATTTTGACTGGAAAATAACAGACAATCACATAAAATGAATGGACAGAATTTATTGGTAACATTTTCTATGAATGGTAATCGATGTTGTTAAAGGAAGCAATTATCAAATTTTTAATTGATAAAATTTAAAAAATGGTGGTATGTATTATGGGACACATATTGTGTAGTAAGGAGCACAGGTTTTTATTTACAGTTGATTCTTGACTGCTAAGTATCCAAGTGAGGGGTGGAAGGTAGGGTGGGGATTGAGTTGAAATTGGGGTGAGGATACACATCTGAGACACTGTCTAATTACTCTTGGGAGCTCCTGTGCTTGTTGTCTTCAGATAAAACCATACCCCCAAGCCTATAAATCAAACCAGACTATTGTAGACTCCAACCAGAGACTGGAATCACTTCATCCACTGGAAACTAGACTGCCCAAAAGGTAATACTTACTCAAGCTTCATTTTAAGTTTGGAGAGGCCAAGGCCCTATCTTCCCACTTTCTCCTTCTGTTCCTAACCTCTCGCTGCTGCCTTTCCACCAATGGGTTAATTGAATTGGCTCTTTGGTAACCCTCAGGACCTGGCCATTTTTCCGAGGTGATTGTCTAGGATATAAGCTTCTTCATGCATTTGTCTTCTCCAGTCCTTATCACTATACTGATCTGTATTACTCCCCACCAACTTATGCCCAAATTTCCTTCTGAACTCCCTGAACCAAATCACAATGAGAAACTTCTACATCTTCATTTTATGTGCTCTCTCCACTACCTGCATTGTTGTGGCTCAGTTCCTTCCACTCTGTCATTCTCTGCCCTTTTTAATACCTCCCTCATTTGCTGAAGACCTTATTCCTGTTCTTCAGCAGGCTTTGCTCTGCCTTAAATGTGCCATCCTTCTGGTTTCTTATCACATTGCACCCACTTGTTTACTGTGCATTCATTTCAACATTTATTGATTACCCCTATGTGATTAACTTTATTCTAGGAAATGGGGATAAAGATGAATAAGACATGGTTCTAAGTCCTAGAGGATCTCCTAGGCTAGTGGAAGAGAAATGTGTAACATAAATATAATATGCAGTAATAGAGGTATGCACAGAGCATTGTTGGGAAACAGTAAAAGGGCTTTAACCAGCCTAGAAGTCCAGTCCATTTTCTGGAGGAATCCAAGGAGGAAGTGACCCTTGGATTAGGTATTTTTAATTATATTCACATCTTTCTTCTACTATGGTATTTTGCTGCAGTATCTTGAAGTCATGATCATGGGCAGTGATGGTACTTTATGCCACCATGCAATTTAGAACAATCTAGGTGCAGACAGAGTTCAGTGTGTTCTCAGATCTTCAAATATCCCACATCCCTATATCCAGAAAGAGTGAACCTACCGCCATGCTTCCAGACTTATCAAGAACTAAGCACACAATTCTTTGATTGATCTTCAGCAATGAGAAGACAGGTGGAGGAGGTGGTGTCACCATGGGTATGGTGTTATTAAAATCCTCAGAACTGCTAATCACCTCCCATGTACTTCTAAAATTGCACTTTTTGTTTTGTAGGCTTGGAGCTTCTTGATTATGGGTTTTTTCATTACAGAATTCAACAACCTAAACGGTTAATAAAATAAAAAATAATTTTAATATACCATGCTTTTAAAAATCAAAATACAAACCTGAAAAAATTTAAAATGCCTTCTGCAGATATGTTGTTTGTTGAATGAAATATCATTTACTGAGCATCAATATTACAATAAGGTAGATTTGCCATAATAAGAATAATGGTAACAGTAATAATGGATAACACTAGATAGCACTAGTTCAGCACATACTATGTGTCGGCCAATGTTCAAAGAACTCTATATCAATATATGTAATCCTCAGGTCACCGGAACAGATACTTTAAAAACATGACAATATGTCATTTGATTATAAATTCTGGAAGCAATTATCAGCATACTTACAGAATCAATACGTTGTGTAAACATTATGGATGCTTTCTCTGTTTGCACCTTATCAGGAAAGAACTGACAATCTTTTTCATACAGTTTTGTTTTAGAATCAGTTCTGCATGTTCTAGTAATACAGCTGCCTCCTTGACACTTATAAACTCTATTTATACCAGAGATACCTGTGGAACACCTGAAAATACATGACAGTTAATATCTGAGGCAACCGAATCATTAACACTTATAGAAATCTTAAGTGGTTGTATTCATGATGACCTTTATATCAAGATGTTTATTCTATGTGTGCCATGTACTTCCTATCCTGGCTGTAGAGTTTAAGGGTTCCAATCAAAGTAATTATCTATTTTTTAAGAAATTCTAGAGGGAAATTTTAAGTGCGGCCTCAAGATAAACATAATGGTTGAGTTCTCTCCTTGTATTAAAGCTGCTGATCTCTTGCTCAGACATCTCTCCTGCTGGTCTTTTGGTGGTAAATATGCTATAGGGACCTGGATAAGAGAACTTTTGAGACAATTTACTCTGAATACCACTTTAGCTTGAAGTTCTTTGTAGATTTCTTCCCAAAGAAGATATTCCCAAAAGAAAGGTACATGGGATAGACACAAGTCTTATTACTCAAAGAGCATTTTTATCCAAAGGGAAATGTGATTGGAAGCGAAGATGAGGTACTGCCAAGGATCCCATGGTAGAATAAAAAATGTTGGAGACATTTTAGACATATGTTTTATGGCATGTAATTGATTACAGGTGGCAGTGATTACAACAAATACGCTGAGATGTGAACATATTTTGCCTTTTCAATAGGCTTTCAGTTCAAATTCAGGAAATGATGAATAGTTTTTATTCTGTTATTTAGGGAGTCTCATAAATATGTCGATGCTTCTATTGCTCCCAAACTAGGTCGACATGATGAAACTATCTATCTGGAAAATCATGATGAATATTCTGCAGCAGCTGTTATACATCTAAGGGGAATATGACATAAACAAATATAATAAATGTAATACTCTCTAAAAGGTGTGCCTGAAAATTGGTGCAATGGGGCAGAGGAAGGATCTTGACTGAAATCATATACCTTTCAGTTCTCACATTAGTGTCAAGTCCCGAGCCCCAGCAGGACATCTACACTGATGAGGCGATAGCACCAATTTTAATTTTAAACCGATTCTTCCCAACCATTTGATCATAGAATCAAAAGGAGATTCTATTATTAACTGTGATGCTAGATGGTATTATAAAATAACCTTTATAAATCTCCAAGAAGTTCCTGCTTGGCTCCTTGAAGCTGCCTCATTTCTTACTCAGTCCACATTTAGCACTACTTAACCATGTTTGTGCATTCTTGTGTAATGTGAATAACTTTGATCTTATCCCAGCATATTGTAAATCCATTTACATGCCCAACTTCAACACAAGTGAGTTCTGGAAGCTATGGCAGAGAAGTATAAAATACGTCAAATTGTCATCCGAATGGTTGCCATTGAAATTATGTATGTTTTAAATAGCAATTGCCTACTTAAGATACACTTTCTAAAAAAACAAAAAAAACAAAAGCATTGTTTCGTGACGTATTGTCGGCATTAAGAATGATTTTGAAAGATATTAAAGTGAGGAAAATAAGAACGGATAAAAGCCTGAAGTCAGTTTAGAAAATTTAGAAAATTTAAGTAGCCATGCCTTGTTGCTTCGATTTTTTTTGACTTAGCATGGTAGAAAGGCTGATCTTCATTGTACTCTTCAAACACTCCCCACCGGAGGTGAGCCCACTCATGGACAAACAGTCTGCCTGTGGGAAAGCATTTCAAATACATGATCATAATTCAAGTGACACATTTTGTACCAAAATATTTTAAGAAGCTTCTGTTTCAATTATAAAATATATTTAGATTTCAGTTTTCAACAACTATCAACATTTATATTTCAGTGTATAAAAAAGCCTATTGTATTAAATCACATTATATTATGCTATATTATGTAATATATTATATTCTTATTCCACAACATGTTAAATCAATGAAACAATAAGGGAGGATATGCTATGGACCGAGTGGACTGGGATTTGTGTTTTGGTTCTTGGGGGTAAAAAGTCTTAGTACAATGGTTTATGGTTCTCCAAATTATAACCAACATAATCAGATATACAGTACATCTCTTGCACCAAAATACCATGTGAATACAATTAGAAAAAAAAGTCTAAAAATGCTCCCTATCATGATTTAAAAAAAAAATTGGGAAACACTATTATGGGCCAAATACAATTCTGGGGATGTTAAAATGAAGGAATTCATACTTAAGACATGTTAGCATTAATTATATGAAACAATTACTAATTATATATACATTCAATGCAATACTAGTTATTAAAAAAATAAAGATGTGTGAGATTTAGTACTTCACTTGGGGAAGTTTTGAGAGAGGGAGTTCAAATAAAAATTTTTTAAATAAGAATTTTGCAATAAATGAAGGAATAAAAGTAAATTCACAGCTTGAGATGCTGAAAGAAGGAAAGTGGAACTTTCATTTTAGCAATGTTGAGAAAAACTTCAGAGGGAACAGAGATGGAGAAGGAGAGATTGGAAGTAAAGTCTCTTCTGCTACAATGTGTGTTTCTGTAGCTCAAACGACCTCATGAATCTGAAAATAGGAGGAAAATACACCATAGTACCATAGTATGAAGAAGTCATCTTCTCTTTCTTTCTTTCTTTCTTTCTTTCTTTCTTTCTTTCTTTCTTTCTTTCTTTCTTTCTTTCTTTCTTCCTTCCTTCCTTCCTTCCTTCCTTCCTTCCTTCCTTCCTTCCTTCTTCCTTTCTTTCCTTTCTCTTTCTCTTTCTCTCTCTCTCTTTCTTTCTTTCTTTCCTTCCTCCCTCCCTCTCTCCCTCCCTTCCTTCCTTCTTTCTTTTTCTTCTTTCTTCCTTTCTTTCTTTCTCTTCTCTCTCTCTCTCTCTCTCCTTTTTATGAGACGGAGTCTTGCACTGTCACCTGGACTGGAGTGCAATGGCACCATCTCGGCTCACTGCAACCTCTGCCTCCTGGGTTCAAGTGATTCTCTTGCCTCAGCCTCCCGAGTAGCTGAGATTACAGGCACCCGCCACCACGCTCAGCTGATTTTTTGTATTTTTAGTAGAGATGGGGTTTCACCACGTTGGCCAGGCTGGTCTTGAACTCCTGACCTCGTGATCCACCCACCTCGGTCTCCCGCAAGTGCTGGGATTACAGGCGTGAGTCACCGTGCCCAGCCGTCATGTTTCTTTTTTAAGTCTTTGCTATTCAAACTGTGGTTCTGGACCATATCCATCAGCATCACCTGGGAGCTTTTTAGAAATGCAGAATCTTCAGCCCACCCTTTGCTTACAGAATCAGAAGCTGCATATTAACAAGGTCCCTAAGTTACTCTTCTACATAATTCGCTTTAAAAACACTGGTTTCAGGTTTCCTAGGCAAGTGGAACCAGGTTCGTGGGAGCAGAATTAGAACTTTCAGTAGGAAAGGAAAAAGCCCTCATATCAGCTACTGTAATAGGAATCTGGTGCATGTTAAGAAAAATTTAAAACTCCCTATACCTGGCTGTCTTCTCAGAGAGTTCACTCAGACTCGATTCCTTCTCAGGTTTCCCTGCCTCCCATGCCCACCTTAAAAGCAACCCTTTTGACTTAGAATTCCATTCCTGTCTACATCATTGTCTCATTTCCAGCTATCTCTGTTCCTGTTTCTGGTAACATTTCTCTCTCCCCCTCCTCACACTGTGTGTGTGTGTGTGTGTGTGTGTGGTGTGTCGTGTGTGTGTGTGTGTGTGTGTGTGTGTACTTTTAATATGCGCTAGGGCAGCCTCTAGCCTTACTGCATTGCTTGCCTGGGTGATCTAAATGATCTATTGTGATTGTTGGTGTTGTTATCATATTTATTACAAAATTGCATAGATTTTGAGAGCTCTCTCACTAATCTTATTTGTCCAAAAACCTTATTGCTTTTTAGGACATTAAGGAATGTGAGTTTTTCACATAAATGCACATATCATATTATGCATTTGTGAAAAGGAAGAAAGATCTGTCTAAGAAGAAGGGGAGACCTGTCAGTAATAGAATAGGGTTTAGGTGTGGGATATGGGAAAAATCAATAACTGATATGGGGACACTGAACTTACAAATTGGAGGAGCCTTTCTGTTCTAAGAAAGGTGCAGGTAGAGAAGATGTAGGTGGTAATAAGTTTGGAAATAGAGAGGAAGAATGTAGAGACCTCTGTTTTATCAATCAGGACATTAATTGATGGGATTGAGAAGAGTACCTAGAGATCTTGAGAAAAATGGTAGAAGTTTTAGAACAGCTGCTATAGGAATTGAGAAAGAGAATTGAGAAGAGCTGCATAAAAATATTGTTGAGTAGTTTTGAGTGCTTCACTGAGCTTGGAAAGTGCATTTTTATAATCATGTCATAGTTTTATAATTTTCTTCAATATTCTTGAAAACATGACAGGATCCAAGAATAAAGTAGATGGATAATTCAGAAGATTTAGTAAATTGAATGAAACATAAGGATAAGAGTGGTGAGAGAATTGAGCTATTTATACTTGTAGTCAAAATGACTGACTTTGCTGTACATGCCAGGTGGTAAGAAAGTATAACTAAAAGGGCACAAAGGATTAGAGGTGTCAAGGAAAACAAACATGGTCAGGATAATGTATAGGGAAGAGGTAAGATTGGGACATAAGGAGATGATGAAACTTTCAAGACTGGAGAGGGGAACTGGTCCAGGTAATGAATAGGACCAGATCTAGCTGAATGTTTGGCAGAGACCAGAGACTTAACAAGTGTTCAATGAACAGGAATAGAAGAGGGTAATTCTGGGGTATGGGGATTCAGGAAGGTTCCCATTTAATAGTGATACATGTGTAGAGCCCTCCTTTAATAATGATTTGCATTTTTGTCTGTAAAATGCACTTTTGTTGTTTTGACAAATTATTTTAACATTTAGATTGAACTAGATGACATAGCCATTTTTATAGGTCAAAATGATCAATTACAGACAATGTCATCTCTTTCAATGAAATAGATTGATATTATCAGCAACTGATAGCCTAGGAGTGTTTTCTCTTGACCAGTAACTGGCAACATGACTCTTTCCAGCTTACTATACATCTGGCTTTCATGTAGCTTACCTGTGATTTGTTAATAACCAGCTATGAGAGAACTGGAAAAATTAAAATGTAAAAAGCATGCCTTAAGAAACATTTATTATTGCTTTTCTCTGTTTATATTTTTGTAGACACTGTACTGAGTACATTTATCTGTATTCTTTAATGTAGAACAAATATTTTACAAGGTAGAAACTCCTCTCTTTGCCATTTTATAGGGAATAAGCACAGAGACAGTAGGCCACTTGTTTAAGGTCACACACAGCTAGTAAGTAGGGGAGCCAGGATTTGATTCTGTGGACTTTGGCCCCATGGCCTGCACACTTAACCTGCATAGAAAGTTGTATGCTGCAATCATTGTAAAATTATTTTTTAACCAAAATTTCTACCTGGTGGTCCATATTCATTCTGGTTTTTTCCAAGTAGAAAGTCAGGGGTGAAGTGAATGTGTTCGCCTTTCTCTCCACATTCTGTGAACTGCTTGGTGTATGGTTCATCTCTACCTGGGAGCGTAGGTGGTGCAACTATAACATCAGCCTGAGAGTGTTGAAAAAGATTGTTAAACATGAACAATAAAAAAGATGATATTCAGTTAGAAAGACTCTTAAATAATTTGTGGCAAAAATGGGTAATATCAGAAAATATAATTTTTTAAGAGAAGATTTTGACACTTACGTGTTCATAGTTTTCATGTTTTGGCCTTTTGTACTGAGGATTTTCCTTCCAATTCTCAGGAATTAATATAGATACATTTTTGAAAAAAAATCTTCTTTCTGTGGCTTCAAACAGGTAAGTAGAAGCTGTAGTGACCATATCCTGTCATTAGAGGAAAAAACATGTGAGGATGGTGAAGTTAGAGTGAACTAAATTAGCAGGGTTTTGTGACAGGCATTTCCGAACTTAAGAGTGGACAGAAAAGCAACAGACTGATGAGCAGGTTCTCTGCCTCATTATTCTAACTCTGCCACCTGTCAACCAAAAACCATCACTTAATCCTGCACATTAAAAGCCTCCTCAGTCTTCTGTAATCCTGCCTTAAAAGGCAAATGCTTGTATTTGGCATTAAGAGAAATTGATTAATATGAATATGTACATGGACTTTGGAGTCATTTATGTGATTCCAACACTAATGTTAGTATCTTCTGGGTGACAGATCTTGGTTGATTTATGCAATACTCCGAATCTCAGTTTCCTCATCCTTCAATGGACTATTACTATCTATCAGTATGGTTGGCGTAGAAATGGAACTCTACAAATAGGCAATCTTAAAACTGTTTGATATCATTACTATTTATAAGAAATATTAGTAGAAAACAGCCTTGGTTGATGCAAACTGAGGAGGACACTCTATAGAAATGGGTCATTGAAGAAGTTTCCCATCCCAACCTTAGGAGAAGCAGCCGGGTTGGGAGCCTGTGTGGGTGGGAGGTGTGATGAAAAAGAAAAACTCATAGTAGAGGCAAAACTTTGATTACAGAACTGTTGCTCTACTACCAATCTGAAAATAATATCATCTTATATTCAAAACTATGAACTCACATACAAGGACAAATAAGAAAAATAGTCCCTCACAGGAGAAAGCAAACTACTTGGAAAACATATTTCAGCATATCATCTGTGAAAACTTCCCCAACCTTGCTAGGAGGCCAACAGTCAAATTTAGAAAATACAGAGACCTCCTGCAAGACTTTACACAAGAAGATCATCCCCAAGACACAATCATCAGATTTTCCAAGGTTGAAATGAAAAATAGAGTGTTAAAGGCAGCTAGAGAGGAAAGGGGAGATCACCTACAAAGGGAACTCCATCAGGCTAACAGTGGACCTCTCAGCTGAAACCCTACAAGCCAGAAGAGATTGGGAGCTGATATGGTTTTGCTGTGTCCCCATCCAAATCTCATCTTGAATTGTAGTTCCCATAATCCCCACATGTTGTGGAAGGGACCAGGTGGAGACAATTGAATCGTGGGGTGGTTTTCCCCATCCTGTTCTTGTGATGTAAGTTCTCACGCGATCTGATGGTTTCATAAGGGGCTTCCCCCTTCCCTCAGCTCTTATACATCTCCTTCCTGCTGCCATGTGAAGAAGGACATGTTTGCTTCCTCTTCTACCATGATTGTAAGTTTCCTGAGGCCTCCCCACCATACTGAACTGTTAATTAAACCTTTTCCTTTATAAATTACCCAGTCTCAGGCATGTCTTTATTAGCAGCATAAGAATGGACTAATACTGGGGCCTTCATTCAGCATTCTTAAGTAAAATAATCTTCAACCAAGAATTTCATATCCAGTCAAACTAAGTTTCCTAAGTGAAGGAGAATTAAGTTCCTTTTCAGATAAGCAAATGTCAAAGGAATTCATTACCACCAGACCTGCCTTACAAGAGATCTTGAAAGAAGCACTAAATATAGAAATGAAAGACTATTACCAGCTAATACAAAAACAGACTCAGACACACAGACCAGTGTCACTATAAAGCCAGACACACAGACCAGTGTCACTCAAACAAGTCAGCATAATAACTAGCCAACAAAACAATGACAAAATCAAATCCACACATATCAATACTAACTTTCAATGTAAATGGGCTAAATGCCCCACTTAAAAGGCACAGAGTGGCAAGCTGAATAAAAAAGCAAGACCCAATGGTATGTTATCTTCAAGAGAATCATCTCATAAAGGCATAATGACACCCATAGGCTCAAAATAAAAAAAATGGAGAAAACCTACCAAGCAAATGCAAAACAGAAAAAAACAGAGGCTGTAATCCTAATTTGAGACAAAACAGATTTCAAACCAACAAAGATAAAAAAAGACAAAGAAGGGCATTGCACAATGGTAATGGGTTCATTTTAACAAGAAGATCTAACTATTCTACATATATATGTATGCTCAACACAGGAGCACCCAAATTCATAAAGCAAGTTCTTAGAGACCTACAAAGAGACATAGACTCCCACTCAATAATAGTGGGAAACTTCATTGTGGCAGAAAATTAACAAAGATATTCAGGACCTGAACTCAACATTGGATCAAATGGATCTGATAGACCTATACAGAACTCCCCACCCCATAACAACAGAATATACATTCTTCTCATCACCACATGGCACATATTCTAAACTCAACCACATAATTGGACATAAAACAATCCTCAGCAAATGCAAAAGAACCAAAATCATACTAAACACATTCACAAACCACAGCACAATAAAAATAGAATTCAAGAGTAAGAACATCACTAAAAACCATGCAATTACATGGAAATTAAACAACATGCTCCCGAATGACTTTTTTTTTTTTTTTTGGTAAATAATCAAATTAAAGCAGAAATCAAGATGTTCTTCAAAACTAATGAGAACAAACATACAACATACCAGAATCCCTGGGACACAGCTAAGGCAGTTTTAAGAGGGAAATTTATAGCATTAAATACCCACATCAAAAAGTTAGAGAGATCTGAAATTAACAACCTAACATCACAACTGAAGGAATTAGAGGAGCAAGAACAAATCAACCCCAAAGCTAGGAGAAGAAAAGAAATAATCAAAATTAGAGCTGAACTGAAGGAAATTGAGACACAAAAAACCATTTAAAAGATCAACAGATCCAGGATCTAATTTTTTGAAAAAGTTTATAAGCTATATATGCCACCAGCTACCAGCTAGACTAATAAATAAGAGATAAGGTCCAAATAAACAGAATTGGAAATAAAGAAGGAAATGTTAATGCTAACCCCTCAGAAATAAAAATAACCATCAGAAACTACTATGAACATATCTATGCACACAAACTATAAAACCTAGAAGAGATGGATAAATTACTGGACACATCTCCCAAGACTGAACGAGAAAGAAATTGATTTCCTGAACAGACCAATAACAAGTTCCTAAATTGAATTAGTAATAAACAGCCTACAAACAACAAACAAAGCCCAGGATCTTATGGATTCACAACCAAATTCTACCAGATGTACAAAGAATTGCTGGTACCATTCCTACTGAAACTATTCCAAAAATTTGAGGAGAAGGGATCTTCTCCAACCCATTCTATGAGGCCAGCATCATCCTGATATGAAAACCTGACAAAAACCCAACAAAAAAAAAATTTCAGGCAAATATCCTTTATGAACATTGATGCAAAAATTCTCAACAAAATACTGGCAAACCAAATCCAGCAGCACATCAAAAAGCAAATCCACTGTGATCAAGTAAGCATCATCCCCAGGATGCAAGATTGGTTCAACATACACAAATCAATAAATGTGATTTATCACATAAACAGGACTAAAGACAAAAACTACATGATTATCTCAGGAGATGGAGAAAAGGTTTCCAATATAATTCAACACCACAATAAAGTAGGTATTGAAGGAAAATACCTCAAAATAATGAGAGCCATCTATGACAAACCCACAGCCAACATTATACTGAATGGGCGAAAGCTGGAAGCATTCTCGTTGAAAACAGGCACAAGACAAGGATACTGTCTCTTACCACTCCTATTCAACTTAATATTGGAAGTCCTGACCAGAGCAATCAGGCAAGAGAAATAAATAAAGGGAATCCAAATAGGAAGAGAGGGAGTCAAAGTATCCCGGTTTGATTATGACATAATTCTGTATCTAGAAAACCCCTTAGTCTCGGCTCAAAATCTCCCTCAGCTGATAAATAGCTTCAGCAAAGTTTCAGGCTACAACCTCAATGTACAAAAATCACTAGTCTTCCTATACACCAACAACAGCCAAGTCCAGAGCTGAATCAAATAGGCAATCAAATACCTTTCACAATTGCCACAAAAAGAATAAAATACCTAGGAATACAGTTAACCAGGGTGGTGAAACTTTTCTACAATGAGAATTACAAAACACTGCTCAAAGAAATTGTGTCAGAGAAGACACAAACTAATGGAAAACATCCCATGCTCATGGATAGTAAGAATCAATATCACTAAAATGGTCATATTGCCCAAAGCAATTTATAGATTCAATGCTATTCCTATCAAACTACCAACAACATTTTTCACAGCACTAGAAAAAAACTATTTTAAAATTCACATGGAACAAAAAAGAGCCTGAACAGCCAAGGCAATCTTAAGCAAAAAGGACAAAACTGGAGGCATCATGTTATCTGACTTCAAACTATACCACAGGGATGCAGTAACCCAAAGAGCATGGTACTGGTATAAAAACAGGCCTAGACCAATAGAACAGAATAGAGAGCCCAGAAATAAGGCTGCACATCCACTACCATCTAATCTTCAACAAAGCTGACAAAAACAAGCAACGGGGAAAAGATTCCCTATTAAATCAATGGTGCTGGGATAACTGGCTAGCCATATGCAGAAGATTGAAGCTGGATCCCTTCCTTACACTATATAGAAAAATCAACTCAAGATAGATTAAAGACTTAAATGTAAAACTGAAAACTATAAAAACCCTAGAAGACAGCCTAGGCAATACCATCCTAGACATAGGCAAAGATTTTATGACAAAGATGCCTAAAACAATTGCAACAAAAGCAAAAATTGACAAGTGGAATCTAATTAAACTTAAGAGCTCGTGCACAGCGAAAGAAAACTATCAACAGAGTAAACAGACAACCTACAGAATAGAATAAAATATTTGCAAATAATGCATCTGACACGGTCTAATATCCAGCATTTATAAGGAATGTAAACAAATTTTCAAGAGAAAAACAAACAATGTATTAAAAAGTGGGCAAAGAACATGAACAGATGCATTTCAAAAGAAGACAGACATGTGGCCAACAAGCATGTGAAGAAAAGCTCAGTATCAATGATCATTAAAGAAACGCCAAAAAAACCCACCCACCATGAGAAATCATATCATACCTGTTAGAATAGGTATTATTAAAAAGTAAAAAAAAAAAAAAAAACAGTAGATGCTTGCGAGGTTGAGGAGAAAAGGGAACACTTACCTATTGTTGGTGGGAGTGTAAATTAGTTCAACCACTGTGGAAAGCAGTATGGTGATTCCTCAAAGAGCTAAAAGCAGAACTGCCATTCAACCCAGCAATTCCATTGCTGGATATATACTCAGAGGAATATAAATCATTCGACCAGAAAGACACACATGCATGTGAATGGTTGTTGCAGCACTATTCACAATAGCAAAGACATGGAATCAACCTAAATGCCCATCAATAACAGATTGGATTAAAAAGTGTGGTCCAGGGCCAGGGATGGTGGCTCATACCTGTAATTCCAGCACCTAGGGAAGCCGAGGTGGGCAGATCACTTTGGGTCAGGAGTTTGAGACCAGCCTGTGCAACATGGTGAAACCCCATCTCTACTAAAAATACAAAAATTAGCTGGGCATGGTGACAGATGGAGACTCTGTCTCAAAAACAAACAAACAAACAAAAACAAAAACCAAACGACAACAACAACAAAAAACTGTGGTACATATATACCATGGAATACTACACAGTCATAAAAAAGAATGAGATCATGTATTTTGCGGGAACGTGGGTGGAGCTGCAGGCTGTTATCCTTAGCAAACTAACACAGGAATAGAAACCCAAATACCACATGTTCTCACTTATAAATGGGAGGTAAATGATGGGAAGTCATGAACACAAAGAAGAGAACAACAGACACTGGAGTCTACTTGAGAGTTGGGGTGGAGGTTGGGAGGAAAGAGAGGAACAGAAAGATAATATTGGGTGCTAGGCTTAATACCTGGGTGATGAAGTAATCTGTACAACAAACCCCCATGACACGAGTTTACCTATGCAGCAAATCTTCACATGTGCCCCTGAACCCAAAATAAAAGTTAAAAAAAGAAAACAAAAGAAGACACTATGGGTCATATATAGACACATAAACTTTTTTTTTTTTTTTTTTTTTTTTTTTTTTTTTTACGGAGTCTTGCTCTGTTTCCCAGGCTGGAGTTCAATGGCTCAATCTAGGCTTACTGCAACCTCCGCCTTCCGGGTTCAAGCGGTTCTCCTGCCTCAGCCTCTCGAGTATCTGGAATTACAGGCGCCTGCCACTGGGCCCAGCTAATTTTTGTATTTTTTAGTGGAGACAGGGTTTCACCATGTTGGCCAGGCTGGTCTCGAACTCCTGACCTCAGGTGATCCACCCGCCTTAGCCTCTCAAAGTGCTGGGATTACAGACGTAAGTCATCACACCCGGCCGACACACCAACTTTTTGTGGGAAGTAAAACTATGGCTAGTTTCCTAAGCAGAGTTGACTGTTTCAAAAGGGTAAAGAAGGCCCCGCGCTGGCGGGCGCTCCTCTCTCCGCGGCGGGAAGTGGGCGGCAGCGGCGGTGGCTGAGCAGAGGACCCAGAGAGCGGCCTCGCGGGTCAGACAGGATCGTCGTGACAAAGGCTTCCATAGCTTGCTGGAAGAGAGGATCTCTGCTGCCTCTCCTCTTCTGTGGCTTTCTTGTGGGCTGCACGAGACGGCAGGACCCAGATAACCGTTCTCTCAAAGACACAATGTTTGCACGAGGACTGAAGGGGAAATGTGTTGGCCACGAGGAAGACGTGGAGGGAGCCCTAGCCGGCTTGAAGACAGCCGGCTTGAATACAGCCTGCAGCGGCAGTCCCTCCTGGACATGTCCCTGGTGAAGCTGCAGCTTTGCCACATGGAGCCCAACCTGTGCCGCTCAATCTTCACTGCCAGCATGGTCCGGCAGATCCAAGAGGAGATGGGACGTGGCGCTCAGTGGCACCCCAGGCTGCAGGGCGGGCGCCGCTCGACCGCTTGGGCTTCATGGAGGTCCTGTGCCGCGCGGCGTGGGAGCAGGAGGGGGCACGTCCTGCCTCTAGCTTGGGAGACGGCACGCACAGGGCCCAGTTTCTGACCCTTGCCCAGTCAGCTCAGCACAGATGCTGAGGCCCCCGTAGAGGAGCGTCTGGGAGATGGATGGCCCTCAGGAAAACAGAGGATGCTTTCACAAATCACTCGGATCAGGTATTTGAAACGCTGGAGACTAAAAACCCCGGCTGCATGGGAGAGCTGTTTTCAGGCGTGGACAGCCCCTACTACGACCTGGACACGTTACTGACAGGCATGATGGGGGGCGCCGGGCCGGGCCGGGCCCCTGTGAAGGGCTCGAGGGTTTGGCTCTGGCCACCCTGGGCCCCAGCTCCAGCTGCAAGTCCGATCTGGGCGAGCTGGACCACGTGGTGGAGATCCTGGTGGAGAACCTGAGCCGGAGCCCTAAGCGCTCGCAGCTGTGTCTGACGCGTGGACAGGTGAGCACTGGCTCCTGCAGAGGGTGCGCCTGCAGCCAGCGGCCCAGCCTTAATGCCTTGTCTGCTGATTCTGAGAAATCCCAGAACAGACCATCACCAGCGGGGTCTGCAACCCAGGCCCGTCCCACTCACTTTCCCCGCTGCGGAGTGCCAGGCGGAGACAGCAGTTCTGCTGAAAGACTTCTCATCTCTGGGCTGGTCCTGACGTCCTTACAGCCCTGGGCCCCTGGTCTCTCTTTGTATCCCCCACTGTAGAGGACGGCGAGCCACAGCTGCATCAACCTCCTTTATATTTAGACAGGTGAGTTTTTTACAATTCAGTTTCAAGTGTTTGGAGCAATATTTTGTTTTAAGATACATATTTTTAAACGTTTCACACCTTATGTCTTTAGATTGTTTCAGCTATTTTCTTAGAAGTATATTTTTTCTATAGATATCCTTTGCTGCGACATTAGAACTTTTATAGCCTAAATAATTGTAGTTGATGTGTTTCATATTTTTCAGGTTTAAATAAGAGATTTTTTTTTGCAGTGAGCATCACTACGGTACTTGTAAACAGTGTGAATGTATCATGTCTTACTTTAAACGTGTGTGCAATATTTCTCCATTATGTTCTGTACTACCGTGAGACCCGGGTGAAAATCAAGAACCGCACACAGCTACTACACTTTTTTTGTCATTAGAAAATCTACGGTGAGAGCCACACCTTCCTAGACTTGAGCATAAATTATGGAGATTTTATTTACGTCTATTTACATGCAAATGTCATTGAAGACAAAGGTCAAATATCTGTCTGTCTGGAGATCACGGGCACCAGTTGGTCTTCAGGGACCTCAGAGACCCTCGGTGGTGCCTTCTAATAGGCGGTATTCCTGCAGGTCTCCCATCAGCCCAGACACCTGCCCTGGGTGAGGAAATAACACTGCTACTGGATTAGAAATGCCTGTGCTGCTCTGTTAGTTTGGTGCTGGAACAAAAGGTCAAGGTTAGGCTGAAGTCTAGAAGGAAAGAAATCTGAATCCCTGTCATTCATGGCCCCTTGATCTGCAGGGTCATAGGTGCTGCCGCAGGGAGTGAGCTGGGGGTGCCTGCAAACTTCCTCTCCTGCCCCACCTCACCCCACTTGTGTTTCCACTTTCTCATGCTTATTCTAACTTCCTCACCCCTTAGCCAAAAAGGTTTGTTTTCTTTTGTGGATATAGCCATTCTTAAATATCAGTGATGTAAACCTCACTTTATTAAAAAATTATCCAGCAAAACAAAACAAAACAAAAGGTAAAGAAAAGAGACAAGGCATAAGGATTTTTAAAGTTTTGGGTTTTTCAAAAGCAAGAATTGAAATAAAAATAACATAATGAATGAATATAACAATGATTAGCTAAACTATTAATATTTGGTACACGAACTCATTTTGGATAAAAACTGGATTTTCTTAAACATTAATAAAAGAGGCTGGGTGCGGTGGCTCACACCTGTAATCTAAGCACTTCCGGAGGCTGAGGCGGGTGGATCATGAGGTCAGGAGATCAAGACCGTCCTGGCTCACACGGTGAAACCCCGTCTCTACTAAAAATACAAAAAATTAGCCGGGCGTGGTGGCAGGCGCCTGTAATCCCAGCTACTCAGGAGGCTGAGGCAGGAGAATGGCGTGAACCCAGGAGGCAGAGGTTGCAGTGAGCCAAGATCGCACTACTGCACTCCAGCCTGGGGGAGAGAGCGAGACTCTGTCTCTAAAGAAAAAAAGAAAAAGAAATAGTCCCTCCCTAGACCTTATTATCTCATGAGGAAGTACAAAGATGAAAGGCACTTCTTTTTTTTTTTTTTTTTTTTTTTTTTTTTTTTTGAGACAGAGTCTTGCTCTGTCACCCAGGCTGGAATACAGTTGTGTAATCTCAGCTCACTGCAACTTCTGCCTCCTGGGTTGAAGCGATTCTTACTCCTGACTGTGATACTTAATATGATCTTAGAAAAATCATTTATTTTTTCGGATCCCTGGTTTTCTCTTCTGTAAAATGTGGATTATAGTATTTCACAGCGTTTCTTGAAGATATTAAATGCGAAGATTTTGTGGAGGGCTGGGAGAAATGTCAGGAAACATTGTAAAATCTGGGCACGTCTGTAAACAACTGAATTTCTGCTTGTACTTATAGAGGACCATGTGTACAAAATTTTTGCCCATCCAAGTAATTCTTTCAAATAGTGATTTCTGAGTAAAGAAAGTTTGATACTGATTTACTGTCCTCTGGACACTGAAAACCTATCATTCAGAATCAGCTGCATTAATTACTCTTGAAACATCTTTAGTAAAATGAATTTTTATCTTCTCATGAAATTTAAAAGGTACCTTTAAGCAAATATCTCCGTGATGTAACAGAGTTTATAGAGAGTGAGTGACAAATGGCAGCCACCAAATCACTTGATTAAAACTTAGGTCATGCCTATCACCTTCTGCTGGGTAATTAAAACATGCAGAAGGATCCAACCACGAGCAGCAGAACACAATAGTGGAGAAATTAAATATAAGGAATTAATATATGCTGATATCAGGGACAGGGAAAAATAATTTACGTGGCTGCACCACCAAACTCTTTATTACATAAAATGTTATATTTGAAACAAACAGAAATCAGTGTCCTTGGTTTAGTCCTGGAGACTTTCTCTTCTCCATCTGTAGATAACCTGGTTATCTACACCCAAATTTTCATTCCTTCATCATGAATTCAGATCTACATGGATGTTTCAGAAGTAATATAAATTCCAAAAGCCCCAACCAATTAACTCTTGATTTTCCAAATGCCAAATTTTCTCCACTTGCAGTCTTCCCCTTCTCAACTGATGACAATTTCATCCTTCCAAGTGTTCAAGTAAAACTCTTGAATTCTTCCTTGACTCTTTATTTTTTTTATTTTTTTTTATTTTTTTATTTTTTTTTTAATTTTTTTTTTTTGAGACGGAGTCTCGCGCTGTCACCCAGGCTGGAGTGCAGTGGCCGGATCTCAGCTCACTGCAAGCTCCGCCTCCCGGGTTCACGCCATTCTCCTGCCTCAGCCTCCCGAGTAGCTGGGACTACAGGCGCCCGCCACCTCGCCCGGCTAGTTTTTTGTATTTTTCAGTAGAGACGGGGTTTCACCGTGTTAACCAGGATGGTCTCGATCTCCCGACCTCGTGATCCGCCCGTCTCGGCCTCCCAAAGTGCTGGGATTACAGGCTTGAGCCACCGCGCCCGGCCCCTTGACTCTTATTATATTTCCTTCCTACCCTCACCTATCCCCTATACATCTTAACCATCATATCACTTTAACAATCTTTACCACAACCTCCCTATTCCTAGTCACCATCATTGCCCACCTGCAAGAGTTTCCTACCTGGGGTCCTTCTATACCAGTAAGATGCCACAGAGTTTATAGAGGATAGGTGACAAGTGGAAATTCTTTACATTCCTCAATATTGCAGTCAGAGTGATTCTAGAATATGCATGAGAATACACTCTTCTCTGCTCAGCATCCTCCTATGGATTTTCATCACCGAGTCAAAGTCTTTCCAGTGGTCTAGGCCCTGCCACCTCTCCAACTTCAGCTCACCCTGTACTTCGTCCTGCTCATTCATAGCTGTTTCCTTGGTTATATCAAACGAATTCTCACCTCCATGCTGTTTTTCTCCCCTAGTTCTCAATGGGCTCTTCTCTCACTCATCTCAGGTCTCTGCTGACACATCATCAGTGAGGCCTTCCCTGACTTCCCTACATGAAACAGCAACCCACATTCTTCCCCAACCCAGCCCCACCTAACACTCCGTATCCGCCTTCCTGATTTGTTTTACTCCACAGCAACCTACTACCTTCTGACCGGTGATCCATTTACTTATGAACTATGTCTCTGAAAAGAAGATACACTGCATGGTTCCAGAGGCTTTTAAAAAATTTTAGTGCTCTTCAGCATGTCATAAACATTCAATAAAGAGTATTTTAAAGAACAAATGAGTCCAACTACTAACTTACAGATCAAGAAACTCAGCGTCAGGGAGCCCTGTGCTTTGTCTTCTGTCTTGTGGGGTGAGACAGTGTAGAACCCTGTCTAAAACCTTCACCTCCCTCTGCCCATTACCGTATTGTCCTCACTGCACCACACTGCTTTTAACTTCCTGAAGGACTCAGAAGTTTCCATAGTAATTATTAACTATTAACTTTGTTTTCTTCTCCATAATTCAAACAGAAGACATCCCAATTCTTTTTTTTTTTTTTCTTCCAGAGACTGAGTCTTGCTCTGTTGCCCAGGTTGGAGTGCAATGGTGTGATCTCAGCTCACTGCAACCTCTGCCTCCCGGGTTCAAGCAATTCTCCTGCCTCAGCCTCCCGAGTAGCTGGGATTACAGGCATGTGCCACCACATCCAGCTAATTTTTTGTATTTTTAGTAAAGATGGAGTTTCACCATGTTGGCCAGCCTGGTCTCAAAATCCTGTCCTCATGATCTGCCCGCCTCGATCTCCCAAAGTGTTAGGATTATAGGTGTGAGAGCCACCGTGCCTGGCCGACATTCCAATTCTTGGGAAAAATATTTGCTAATTATTCATCCAACAATGGATTATTATCCAGAATACACAAGAAACTCAAAAACCTCAAAGACAAAGTGATAATAATAATAATATTTTAAAATGGGCAAATGATCTGAATAGACATTTCTCAAAAGAAGACAAACAAATGTTCAACAAGTATATGAAAAAGTGCTCAGCATTACTAATCGTCAGGGAAATGCGAATCAAAACCAGAATGAGACACCATCTCAGCCCAGTTAGAATGATTATTATCAAAAAGACAAAAAAAAGTGCTGGCAAGGATGTGGAGAAAGAGACCTATCATATACCGTTGGTGGAAATGTAAATTAATACAGTCATTATGGAAAACAGTATGGAGGTTCTTCAAAAATCTAAAAATAGAATGACCACATGATTCAGCAATTCCACTAGTGGGTATATATCCAAGGGAAAAGACATCAATCTGTACTTCCATGTTTATTGTAGCACTATTCATGATGGCCAAGATGTGAAGTCAACTCAAGTGTCCATCAACAGATGAATGGATAAAGTGTGGTATATAAACACAAATGAATACTATTTAGTCACTGAAAAAAAATGAAATTGCTTCATTTGTGGCAGCATGGATGAGTATGAAGGACATTATGTTAAGTGAAATAAGCCAGGCACAGAGAGATAAATAACACATGTTCTTATGCATATGTAGGAACTAAACCAGGGTATCTTCCAGAGATAGAGAGTAGAATGATACTTATCAGAGGCTGCAAAGGATAGGGGAGGGAGGGGAAATAAAGAAGTTGGTTAATGTGTACAAAAGCACAGTTATATAGACGGAATAAGTTCTAGTATTTGATAGTAGAATAGGAAAATTAAAGTTACTGATAATCTGTTGCGTATTTCAAAATAGCTGGAAGAGAAATATTATAATGTTCCCAACACAATGCAAAGATAAATGTTTGAGTTGCTGAATATGCTGATTACCCTGATTTGATCTTTACAAGTTGTATACATGTATGGAAATATTACTTTGTGCCATAAATATGTACAAGTATATGTCAATTAAAAATAATAGTAAAAACCTAAAAATTAATGAAAGATATTCCATTTTGTTCTTACCTGTATTTGTTCAATGATTTTTTCATCTTCTGGCACACTAGGATCTATTACAATGATAATATCTTCAAAACCATTATTATTCAGCCTAATGAAGGAACTATTTGACCGGTGCAGCAGGCACAGAACTAAGAGGAAAACAAAACTTCTGAATAACCACATTGTTCTTCTTTAGTTATTCCCGGCCCAAATGTTGGTTTGTTCAAGAGGCTTTTCTTCTCTTTCTCTTTATATATGTTTCTAAAACTTATCAATATTGGCTGACTATGGGATGTTGACTGTATAAAGGTACATTACGTGGGGAAATACATGACTAATTCACATAATTGTTTAATTATATGTTATCATAAAAGTGACTAAGAGTCAAATCAGATCATTTTATAAAATGCATTGCACGTTTTCCTCTTGGAACACATTGTCTTTGTTGCTGTCATTGTTGATATTCTACGGGCTCCTTGACAGCAGGGATTTTTTTTTTTTCAATAGGTTTTTGGGTAACAGATGGGGTTTGTTTACATGAATAAGTTCTTTAATTATAATTTCTGAGATTTTGGTGCACCCAACCACCTGAGCAGTGTACACTGTACCCAATGTGTAGTCTTTTATCCCTCAGCCCCCACTCTTTACCCCAAGTCCCCAAAGTCCATTGTGTCATTCTTATGCCTTTACATCCTCATAGCTTAGCTCCCATTCATGAGTGAGAACATACGATGTTTGGTTTTCCATTCATGAGTTACTTCACTTAGAATAGTGGTCTCCAATTCCATCCAGGCTGCTGCAAATGCCATTATTTCATTTCTTTTTATGGCTAAGTAGTATTCCATGGTGTGTGTGTATGTACGTAGGTATGTGTGTGTGTGTGTGTATATATATATATATATATATATCACATTTTCTTTATCCACTGGTTGATTGATGGGCATTTGGGCTAGTTTCATATTTTGCAATTGCAAATTGTGCTGCTATAAACATGTATGTGTAAGTATCTTTTTCATATAATGACTTATTTTCCTCTGGATAGATATCCAGGAGTGGTATTGCTGGGATTGCTGGGTCAAATGGTAGCTCCACTTTTAGTTCTATTTTTTTTTTTTTTTTTTTAAGATGGAGTCTCACTCTGTCGTTCAGACTGGAGTGCAGTGGTGCGATCTCAGCTCACTGCAACCTCTGCCTCTAGGGTTCAAGCAATTCTTCTGCCTCAGCCTCCTGAGCAGCTGGGATTACAGGTGCATGCCACCATGCCCAGCTAATTTTTGTATGGTTTTTTTTTTGTTTTTTAGTAGAGATAGGGTTTCACCGTGTTGATCAGGCTGGTCTTGAACTCCAACCTCGTGATCTGCCAACCTCAGCCTCCCAAAGTGCTGGGATTACAGGTGTGAGCCACCACACCCGGCCCACTTTTAGTTCTTTAAGAAATCTCCACACTGTTTTCCATAGTGGTTGTACTAGTTTACATTCCCAGCAGCAGTGTAAAAGTGTTCCCTTTTCACCACATCCATGCCAACATCTTTTTTTTTTTTTTTTTTGATTATGGCCATTCTTGCAAGAGTAGGGAGGTATTGCATTGTAGTTTTGATGTGCATTTTTCTGATCATTAGTGATGTTGAGCATTTTTTCATATGTTTGTTGGCCATTTGCATATCTTCTTTTGAGAATTGTCTGTTCATTTCCTTAGCCCACTTTTTGATGGGACTGTTTTTTTCTTGCTGATTTGTTTGAGTTTGTTGTAGATTCTGGATATTAGTCTGTTGTCAGATGTATAGATTGCAAAGATTTTCTCCCACTCTGTGGGTTGTCTGTTTACTCTGCTGATTATTTCTCTGTGGGTTGTCTGTTTACTCTGCTGATTATTTCTTTGCTGCACAGAAGCTTTTTAGTTTAATTAAGTCCCAACAATTTATCTTTGTATTTGTTGCATTTGCTTTTGGGTTTTTGGTCATGAAGTCTTTGCCTAAGTCAATGTCTAGAAGGGTTCTTCTGCAGTTATCTTCTAGAATTTTTATGGTTTCAGGTTCAAAGATTTAAGTCTTTGATCTATCTTGAATTGATTTTTGTATAAGGTAAAAGATGAGAACCCAGTTTCATTCTTCAACATGTGGCTTGCCAATTATGCCAGCACCATTTGTTGAATAGGGTGTCCTTTCCCCACTTTTTTTGTTTGCTTTGTTGATCATCAGTTGACTTTAAGTATTTTGGTTTATTTCTAAGTTCTATATTCTGTTCCATTGGTCTATATGCCTGCTTTTATACTAGTACCATGCTGTGGTGGTAACTATGGCCTTATAGTATAGTTTGAAGTCAGGTAATGTAATGCCTCTCAGTTTTTTCTTTTTGCCTAGTCTTGCTTTGGCTATGCAGGCTTCTTTTGGGTTCCATATGAATTTTAGGATTGCTTTCCTAGTTCTGTGAAGACTGATGGTGGTATTTTGATGGGAATTGCATTGGATTTGTAGATTGTGTTTGGCAGTATGATCATTTTCATAATATTGATTCTACCCATCCATGAGCATGGGATGTGTTTTCATTTGTTTGTGTCATGTATGATTTATTCAGCAGTGTTTTGTAGTTTTCCTTGCAGAAGTCTGTAACCTCCTTGGTTAAGTATATTCCTAACTATTTTAATTTTTTTGCACTATTGTAAAATGGGTTGAGTTCTTGATTTGATTCTCAGCTTGGTCACTGTCGTTATATGGGAGAGCTACTGATTTGTGTACATTAATTTTGTGTCCCAAAACTCTGATGAATTCTTTGACCAGTTCTAGCTTTTTAGATGAGTCTTTAGGGTTTTCTAGATATACGATCATGTCATCAGCAAACAGTGACAGTTTGACTTCCTCTTTACCAATTTGGATGCCCTTTATTTTTCTCGTCTTGTTGCTCTGGCTAGGACTTCCAGTATTGTGTTGAATAGAAGTGGTGAAAGTGGGCATCCTTGTCTTGTTCTAGTTCTCAAGGGGAATGCTTTCAACATTTCCCTGTTCAGTATAATGTTGGCTGTGGGTTTGTCACAGATGGCTTTTATTACCTTAAGTATGTTGGGGACACATTTTCTATACTTTCTAATTTTGATGAATTTCCTAAACATAGACATATACTTTATATTTTCTGTAGAGTAGAATGTGAAAATTAATAAAAATCCATAATAAAATGAACAGATACAGTAATACTAATGTCTTTTATTTTTACAAAGCAATTTATCATCATTACAATGGTATAAATAATGCAAGAGATGATAAGATAGTTAAATGTAAATAACAGCAAATTAGTTAAGATAGGTTGGAGGTCCAAATAAAAGATTTTAAAGACTTTGATAAGTTTAGAAATCAAATTATTTACCTAAAAAAATACTGTCCAGTAAAGAAATAATAAAATTTCTTTCCATACAAGCATATCAAAAACTTTATCTGGTAGTTTGCTGGTTATTATTGAGGCAGAGTGAATCACGTTAATAGTTTGCATTTATTCAGTTCTTACCAGAGCACAGATTGGCTCACTTAACCCTCACTGCAACTCTGTAAGGCCAGTATGCATATTACCTTCATTTTATGTGTGGAGGAACTGAGGCACACAGATTTAAGTAACTTGCGAATATCACACGGCTAGTAACTGGTAAAGTCAGGATCTGAACCCAGCATTCTTATCCCAGAGCCCATGGATGTAATCACTCCATCACAAGGCAATGCTGTTTTACTAGGCAAGTAATGTAATAAGTTTCTATAAAAAGGAGAAAGAAGATTAGGTTAGGAGATGTTATTGAATTAAGAATGTCTTATCTTAAAGCAAAAGATGCCAGGACTCATCAGAAACCCTCAAAAAGGACCGAACAATAGCAGAAAATGTCTTTAAGAGTTCAGACAAAAGGATATGATGTTGAATTCTTGGCAACATCCTCAAGATAGAGGCTTTATCATATGTGCTCAGACACTGTTCTCTTGGACAGCGCACCACACCTTCCTTCCATTTTCTCAGGAATATTATAGGATAATTGTACATTGATAGAATTAGGAAAGGAGCTCTTATACACTGGCAGCTCTGGGAAGCTGTGATTATCTGGAGTGAATAGACTGGGTATTAACAAATACATCCTATGCAGTCTTGCCCTCACTGACCCTCCCTTCCTCTTGCTCCCTGCTTCTCCCTGAACTCCAGCTTTGGTGGCTCCAAGAAAACCAAGTATGCTCCCATCCCACAGAACTTGGGCTCAGGAAATTGTTTTTGACTGGTTGACTAAATGAATAAAGAATGATTATCATTTTAACCAAAATAACAGCTTTTCACAATGCCTAAACAGAAGCTTGTCCAAGGCCTTTGAAATGTTGAAGAAGCCTGGTGGACTTAGATCCCCTGTATTGTTTGGGGAAGTGTTTATTTTGAGGAGGTGCTATTATAACCTTAAAAAACTCAGGAAACTCTCAGTTATACATTTGGAAGGGAGAGAATTCCTCTTTGCCAAAGCAGTTAGAAAAAACTCCCTTCAGGCAATGGGCACATGTGGCCTGGTGAAAAAAGGTGAATATTTATAACAGTCTCTCCCTAATTTTTCCTGGTGTCGCAGGAACCTCAAAATTGGAGATAAATGTATATCCTTGTCTTGTTTTCCATCTATCCCCCTGGTTGAGTTTCTAATACTCTTCTAAAAGAGGAAAGTGAGAAGCTGCTCTGGTGGCCTCAAAGATACCCCCTTCCATAACTAGTCTACATATTACAGTTTCCAGGTCAGCTGGTCCAGCTACAAGGGCCACTGCCTCCATCAACCTCAGGTAGACATTCCAGCAGAAGCAGGCTTGTCACAAATTAGAAAAGACTGTGCTAAGTGAGTCAAACCTAGATTTAATTCAACTCAGGCAAACAGGCTCACTTGAGTCACTCAAAAGGAATGAGTTTCCTTGTCTGTTACCGGGTCAAAAAAGAACTATAAAAAATCAGTTGTTACGTATTTGTTTAGTGTGTAATAGAAAAATGTATCCAACATAACAAACTTGTGTTTGCACGATACTACTGTCAGAATAACACCATATTTGTTTTTCTCTCTTTTTTATTGTGAAATAGTAATTGTACATATTTATGAGCTTCATGTGATATTCTGGTACATGCATAACAATGATCACATCAGGGTAATTAGAATATCCATCATCTCAAATATTTATCATTTTTTGTGTGTGTGTGTGTTGGAAACATTTTAAATCTTTTTTTTTTTTTGGTAGCCTCAGCCTCCCAAGTAGCTGGGATTACAGGTATGCACCATGCCAGCTAATTTTGTATTTAGTAAAGACAGGGTTTCACTGTGTTGGCCATGCTGGTTCGAACTCCTGACCTCAGATGATCCATCTGCCTTGGCTTCCCTCAGTGCTGAGATTACAAGTGTGAGCCATTGTGCCCGGCCTCTGGCTCTTTTGAAATATACAATAAATTACTGTTAACTGTAGTAATCCTACTATGCTGCTACTGAACATTAGAACTTATTCCTTCTACCTAACTGTGTGTTTGTACCCATTAACCAACCTCTCTTCATCCTCCCATGTTCCCACCCTCTGGTAATCATCATTCTACTCTCTAGCTCCATTAACACTGAATTCTCCCGAGAGAGTCAGGACTTCTGATTGCCATGGTAACAGAGAGGTCTCCTGTCACTGGACTTTTAAATCATGAGTCAGTTACATGCTAAGAGAGTAATAGTCATTTTCTTTATGAGAAAATTTGAAATATTACTGAGGTAGACATGTGGTCTATGATTTCATTTTTTATTTCCGGAATAAATAATATTTGTAAACTTGTTATTTAAAAAAATGAAAAGAGCCTCTTTTTGAACTGAAAAACTGAGTTACTTATCCTTATACAATTTTCGGAAGGCAACATTGGATTTTAATTATTATAAGCTATTCACTATTAACATAGAACCTGAGATGTACATAAGTTGGAATTTATCATGTGAGGCTTAGTTTATTCCTCTTTCCTTTTGGATCTCTCTATCTGTAGTGTGTGTATTCCTTGTGCTCTGGATTCCTTGTGCTAAGCACATGTGGTTCAGGATCATGTCTTGCCTTCTAGAGGCAGATCCAGAAACCAGTCTCTCTTCCCTATTCTTAGTGCCAACTTATGTGAGGTTGGGATTCCCTTTGTACCTAGTCAGATGCAGGTATCTGTGAAAGAGGGAGTGTCTCTATGAGCTCTACACTTGGAAAGAAGCATTAGAAATCCCATTTGTGACTTGGGGTCAAGCCATACTTATTAATTTAGCTTCAGCATATATGGTGCTAATATTTTTATAATCTGTCTGACTCCTATGTCTATTTCCAAATCAGTTCCAAACTCTGAAAAGGAAAATGGCAGGGTTTGATGTGTTTCAGTTTTGTTTTTGCCATTTTATTTATTTATTTATTTATTTATTTATTTATTTATTTTGAGACAGAGTCTTGCTCTGTTGTCTAGGCTGGAGTGCAGTGGCACGATCTTGGCTCACAGCAACCTCTGCCTCCTGGGTTCAAGCAATCCTCCTACCCCAGCCTCCCAAGTAACTGGAATTACAAGCGTGTGCCACCACACCTGGCTAATTTTTGTATTTTTAGTAAAGATATGATTTCACCATGTTGGCCTGGCTGATCTCAAACTCCTGACCTCAAGTGATCCACCTGCCTCGGCCTTCCAAAGTGCTGAGATTACAGGGATGAGCGACTATGCCTGGCCCTGTTTTTGCCATTTTAGTATACTAAGTACACTAACCAGGAAACAATGTGAAGTCACCTATTTTTGTACATTCTTGGGAATCCCACCATTAAGAATTTCTCACTGGCCTGCCTTTCTTCCTACTTAGTGTCCAGTTTTCCTCTCACCTTTCCTCATTCTCTGCTTTTTACCCCTTCCTTCTAGGATTGTTAAATTTCTGGAACTCCAAATACTTTCTGTCTATTCTACAAAGTAGTACTTCAGCTCTTTCCTGCTCCTACTCCTAAATTTGCACATTCAAACCTATCAGGGGGAGGTGATGATATGTATAAAGGGCAATACAGTCTTACATGAACAAAGGGAAATTTACAGATTCTCTATGTATAGATAAACTGTTGGAGATTATTCCAGTCCACAGAGGACTGTGCTCTGTTTAACCTCTCTACAGATTAACAAAATAATAAAAACTCTCATTTCATCTCATAACTGGACAATTTGGCAGCCTTCTTAAAGATTTCTTAGCACTATCTTCCAGTCCAGTCTTGCACAACATCAAATTACCTAATGTATAATACTAACTTTTCTTTCTCAAGTTCTTCAAGAGTTCATCATTACCTTTAGGTTGGCACAATCCTTTACTTGCTATTCAGAATTCATCATAATGTAGTTCCAAATTATCATTTCCAGTTTTATCTCCCAATATTACCTATGATAAATCTTTTTCTCTAGTCAAAATTTGTGGAAAATTATTTTTACTTTCCACTACTGTCCCCTTGACCATACTCATTTTTCTAATTCTATCCAGCTTACATTCTACTTCTTTATGAAGACTCCCCTGAGCAATCTAGCCCGTTGTTTCCCTTCTCTGAACTTTTGTACCCTTTTTACCATAACAGGAAATCTTCTAGATCCAGGATTTAAGAGCTGAGATTTTGAATATCCATATGAGAGAATTTTCATGCTGGAAAATACCTTAGAGACCATCTAATTCAACCACTGATGTTACAGATGAGAATACTGATGTCCAAGGAAGGTAACTGACTTACTGGCAAAACTTAAACTGGAGACATTTGACTTTTAGCCCCATGTGATCTCTTCTCATGGCTTTCTGCTCACCAGCACTGCACCAACCTCTCCTTACTCTCTCTAGCCGCTGCTTCTGTTGCTGCTATTTGTACACCAGCTATACCCTGAGCTTAAGGCACCTCTTTCTTCTTAGAAGCTGTAAGTTTAGCGGATGCCTCAGAAATATTCTAACATATAGTTCTTAAATTTAAATATTTATCTTTGTATAATCAGAAGAATTGAAAAAGTCACAAGGAGAAATAGCCTTTGAACAAAATTGCTTTGAAGAGAGTTTGTCCAAAGAATGTTATGCCAGGAGAAAGTACTTACAGATTCCTCAATTCGTAGTCTACAATCTATTCTTTTTTATATATAAGAAATCCTATAAAGATTGGGGAGAATTAATATTTACAGAGCATATTTGAGTATGTCTAATATTCTGATAACTACATAACTATGTCTGATATTCTGATAACTATATTCTGAGAGTTGCCTGATAACTCTCAGATATTTTGATAGTTACTTTACATGAACTTATTTAATTTTCATAATCACTCTTTGAGATAGGTATTATCATCCCCTTTCTACAAATGGTGAAATAGATACCCAGAGATATTAAGTAAATTGTCAAAGTTTGTATAGCCAGGAAAAGGGAGGAGATGGGATTTGAACCTGTGTGTATTTGTCTTTATGCCATGCAATGGGTAGTTATGTTTTGCCTGGTTGATTATGCCTTGGAGTATGGTGCACTGCCCAAATCCCCTCATATCTCTTTGAGCGTTCGTGTGTATTCCTTCTTTCTGCATAACGTGCCTTTGCTTGCAAAGGCTCATACCTGCAACTTTTCTTTGGAGGACAGTCTTCAGACTACTAGAGCTATTTTACCCACTTACACAGAGAGCCAGAAGGTACTTTACATCCTCTGAAGTGGTACATAGGCGATGACTGACAGTGCAGCAATATGAAATCTGAATTCCTTCACTTTGGGTTGGGACCAGTTCTGAGGTGTAATGTACACACTGGAGACCCCTGTGGACCAACTTGATGCTGCCCCCGTGGGACTTTGCCTGTACTCATATCTCTGCTTGGATTCTTCTGTTGTCCACCTTCCTCCTGTAACTTTTTTTTCTTTCTTTCTTGAGAACTTATTTGGTGAATTACTTGTACATAAATCCTTGTCCCAGGACCTGCTTCAGGAAAACCAGCCTAAGATAGGGTGTCATGTCTTAACAAATAATATTTATTAAGCACTTATTGTATGTATGCTAAGCACTATGTTACACTGTTTATATGTATTAACTTATTTAATCCTCACAACAACCCCACGAGCAGACACTATTTCTCATTTTACAAATGAGAAAACTCAGCTTTTATAACTTGCTGAAAGTCACACAGCCAATGGGTGTTAGAACTAAACCGAAACTCTGGTCCATCTCCAAGTCACACTCGTAATCCTTATGCCGCATTCCTTGAAGATACACCATTTTCCCTGGTAAGGAGACCAACTTATGGTCAGTCAACCCCTCTATTTGAGGAAGAATATTAAAAGCAAATGATTAAAATGCCAGTGCAAAAACCAGATTCTGACAAATTTTACAATTTTCTTTTTTCTAATGCAGAAGCCTTTCATTTTTGTTCCTGGGAAGCAATAGAAATCTTGTCTGGGAGAAACAAATTTAGCAGGTCATATAGTGATGAGACTAATTCCTTAAATGTTTATGGCATATTTCCTTTGTTATAAGCTGAGAAAATAAAAAGTTGTTGCCCTTAAGGAATCCATAATCTCGTGAAGGCAATGTCCCAGTGAAGACCTATGATACAATCTCATAAGTGCCATAATAAAATTATATGATAGTAGGAGGAAAGAACAAGGAATCATGACCCTGGAGATTCCCTGGGTGAGTCAGGGCTAGTGATGGAGTTAGAAAATGATATTTCAACTAGGTCTTAAAGAATTGGTAGAATTTTAATATTTTATTTTACTCTATTATTTTTATTTTATTTTACTATTCTATTCTATATTTTATGAAGAAAGAACACATACCAGAATTGTGTTTGAAAGAGAGGTCAAAATCACAGAGATAGAAAGTGGCCTATATTTCTACTTCTAATTAAAATTCTAACACGAAGAATTAAAAAATATATATTTTTATATAGATATATACATATACATATATATATGACACTTAGAACACTGCGTGACACATAGTAAGTGCTCAACAAATAGAGGCTGTTATTATTATATATGTGAATTGGGGAAGTAGATTCCTGACATTCTTTTGACATTAAAAAAATACTACATTATTTATGAAAAAGCTGGGGATCAACTTCTCATTTCCCATTTCACAGGTAAGGAGCTTTGAAGTTTCTACTCCATTCTAACAAGTAAAATGTTGAACACACTGAAAAATCAACAACTCTTCTTGGATATCTAAGAGAGGTGAGGACACAGGGCAAACTGCTGCCCCCAAAATAGGAGCACACAGGTAAATACAGGAAGTCTTAGCTTACTGGTGTATAGGCTTAGGAGTGGAAACCACCATGAGAACCAGTGCCAAGGTAGGAAATCTGAACTGTAATTGACTACTTGCTGGAAGCTCAGTGTGGACAAGTCTGAGAGTTAAAAACTCCAGGGTGAGCCAGCCACAGGTGCGGGGCAGAGCAGGTGCAACATTTATGTAAGTTTTGCCTCCAGAAGTCTGACCAGATTCTCATAGTAAATACTAGAAAAAAACAAACAAAACAAACAAAAACTTGATGCTTCCAGTAGCAGGAGAGGGAAAAACTATTTAAAGATATGTCAGAGCACTCTGTTCTTAACAAGGCCTGCTCTCAGGAAAAACTATTTTACCAGAGCCCAACCTGCTGGGGTTTCTTCAGAGCCTAACTGACTTGAAGGAAGGGAGCTACCCAGCTCCAGCCAACTGTAGCCATCCTGTTCCATCTAAGGAGGGAGAAAAACCTGAGACACATTTGTAACACTTTCCAGTCCAGAGGTATAGGCTCACTGAAAGACTAATCATAGGATGATAGGACATTTTCCCTCTTCCTCCACTCCCAACCTTACCACCACATTTTTACAGGTCTACTTGTGGCAGTTCCTTTCACTCAGTACATCATGTTCAACTACCAAGAAAAAAATACAAGGCATACTAAAAAGCAAAATAACAACAATGTGAAGAGAGACAGGAAAGATCAGAACCAGACATGGCAGGGATATTGGAATCACCAGACATGGCAAGGATATTGGAATCAGACCAGAAATTTTAAACAAAAGTGATTAATATACTAATGGATAAAGGAACTAGCATGCAAAACCAGATGGGCAATGTAAGCAGAGAGATGGAAATCCTAAGAAAGAATGAAAAAAAATGCTAGAGATAAAAAAATATTGTAATAGAGATGAAGAATACTTTGGTGTGCCTACTAGTAGACCGGACACAAGTTACGAAGCAATCTCTAAGGTTGTGGGTATATCAACACCAACCTCCAAAACTGAAAAGCAAAGAGAACAAACACTGAAAAAAAAAATAGAAAAGAATGTCCAAGAATTGTAGGACAACTGCAATAGATGTAATATGGGCATGATGGGAATACCAGAAGGAGAAGAAAGAGAGAAAGGAATAGAAGTCATATTTGACATAATAAAGACTGAGAATTTTACCAAATTAATGTACCGATCCAGGAAGCTCAGAGAACACCAAGTGGGATGAATGTCAAAAAATTACACTTAGGCTTATCATTTTTAAACTACAAAAAATTAAAGATTAAAAAAAATTCTCAATGAGGATTTCACCTGTAGAGAAACAATGAATTACATTTGACTTTCCTCAGAAGCCACGTAATCAAGAAGAGAGCGAAATAAAATATTTAAAGTGTTGAGAGGAAAAAAAAGAAAACCATCAACCCAGAGTTCTGTACCTCCCAAAATTGAGGGAGTAATAAAGAGTTTCTCAAACAAAAATTAAGGAAATTTATTGCCAGCAGTCCTGCCTTGCAAAATATGTTTTAAAAAGTTCTTTAGAGAAGAGGAAAATAATATAGGTCAGAAACTCAGATCTTCATAAAGAAAAGAAAAGCACTGAAGGAGGAATAAGTGCAGATAAAAACTTCTATTTATCTTATTTTCAATTGTTCAAAAGTAATAGTAACAATATATTAGATTATGTATGCCTATGGGTATATATTATATATCTCATTTATAGATAGATGTATGCTATATATATCTACACATGTAGATATAACATCTGTCTTTCTTTTATATATATGTGCTTATATTTTGGTGAAATGAATGACAGCAATGATACAAAAAATGGGGCAGATGAATTAGAATTATTTTGTATTATAAGGTACTCACACTACCTGTGAAGTGATGTAGTGTTATTTGAAAATGGAGTTGGGTTAGTTGTAAGTGTATATTGCAAATTCTAGGGCAACCACTAAAAAAAGTAAAAAGAATAATAATGAATAATGCTAAGAAAGAAGAGAAAATAGATGATATAAAATCCTCAGTTAAAACCACCAAAGGCAGGAAAAGAGAGGAAGACAAAAATAGTAACAAAGGAAAACAAATAAAAAAATAGCAAGGAAAACAAATGGAAAAATAGTAACAAATATGGTAGACAGTAATCCAACTACATCAATAATCACTTTGAGCATCAATAGTCTAAATGAACCAATTAAAAGTCACAGATTGTCAGAGTGAATCAAAAAACAAGATCCATCTATAAAAACAAGATCCATCTTCTTGTTTATAAGAAACTCATTCTAAATATAAAGACACATAAGATTAAAAGTAAAAGGATAGAAAAAACCTTAGGAAACTAAAAAAAAAAAAAAAGGGAAAATTTAAACTGTGCAGAAGAAAAGAAATAAGTGAACAAAAAAAATAACATTTAAAACAGAACATTAATAAAGAAAATCAATGAAACCAAAATCTAGTTATTTGAAAAGAACAGTAAAACTGATAAGTCTCTAGCCAGGCTAAGAAAAAAGAGAGAGGACATAAATTGTTGATAGAAGAAATGAAATAAAGGATATTACTACAAATCCCATGGACATTAGAAGGTTAATAAGGAAATACTATGAAGAGCTTTATGCCCACAATTTGATAGCTAGATGAAATGGACCTTGAAAGTCACAATCGGCCAAGACTCACACAGGCACAAATAGAACATTGGAATAGGCCTGTATCTGTTAAAGACATTGACTCAATAATAATAACTTCCTACAGAAAGCAACAAGTCCAGATGGGTTCACTGGTGATTTATACCCAACATTTAAGAAATAAATTAAACCAATTCTTGACAATCTCTTTCAGAGGCTAGAAGCAGAGGGGTTATTTTCCAACTCATTCTATAAGGCAAATGTTATTCTAAAACCAATACCAGACAAAGACATTATAAGACAACTACAGACCAATATCTCTCATGCAAAAGTCCTCAACAAAATATTAGTAAAGTGGAGCAAAAAATGTATAAAAAGAATTACATACCATGACCAAATAGGATATACCCTAGGTTTTTATCCCTTTATTCAAGGTTGATTCAACTTTGGAAAATGAATTAATCTAATTAATCACATCAATAGGGTAAAATGGGAAAATCACATGATCATATCGATAGATTCAAAAAAAGCATTTGACAAACCAAACACCCATTCATGATAAAAATTCTCAGTAAACCAGGGATAGAGGAGCATTTCCTAAACTTGACAAAGAATATCTACAAAAAAACCTACAGCTAACATTTTCCTTAATAGTGAGAAATCAGAGCTTTTCCTCCAAGATCAGACCAAGGCAAAAGTGTCCCTCTCACCACTCCTCAACAACATACTGATAATTCTAGTTAATGCAATAAGAAAAAAATGTGGGGGTGGGGGAAGGGTGCGGGAGGGAGAAATAAAAGATATACAGATTGGGAACCAAGAAATAAAATTGCCATTGTTCACAGATGACTTGAGTGTCTATGTAGAAAATTTGCAAAAGTTGACAAAAAAAATCCTGGAACTAATAAATAATTATAGTAAAGTTGCAGGATCCAAAGTTAATATACAAAGGTTAGTCACTTTCCTATACACCAAATGATCAAAAAGAATTTGAAATGAAAAACACAATATCATTTACATTAGAACTGAAAAGAAGAAATAAATATAGTCTAACAAAATATTTTTATGATCTGTATATGGAAAGCTACAAAACTCTGATGAAAGATATCAAAGAACTACAATGGAAAGATATTTCATGTTCATGGATAAGAAGATTCAATATTGTCAAGATGTCAGTTCTTCCCAACTTGATCTATAGATTCAATGCAACCCCAATCTAAATCCAAGCAAGTTATTCTATGGATATCAACAAACTCGTTTTAATGTTTATATGGAGAGCCAATACCCAGAATAGTTAATATAATATTGAAGGAGAAGAACAGAATTGGATGATTGACACTACCTGACCTCAGGACTTACTACAAAGCTATAGTAATTCAGACAGTGTGGTACTGGCAAAAGAATAGGTAAATAGATCAAGGACACAGAATAGACAGCCCAGAAATAGACCAACAAATATGCTCAACTGATCATAACTTACGACAAGGGAGCAAAGGAAATACGATGAAGTAAAGATAGTTTGGTGGTAGAACAACTGGACATCCACATGCAAAACAAAAAAGAATTTAGTCACAAACCTTACACCCTTCACAAAAAAGTTAACCCAAAATGGATCATAGACCTAAATGTGAAATGCAAAACTATAAAAGTCCTTGAAGATAACATAGGAGAGACCTTAAATGACCTGTATATGGTGATGACTTATTAAATACAGTACAAAGGCACAATTCATGAAGGAAATCATTGATAGGCTGGATTTTATCAACATTTAAAACTTCTGCTCTGCAAAATACAATGTCAAGTGAATAAGAGGATAAGCCAGAGACTGGGAGAAAATATTTGCAGAAGACACATCTGAGAAAGGACAGTTATTCAAAACATACAAAGGATTCTGAAAATTCAACAATAAGAAAACCAACCTAATTAAAAAAATGGGCCAAGGACCTTAACAGACACCTCACCAAAGAAGATATGCAGATGGAAAATAAGCATATGAAAACATGCTCCACATCATAGGTCATCAGGGAAATGCAAATTAAAACCACAATGAAATACCACTGCTCACCAATTTGAATGGCCAAAATTCTGAATACCGACAAGATCAAATGATAGCAATACCGGAGCGACAAGAACTCTCATTGGCAGGAATACAAAATGGCGTAGCCACTTTGGGAGACAGTTTCTTACAAAGCTAAACATACTCTTACTATATGATTCAGCAATTCTATTCCTTGGTATCTATCCAAAAAGTTGAAGACATGTCTACACAAAAACCTGCACATGGATTATTATAGCAGCTTTATTCATAATTGCCAAAACTTGGAAGCAGTCAAGATATCCTTCAGTAGATGAGTGGATAATTAAGCTGTGGTACATCCAGACAATGAAATATTATTTACCACTAAAAAGAAATGAGTTACTAAGCCATGAAAAGACATGGAGGAATCTTAAATAAATATTACTAAATGAAAGAAGCCAATTTGAAAAGGCTGCATACTGTAGAATTCCAACTATTTGACATTCTGGCATAATTTGGAGGCAAAAATTTGGAGATAGTAAAAAGGTGAGTGATTGCTAGAGATTGAATGGGGGAGGGTGAGGATAAAAAGTCAAAGCACAGATTTATACTTTGTATGATACTATAATGGTGGACACGTCATTATACATTTGTGAAAACACATAGAATGTACAACACCAAGAGTGAACCCTAATGTAAACTATATGTAGTGTCAATATAGGTTTATCAATTATAACAAATATATCACTATATTTGGTAGGGATGTTGATAACAGGGGAGGCTATGCATGTGTAGGAAACTGGGATATATGGGAAATCTCTGTACCTTTTTCTCAATTTTGCTGTGAACCTAAAATTGCTTAAAAAAAAAATGAAGTCTATAAAAAGCTGGGGATTTCTAGTCCATGGTGGATTCCTGCTTATTCACAGTAGCTTATCTCAGTTTGGATTACCCAGGTCTTTTTTTTTTTTTTTTTGAGACGGAGTCTTGCTGTGTTGCCCAGGCTGGAGTGCAGTGGCATGATCTCAGCTCACTGCCACCTCTGCCTCCCGGGTTCAAGCAATTCCCCTGCCTCAGACTCATGAGTAGCTGGGACTACAGGCCTGTCCACCACACCTGAATAATTTTTGTATTTTTAGTAGAGACGGAGTTTCACCACGTTGGCCAGGATGGTCTTGATCTCTTGACCTCATGATCTACCTGCCTTGGCCTCCCAAAATGCTGGGATTACAGGCGTGAGCCTCCGCGCCCAGCCAGATTACCCAGGTCTTTCACTGCTTCTTTCTCTCCCTGTACTGCTAGCTTGTTTGTCCACACTTGACACATTAGTACTTCTAGCCTATATCTATTTATTAGGAGTGTTTTCAGTTGTAACACCTGATTAATAGTGGCTGAACCAAATATGGATTGATTTTCTTTATAAGGCAGCCTAGGGCTAGTATAGTAGCTTAATGATGGCAATAAGGACACAGGTTCCTTTTATATTTCTTCACCAGCCTTGGATTGGTGGCTTTTTACTCATCATAAGATGGCTGCTGCAGCTATAGAGGACTGTGGTGGCCCCAACAATGCCTGCTCTTTTATCAGAATGCATTTTTTTTTTTTTTGAGAGGAGTCTTGCTCTGTTGCCCAGGCTGGATTGCAGTGGCACGATCTCGGCTCACTGCAACCTCTGCCTCCCAGGTTCAAGCGATTCTCCTGCCTCAGGCTCCTGAATAGCTGGGATTACAGGCACACACCACCAAGAGCCTCAGAAAATTTCAATTTCCATCTGATTCACTGTATCTCCTGATTCTGTATGTCATGCTATTAAAAGTGTGGTCTATGGTCTGGGCACAGTGGCTCATGCCTGTAATCCCAGGCTACTTGGGAGGCTAAGGCAAGAGAATAGCTTAAGCCTGGGAGAAATAGGTTGCAATGAGCCAAGATATTGCACCACTGCACTTCAGCCTGGGTGACAAAGCGAGACTTTGTCTCAAAAAAAAAAAAAAAAAAAAGTAAAAAAAAAAAAAAGTGTGGTCTATGGACCAGCTGCATTGCTACATTGTCATCAGCTGGGAGCTTGTTAGAAATGCAGTTTCAGGCATTATCCCAGACCTACTGAATCAGAATCTGCATTTTAACAGGTTCTCCAATGATTCATATGCACCATAAATTTTGAGAAGCACTGATGTTCACCATATTGACTGTAATGGCCAGACTATGCCTTTTTTTGTTTGACTTGGATATAAATGCGTTATTATAAATCATTTATCTGCTACAGTCAAACAGGCTTATGGTGGCCGCACTGCCACCCACATAATCCTTCATGCCTGATCTACTTTCTTTGCTAGGCATTCACATCTTTGCATTTCTTTATCAGGCATGCCCTTCATTCTTGGTACAGAGTCAGCTGTGCCATTCATATCCTATTTTAGCTTTTGAATTATTCTTGTAAAACCTGCTCAGACAATTCTCTTGCCACTTGGGGGAGGGATGATAGGAAGGAAAGGTCCCTCTTTCAGTTAAATACTTGCCCAACTAATTATTGGTTGGGCTACTTGTTTTTCTTCTTTCTACATATGTGTGCTTCAAAGTAAGCAAGTTGAAAATTATTATTGAACTCCTTATTTAGTGAAATACAGTGTTTATATAATGGGTTTTCCCTCTAGATAGAAATTTAATGTTTCTGTATACTTTGAGATATTTTATTCAGAAGATTGTCACAGAGCAAATCAATTTTAATTTTCTTTTAGACAAAGTGCCTGTCAATAAAAAGTTTGCTGTGGTTTTTTTTTGTAAGTAAATTCTTTTGACGGTTATTTAAGACAATATGTTTTTAAGTGAGAAAACTTCATAAAGTAATAATATACTTCATAATGTAATAATATAAAATAATATAAATAATATAAAGTAATAATATATAATGTTTAAATAAATAATATATAATATAAAGAGCATAAAATGTTTTAAAATTTGCCCCTAGATTTTAGAAAATGCAGCTGATAAATAACGTGCTTCTTCATTCACTTGTTGATGACTCTTACCTGAATAACTAGATAAAAAGTTTGAATGACTGAAAAATTGTAAAGCTGATCTAAACAGAATAAAGATAAATAGGGTCTAAATGAACTGCTCAATTAAAGACAGGACAAAGACTAACATAGGGTTAACTAGGAAAAAAGTGTGAATTTTGTATATTAAGCACAAAACATAGAGTATTTCAGCACCTCCATACCAGTATGCATAAAATAGAAAGAATACTATCCTTTGGGAAGTGTTCTTTATTTCTATGATTTCAAATAAGTTTTCTTTCAGTGTAAGATTCAAGAGTAGTATGAAATTTCGAATATTCAGAGTTGCCAGAAAGATAAACACTGGTCAAAAATGTGAGAAACTTCACAATGAGACACTGCTTCACACTTGCTAGGAAGCTATTATCATCAAACCAACAAAACAAAAAACATAAAATAACGAGTGTTGGCAAGGATGTGGAGAAATTGGGACCCTCTTGCATTGCTGGTGGGAATGTAAAATGATGCAGCAATCTTGAAAAATAGTATGGTGATTCTTCAAAAATTTAAACACAGAATAACCATATAATTCAGCGATTTCACTTCTGGGTCTATACCCAAAAGAATTGAAAACAGGAACTTGAACATATATTTGTACACCCATGTTCATAGCAGCATTATTTACAGTTGACAAACAAATTGTTCATTGATGGATGAATGAACTAAAAAAAATGTGATATCCATGTGCAATTGTGTTGGGAACAAACCCCCCAAAATGTGACCGTAAGCTGGCCCCAAAACCGGCCATAAACAAAATCTCTGCAGCACTGTGACATGTTCATGATGGCCATAACGCCCACGCTGGAAAGTTGTGGGTTTACCACAGTGAAGGCAAGGAACACCTGGCCCACCCAGGGCGGAAAACCGCTTAAAGGCATTCTTAAGCCACAAAAATAGCATGAGCGATCTGGGCCTTAAGGACATGCTCCTGCTACAGTTAACTAGCCCAACCTATTCCTTTAATTTGGCCCATCCCTTCGTTTCCCATAAGGGATACTTTTAGTTAATTTAATGTCTATAGAAACAATGCTAATGACTGACTTGCTGTTAATAAGTGGGTAATATGGTTATATTGTGGTTAATATGTGGGTAAATCTCTGTTCGGGGCTCTCAGCTCTGAAGGCTGAGACCCCTGATTTCCCACTTCACACCTCTGTATTTCTGTGTGTGTGTCTTTAATTCCTCTAGCACCACTGGGTTAGGGTTTCCCTGACTGAGCTGGTCTCAACACAATTGAATATTATTCAGCCTTAAAAAGGAAGGAAATTTTCACACATGCTACAACATGGATGAACCTTGAAGACATTATGCTATGTGGAACAAGCCAGTCACAAAAGGACACAAATACTGTATGAGTCAATTTCTATGAGGAACCCATAGGAGTCAGATTCATAGAGACACAAAGTAGAATGGTGGTTGCCAGGAACTGGGGAGAGGCAGGAATGGGAAATTATTTTTAATGGGTAGAGTTTCAGTTTGGGAAGATGAAAATGTTCTATAGATGGATGGGAGTAATGGTTGCACAAAAGCGTGAATGTATTTAGTGCCACTAAGTTGTGTACTTAAAAATGGTTAAAAAGGTAAATTTTATTTTACATATATTTTGCCATAAGGAAAAATTTAGAAACTTAAGAGGATGAAGGTTTAACATTTTCTATTATCTCACATTTAAGTTAATGAGTTAAACACTTACCACCGTGTTATTGTCTTTATTAGGTAGCTTTATTAGGTAGGTTGGTGTCAGGTATTGGTAACCTCAGTTTTCCAGGGTTACCAATAGTCCAACAAGCATTTGCTCAGTGCCCTGCTGACTATTAACCAGGCACTGTAGCAGGCCTTAAAGATACAAAAAGAAGTTAAATATAGCCCTTGACTTTAGTGAGGTCACAGATTAGCATGGAGACAAATGAGGTCACAGAAGACAGACATGGAGACAAATGACTGCAACTTAGTGAAATGCAACGTATAACAGAAATATATATGAAAGTCTGGTTGAAAAAGCAGTTTCTGGAACACACTGCCTGAATTTGAATCCTGGCTTGATTACTTTTACCAGAAGTGTGATCTTAAGCAAGTTACTAAATCTGTGCTTTAGTTTCTGTAAAATGGGGGTAGTAATGATTCTTAGCTCATAGGATTGTTGTGAGGATTAAATGGATTCTTATTGTGAAATGCTTAGAATAGTGCTTAACATGTGGTAAATACTTATTAGATCCCAATAAAGATTGAACAAGGAAGTGTGGGAAGGTCAAGGTACAGCTAATTTCAAGAGCAGTCGAAACCAGGAACTTACCCATTTTTCTCTCTCCTTTGTTTCTGCTTTCTTTAGTCACTTCCATTCTCTCTTATGAAGGCTGACCTTGTCCATATGACAAGAAACAGAGCCAAGAACAGAAACTGAGTTTTATGCGTTAAAGCTTCTCTCACTGGAAAAGAATGGATTCATTCAGTTTCTTAGGCGAATACTTTGATTGGCCTGACTTGGATTAGGTACCCATCCCTTGGTCAATTACCAGAGTGGGAGGGGGATGAGATACTATAATTGGCCCATCATGGGTCACATACCAGTCTCTAAACCAATCACCTGTGGCCAGAATATGGGGGTCTTATGGCGAAAAAGTTCTAAAGTCATAGAGATCTGGATGCAGGAGGCAGTTCTCATCCAGAAAGACAATAACCTAAAATTACCTACTATCATCTTTATATAGTGTACATGTCTGATTTCTCTAACAAAATTGTAAGCTTCTTTGAAGTACCAATCATGCCTTATATTTTGCCTTCTTTCATAATTAAGGATTTTTAGCAGGTATTTACTGATTGATTTATTGTCATGTAGAACACACTGGGTATCATAAGAGACAGGGGAAGAACCACTGTATTAGAAATCTGGAGAAATGGTTTCTGGGTCTAACTTTGCCATCTCTCTGACTTTCTATAATATGATGTAGTAAATTAAGATATTAGAATAGGTAATTCCTAAGATTCTTTTCAACTCTAAAATTCCATTACTTTTATCAGGATTACATTCACTAATTTTTAAAAAATAATTTTGACTTTTACTTTAGATTCAGGGATACATGTGCACATTTGCTACATGGGTATATTGCATGATGCTGAGTTTTGGGGTAGGAATGATCCCATCACCCAGGTCGTGGGCATAGTACACAATAGGTAGTTTTAAACTCATGCACCCCTCTCTTCCTCCCTAGTGTCTGTTGTTCCCATGTTTATATCCATGTGTGCTCAATGTTCAGCTCACACTTACAAGGGAGAATATATGGTGTTTGGTTTTCTGTTCCTGCATTAATTTGCTTATGATTATGGCCTCCAGACCCATCCATATTTCTGCAAAGGACGTGATTTTGTTCCTTTTTATGGCTATTCCAAATTTTCTTTATTTGATCTACCATTGATGGTCACCTGGGTTGATTCCATGTCTTTGCTATTGTGAATAGCGTGATGATGAACTTACGAGTGCATGTGTCCTTTTGGTAGAACCATTTCTTTCCTTTTGGTATATACCCACTAATGGGGTTGCTGGATTGAATGATAATTCTATTTTTAGTTCCTTGAGGAATTTCCAAATTGCTTTCTGCAGTGGCTGAACAAATCTACTTTTCTACTGATAATATATAAGTGTTCCCTTTTCTCTGCAGCCTTGCCAACATCTATTGTTTTCTGACTTTTTAATAATAGTCATTCAGACTGGTGTGTGATGGTATCTCATTGTGGTTTTGATTTGCGTTTTTCTGACTACTGGTGATGCTGAGCATTTTTTTCATATGTTTGTTGGCTACTTATATGTTTTCTTTTGAGAAGCATCTGTTCATGTCTTTTGCCCACTTTTTTTTTTCTTTTTTTTGAGATGGTGTCTCATTCTGTTGACTCCAGGCTGGAGTGCAGTGGCACGATCTCGGCTCACTGCAACCTCTGCCTCCCGGGTTCAAGCGATTCTCTTGCCTCAGTCTCCTGAGTAGCTGGGATTCCAGGTGTGTGCCACCATGCCCAACTGATTTTTGTATTTCTACTAGAGATGGGTTTCACCATGTTGGTCAGCTGGTCTTGAACTCCTGACCTCGTGATCTACCTGCCTTGTCCTCCCAAAGTGCTGGGATTACAGGCGTGATTGCCCACTTTTTAGTGAGGTTGTTTTTTGCTTGTTGAATTGTTTAAGTTCCTTATAAATTCTGGGTATTAGACCTTTGTCAGATGCATAGTTTATGGCATTCACTAATTCTTAATTCTTTTCAATTATTGATTAGCTGGTATTTTTAACACTCTTGTTTAAACAAAATTATTTTTTAAAATCCTGAATTTTTAAATGGCAGTCAGACTTCTTATACAGACCAGAATTCCTCTCACATCTGTTTCTTTAGGCTGCCAGCACCTTCCTCCTAGGTTGTTACATAAATGGCTTCCTCCTTTTCACTTTTGCTTTTCTTCTCATAAGCAGAAAACCTGGGAAAAAATAAAAATAAAAACAAAAACAAAAGTAATAATCATAGACTGAGAGTTTGAAATACGCTGAGTCACTTTCATGACCTGAAAAGTTTTGAAAGGGGCTCTTTGGAAAGAGTTTTGGAAGTTTGGAAAAGGGCTATTATGGGTTAAATCTTGTTACCCCAAAAATTCCTATGTTGAAGTCTGGACCCCTAGTACTTCAGAATATAACTTTATTTGAAAATAAGGCCATTAAGGATGTAATTAATTAAGAGATTATACTGGTGAAGCTCCTATTTCAATATAACTAGTGTACTTATAAAATGGAGAAATTTAGACACAGACCCTCAAATAGGGACAACACCGTGTAGACATGAAGGCAAGGGATCAGGTGATGTGTCTATAAGTCAAAGAATGCCACAGACTGCCAGCAAACTACCAGAAGCTAGGGGGAGAAAGGAATGGAACGAATTCTGTCTCACAGCCCTCAAAAACTCAGAAGGATTCAACCTGCCAACACCTTAATCTTGAACTCCTAGTTTCCAGAACTATGAGACAATAAAATTCTGCCATGTTTGTGGCCTTTGTTATAGCAACCGTAGGAAACTATACAGGGACCAAAATTTTGCTCCCTGATCATTCTTTAACTTTGTAAAATTTTGTTAACTGAGTCTTTGCCTTAATTATAGAGCTTAGAATTACAAAAATCTTGGTTGGAACCAAAATTTTCCCCAAAGAACCAGAGACTCGTCAGACAACTTCCACCTCATAACATTAAAAGGAAAATGTAATAGATTCTTAAACATGCAATTAAAGCACTATGGTTCCTTTTCACAACTTTTTAAGGACGTAGAAGCAACACTTTCTCTTAGGTTTATTTTTGGTTTTTGATTCTGGGGAATCAATGGGGGAAATCTAATTATTTACTCTAGGCAAATGTTTTTGTTCTTTGGTCTAATTAGAAGCAATATCTCATACGACAAGTACGAGTAGACCAGTGCTACTGGTGGTATTTACTGGTATCATTAGTAGTTCCAATACTACTGGCACTATTAACTCACCTCACTCCCTATCTATCAGCAAAAGGCCTTGATTCCTACTTCACAAAGAATATAGAAGCTCCTAGACATGAACTCCCTCAAATGCTTGCCTTCATGACTATTTCTTTCCTTAATCATCAGAGAACACTGATCATTACCTTTGTAAAGGGTAATCTCTGTGCACTTGTGCTCTTTATCCTCCATTCTCTTTCAGTACTTTCTTGATGTACTATTTGTCTCTTTTTTATGTCCTCTTCTCTACTGGTTTCCTACTCCTCCCCCTGCCCACCCCCACCAACATAGAAAAATGATACAAACCTTTCTCATCTTAAAGAAAATGCAGTAACTTGGACATATCGTTACATGCGAAAAACAATTTGAAATACTTATATTGCTAGATCTTTCTGTAATATTTGAGGTTGTTGCTGATCATCCCTCTTCATTGAAACTGCCCCCTTTCTTGGTTTTCATGACGCACTTCTGATTACATTTGCAAAACTCTGGCCATTCCTTCTCAGTCTAGCTCACAATGCCTCTTCTTGTATCCCCTCCTTAAATGTTAGCTTTTCTCAGAGTTCATTCTTGGCTCCCTTCTATTCTCCCATTTGTGTTCCAGTTGATGGTCTCCCTCCCACACATGGCTTCAGTTATCCTCTGTATGCTGATGATGACCAACTACACATCCAGCTCAGACTTCTGAACAGCAGCCCTAGGTGCAAGAAGTGGTAGAATATATTTTCAAAGTGTTTAAAGAAACAAATTAAACCTAGTATTTTTAATTATCACTTACATATTTGCATGAAGTGGATACTAAGACTCAGACCACCTAACACACATGTTAAAAGCACTGTTTAATAACAGAGGAAAATAATCCAGTTAGAAGCAAATAAGATACAGGAAATAAATATCAGTAAATAATTTAGTAAAATTTCTTTTCTAAAGTAAAGATTAACAACAACAAAAGTCTATCAGTGTTTAAACTTTAGAAAACACCAACATGAGTCAGGTTGGTGTTGGAGTCCAGAGAGACAAAAGAGCTTACTAAGGCATATCTGTTGAAAATGAAGGGGATAAGGAAAATAGAGCTACTGACAAGCTTTAGAATTCTATTACTGTAGGAAATAAATCAATGAATACTAAAGATAAGAACACATCTTAAGTTGAGAAAAATACCAGAAGACTAAAAATCATAATGTGTAATTTTCAAACCAGCAGAGTAAAACTCAACCTATCCAATAGATGTTAGGAAAGGAGGGAAACAGAAGAAACACAAAGGAAATATGTAAAATGAAGAAATAAATGCAATAAATAAATAAATAATAATAAACCTTTGTGAATTAGTTAAACTCACTTCTAGTAAGGCAGAGACTCTCAGTATAGATTTTTAAATGATGCAATAGTATAAGGTTCATAGACAAATATTTTAAACGATAATGTAACAATTCCAAAATTACCTATGTGTAAAAGAAAATGTATGAAAGTTAGGATATTTGTAACAGGTAATGAAAAAGAAAAAAACAGTTGACTCTAAAATATTTTACTCTGCCTCATTATAACTTTGCTGTATAGCTCACTAGCTCAAAGACTGCCAACTCTGTTTTACAGAACTCTTTGTCTCTAACTTGATTGCTCTCAATATGTCCTGCAACACAGTCTAAGTAAAAACATGATCCACACCTGTTGCTGCTTTTCACAATCATTATCCATTGCCTACAGGATAAAAGTCCAAGATCGCTGTCATGTTATTCAAAGCCTTTCCTGATTTGTGTTGGCTACTTCCCTATTGCCTCTGTACCTTTGACCCTCTTATTCTCTCCTCTTCATGCTTTGGGATGAAACATTTGCACTTTTCTACATAAAGCATTGTAATTCTCATTTATGTACCTTTGCCTGTTTGAATCTTTCTGGCTGGAATTTCTTTCTTCCTTCTTTATCCATCAAGACTTTGAGGAGGTACCACCCTCTCCATGATACTGTCTCCTTTATGCTCCTGTATTTATATGACATTATATTACATCACATTACATTACTTTGTTGCTTTATCCATATCCCCTACTAAATTGTTAACTACTGGAAAACAGGGACCACATGGTCCCACCTCCAGCACAGTGCCTGACATGTGGTACAGATTGTTCTCCATGAGTAGATGTATCCCAGACAACAAATACTATGTCTCAGGTGCTAGACAGTGTTAGACTCAGACCAAGAGATAAGAAACAAAAATTTAGGAAATAGGTTCTGTGTACAAAGGTTACACTAAATGATTTAGTTAGCTCAAAAAGGAAATTAACATAAACAAGTTATTTTCTGAAATTTTATTGTACTGTATGAGTATTATACTTAGGCAGCACTCTGATGGTTGCATGTGACAGAAAACCAACTCAAATAAGTTAGTTAAATGTACAGTATATGTAAAAAGTATTGGGCATGTCTCAAATAGCATCGTAAAGGTGAGGCTACCCCTAGAGCTCAGGTTCAAAGGGAACCGGGAAAACTGGGGATATGAATGTAGCCAGCGTTCTGACCATCTCTTGGTCTATTGGCCTCACCTCTTATACCAGCTTCCCTCTTTCAGCAGGAAAAATGGACAGAGAGGAGCTCCGAGCCTTACAACACATAGTTTTTCTGTCAGAGACATTGATCTCCTTCACTGGCTCCTGTTGAATAAGTCCCGGAGAAGAGCTCTGATAAGCCTTCTGAGTCAGGTGCCCACCTAGGGTGAATCAGTGATAGCAAGGAGGGAAGGGGCAGATAGCCAAAGGTATGAGAAGTGGGGCAGTCTCATGCAAAATGATGTCCTCCAGCATCATCTGGAGCTTACTAGACATAAAGAATCTTGGGCTCCTGAACTTACTGAACCAAAATCTGCACTTTAACTAGCTCCCAAGTGTTTCATGTACACACTCAAGTTTAAGAGGCATAGAACACATTAACCAGGAACAACAGTTCTCTCTTTTTTCTGAGACTGGGAAAATTAGTACTGATTTTAAGTTGTAGCAAGAGGTATTGCAAGGAAATGTTTGTAAGATTATCTTGTGTTTAAAACATAGAATACAACAGTATCTTGAAAAGTTTTGGAATTTTCTTTTGGAGGAAATTTTACAGAGAAATATTCGCTATTTTTCTCTGGAATAGTTTGCCATATATGCAAAGAAATAGACATTCAGACTTACTTTACTCTCCCATCATTTCTATAATAAATTACCTATTTTTTTTTTTAAACAAATTCACCCCAGAGACTAGATACTGGCACCTGGAAATACCTATTTCTATAGCAGTGACGTATTTCCTCTTTGGGCCTCACACTAATTATGTTTTCTCCACATGATACTGAGACTCCGTCTCAGGGAGGAAGGGAGGAAGGAAGGAAGGGAGGAAGGGAGGGAGGGAGGGAGGGAGGGAGGGAAGGAGTTTCTTAAATTTACCAATCCTTTTTTCTAGCTTATTCCAGGTAAAGTCTAGAAAATGCTTTTTTTTTTTTTTGAGACGGAGTCTTGCTCTGTCGCCCAGGCTGGAGTGCAGTGGCCGGATCTCAGCTCACTGCAAGCTCCACCTCCCGGGTTTACGCCATTCTCCTGCCTCAGCCTCCTGAGTAGCTGGGACTACAGGCACCCGCCACCAAGCCCGGCTAGTTTTTTTGTATTTTTTTAGTAGAGACGGGGTTTCACCATGTTAGCCAGGATGGTCTCGATCTCCTGACCTCGTGATCTGCCCATCTTGGCCTCCCAAAGTGCTGGGATTACAGGCTTGAGCCACCGCGCCTGGCCAGAAAATGCTTTTTGACGGTAAAGAATTTGTTCTTTGGTTGAGTGGAGCAAAAACATTTTTAAGAATCAACTATTCTCTTTATCTTCTCTGCATATCAGAGCTTTAAAAAATCAGATTGTGTCTTTGCTATTAGTCAAAACGAAAGTTGATTACAACAGATTCCCAAAGGATTAAAGGACAGTTCCAAAGAATATTAACTTTTTACACAGAATTATGTCACTTATTGTTGATGAATTAAATTATAATATGATAGGTGTTTTTTCTATAGTAGTTTTTTTTTTTTTTTGGTGAATGGTTTAAATCATTTCAAGTGGTGATTTTTTTTTTTTTCTTTTAAGAGAATGGGCTGGGTAAGGTGGCTTACACTTGTAGTCTCAGCATTTTGGGAAGCTGAGGTGGGAGGATCACTTGAGGCCAGGAGTTTGAGACCAGCCTGGGGCAACATAGCAAGATCCCTGTCTCTATTATTTAAAAAAAAAAAAAAAAAAAAAAAAGATAGAAAAGTGGTAAGAATTTAAAGCATCTAAAACCACTTTTGGGATTCTGATTCAAAGTCTCACTAGATTCTCAAACCGTCTAACCCACAGTGACAAATATTAGTAAGATGCCAGTTCTCCTGATTTAAGAATCTATTCAGCAGTAAAACAGAACAACAAAACAAAAAACTCCAACTCACTAGACAACTATGTCAACTATGTTAAATTAGCAAATTTGATTGACACGCCTTATCTGGTGTTAAAACAGAAAAACAAAACAGGCAAGCAAGCTAGGCCATTAACTACATACTTTAAGTTAGTAAATTTGATGGACGCACAGTCATAAAAATTCCAAAGTCAATAGTTATGTTGAGAATAGTCCCTTGAAACAGTTCCTCCCTGAATCCATAGAAATTTCCCCTGATTTCCTGGTTCCTGGAAATATAGGTAAGGAAGGTACACAGGACATTGAATTAAATACAAAATATTTCCTGCATATGGGACTTTGGCTACACAACAAAATGTTAGATCTTTAATGAAAGCATTAAAAATTATTTTCTGAAAAGTAAAATGCAAGAAAAAAAATGAATAATGTTAGATGTTCATCAGATAAACTAAAATGTTCCTGAAGTTACTTGTACTATTACTCTAGAAATATTTACAGATTATCTTGTCTGGGTCAATTGCTTTAGTTCTATCTGCCTACAGATAGAGCTCACTAACACAGAGATGGATCCATGCATAGAGACGGTTCAAAGTAGCAAAGCTGTCTGGGTTCAACTAACCCAGTGCTTTGTCACTAACTGGCCGTATGACCTTACTCAACTTGTTGAACCACTCTTTGCCTCAGTTTCCTGATTTGTAAATACAGATAATAATATCATTGACCTAGGGTTTCTGTGAAGAAAAATGAGATAATACAGGGGAAGCTCTTAGAGTAGTGCTTGACACATGGAAAGTGCTTAGTAAATAGTAGCAATTCTTAGTATTATTACTAAGCAATAATAAGTATTTTGTTATTATTCTAAGTATTCTGTTACTGCTATAAGGAAAGTAGTTTTCCGCTTCTTTCTTCATCCAGCAAATAATGTCTTGTGAGTAGCATTCATATAATTGCGACTGTGTTTCTGGAGTGAGCCTGCCAATGAATTAACCTGAAAATGCTTCTTGGCTATAGGGACTAAAGCTGTTGAACATCTGAGGCTTGTACAGTGTTGGCTCAGTTCATGCAACTAAGCTTCCTTCAAGAGGAAATATAATAAACTGGTGAAAGAGATTGGCTTCCAGAGTCAGACTAACTCTGATTTACATACTGCTTAAGTCACTTACCAAATGAGTTTGCAGGCAGATCATTTAACTTTCAGTCTTAGTTGTCCATCTACACAGCCTTTTCATAAGACATTTCTTCCCCTTAGTGGGCCCAGGGCCAGTTTCAAGGGCATGAGAGTCCTGTGTAGTCACTTATGGCCCCGCACTCAAGGGGTCCTGTGCTTGGTTTATTCCTCTGCTTCAGGTGTCTTAAAATTCTTAATAATTTTATCTTTGAATTTGTGTTTTATAAGGGAACTCTGATGGGACAATAGAGGACGTGTGTAACTAGTGGAGATAGGTGTAATATGAGAATTTGCCATTCTGTACTGTGCCATTTGCATACAGGTTCCTGATGGCTAATGTACAAAGAATTCGGGTAGACCTAGAATGCATGGAAAGTCAGTGAGACTCAAAGTACCAGATAAGCATGCCATTTCTAGGACTGAGTAAGCAGGTGCCCTGACATCTTGAGACCACACTTTCAGTTCAAATCAGAACTTTCTTCAAACACAGAAAGAAAGCAATGACATTCTAAGAAACATAAATGACCATGCGATTCTACCTATCCTTTCTTATTTGTGTTACTTCCCTGTATTTGCCAATTACTTGTGCTGAAAATGATGACATAGAAAGAAGAAGATGAAGCAGCCCATATTTCCTTTTCCTTTCAGTCTTTTCTTATTCATCAGTCAGCTGAAGGTAGAGTGTGATGGTAGAATGTTAACATATTAAGTGAAATAAAAACACTTGAGCCAGTTTTATGCAGTATTTTCATTGTTTTGACAAAACAAAGTAAGTATGCATGTACAAGCTACAAAATACAAATTTTGTATTCAATATACAAGTTAAAAGTTCTTACATTTGTGTTTAAAACTGGAACCACATAATGTAGATGCATGGTGAAATTCATATGAATACTTTAGAGTTATAATTTTTCTTTATGTAGAACATTAAATGACAAAAAAAAAAATACCATGACAAGCTGAGATGCACTGTGGAAGAAAGAAAAAAGCTTTATATTTTACTAACTTTAATAACACTTTTTTTTCCTGATGTTTGAATAAGGCCTTGGTCCTGCATTTTCATTTTGTACTGGCTCCCCAAAATTATGTAATATGTCCTGTCCTCTTCCGATGGAGTGGAGAGTCCACAAGACCAAGGGGTTGTGACACCCAGTGTGTGTCCTCCCAGAGCCCCACATTTCTGGAACATGCATAACATACCCAACCTGAAATTCCCTGACAAATGACTCATCCTCCTTCCATGGTCTGTGTGTGCCACAACTGACTTGGGTGCCAGGGCCGGTTCTTCCTAAGGAAGATTGTGACAAAGGTATGCATACTTTCAGGTTGGAAAGATGGAAAAAGGTGGCTATTGATGTGGTGTATGAGCTGATGAGGCCACACCCATATGCATGAGGCCCGTTGGGGTTTGGACTGTGGGGTGGAGAAAGATAGGAAGAGGGCGAACCATGGCCCATCTGTTCCTGAGTTGTCATGTCCCACCATCACACTAAGAGGTTTCCAAGAATTTTAAATTTGAACCTGGCCTTCCAAATCATTATGAAGGTATATTTGTCAAGATAGGAGATAACACATTGTAACACCTTGTAGGCCTGATTTATAATGTTTGCATATTTAGACACATGGTATCTGGATCTACATTTGTCCTCTTGCCTCAGGACACTCAAATATTAGTGGAAGGCCTAGATGTGAGAAGCACTTAGTGTCTGGCACTCAGTAAAACAAAACAAAGCAAAACAAAAACCAGGAAATGGTAGCTGTTATCATTATCAGATACAATAATTAATGATAATGATAATAATATCACACCATTTTCTTCTCGGTCAAGGCTCTGAGTTTTGTTCACCTCTCCCTCCCCCTGCACTTCCCCCCTCCAGTTGGTGTGATGATGGTGGTAGTATTTTGCTTTCCAACCCTCAGATTGTATCTGAGGAGGCATACCTTTCTCTTCATGGACTGGTTGCCTGGATCCTTAAAGTGCTGCCTGGGGTCCCACTTCCATGCCCCATGAGTAGGAGTAGTGAATTCCTGTGCCTGCCTGAATCACACATGAACTGAATGTGCCTTCTGGAGTTTGAATTGTGCTGTCCATTGTAGAGGTCATCACTCTTTTTCAGTCTCCCCTCCCCTTTAAGAATTCTGAACTTCTTTGAAATTTAGGAAAAGGTTTATCTCTAGAAACAGCTAAAATAGGTTAGGAAGAACCATTTAACATGTTTTCCTTTTGGCATGTGGGCTCAGGAACTCAAATAGATTTTTCTCAAATACAATAATTATGCATTGCTTGGGCTTTTTAATTGAATAACTTTCTTGTCCTCATTATTTAGTTCTTACCTGGGTTGTTAAATGTTACTGTCTATGTGAAATTTTACTGTAAGCCTCCTTGAACACTGCTTTGTTGATTTGTCTTCTCTTTCTTAGTTTAATGAATTACTCTAACACATTTTTTGGGGAAAGATTTTGGCATTTCTTTAAAAGTCTGAAACTGTGTAGAATTACTTGGAGGCAATGAAAATCTATTGAGGCCATATGTCAGGTGTATTTTTAAAGTATAATTTAAAGATTATAGTGCTTATATTTTCTTTTTATTTGTTATTGTTCTGGGCAATGATTTTTTTGGATTCAACTCCAAAAGCTCAGGCAACAAAACAAAAGTAGACAAATGGGATTACATCAAACGAAAAAGCTCCTGCACAGCAAAGGAAAGAAATAACAGAGTGAATAGGCAACCTGTGAAATGGGAGGAAGTATTTGCAAGGCCATACATCTAATAAAGAGAGAATATCTAAAATGTAGAAGGAACTCAAACAACTCAATAACAAGAAAACAACCTGATTAAAAGACAAGCAAAGGGCCTAAATAGACATTTCTTTTTTTTTTTTTTTTTTGAGACGGAGTCTCGCTCTGTCACCCAGGCTGGAGTGCAGTGGCCCGATCTCAGCTCACTGCAAGCTCCACCTCCCGGGTTCACGCCATTCTCCTGCCTCAGCCTCCCGAGTAGCTGGGACTACAGGCGCCTGCCACCTCGCCCGGCTAAGTTTTTTTTTTGTATTTTTAGTAGAGACGGGGTTTCACTGTGTTACCCAGGATGGTCTCGATCTCCTGACCTCGTGATCCGCCCGTCTCGGCCTCCCAAAGTGCTGGGATTACAGGCTTGAGCCACCGCGCCCGGCCTAAATAGACATTTCTCAAAAGAGGATGTATTAGTCAGGGTTCTCTAGAGGGACAGAGCTAATGGAATATATAAAGGGGATTTTATTAAGTATTAACTCACACAATCACAAGGTCCCACAATAGGCCATCTCCAGGCTGAGTAGCAAGGAGAGCCAGTCCAAGTTCCAAAACTGAAGAACTTTGAGTTTGATGTTCAAGGACAGGAAGCATCCAGCACGGGAGAAAGATATAGGCTGGGAGGCTAGGCCAGTCTTACTTTTCACATTTTTCTGTCTGCTTGTATTCTAGCTGCACTGGCAGCGGATTAGATTGTGCCCACCCAGATTGAGGGTGGGTCTGCCTTTCCCAGCCCACTGACTCAAATGTTAATCTCCTTTGGCAACACCCTCAAGGACACACCCAGGATCAATACTTTGTATCCTCCAATTGAATCAAGTTGACACTCAGTATTAACCATCCCTTGTCAACTTGAACCCATACACATCTCCTAAGATCACACATAATCTTCAAATAGAGATAATAATAATGTCATGATTATGCCTAACATAATACAACTGTCCTTCATACAACCGGAATGCACCAATCCCCAACCCAAATATTGTTATACAAAATTAATGATACTTAAATGCTGATGTGAAGTCAATAAGTCTTATGTCACATAATAAAGGAGAAAGGAAATAAAATGAAGATATTTTCTTGGTGTAAGTGTATACATGTACAAACATGTTTTTAACATAAGAAGGAGGAAATACTCATGACAATTACAGTCCTTGTTTCTACAGCTGGTCCTGTCATGGTAGCTAATATCGATGACTACCTTGTTCTACTACCCATTTTGTATCCCATTTGCTTTCAGCAAGCACCTCAGCAGGCATGGTTTTTTCCCTAGTGGAGTGACCCAACTCTTTATTCCTGAAGGGCCTGGGCCATTTGTAGTCCTGCCTGGATTGGGCTGTTGTACTTTCCCATTGACCTTAATCTCAGGGCACAGCAATACTAAGAGAAGCCCTAATGGATCTCCTGTATTCCATGCATATTCTTCCTTACCTCTGTTGTGGAGTGGTGGACTGATTTCATCTTGATAGTCTGGGTCAATCACCCCAGCCAACACTGTAACTCCCTTCTTAGCCTGTTGACTTAAAGGTAGAGGAGCCCAAAGTGTCCAGGTGGCAATCTTAACTTCCAGTTTAATTGAATCATTGTGTCTCCTGGTGGCAGCATTCCTCCCTCTGGAACTAAGACCTCCAGGCCAGCAGAATGTAATGTCATGAGAACAGGGAACAAAAATTTTGCTAGTAAATCACTAGGGGTGATGGTGAGCGGTGCGACTTCCACTTCCACCCCTTGATTCCTGGACCCGTGAATCCTGGCTATGGGAGAAACAGTACCACATGTTGGACGCTGATTCAGAGCATACACGGCCTTCTGGAGACCTTTGCCTGAGCCCTGTAAAGTATTATCACCTAGTTGGCTTTGTAATTTTGACTTCAAAAGGCCTTTCCACTATTTTTTCAATCCAGCTGCTTCAGAACGTTGGGAAACATGGTAAGACCAGTGAATTCCATAAGCATGAGCCCACTGCCACACTTCTTTGACCATAAAATGAGTACCTTGGCCAGAGGCAATGCTGTGTGGAATATAACAACGGTGGATAAGGCATTCTGTGAGTCCATGGATGTAGTCTTGGCAGAAGCAGTTCATGTAGGATAGGCAAACCCATATCCGGAGTAAGTGTCTATTCCAGATAGACACTTACTCTATCCAGTGAGGACAAACCTCTGCCCCTTCCATGATGGAAGAGGTCCAATATAATCAATCTGCCACCAGATAACTGGCTGATCACCCCAAAGAATGGTGCCATTCACACATGGAGGGCTTAGTGTGGGTGTCTTCTGCTGGCAAATTGGGCACTCAGTAATGACCATAGCAGGTCACTCTTGGTGAATGGAAGTCCATGTTACTGAGCCCATGAGTAACCTCCATCCTTGCCACCATGGCCACTTTGTTCATGGGTCCACTGGACGATGACAGGGGTGACTGGGGAAAGAGGCTGAGTGGTATCTACAGAATGGGTCACCTGGTCCACTTGATTATTAAAATCCTCCTCTGCTGAGGTCACCCATTGGTGACCACTCACATGGGATACAAATATCTTCAGTTTTTGACCACTCAGAGAGGTCTATCCACAAACCTCTTCCCCAGATTTCTTTGTCATCAATTTTCCAATCATGCTTCTTCCAAGTCCCTGACCATCCAGCCAAACCATTGGCTCCAGCCCATGAATCAGTATATAATTGCACATCTGGCCATCTCTAATTTCAAGCAAAGTGCACAACCAGGTGAACTGCTGGAAGTTCTGCCTACTGGGAAGATTTCCCTTCACCATCTTTCAGGGATGTCCTAGAAAGGGGCTGTAGTGCCGCAGCTGTCCACTTTCAGGTAGTGCCTGCATATTGTGCAGAATCATCTGTGAACCAGGCCCTAGTCTTCTCTTCCTCTGTCAGTTGACCATAGGGAACTCCCCATGAGGCCATTGGTGCAGACTGGAGGAGAGAAGGCAAGGTGGCAGAAGTGGAGACCATGGGCATTTGAACCACTTCCTCATGTAACTTGCCTGTGCCTTCAGGACCTACTCAAGCCAGATCACATTATATACCACTTCCATTTGATGATGGAATGCTGCTGTGCATGATCCACTTTATAACTAGATGGATCAGAAAGCACCCAGTTCATGATAGGCAGTTCAGAGAGCATGGTGACTTCATGACCCATAGTCAAATATTCAGTTTCCACCAAAGCCCAGTAACAGGCCAAGAGCTGTCTCTCAAAAGGAGAGTAGTTATCTGCAGAAGATGGCAGGGCCTTGCTCCAAAATCCTAGAAGCCTCTGCTGTGATTCACCTATGGGGGCCTGCAAAAGGCTCCAAACAGCATCCCTATCTGCCACTGACACCTCAAGCACCATTGAATTTGCTGGTCATATGGCCCAAGCGGCAGAGCAGCTTGCACAGCAGCCTGGACCTGTTGCAAAGCCTTCTGTTCTGGACCCCACTAAAAACTGGCAGTCTTTCGGGTCACTCAATAAATGGGCCGAAGTAACACAGAGGACATACAAATAGTCAATAATACGTGAAAAAACTGGTCAACATCACTGGGGAAATGCAAATTAAAACCACAATGAGATATCACTTAATACCTATCAGAATGGCAATTATAATAAAGACAAAAACCAGTTGTTGGCGAGGATGTAGAAAATGGGGAACCTAGTATACCGTTGATGGAAATGTAAGCTAAGACATCAATTATGGAAAACAGTATCGAAGTCTCTTAAAAGACTAAATTGCCATATAACCCAGCAATTCCTCTTCTGGGTACATATTCAAAAGTTTTAAAATCACTATGTTGAAGAAATATTTGTACTTCCATGTTCATTACAGCATCAGTCACAATAGCCAAGTTGTGGAATCAGTCTAAGTGTCCATCCATATATAGAACATTTTCTTTATCCATTCATCTGTTTGGATGAATGTATGTGTATCTGTATATGCATACATGTACAGCTGTATATATATATACATATATATATGTACACCACATATCTATATATTCACACAGTGGAATACTATTCAGCCTCAAAAAAAGAGGTTATGTTGTGACAACATGGATGAACCAGAAGGCCATTATTCTAAGTGAAATAAGCCAGGCACAAAAGACAAATGCCTTATGTTCTCATCTATATGTGGAAGCCAAAAAAGTTGAACACATAGAAACAGAGAGTAGAATGGGGATTAACAGAGGCTGGAGAGTTAGGGGAATGGGGAGATGTTGGTCAAAGTATATAATGTTTCAGCCAGACAGAAGGAATAAATGATAAGAATTTAAGGTGATGGATTTCTTAAGGTGATGGATTTCTTAATTAATTGGGTTCAATCATTCCATATTGTGTGTGTGTGTGTGTGTGTATCAGAATCATTTTGTACCTCATAAAATATATATAATTATAACTTGCCAATATCCAACAAAAAATTAATTAGAAAAGAATTTGATCCCTAGAGGAATTCCAGAGTATACCTGGAAGTAGATTTTGCCCCGTATGACTAATTCCAAGATGTAGTAATATTTGGAGAAACAGAGGTTTGATTAGGGTTATTTTGCTTCATTTCTTTCTCTTGCTTTTCTCTTCTTATTTTATACATATACCCAGACACCATTAAAGTAAAAGGATCACTTTCTCTGGCAGATACCACATGTGGATTAGGTATATATAGCATGAGTTCCTATAATAGGTGCTTCCCCTGAAATAGGCCCTACATACTGTGCATTGCTTTGTTTGTTTGTTTTTAATTTTTATTTTAGGTTTAGGGGTATATGTCAAGGTTTGTTACATAGGTAAACTTGTGTCATGAGGGTTTGTTGTACAGATTATTTCATCACCCAGGTATAAAGACCAGAGGACAATAGTTATTTTTTCTTCTCCTCTCCCTTCTCTCACCCTCCATCCTCAAGTAGACCCCAGTGTCTGTAGTTCTCTTCTTTATGTTCACGAGTTCTCATCATTTAGCTCCCACTTATAATTGAGAGCATGTGGTATTTGGTTTTCTTTTCCTGCATTAGTTTGCTAAGGATAATAGCCTCCAGTTCCATCCATGTTCCCACAAAAGACAAGATCTTGTTCTTTTTTTATGGCTGCATAGTATTCCATGGTGTATATGCACCACATTTTCTTTATCCAGTCTATGATTGATGGGAATTTAGGTGGATTCCATGTCTTTGCTATTATGAATAGTGGTGGAGTTAACATTCACATGTGTGTGTCTTTATGGTAGAATGATTTATGTTTCTCTGGATATATACCCAGTAATGGGTTTGCTGGGTCGAATGTAGTTCTGCTTTCAGCTCTTTGAGGAATCACCATACTGCTTTCCACAATGGTTGAACTAATTTACACTCCCACCAACAGTGTATAAGTGTCCCCCTTTTCTCTGCAACCTTGCCAGCATCTGTTGTTTTTTGACTTTTTAAAAATAGCCATTCTGACTGGTGTGAGGTGGCATCTCATTGTGGTTTTGATTTACGTTTCTCTAATAATTAGTGATGTTGGGCATTTTTTCATATGCTTGTTGGCTGCATGTATGTCTTCTTTTGAGAAGTGTCTGTTTATGTTCTTTGCCCACTTTTTAAAGGGGTTGTTTGTTTTTCTCTTGTAAATTTAAGTTCCTTATAGATCTGAGCATTGTTAAGTGTCTGTTGGCTTCATTGTACTTTAGTTGGCAGAAACCATATAGCTTATTACCCATTGTAATCTTAATGTCTAACATGGAACTTGGAATACAATGTGGGTACTTTAAAAATATTTGCTGAACAGATAAATGAATGTCTCAAGCACACAGACAATATGCTAAATGCAAAGCTAGAGGATTTCAGGGCAGGTGTGTTAAGAGGGTAAGTAGATGTGGAAGTTGAAGGAATTGTCAAAGGAGGACTTGAAGTGACACCCCAAGGCATATAGGGGCCATATAAAGAAAAAGATAATGGACCAGGTGAAAAGAAACAATCAAGTGATGACAGTCATTATGAAATTACAGTATCAGTTCAGTGGGGTAGGAAGTGAACAGCATGGAGGGTTAGGAGGTTGTGGCCAGAATAGGATACTGGATTTTAAGATTTCACAGGTGGAGTTGTTTCAGGTCATTACTAGGTCAAAATGTAGCCTTAGCTGCACTTAGTCAAACCACATGGAATTGCCAATATTCGAATTTTTTACTTATAAAGAGACAGTTTTATTATTCAAACCAATAGTTTGCTAAATTTTAGTGGAGGTGGGGTGACAATCAAGGACTTTTGAGGCTGAGATATTAATTGACTCATTCATATAGATTCTGATCCCACTCAGAGTGATTTTAAGAGGTGAAGGGGGAAGAGTGTTGTGTCTAGCTTGGGTGAGGATGGTAGATAACAGTGAAGAGAAGGGATAAAAACAGCATAGATCAATGACATAGGATGGAGGCTTTAAACAAACCACATTAGATCATAGGGGTAACAGCCTCGCTTGGAAGTTGCAAAGGGGAGCTTGGAGAATATTTCTCCCTACCCTCTTTTGATGCTGGATACTTGGATATCAAGAGAAGTACCAATGTCTGGGACAGGTTTACTAGATTTACTCACTCAATTGGCTTATCAGAAACTAAAGAAACTAAGGCCATTGTGAGTCAATGATGGCATAAGGCAAAAATTCGGCTTATTTTATCTCCTTTGACAATGCAGATCCATTTTGCAATAAACTTTCCTATAACCCAGAGTACATAAGAATGCTTTTTCTTTGTTGTTCTCTATTTTCTATCTTATCTACATGATGACATTTATCTCTTCTTCTCCGAAGTCACATGGTATGCCTCTCTGCAGGTTACTACCATATCCCATGCTACATTTCTCTGAGTTCACCTAAATGGGGAATTAAAATCTCAGTGAGTGACTTATTGGAAATTTTCCAGGCGAAACCCATGGCAACCATGTTCTATGAAGTTGGGACCTCAGACTCATTTGTCACATGGAGCAGGTAAGTGGCCTTCTCATCAGGTATGTGCTTGGTTTGGTTTTGTAACATTCAGAAGAGGACTCCAAACTGACCCTTGCAGAGCCTATAGCTTGCAGTGAACACCAAGAATGAGTTATCAGACGATTCCAGCTGAGCGGAGCGGGGACCACTCTTCTGAGAGAGAGTGTCACCCCAGAATCTATCTGCCAAGTATTTATTGAAAGGGCTTGTTAAACTACAAACATCCACTAGATGGCCTTTTGAGGTCGGGTCGCGAGGCACCTATGGCCTTGTAAAAGCTCCCCAACTGCATTCTCGGGAGGCTGTTTTCAGCGTTTCTTATGACACACTCCATTCCTTGTCCTGTTTTCAGGGTCAAGGAGTTACATTCCCATGCACAAATATCATACACACAGTGCCTTAGTATTTTTCCATGCCCCCAACCTCAAATGCCTTGTACACAAGCTTGAATATATTGCAATGCACCCCCAACAACCCTGTGACCATTTGGCTGGCAAAGCAACTGGTTGTGCCCTCAATAAACAGTACTGACTTTGGGAACATCAGGGTCTTCATAGTCTTGGAACTCTCTACTGTTCAGTTTTTATAACAAATTTGCATGTAAGAGACATGGGTCCCAGGAAACAGCCTGAAGGACACGCAACCCATTCACTCCAAATTTTACCTCTGGGGCAAGCTCAAGAGCTAATTGCTAGGCCTGCATTTTTGGGGTCCCTGTATAATTGCCTTTCCTGAACAATGCTGTGGTGTTGCTCCTTTGGCTTACTGTGAAGGATGTAATTAGCACTATATTAAACTTGTTGTTATGATTACTGTAAGGATGCTGCTGCAGCCCCTTAACATCACAGTGCCCTAATAAACTGAGGATCCATAGATAAAACTTCTCCTCGGTCTTATGACTAGGAAAAGCCATGCTTCTCCTGAGCTGCTTCTGGCTTGCTTTTCACTATAGACTCTGTTAATCTTGTTACTATATACGCCTCATTTGTCCTGCCTACTTGCCACAAAGTGAAATATGTGACTTGGCTGTAGCAATTGTACAGAACACTGTATTAGGCATTCGATGTGGTGATTTTTCCTTTAGTTTTTTTCCCCCATGCATTCTTTATAGGTTTATAGCTGACCACTTCTTCTAGTTTTTATTATATATTTTATTTCTTTATTTTTATGTTTATTGCATGTATCATTAAGATGCCTCAAATCTGGTTTTGAAATAAGAAAGGTCTACACATAAAGAAATTTGGGGTGACACAAAAACGATATGTCAGATATTTTGTTTTCAATCATAAAGAAAGCCACCTACTTCTTGAACTCATTGTGCTAATAACTGAGAACTCGAAACAATTTTCACAGGAATATCTACTCCTGCAGGCACTGGAATCTGTGACTAGTCCTTCACGAGGACTGCCATACCGCTAGGCCTACACTTGCAGCCCTTTTTCCTCTTCTTCCCCTTTCATCTGTCATGCTACCGGCCTTTCTCACGCTTATTAAGGCCTTCATGTGGTTCTCCAAGACCCCCTTCTCAAGCATCTCTCTGAACATTTCTGCCTCCTGACTTCAAAAATAAATCCTCAAATGCTCTCTTTAGTGTACAGAAAAAAGGCCAGTGCTTACTTATCTTTCTATCCTTAGAACCTAGCATTGGCCCGGAAAATAATAAACAGCTGGTGTACATTTGTTGAAAGAACTGAATTACATTAAATAAAGTAATGCATATAAGGCATTAGTTGGGCCTTTGGACAAAGTACACAATAAATATTTTTCTCTCAATCACTTTCCCTTCACACCTGGCCTGAAGCTACCTTTCCCACCTTATCCCCACTGCCATGGCTTAAAACATCGCTAACTCTTGTAATTTCATGCACATAACATTCATTTTTGTGCCTAGAGAACTTTCATTATGCTGTTCTTTCTTTCTTCAATGCCATCACTTCCTTAAATGCACCATCATTGCTCAAATTTAGAGAAAATAAGACATGTTCCTGGTGATGCTGGTCCAAAACCCCTATATAACAAGTCATGACTTTTATATTTAAATAATTTAGTTTGGTCTTTCCTTCATCAAAAGAAACCAAACAACTTTTAGCAACTCTGTTAGATTTATGCAATTGCATGTTTTTTTAAGGGGCAAAGCTCCTTAAAACAAATAAAAACATTCTTCCATTTATCGATGCAAGCCCTGTTTCTTTCTAGTATTCAAATTCATTAATAAAAGACTCAATGATTATTAAATTTTTGGATTTGAATGGATAGTTTTTATGCATATATACCCAGTTGTTTAGCATTTTATTTTATCGCCCCCTACAGGAAGTCTAAAATACATTTAGTATATCGCCCCCTACAGGAAATACATTTAATATATCGCCCCCTACAGGAAATCTAAAATACATTTTAGAACATTTTATAATTAAAAAAAAAAAAAGGATGAATGATTTATTTTATTTATCTCACAAAAATTCAGCCCTAGCCTATTGACAGCTGCAGTTCTCCTATCCACTTCCACATAATTTTTAAAATGTGAATGCCAGGAATGGTGCTGTTGATACTAATATTAGGACAAGGAGCAGATGTTTCATCAGGACTAGGTGTCTCTGGTGGAGTCTGTGGAGGAATAAACAAAGATACTCGTGCAATGTTGGATATTTCTGATTTTAGATCGACCTTATCAACAGCCTGAATAGCAATGAAAAGATCTGTGCCATTTTCAAAAGTAATGTTTTCTGGTTTAAACAAAAAGACTTCCTCAGAGTTGGCTTCCTTTGGGATGAGAGCAGTAGTATTCACTTGAAGAGATTCATTGAACTTATCTCTGAGATCAAGAATACTTGTACTTATTCGAATGATATACTTGTGAGCTAAAAAGAAAAAAGAAGAATGTGACTTCAATTCTGAAATCTTAAAGAAACTTCCTAAGCTGTAGAACTTTAAAAAATATTTAAAAAGCTTTAAAAGTCTATTAGAAATTATATCATCACCCCATAAGATTCCCAAATAAATGAACCGATGGTCCTATTTACAAGGGTCACTATCTCTTTTACATTCTTCTTTGTATATAATGACACAGTGATAAGCGTAAAACTGGATTGGGCATGACTTAAAGCCTTGGTCAGCATTTCTGGGCATAGTGCCTGACAGAAAGAACAGGTTGTTTAAAAAATGTTTATTATTTTATTATTTATAGAGGGAGTTTGCACCAGTGCTTCTCAAACTGTAATGTGTGTACAAATCACCCAGGGATCTGAAAATGCAGATCTGAAAAAACTTTCTAACTAGTGTTCATGGTATCCGCATGCTGTAGTCCGCAGACCGCACTTTGAAAGAGAAAGTCTGATAGGACCTGAGGTTCCTTCCAAAAGAGCTCCGCTCTATAGACATCTATGCTCTATTCCCAGTTCTTCCCCAGGAGTCACTGCTCCCCAGAAAATGGAGTTTGTCAAAGGACAGTTTGGCAAGGTTTCAGAAACTAAGTGAGGTTTACCTTTCCAGGCTGAAACCTCCTACTCCCAAAGTATACCAGTTTTTCAGGTTTTAAATCTCTCTTCTTTAAATACATTTATCCCTCATTTCAAAGGACCAGCAAGATCCCTCCTGCTTTCTGCCCCCAAGCATCAGAACACGGCTGCCTGCCTCACCCACTTCTGCTCCTCTGCTTGGCTGGTAAACTCCTTTACAGGGTCCACACCAGGTTCAGCTTACCTGTTCCATGGTCATAATCATCCCCAGGAGCTGTCCAAGTCAGATTAATGAGACTGTGCCCATGAATTTCCGCCTTCAGGTCGGTGATTTGGCAAGGTGGGAAGAGATCAGGTATGGGAGCATTTGGGACACCAGAAGCCACAAATGAGCCTCCCGAGGATGTTCTGCTGAAACATACTTGCTTGCGTTGAACATCGTCCTCAGTTTCAGGTCTTGGTGGATTCCATTGTATTTCATCTGCAATAAAAAAATTATGCAAAATATGGTAAGCAACATCACTAAATGGTGATACCTCCGTCTGTTTTATTATCAGATCACCCTCTTCCTATTCCCCACTTCTGCTTCTTTCCTTCCGCACACAGAATTAATTTTAAATATTTGGAGACAAGACCCCAAATACGGTTTCATCAGAGGGAAAAGAGCAAACAGAGAATCACAGCTTTTGATCTCTTAAGATATTTCCTGGATATTTAGTGGAATAACCTTTTGGAATTTATTTTCATGACATTTGTCCTGAAATTGCTTCTTTTCCCATCTCTTTGCCCATCCTGATCTTGTCTTTCCGCAAGATCGGTTTCAATACTACCTCTGTTTTTCCTTTCCTTTCCTTTCCTGTCCTGTCCTGTCCTCTCCTCTCCTCTCCTCTCCTTTCCCTTCCTTTCTTTCATTTTTGTTTTTGAGACGAAGTTTCGCTCTTGTCATCCAGGCTGGAGTGCAATGGCGCGATCTCAGCTCACTACCACCTCTGCCTCCCGGGTTCAGGGGATTCTCCTGCCTCAGCCTCCTGAGTAGCTGGGATTACAGGCATGTGCCACCACACCGAGCTATTTTTTGTATTTTTAGTAGAGATGGGGTTTTACCATGTTGGCCAGGGTGGTCTCGAACTCTTGACCTCAGGTGATCCACCTGCCTCGGCCTCCCAAAGTACTGGGATTACAAGAGTGAGCCACTGTGCCCGGCCTAAATACTAACTTTGTTTTAAACCTCAGACTGCCTCAAGAAATGTCTTCCACCTAAATAATAGTGTGGGTTTCATTATCTTTCCTATTTATTTGGCAACTAATCAACTGGACCTTCAAGAATGCCTTGATTGTTTATGCATATTTCTTTCACTTTCTCCATGTTTTTGTTTCATGTTTCTTATTAAATTTCAGTTTTTAATGAAATGTTTTATGTTAGAGGTTCCAAAATTTTGTGCTTTTGAAAGACTTCTAATTTTCTTAGTAAATGCATGGGAATCTAGTTATTGTAGTAATTCCAATTTCATTCACATTCTTGTCAAAGACAGGTATAAAAGTAATCCTGGAATTTAAAAAATACCCTGGTCTGTTCAATCTACAGAGTTCTCAAGTTCTCTTTTCTTTTCAATAAAAATATCTCATAAGATCCTAACATGGCATTACTTAGAATTTGTTTTCTCATAAACTCTACCTCTTTATAAAATTTTTATCTGTTAAAGACCATTTAATCTTCATACCCATTAATCTGGTCTTTGGCAAAGATGAAGTGAATGCTCTAGCAGGTTCAGGGTTCATATTGAAAGCACCAGTAGAGACTGCCATTAAGGCTTATCGAGGGATAGAGGGAAGAACATGGCTTACTGTTATGCCAGGCACTAACACTATTAGTTATATGAACCCATAACCTCTCTAGCTTCTGTTTCCCCATCTTTAAAAATGGATACTTACAAGAATGAAATGTATTACTGTAAGTAAAATGCTGTGATAAGGCTAGACTTAGTCACTTAACCAGTCCCCTTCTGCCTCCTTCCCCTAACTCAAAAAGCAGTGGCATTGGCTGGGCGCAGTGGCTCACGCTTGTAATCCCAGCACTTTGGGAGTCCGAGGTGGGCAGATCACAAGGTCAAGAGATCAAGACCATCCTGGCCAACATGGTGAAACCCTGTCTCTACTAAAAATACAAAACTTAGCTAGGCATGGTGGCATGCACCTGTAGTCCCAGCTACTCGGGAGGCTGAGGCAGGAGAATCACTTGAACCCGGGAGGCAGAGGTTGCAGTGAGCTGAGATCACGCCACTGCACTCCAGCCTGGCGACAGAGCAAGACTGTCTAAAAAAAAAAGAAAAAAAAGAAAAAAGGCAGTGGCATCTTTTAAAACATTTCCCCTCTATTATCACCTCTGCATGAGGGACACCATGTGTCTCTGAATCCTCTCTTCACTAAGCACACAGCCAAGTAAAGATGACAGTGGGAAGGTTCTCAAAGGAGCTCTTCTCCTTCCCCCACACCAACATCAAGAAAAAGCCTGCCCAGGACAGGGTGGAGATTGATGGAAAACTAGTCTGGGAACCCACTGGGACACAAACTTGGTCTCAACTCCTTCTCTAGTCCAGGGCAAGTGTTTGTAACCAAAAGTGGTATGGGACTGTCTGTTTCATGGACATAATTTTCTCACTTGCTTACACGTGGGCTCAGTGTGCTGGCCCGCGTGAAATTCATCTACTATGCTCCCTGGTCTGAGCAGGAGGAGAAAGGAGGAAAGACAGACAGTGGACTTGGATAATGATATTGATGTAGATAACAAACCCTAAATTATTGCTTTTTAAATTCTGTTTAAATGATTCATTAGGATAAATTAGAAATGCTTCAATGGAAAGAACTTCATTAAAAATGTTTTTAAAATAATGATAAAATCTTTATTAAATACTATTTACCAGTAACAGCTTGTTAGATGTGTTATTTATTCTTTGTGACCATACTATCGGGTAGCTGCCATTATTATCCTTATTTTACAACTGAGGAGAGTGAAGTACAAAAAGATTACACAAAATACTGTATTTGATAGAGGGCTGGGCTTTGAAGTAAGGCAGTCAAAAGCTGTGTTCTATCGAGTGATTTTCAGCTGGGGGCTAGTTTGCCCCCCTAAGGGACAGTGGATGACATATGGAGACATTTTTGATTGTCATGACTAGGGAATTGCTATTGACAAATAATGGATAGAGGTTAAGGATGCTACTAAACATCCCACAATGTGCAGGATAGCCCTCCACAACAAAGGATTGTCTGGCTCAAAATCTTAGTAGTGCCAAGGTTGAGAAACCCTGATTTAATCATGCACCATTCTGCCCCACAGGCTTAATAGTTTCCTCTTGAAACCAATCCTTTTGCACAAGCCAGGAGTGTTATTACAGATTACTTACCATTCTCAATCCAGCCAGGTATGTACATTACTCCACTCTGCTGGGGTATCGCTCTCCGTCTGACTGCGTTAACTCCTCCCAGAGCCCGTACTTTTACACTGTATCTACCATTCGTGTCATAAGTTGTGAAATACCTTGAGTAGACACCGTCATCCTTAGCAGCATCAGCACCTTGATAAAGAATGAAGGAATTAATAAATATCCTAAAGGTAACTGGGAGGGTATTTGTATATTTCCAACTCATATGTAGGCTAAGAATTTTCAAAGCAATAAGAAATTCAGCATTAGCTCCAAGAGACCTTAAGATTTTGGTGTGTTGAGGGTGAGGCTTACTTCTTTTATCACTGTGTGAAGTGTGTGTGGTTTTAGGTATACATTCTGTCTTCTTGAATTGTTGACTTTTTAAATGAAATCTAAGATGATATTGTTTCTTTGTTATACCCAACATAGCACAAAGTAACTAGTCAATAAGTATCTGTTGAACTAAATTAAACTGCTATATGCAACTGTGGAGGAAAACAATGTTGTATGGTTATTTAATAAAATTCATGACTTCTCCCCAGGGTAGATTTAGGTGGGAAATTCATTCACAGGATTCATTCTAGTAAGGTTACTTGCTTCACAGTAAGAAGACATGTTTTTTTCTAAAAAGAAATGTAGAATTCTCTTTCTCTCTCTCCCCGATAGACTTCTTAAAGACAAGAATAAGGGGCAGAATTTTCACTTTTGGGGCAAGCTAATATAGAATCTGCATAGATACAGGAATCATATAGGACTGTGCTTGAATCTATGTCTGCTGCTTTATAAATGTGAAAGCCTCAGTGAAGATATTGTAAAAACAAAGATTATATATGTCTTTGTATATATGCATTTGTGTATATATACATACACACGTATGTGTGTGTACGTATGTGTATATACAAAGCACCTACCACAATATAGTTATGAATTTTCCTCTTTTTCTTTTTTTGGAGTTTGTGGAATACCCTATGACAACTCCCTAGAGACTCCGAATCCATTGAGTTTGAGCCATTAATGTGTTTTAGGCCTTGCAGAAGCCTTCATATTTTCCAGCATTTTGAAATGTAGGAATTGTGGGGAAATGGAGAACTCTCCCAACCAGACCCCAGTGCTGTTCTGCCTTACCTGTCTAACTGCCCTCACCAGACTGTGCCCTCTTGGCATTCCCTGGTTGCTTCTTGGAAAAAGAAATATACACTTTCCAATTTCTTGGGTGATTACCTGCTCCATTATCCAGTAGTTCCAAGGTAACTGTTTTTCCATTCTCTGATTCAATCAGGGCTGTGACACTGGCCCTGAGAATCGGAGAGGCTCCTTGGCGAATATTTGCATAAACTATCATAGGGCTGGGGAATTTGCCAGTGTCCTTGTTCATTTTGGAAGTCACTGTAATTGGAGGCAGGGTAGCACTGGATGCACGGGACGTGACAGTCAGAGTCAAGGTTTGTGAGCTTGCTTGCAGACTGTATTTCCAAGTGCCAACCTGAACCAAAACACATGTAAACATTTCCAATGAATAACTTCAGGTGACACAGACCTGACTTCAGTGTCACGTACAGGAAAAGCCTCTGATACAAGCATGTTGGAAGCATATCTAAGAAGAGGTGTGCATGTTTGATACTCTGTCAGCCACGGGGAGCTTCAGTGTGTTTAAACTAACTATATCGTTCCCATTGTCAAGAAAATTCCACGGGGGGTGTCAGGGGGATGGTGAGGTCTGAAAGCTGTATGCTTATTGTTGCTTTGTTTTTATAAGACACGAGTCTCTGAGATAAAGCAAATCGTTTTTGTGATCCCAAAACATCGAGGATCATTTTGCATCTTGATTACTATGTAATTTGAAGGTTCTCCATTTAGTACCTGGACAAAATATCACCTATTTCCTTTCTCTTTACTTGCTGGCATACTGAGTGATTTTCATTGGATGGAGACTTTTTTCCTTGTTCTCTCTTTGATTCAATACTGACTCTCCTTTTAGCAACCGCCAACATTTAAAATGCTACAATTATACTGTGAAAGCTTTATTTTATCTTGTTGAATTATGAGAAACAAAAAAAGCTGACTCCATACCTTAGCAATGCCTGGGATTTGGAGGAAGGCCATTTTGGTGTTTTTGTCCACTACAAAGCCATCTTGCTTCTGTCCACTGGGATCCCAGAGAAGGATTTGGGGAGGCTGTGTTGTCCAGGTGACAAGAAACAAAGTGTCCTTTCCCACTGTGCTGTCCACGATCACTGTGCCATTCATCCACTGGCTGTTCTGGAGGGTTGATCCCTTACTCTCAAGCTGTTAAAAAAAACAACTCTTACTTTCTGGAGAATACAGCTCCCATCACATGGTCTTTTCCCTTCTGCCCCTGTCTTCCCAGTGCCCCATCAAAAAGACTTCAGTGATGCCTGAGTCCTTGATTTGGTGTTAGGAGCAATTATGATGCAGTTCTAAGTTATCTTTCTAGCCTTAGCTTCCACAATTTCCCTTCCTCCACCCAAACAAGACCTTTTCCCCAAAATATCCTTGTGAATCCCTGACTCTTTGACTTTATTATCATACTCTTTACTTTTCCTAGAAGGCTTTACATTTGTCTTCTCCATTTATCTAAGCCTTCTTAGTCTTCTCTATTTGTCTAAGCCTTACTCATCCTTCAAAATTCAAATTTTACTTTCTCCGTAAAGTTTTCTCTGCTGTCCATCTCATTTACCAGTTGTAAAAAATTTCCCCTTTTCCTCTGATCTCCTATAGGATTTTATTTCTATCAATTTATTTATTTCTATCAATCCTTTGACATTTACCCAATGTGTGACACCCACACATTGTGGGTGAAATTGTCTGAATTACCTAATTGCTAGGTCAGGGAGTATTGCAGGCCCCGTGGAGATAAATGAAGTAAGCCAAGGCCAACTTGTTTGGAATAGATGAGGGAGCTGCAGAGCAGGGAGTGAGGTAGGGAAGACTTTTTTAGAAAATGTGATTTTGAGGATTATCTCCCAGGTAGTTATTGTCTCAAAGTTAGCACCTATTAGAAGACAGACTGGGCTGGTCATGGAGCCAGATTTCCTAGTTTCACAGGTAGATTACAAGCTGGCATATGGAGAAAGTAAAGGGCTATTAGACCTGGTTCTTGTGGCACGCTGGTGAATGAGTCTTGCTCATTTCTCCATCTCTCTCGCTGTCTCTCTGTTAAGTTTCTTAAATACAAAAATCACAGGCAGAAATTTCCTAAATGTGAACTTGTCCTTTTATCACTTTAATTACTTTTCTAGGACACATTCCTCCATTTTCCCAAACCAGGCCCTTGAGTTTAATTTTCTAAATCTGAACCAGAATAACCCAGATGGGTATAATTGGTGTCTTCCTAGATTGAATAAATGCTCCATTGATAAGCCAGAAAGCCTATGGTTTCAAAATCTGTCATTATTAGGCTTTGACATTATGGTATTCCTTTACCTTTATCTGAACTTTCATCATAAAAATTATAATTCACACCAGTGTGAATGCTGATTGTTCACTCTCTCTAGTTTAAAAATTAATGAGAATAATTTCTGCAATTACTTAAAAAAAGCATTGAAAAAAATGCATTTTTTTTCTTTTTTCTTAATAGTCCCAAGACTTTTGAAAGGCAATTTGGTTTTTCCTGAAATTTTAGAACCAGATGGGCCATTGGAAATTTTCTGGTCTATACCTGGTGGAGAAATGAAAGTCCACAGAGGTGAAGTTCATTGCCCAGGTCACATAGTTAATGACAGACCCAGGGCCAAGATCCAGGGGTCTGGATTGACACCGCTGGCTTTTTACAGTACAAAGCTTTCTGTCCATTATATGTAAATCTTGGCAAACATCAGAAATTTGATGTAATGGAAAAATAAAACAAGTAATCCCTGGACACTTGTCCCAGAAAATTTGTAATTGAGATGATCTACTCTGAAGAAAATTCTGAGCCAACTACATTGCTCTACTTGCTTGTGTAGAGATGTTAAAAAAGAATTCTTGGACCTACGACATTTTATCTGCTGATTTCTATGAGGAAGTCACTGGGTATTGCTTCCAAACAAGTAAACACTAATTGCCTTGTTTAAATGAGTAGTATTGCATTTTAGGAATAATGTCTAATATCAGGCTGGACCTTCTATTTTAATTTTAATTCAATACCAGAAGAGTGTAAAACTTAAAACTTTTAGCCATTAAATGCTTCATCTTGGCTATGATTGTGTGTAAATATGAAAAACAAAGATTAAAAACTCCAACCTGGATGGAGCGCTCAGAGACAACTCCATTTCCTGATGAAAGGGCTCCAAAAGCATCAATGAGGCCATTGTTCTGAACTTGATCTGAAGCATATGTCTGTAAACCTCCTAAAATGCAATACATTTTTAGAAATTACTTACCAGAAAGCAAATCTTTGCAACATTTTAACTGTTGTTTAGAGAATATACAAAATAAATATCCCATTGTGTTATTAAAGTATAAATAGATCAACATCAAATAGGTGCCTACATTAACTCAGACTTTGATACTATTTTAACTTACTTATTTTTTTTCTGAGACAGGCTCTTGCTCTGTTGCCCAGGGTGGAGTACAGTGGCATGATCTTGGCTCACTACAACCTCCACCTCCCAGGCTCGAGTGATCTTCCTACCTCAGCCCCCAGGTAGCTGGGATTACAGGCATATACCACCATGTCTGGCTAATTTTTGTATTTTTTTTTTTTTTTTAGAGATGAGTTTCACCATGTTGCTCAGGCTGGTCTTGAACTCCTGGGCTCAATGAATCCACCTGCCTTGGCCTCCCCAAATTCTGGGATTATAGGAGTGAGCCACCAGACCCAGCCACTAATTTTTAAATCTTAGTACATAATAGCTTCAGCAACATCTCAGTCACCTGGTTACTTCAACTATCTGCAAAGCAGCCATGAATCTCTGATACGATTTGATATCAATTTATGGTATAAACTTATGTCATGAAATCTACATATTAAAGGTCCTGCACTTTTACATGAGAGAATTCATTAAGACGTACTCCAAGACTATTGATTTACTCTTCTTTGAAACATAATTCTAACAAACCTGGCTTTAGAGTTTTCTTCTAAATGAGGAAAGACAGATATGTGACAACAGCAAGAAACAACAGTGGACAAAGGGACAGTTACAGAGTAGTATATCGTAAAAACAGGATTTTACACCAGGCCAGGCAGTCTTGGGCTATTTAGAATAGGTGTCACTAAGTTAGTTGATGTGAAAGCACTTTTTAACTATTATGATTCCATCTGAAGTTAAGGAAATAATTTCAGTAAGGCTGTTGATGCCCCACCCACATCTCCGTACCCAGCCAAGTGCATCTCTTCCCAGCTGCTCTAGGCGTTGGCTTGTAGCTGCCTCCTCTTCCAGAGAATTGTCTTACTAAAAGGGGCCACCCTGCCTAGAGAAATAACATGCCCCTCTCCTCTGCCCTGTTCTGACAGTCCACAGTCAAAGACTGATAGACACAATGGTGCAAAAGGCCACCCTCCTGCCTCAAGGTGAAGACAAGTCTGTGATGCACTTTCAATTCCAGAGTCCCCTGGGGGCGCAGTTAGACTCTGACCACGTCTGCATCGGTGCTTAGCTCCTTCCTTGGCCCTATCCTTTCCTCCTTCCTTTTCTCCTGAGCACTCTCTCCCCTATAAATTGCATGCACCCAAATCCCTGTCTCAGGCTCTGCTTCTAAGAAACCCAGTCTAGGACAGGTAGTATTAGGAATACGCAGCTCTGGCATTTTAGTGGCCTCAGAAGGCAACTCAGTATGATAATTGAGATCTACAATATTATCCCTAAGTTAAAAAAGGAAAAAAATGTGTTCACCTACTCTGCTAAAGAAGCTGGTAACATATGGAATCTATTTTAACCATCTGACTGTGTATGGGAGTTAGACACACAATACGTTAAGGTTTTATGGAGAAACTGCATTGTATTCTATTTTGGGAGTGATCTTTTGCCTTGTTTAACAGGCTCTTTGCCCTTCCTTGCTACTACTCCTGTTTCTTGAACGCTTCTTTTCCAGGTAAAGTTAAGGGCTCCCTTATTTGTGCTTTATTGTACTTTCTGTTGCTAATGTAGCACTTGTGCCATGGTGTTATGTAGTTAGTGGCTTGTCATCTGTCTCCTTTGGGTCTCTTGGCCAGCTGCCACTGGAAGGGAGTGGTTCTTGGCCCAGGAAGAAGGTCTTAAGTCCTCACTAGAGTGCTGTGCTAGTTCTCTCTTCTCCAGGCTGCCCTAGTCCTAGATCCAAAGCTTTAAAATAAATGAGCAGAGTCCATTCAAATAGTCATTTGGGGGTAAGGGTGGCTAGTTGGCCAATTAGGTTATCTTATCTCTCTCCATCCCATCTTTCCCCTACTCCCCAGTTCACTGGAGCTCACAGTCCAGTAGGACAGACAATACCGGGGGTCTCAGCAAATCATCCCTCACCTGTCATTTTGGACAGTTCCTCTAGTTCTCGAGCTGCAGAGGGCCCCAAGGCGACTGTGTGGATGATGGCACCACTTTGTTTGACCTCATTAAAGCACCCACTTATAGCGTTGTCTTCCCCATCCGTCAGCAGCACAATTTCAGATCCATCAGTTGGATATTTCTTCTTAATCACCTAAGGACAGAATTCAGGTCATGAGTTATCAGACTCAGGGTGGCCAAGGTGTTTATGAAAATTCTGCTTACAGGAAAGGAGAAAAGAAATTCCAGAAGGAATAAACCAAAGTGTCTGGGAATGACCAAATATCTGTCTGCCTTGAAATGATACAATCGTAACCCAGCAGTGTTCATGGAACTTGACTGCTGTCTTTCCCCTTGGCTAGTCTGCTGCAGAGAGGGATGGTGTGGGATGCAGGGCAACTCTAGGGGTGGACAGCACTGGGGAAACAGCAAAGAAGATGTTCCTAGTTTCCTTCACGTGGTCTCTCCTCGATAGGCTTTCAGAGCTTCCAAGACGCCTTCAGAAACCATCCTCATTTAGTGGGGATTGTACTGGGGGGAGATTAGACCCAGGGCAGACTTTAATTTGTATGATATTCACCAGTCGGACAATACCAGCTATTTATGCCTGGCATTGGTTTTGATTGGTCATTACCTAGGTCACATGAGTTGTCAATATTTTTAACAGTCTTTCTGATTAAAGCAAAACATTTCGTTTCCATTAATCTCAGTTCCTAGTTGTTCTGTGACACCTGTGTCTCAACTATTCCTGGTACATTTGGATTATTTATTTATTTTTTTTACATGGCGTAGAGAGGATACTCCTGCCAATGTTGAATAAGATTAGGATGGAAGGAAAATTAGATAAAATAATAATGCTATCTATTTAAGAAGAGAAAGCAAGAGTCCACTCTTCCCCTAAAAAGAGTGGAAGGAGAGACCCAGAAATAGGAGAAATAAGCAATCAAGCCTAAGCATCTCTCTGACCTAGAATCTCAGATAAGAAGGCATCCTCCAAAGGCCTAGAATCTCAGAAAAGAAGGTGTCCTCTGAAGGTTGAAGGGAAAGGAGGCTTCCACCTCTCTCTCTGTTTCAGCTATTAGAGGAGGCTGCCTTGACTCCCTGGAAGAGAACAGAACTGTGACTGTTGCTGTGTCAAGGAGCTCAGAGCCCAGAAGCCTATCAGCTGTGATCACGGCTTTGGCCTTACTAAGCTGCAGGCCAGAGAGGCCCAATTTGGATTTTCTTGTCTCACTTCCCATAACTACTGTGTGTCATGGAAAACAGGCAAATGTTCCCATATATCCTAAAGGGGAGACAGAAGACAGCTGAGTTGAGTGTTGGCAGGTGAGAGAAAGATAATCCTGCCACAGAGGTTGAGGAGTGTACAGTGTGGCTAGAGGCTGGATGGAGGACAGGGTGGTGCTCAGGGCTCCTCTCCAACAGGGAGAGCCAGGGTGGGACTGAGTCAGCGAGGAAGGACCACTGGGCCCTGAGCAAGCCAAGAGAACAAGCCAAACTGCTATGGCTACAGTAGACACCACTGCGAGGAGCCCAGGGCAGACCTGACCAGGGCCTGCAGCAGGGACTAGCAGGGATCTTGAAGACAGTATAACATCCAAGGTCCCTTACCTCATCACCCTGAAGCCACATGAGCTTCTCCCACCCCACACCCAGACTCCACTCCAGGAGGCATCCTAAATTCCACTGGTGTAGCACTCTCTCTCTTACTCATCTGAATGGAAAATGCAGAATCAGAAGTTCTCTCTTCACCACCGTGCCATCTGGCATTAGTCATCTCCCCTAGGGTCTTGCATAGTGAGAGTTTGGTACAGCACATCAGTGATTTCATTGTCTGTTTTCCTCCCTTATTTGCTCCTTTAGTCAAGGCTTGGGTAGGTGACAGGGGTAATAAAACGCAGATGCATGCAGGCATCTGGAGAAGGGTTTCGCAGCTGACTGTATATGCAATAGAAACCACTTTCAGGGAACTGATCTTCAAAGTGGACCAAAATGGTCAGAGGGACAGAAGCACTTGAAGAAATGGTCAAGCCCATTGTCCACATCAAGCAGTGTCAGCTGGAAACTACAGATTTCCGCTGCCACGTGGAAAACTGGAATAGCACTATTGAGTGTGATGTGCCCAACGAGCAGGCTTAGGGCAAACTCGCCTAAGATACTGCGAGGTTCTGAGACCTTATCCCTGCCAGCCCGTTTCAATCTCCTATTCTGTTTCATGTGGCTAAATAGCCTCCAGGTAAAGATGGAATATTGCATTTTACACTTGCAGCAACTAAACATCAGGTGTTATTAGTGCATCAAACAATGAATTCAATTTTATTTACTAAGAACCTCCTGCATAAATGATATTGTGCTAGCAGTCTAGGAGGTAAGAAGATAAGTACTATTCCTGAAGTAGTTCTTCTCAATTACAATGGATAATTAGAATGTAAGACAGACTAGCTAGATGTCATAAGAGGGAATTTCTTTTAAGAGTTATAGGGTTTAGGAAGCAATTCTATATGGTTGAAAGAATCAGGAAAGATGTCAAGAAGCAGGTGGTGTCTGAGATGGGTCTTTGAAGAATGAGCGTGATTAAAAGTTCAAAGAAGGGAGGAGACAGTGCTCTGGTGAGGACCTAGTGTGGCAAAGATGTGGAAGCTCTGAAGGACAGGTTATCCAGTTTGCTTAAACACAGGCTGCCTGGCAGAGAGTCCCTGGTGCGTAAGCCTGGAAAGATAGATAAAAGCTGCATCATGATAGATCTTACACATTAGAGAAATTTTTTCTTAATTTCACTGAAAATGGGGAGACAGGACATCTAAGTAGAGGAATGATGTGATTGGATGGTCAGACGAGATTTTTAGGTATTACCCCAATACAATCATAGTTACAGTCCCCAAGGCCTCCTGCTTCTATAAATAAACTATTTGCTTTCCCAAAAGGAGGTCTGATATGCCCTAAAGTTTGGAGTGTTCAGTTGCCTCAAAGCTTAACCATATTCACAGACCTCTTTATTCCCATAGAAGATACTTTTTTACATCATTGTGTACCTTTATTCACAGCATTCATTGCAGTTTGTAAATATACTCTTATTTGTGTTATATTTTGGTTAATGTGTCTCCCCCAATAAGATGGTAAGTTCCATGACAGAAGGGTAGTGTCTATTTGGCCCTCATGGTATTCTTAGGGCCTAGCACATTGCCTGGCATATAGAAGGCACACCACGAATATTTTGAATGCAGATACGCATGCAGAAAAGCATGAATGCACAGATGCAAAAAAGCATAAAAGCATAAATGAATTGGTTACTAGTATCTTTGGAGGTTTGTATCTTTGCATCATTTGAACCATTGCTCTGACCTTGGCTCTCTCATCCAGTTGGACCCTAGGCATGCATGGAAACACTGGAAATGGAAATTTGTTAAGCAACATAAATTGCAAACATTCCAAACTACAATACAAAAACACATCTCACAGTAAATGCCGATCGAAGCCCAGAGCAGATGGACGTCCCTCCTGAAGCTGCTGTAGGTAATCTTTTGGTGAGTGTGTCCCTGTCACTGCCACTGTTTATCTGTATGAGTTCACTTTGTACATGGGCAGCACTGTCAAATGTCACCATCCCAACCCAGGACCGCAGCTCAATTATCTGCAGCAGGAAAAGCTGGCCTGCTTGATTCAGTCGACTGAGGCGGTTACCAGTCTAAATGGAGAAGCAAAAGAAAAACAGGTTACATTTAGATGGAAAGACTAATAACAGAAAAGGCAATAGGGAATTTGGAAGTGGCTGCATGAATGTAGAGCAAATGACCATAAGCTTACTTGAGGCATATCCTAGGGGGAAAAACTTCTTATTTATATTTAGCAGCATCTTTGGGTAGAATTTTAGGGCCAGTGTATAAATAGTAAAAGATAAAACCAGATTACATAATCATGAAAGTTCAATGCATTAGTAATAATTCTAGATAAGTTCTGTATCAGGTGATATGGCTTGGCTCTGTGTCCTCAACCAAATCTCACCTCAAATTGTAATCCCCATAATCCCCACATGTCAATAGAGGGACCTGGTGGGAGGTGATTGGAACATGGAGGTGGTTTCTTCCATGATGTTTTTGCTATAGTGAGTGAGTTATCACAAGATCTGATGTTTTATAAGGGACTCTTCCCACTTTGTGCTCTCTCTCTCTCTCTTTTTCTCTCTCTCTCACTCTCTCTCCTGCTGCCGTGTAATACATCCCTGCTTCCCCTTCCACCATGATTGTAAATTTCCTGAGGCCTCCCCAGCCATGGGGAACTGTGCGTCAATTAAACCTCTTTCCTTTATAAATTACCCAGTCTTGGGTATTTCTTTATAGCAGTATGAGAACAGAGTAATACATAAGGCTGTGGACCTATAGACTTATATATCATCAGTGAAACATTAAAAATGTTAAGCTCATATAATTCATCAGATCTTGGCTCATAAATTGAAAATTAATTCAATTTGGCAAATGAGATAGTTGATGCTGAATCTTTGTTGAACAAAGGTGAAGTGGACATTTCTGAAGACAATGTTATAGTTACAACCATTCTGGCCCTCGGGTTATGTTTATTCCCAACCAGTTCCGAGTCAGGGTCCAGAACATGCATATCTGTGACCAGCATCCAGAAGACCAAGACTCATTGAACATACCGCCATGCTTCCAGATTTGTCAAGGACTAGACACACAATTCTTTGTCCAATCTGCAGCAATGAGAAGGTGGGATTGGGTGGCTGTGTTGTCGTAGGAGTGGTTTTCTTAAAGTCCTCAGAATCACGGATCACTTCCCATGTGCTTCGGAGATTGCATTTTGTATTTTGCATGTTTGGAGCTTCTTTGTTGTGGTTTTGTTCTGTACAGAATTCAACTACCTGAAATTGTCAATGAAATGATATAGATAATGGTAAACTATGTGGTAAAATATTTGATAATTTGTTAGAAATATTTTCTTTTATTTTGAGACAAGGTATCACTTAGTCAGCTTAGTCACAATCTTAGCTCACTGCAGCTTCTACCTCCTGGGCTCAAGTAAGCCTCCCACCTCAGCCTCCCGCGTAGTTGGGACTACAGGTTTGTGCCACCATGCCTGGCTTATTTTTGTATTTTTAGTAGAGATGGGGTTTTTCCATGTTGCTCAGGCTTGTCTTGAACTCCTGAGCTAAAGTGATCTGCCCACCTCGGCCTCCCACAGTGCTGGGATTACAGGCATGAGCCACTATGCCCAGCCTGATAGAAATATTCTAAATCCACATTTAAAATAGTTTAATCCTCTGTCCTTTTCCTGTCTGCTCTGCTATTGCATAACCTTGGCTCAATTGCACAATCACTGTAAAACAGTTCTGGGGAAAATCATGGTCATAATGCAGACTTCCCGCCTTAAACCAGGCCTTCAATCTCATTAGACCCTTAGTGCTCCTCGGCAATCCATTTACCTCTTCTTTTTGGTTTCCTTCCTACTCCTCATATTTACCATTTCAAGCCATCACTACTCTCTCCATGGCACCCTTTCCAGCATTCCTCTCTTGGAACCATCTTATCTCTCCATCCTTATACTACCAAACTCCACTTCCTTACTTCCCACTCATTTACTAACACACTGTATTCCAGCCTTCAACTTCCAATGTTCCAGCTCTCTCCAAAATCCACTTGGAGGTCTCACATGCTCCTGAAACTCCTCATGTTCATTGTTGACCTTATCACCTTCCTCCCATCTGCTCCTCTTCCTCATGTATTTCCTAACTTGATGTCACCACTATGCACTCCATCACCAAAATTAGGAAACTGGAAGTTTTCCTACCTTTTCCCTCCTAAAAAGTAACCAAGACCAATACATTTCACTGTCTCTCCATTTCATCATCTTTTCTCCATCTCCAATGAAATATCCATCACCCAAGCCATCACAGTCCCTCCCTCAGATGATTGCAGTTTCCTGTGTAACTTTTCCATCTTGTTTCCTCTCTGTTTGGTCCACCTCCCAGCTGCCTGAGAGTCTTTCCTCTTATTCCTCTGCTTAACACCCTTTGGTGGCTCATGATTGTTCATACATTACAATCCTCTCCTTCATATACCAACGGCAAACTCTATGACTTGGAACTTTGCTTCCTTCTCCATTCTCGTTCTGGCTGTGTGTTCCATGTTTCTTAATTTACCCCACTATAGCCTGTCAGTTCCCATACTTGCCAGCCTTTGGCATCTCTAAGGCTTTGCTCCTCCTCTGTCTTCTATGTTGTAAGCTACCTTCATGTTCAGCCAAAAAGTCACTTCCGAAATGTTTCTTCATTTTCTACTCTTCCTACTGAGAATTTCCATTCTGCCCTTTACAGCCTCATAGTATCTTGTAGAAATTTTAATAAGGCCCCTTTAACATTGCAATGCACTTATTGGACTGTAAATCCATCTGATATGGTTTGGTTCTGTGTCCCCACCCAAATCTCATCTTGATTTGTAATCCCCATGTGTTGAGGGAGGGATCTGGTGGGAGGTGACTGGATCATTGAGATGGTTTCCCCCATGCTGTTCTTGTGATACTGAGTGAGTTCCCACAGGATCTGATGATTTTGTAAGTGGCAGTTTCCCCTGCATTCTCTCTCTCCTGCCGCCTGGTAAGGTGTGCCTTGCTTCCCCTTCACCTTCCACCATGATTGCAAGTTTCCTGAGGCCACCTTAGCCATGTGGAACTGTGAGTCAGTGAAACCTCTTTCATTTATAAATTACCCAGTCTTAGGTATAGTTTATAGTGGTGTGAAAATGAACTAATACACCATCTATTACAAAAACCTGCTTACTAAATTTTGCTTCCTCAAAATTTAGCCCTAGTGTCTGACACATAACAAAAACTCAATATAACTTTGTTGTTTTTTGACTAACCTTAACCTGTCTGCACCTGAATTATTAAATCTACAAAATAGTGATAGTTATTATGCAGGAAATAAATGAGAATATAGGCACTAGGGTCAATACTAACACAGCCAATAAATGATGGTTCCTTTCCCTTTCCTATGTCATATAACACTTGCTAGTATTTATATCCCTCACATGTGGGGGATTTTTTATTAAGGCATAGTATACAAAAGAGAAGTAATATGATTCCTCCTCTCAGTGACTTTACAATATTATCATTCAATTATAAATCCTAGTATTTAGGATTCTATTAATTTAGAAAGTAATCATTAGTTGTACAACATTTTTCTCTTTATGTGCATTTTTCAGGTTATGTGTTTCGGTAATGTTTTTATGTTATCAGTATGGATACTTTTTAGGAAGAAGACCTGAAAAACTTTTGTGTAAACCCCAGGCAGAGGCTACCCACCTGACTAGGCATCAGATTTAACTCTGTGGCTAATTTAAAATATATAATCTGGGCCTCCTCCTGGAAGTTTCTGAATAGGCCTGGGAATGAACTGCAATGCCAAATTGAAGGACGATGGGCCTGGTGAGCCATGGTGCATCACATTTTAAAAACTTATGCTACATTCCTATTGACAGACTCTTGCAATTTATTTCAACCTCCATTCCAAAAGGAAAATGTAATTTTATATGAGACTGGAAGATAAGAGAGACTTCCCACTGAAGTCAGTTAACTGATGCCTTCAATCTCATTTTGTGCAAAATTTCTGACTTATATATTTAGCAGTAATATCAATAACTGGCCAAGTTCATTTTATGACCAGTTGGTCATAAAAAAAATTAAGAATTTTAAAACTTTAAAGCTATTTTAACTATATATGAACTCCCTAACGTAACCAACACTCTTAAAAAGATAGAAAATTTCAGTTAACCAAAAGCAAACATGCAGGCTGAAAAGAACTCTCTGAAAAGTTAAATCAAGAGCCTATTGATCATGTCTTTATTAACTAATAAAAGGAACTGCCCAATCCCCCTGGGTAAAGTCCTTATTTAAGTAAGAATGTGTGTGCTTGTATGCCTTTGTGAGTATTTAAAGTAATCCTAAGCACTTGAACTAAAAACTAGTTGGGGGAGGATGATGGAGAAGAAAGCGTGGACACGAGGAGGATGAGGGGAAGGAAGATAGGACTTTTTCCTTGACTTGCACGCCCAGCTTGTCCCAGAGATAATCCACTGCTCACTGATGATTTCTCTAAACTTTGATTCTCCCTTGGAGCACTTGGAGTAAAAGCCTCACTAAATTCAAAAGAATCTGGGGGTGGGGGCAGGGGGGGAAAACAAGGTACTTACAGAATCAACATGTTGTGCAAACATTATAGAAGCCTTCTCGGTCTGTTGGGAATGGGGTATAAACTCACATCCTTTTTCGTAGAGTCCTGTTGCTTTATTGAATGTGCATCTTTTGGTGTAACAGCTGCCTCCCTGACACTTGTTTACTTCAGTTTTACCAGTAATACCTACTGAACATCTGAAAATATAGGAAGGTTAGATGTTTAGGTGATGTCATCATTTCAAAGGGTCAGAGTCTATGCTCAGTTTCTGACAGATTGGCTTTCTGTGATTTTCCTCTTATGATCCAAAAAACAAGGATATCCCATCATAGCAAAATTGTTAAACTGTCATCAGAGTCATTTCTGTTTGCCAGAAAGTATCTGGGGGGATTACAAAAATGGTATTAGAATGTATTTCTATGCAGCAGAAGAGCCAAGTCTGGCTTAGGGCTGTTGTTAGCATTAATACAGATGTAAGTCCTCAGGCACCTCTGAATCTATTCCCTTCATCCCTAGAAGGTCAAGAGCCCTCTTTTATTTCCCACAAAAGATTTGCTGACATTTCTTATTTGTTTATTTTCTAATTAGTTTATTGCATACGACTTTTGCGGAGTTCTGGTATGTTCATAGGTATTTTAAATGTTTCCATGCATTAGGTATTTATGAGTTTTGTTGCTATTACAGTTGGAATGCTTTCCCCCTACATCTTATTAATTTTATTTTTTAACCATATAACAATGCATGAGCACTATAGAAAATTTGGAAAATGGCAAAAAGCATGAAGAAAAGAAAAAAAACATGTCTCACCATCAGAAATGAGCTACTGTTACCATGTTGAATATGTATATATTAACATAACACTGCACATATAGCTTTGTTTCCTGCTTTAAAAAAACTTAGCATATTTAACTTTTTAATATTATTATTTATTTATATATTTATATATTATTTAATATTTTTCAAAATGTGGCTGGGTGCGGTGACTTATACCTATAATCCCAGCACTTCGGGAGGCTGAGGTGGGTGGATTGCTTGAGGCCAGGAATTTGAGACCAGCCTGGGCAATGTGGCGAAACCCACCTCTACCAGAAATACAATAAAAATTAGCTGGGCATGGTGGTGTGCACCTGTAATCCCAGCTACTTGGGAAGCTAAGGCACGACAAACACTTGAACCTGAAATGCAGAGGTTGCAGTGAGCTGAGATCGCACCACTGCACTCCAGCCTGGGAGACACAGTTGAGACTGCCTCAAAAAAAAAAAAAATTCAAAATGTGATCTTAATAATTTTATATCGTTTAATACCATCATATGTATTCAGACTCACTTGTTGAACTTAGTTTCCCCTCCCAATTTGTCAGTACTATAAATAAAACATCAATGAATAAACTAAATTTCATATCCAAGTTTGACTGTATTTCAAAATTTGCCCTGTGATTGATTCCCTGAGTAATTATTAGATCCAAAAGTTTGAACATTTTAAAGCCTGTTGATACAGCTTCTCTATCATGTCCTTACAATGCATTTTTAAACATGAAATGCATTTTTAAACATGAAATCACAGGATCAATAAATTGTTAAATTTAATATGTGTCACCCAAATTGCTTTCCAGAAAAGTTACATGAATTTATGCCTCTAACAACCATCTGTGAGAGCTTTCATCCCACTGACAGTAACTTACTAGATAATACATGAACCTCATCCTTGTCAAATTTACATCTCTCATTACTAGTAAGTACGAACATTTTTATTATTGGACATTTTTATTTCATTTCTTTAATTTTCTTTTTCTTGAGACAAGGTCTCACTCTTGTTGCCCAGGCTAGAATGCAGTGGTGTGATCTTGGCTCACTGCAGCTTCAACCTCACCCCCAGGCTCAGGTGATCCTTCCATCTCAGCCTCTCAAGTAGCCAGGATCACAGGCACGTGCCACCATGCCAGGCCAATTTTTGTATTTTTTGTAGAGAAAGGGTTTCACCATGTTGCCAAGGCTGGTCTCAAACTCCTGGGCATTTTAATTTCTTCTTTTGTAAATTATCTATCCTTCTCCTTTGTCTGTTTTTCTATTTGGATGTTACTGTTTTACTGATTTTTCAAAAGCTCTTATGTGTTACAATACTAAGCTTCTAAAGGCTTTCTTTTTTATTTTTGCAAATATCTTTTTTCTGTTTTTCCTTTTTATTTAGTTTATGTTTGGTTTATGTGCAACAAAATTTTTAATTTCTATGTAGCCACATTTATTATTCTCTCAGTTATATTTTTCAATGATTGAATGCATTGAAAGAGTTTTGCTATCCAGGGATTTGATACTTATTAACATTCTTCTAGTTTTCATTATGATTTTGCTTTTTATCTTTAAAGAGTTCATCCAATTGGAAAAGAGTCTGTTAATACTTTTCCCACATAGTTAAAAAATTGTCTATCTCAAGAAATCCTACCTTTCTTCACAGATTTGTAATTCTACCTATAATAACTAAATTATATGTGTAAGTGTAAATATCTGCCCACATTGTTTTTTTTTTTTTTTTTCCTTGAGACAGAGTCTTGCTCTGTCGCCCAGGCTGGTGTGCAGTGGCGCGATCTCGGCTCACTGCAAGCTCCACCTCCCAAGTTCACGCCATTCTCCTGCCTCAGCCTCCTGAGTAGCTGGGACTACAGGCGCCCGTCACCACACCTGGCTAATTTTTTGTATTTTTAGTAGAGACGGGGTTTCACCATATTAGCCAGGAAGGTCTTGATCTCCTGACTCCTGATCCGCCTGCCTCGGCCTCCTAAAGTGCTGGGATTACAGGTGTGGTGAGCCACTGTGCCCCGGCCCACATTGTTTTAATTAATGTAGTTTTATAGCATATTTAAAATTTGAAAAGTAAGAATCCCCTTTATGAATTTAGGCCTCCAACAACCATCTGTGAGAGCTTTCATTCTACTGACAGTAACTTACTAGATAATACATGAACCTCATCCTTGTCAAATTTACATCTCTCATTACTACCAGTAATTTCTACCAGTAATACCTACTGAACATCTGAAAATATAGGCAGGTTAGATGTGTAGGTGATGTCGTCATTTCAAAGGGTCAGAGTCTGTGCTCAGTTTCTGACAGATTGCCTTTCTGTGATTTTCCTCTCATGATCCAAGAAACAAGGACATCTTTTCTCCAAAATGATCTTAGCTACTATCTACTAAATGAACTCTTGGATTTTTTTTAATGAGGTAAAAATTGATGTACTTTTGACTAGAATTTCATAAAACCTATATATGAAATTTGTTTATGTCTTCCATGAATTGAATGTCTCTCAATTTATCTTGGTTTTCTTTTAACCCCTTGAGAAGGATTTTATAGTTTTCTTTAAATATGTTTTCCACATTTTTTAGCGTTGTTTCTACTTTTATTATACCTTTCATTGCTGTCTTGGAGGATTATATTTTTGAACTGGTTATTGCTAGTATATGGAAAAGTAATTTGAATATTTATTTTGTACTGGGTCACCTTATTGGCTTCCCTTGTCAATTTTAATTTCAATTTATTTCCTTGTGTTTTCTAAGTGGATCACAGATCATCTGTGTAACAGTGATTTTCTCTCTTCCTTTCCATCTTTTTACCTCCCCGGTTTTATTACGTTGGCCACAATTTCCTAAGCAAGGTTGAATAATTGGGATAACAGTGGCCATTCTTAGTCCTGGCAGTGTCTCTAGTGTTTCCCTATTAAATATGAGGTAGATTGTTGACTCTCAACAGATGTTGTGTATCATATGAATGAAGTAACCTCCTGTCCTGGGCAGTGCTGTCATTTGTGTGATTGCTTCTAAGCCTTATAAATAATTTAAAAATTTGGAAGATAATGAGCAATACATATTATTAATATATTAAAATTAAAAGGTTTAAAGAGGACATGGTGATCATGTCTTATCTGTGGAAAGAAAAACGTGTTGTATATGTACTCATTTCTAGAATATCTCTGGAAAGAAATATTCTATCAGAAAGAATACTGGCACAATCTCGGCTCACTGCAACCTCCACCTCCCGGGTTCAACCAATTCTCCTGCCTCAGCCTCCTGAGTAGCTGAGATTATAGGTGTGTGCCACCACACCTGACCAGTTTTGTTGTATTTTTAGTAGAGACAGAGTTTTGCCATGTTGGCCAGGCTGGTTTCGAACTCCTGACCTCAGGTGATCCTGCCTGGGCCTCCCAAAGTGCTGGGATTACAGATGTGAGCCACTGTGCCCAGCCTACTTGGTGTCTCTTTACGCCTGAAGAGATCCAACACTGAGGCATAATATAATGGAAATGGACGAAGTGTACAGAGTCTGACTGTTATAAAGAAAGGGAAAAGTAAAGAGCAGTAATGGTCTTGTGGGATAAATGGAAGCCAGAACTGAGTTCTGAGCCCCTTTTGAAAAAGTTGTACTAGGCCGAGACAGGAATCAAAGCTGAGTGCATCTTCTTAAAGGGCTATCAGGCAAGCAAGACTGGAAGCAGACATGGAGAGGATGCTGTACCAACTTCTACTTAAAAAGAGGGTATTGTTCTTAAATGCAGGAATAAATGTGCATTTTTATCAAGTTTCTTTTGAGAATCTATTGGAACAATCATTTATTTTCTTCTTTTCTTCATATACTATATTCATTACTTACTATTACAACATTTTTGGATTTCTGGAACACATTCTTACTTGGCTTTAATGTGTTTATTATTACCTTAATTTTGCCAGATGTAATTTTCTATCCTTTTATTTGAAATCTTCACCTCTATCTTTTTAGAGAGGCTGTAGCTACAGAATTTTTTTCATTCCATTTGTCAGGTTTTAGTGTGTGAGTTATACTAACTCTTTAAAATAAATTGGGAAGTTCCCTATCACTTCTGTTTGCACTAAAGCAGTTTTTGTGCACTGAGACTGCTGGTTGCAAGAATTAGCTCATACACTCACGGCAGCCAAGCGTTCTTTCCAAGGATTGTGCTTGGTTTCTACTGACATCGCGCAAGGTTTAATTCAAACTGGGAGGAGTTTCTGTTTTGCTTTGATATTCAAACTGTTTTTCAGATAAGTTTCACAGTCCCTCCCAAGCCCATTCATACTGATAAAGTCCACACAGATACCATGCTGGCCTGGGTGGGCATAGTGGCTCACACCACCATGATGGCAGAAATAATCCCAGCACTTTGGCAGGCTGAAGTGGGAAGATCTCTTGAGCCCAGGAGTTCACCAGCCTGGGCAACATAAGGACACCCTGTCTGTACGAAAACTTAAGACCAGCCTGGGCAACATGGTGAGACTCCATCTCTACGGAAAATATAAAAATTAGTCTGATGTGGTAATGTGTGCTTGTAGTCCCAGCTACTCGGGAGGCTGAGGCGGGAGGATTGCTTGAGCTCGGAGGTTGAAGTGGAGGTGAGCTGTGATAGCATCACTGCACTCCAGCCTGGGTGACAGAGCAACACCCTTTCTCAAAAAAAAAAAAAAAAAAAAAAAAAAGATATTATTCTGCCCTCAAGGCACCGAAGAGCCTCATTAGATCTGTTTATGTCACTGGTGCTGGTATGGGATGATGGAGACACTGAACACAGCACCCGTAGATTTTTTATAGTTGGTACAGTTAAAAAAAAAAAAAAAAAAAAAGGAGGCAAATGATTTCTAGCTGCAGAGTGAAGAATTCAATGAACTGAAACACTTGTAAAGTAACAAAACAGTAGTTTTGTGGAACTCTGAAAAAGAAGGCACTAAGAATGAATTTGAATTAGAAAATAAGACAGGACACACATTTTTTAAAGTAATCAATTCAAGAAAAAAAAGGTTGCAATTTAAAATAGTTTGGAACAAGTTAAATAAAAATATACATACCTTACTGCTTGGATTCTTCCATTGGATAAGTAGAATTTCTCATCATTATTGTACTCATCAAATACTCCCCATCGTAGATGAGCCCACTCATGGACAAATGCCCTACCTGTGAGAAAGTGTTTTAAAAAACTGATTACAATAAGAATGGCAAAATTACCTTCTCACACTAGGAGAAAGCAATGTTTTGGAATATTTATGCTTTGCTGTGTTAATTTTTTAAATGAAAGACTTGATTTCTTTAGATCTAATATCATAGCTGTACATTTTCTTGAAATATGAATACTTATTTTGGCTTATCAAATGTTAATCAGGCACCTCGTAAGTGCCAAGCAGCCATTCAGACACAGAGAAACAGCTGCCGTGTCCTCACATAGCTCCTGGTATAGTGGAGGGCATGTGTGATTAGAAGCTAAAATGCCTGGTGGTGCAGGCATGATGACAGAGGTCAGCAAAGGCGGCTATGGGAGCCCAGGCATTCCCACAGCAGCCAGGGCAACATCCTCAACCAATTCTTCTTCCTCATGGCTCCTATCTCATCAAACCTCAAGGTCTGCTTACTCCATCTCTGTCTGTTTTATTCATTCTCACCTTTCCAGGCCCATTGCCACTTACTCCTGAATTGCTGCAATAGTCACCAGATTGGCTTCCATGTCTCCATCCTTCAGGGAAAGTCCAACTTCTCAACATGGTGTACAAGGTCCCTGATGCCTCAGGCCTGCTCTTCTCTGCAGCCTTGTTTCTTGCTGTTCTCCACTCACTTCCCAAACTCTAGAATTAGGATGAGTTCCTGAACTCCTTTTTTCCTAGGTCACATCATGCTCTTGTTCAACTCTGGTCTTTTTTACCTGTGTTTCCTTAGCTTGGAATACTTCCTTCCTATCTTTGCCTGGATAACTCCTATTCTTCTTTGAAAATCAAGCTTCTGTGTGCCTAGAAGCCTGCCCTGATATCCTCATCCTAGGCCCAGTACTCCCCATTTGCATTTCACTATCTCCCGTTAGGAACTTACAATGATAAACAGTCATTGCTACTTAATTGCCAGTCTCCCGCAATAGAAAATTGTCTCCACGAGGACCGACAATATGACTTCTTCACTGTCATATCTGGGCACATAGTGTCTAGAACTTAGCAGGCATTCAGTGATATTTGTTAAACTTGAATGAAATCTTAATGACTTACGTACAGCTCAGTTTTTCTGGAATTTAAATTCCAAGGAAGGCTGAATTTGGATGGTTATGTGAGGTGGGGCATTCTGTGGAAACTCTAGTATTCCACACTAAGGATTGGGACTTTATTTTGTAGGTGTTCGTGGTCTCTTTAAAGGAAGATTGTGAGAGAATTGGAGTGGAGTCACAGTACAGAAAGGAGACATTATAAAGGAATGGTTTTATATATGATGGTGATGGCTGGAGTGGGCTCAGGAGTGGGATGGGGCAGTTAGGTCAATCAATTCAACACTTATTTGTTGAGCCATACATTGAGAATATTCTGTTCCTGTTATGGAGGTGAAATGTGTTGTAGAACAACAAAGAGGTACGCTTGACGCATCCTTTTGATCAGGTCTTTAAGCGCTCTAGTGTATTTGGGAGTGAGGCTTGGATAGTGTTCTTTTGTTTGCTTGTTTTCTCTGCCTTATGTGTTTCAAAAAAGAAAATCAAGCTGGTTCTAGGGGATCCAAACCTTTTTTGAGATAAAGAAATCTAATGCTAGTTATTTAGTAATGAATCACATTTGATTATACTTGAAAAGTACATTTTATATATATGTCATTACTTAATACTTCCTCCAATAATTATTATGTATACCTCATATATAAATGATAAAGTTTATCATTGGAGTTTTTTCTTTAGTTACATGTTTTTGAGAGCTGAATTGCAAAGGTATTCTGTCTGCTACTCAAAGTGTGAGCCACAGACCAGTAGAATCAACATCTCCTCTGAGCTTGTTAAAATGCAGATTCTTGAGTCCCACTCCACACCCAATGAATGAGAATCCACTTTTTTTTTTTTTTTTTTTTTTTTTTTTTTGAGACGGTGTCTCACTCTGTCGCCCAGACTGGAGTGCAGTGGCGCGATCTCGGCTCACTGCAACCTCCGCCTCCCGGGTTCACGCCATTCTCCTGCCTCAGCCTGCCAAGTAACTGGGACTACAGGCGTCCGCCACCACGCCCGGCTAATTTTTTTGTATTTTTTAGTAGAGACGGGGTTTCACTGTGTTAGCCAGGATGGTCTTGATTTCCTGACCTCGTGATTCGCCCGCCTCGGTCTCCTAAAGGAGAATCCACATTTTAACAAGATTCATACACAATTTGAATGCACGTCTGAGAACACTGCACATATACGCCATCTCGTGGCTATCATATGAATTGCAGGCAGAAGATTTAATTCCGTTGTCTCCTTGCATATCCATAGAAACTTAATAATACAAATTAAATTCTTTTACAGTTATAGTATGATGCTACAATAATTTATGAAAATTCAAAATACTATATTTATACATGTATCTAAAGTAAACTAAATTCATAGCTGAGAAATGCTAGAAATTCTAAGTGAAATGCATGTTCCATTTCAAGTGAAAAATGCGATGATGTTTTAAACTCTAATAGTTTGGCTTCTACGTGCTTACTCACAAAGATAATGCTAGTGTTGATACACTTTGAACATAAAATAGTTAAATCGTATGAGAAGTATGGTAGAGTAGTTCATACCTTGTGGTCCATATTCTTTTAACTTTTTTCCTGCTAGGAAATGAGGAGTGAGGTGGATCCTTTCACCCTGGTCTCCACACTTGCCTATGTGCTCTGTGTAGGGTTCATCACCACCTGAAGGAGTAGACTCAGCAACCAGAACATCAGCCTGAAATTTAAGAAAAAGTTTTTATCATCACAAAGTTTCAGCAAATGAATTAACCATATTCATGCTGGAGTAAGTTTTAAACAATCACGTTTGATTTTAGAGTATTTTGATTTTAAAAAATCTGGGTTACAGGAAGAAGTGGAATTTTAAAGAAGAACTTGATATTCTCACATTTTTGTAGGTCTCGAGTTTTGGTCTCACATAGTCAGCTTTTGTCTTCCATGTTTCCGGAATCAAAATGGCAACATTTTTGAAATAAAATCGTTTTCCTGTAGCTTCAAATAGGTATGGAGATGCCTGGGTCACCATGTCCTGGGAAGAAAAAAAAAAAACATACATAACAATTGACTGAAAATAAATTAAATTATCAGTCATTCAAATTCACATCAGGATTTCACATTTTCAAAAACCAGTTATTTGTTAGGATGGGAAGAAGAAATGTAGAAATACATTTTAATAATAATAGCTAAGCTTTGTGAGCATTTGCCATATACCCTGTGTCATCGAAAAATCACTAGCAATGCAGACTCTAGAGACAGACTCTAATCCTGGCTGCACCACTTTTTGTGGGACATTCGGCAATTTCTAATTCCGAGCCTCAGTTTTCCCATTTACGAAATGGAATATTATATTATAGTGACTGGCTGATAAGGTCGTGGTGAGGAACAAAGTGAAACGTGATGTGCTAGGAACAATGTTTACTCCGCACAAGCAAGTATATAATGTTAGCTACGCATTTCATTTCACTCGCTCCTTTGAGGATCAATAAATCTTTGAGGGTGAAACTGAGACTTAGTACAATTCTCAAGGTCTCACAGCAAGTAGTAATGAAGAGAAAAAGTGAATGTGATTTTAACCCCTGCTGACTCTTGTAATCATTTTGGGATTATATACTAAGTCAAATTAAATGTAATACTAAATGTTATGGTAGTATTTGTCTATTTATTTATTTTTCTTTTTCTTAAACTTTGCCAAGGGCTGATAGAAGTATTTATTTTTTGTGCAGTGTGGTACTAAGAGTTAGATATAAGAAAATAGCATAATTATATATTTTCAAATTACACCTAATTTTACTTCTCTAAAATGGAATAGCTACAGTGTTAAATTATAAATGTGTCTGCAGATTCCCTGAGATACGTTATGACAAGAGAGCAGGGAGAGTGATAGAAGATACTGTTATAGAAAGGGGGCAGTATGTCTGTTAGGACTGAAAACTATTTGCTTCGAAAGTGAGCATAGACAGGAAAGAAGAGGCTGAAGACTGAGCCTAGTGAATGTGGGGGACCCCAGCATTCAGAGGTAGGAAGAGGAGGAGCCAGTACAGGGGCCTCAGAAGGGCAGCCAGTGCCTGCAGAGGAAATGAGGAGCTGTGGGATGAGAGTGCTGTAGGGAGGAGGGCGTGATCATCAGTGTCAAGCACTGCTGAGCCGTCACTTCATATGAGGACTAAGAACTGATTGCTGGACTTGGCAGCATGGTGAGCCCTTGTGGCAGAATAAAGACAGCAGCTCCATAGAGTGGATTCGAGAAAGTGGGAGGTGAGGCAGTGGAGGCCGTGAGTACAGACAACAACAGGTTCAGAAGTTTTTCTGTGAACTAAAGGGGAATGGAGAAATAGGCAGTAGCTGGAAGTGGACTTCAGGACAAGACAGTTTTGTTTGTTTTAATGGGAACTATTGTACAATATTTTTATGCTAATGGAAAAAAACCCAAAAATGTAAGAGAAAAAGGGGTCATTGCAGGAGCAAAGTCCTTGTGGGAACAGACCAGAGTGACCAGACTCCATTGCCTAGTGGGGGTCGTCTTCGGAGCGGAAACACTTCATCATTTTATGGGGAAGCAGCACTTGGGAATTAGTGCACGGGGGAATCCTGCTGTGCCTCTTCCTAAGAGGTCAACTTGAGGAACTTATTTTACCTCTCTGAGCCTCAGTTTCTCCCTTTCAAATAGTGATAATAATGGTTGCCTCTATTTTTTTAAGTGTTCTTAATGATTTACATTTTTTTCTTCTAAAACTCCTGGATTTTTAACACTCACTAGGAGAGTTTAATATTACGTCACTTTAAAAAATAAAATTAAAAAATGAGCCAAGATCACCAAAAACTTGAAAAGTAGGTATAAAACTTCATATATTAGAGTATTATATTACCATTTGACTTGTGAAATGTGAATTTCCAATGTCTCCCAGGAAGAATAAGTAACATGGAATGCTCTTGTCTTCTACATTGTAATAGAAATAATAATAAGGGATCTTTGTTTTGGCATCTGTTCCAGATTTTCAGAAAATGACCTCACATCCTAATACACACTTAGACTCTCAGGCTGAGAGAAGGTTGGGGGTGACAGTTTATAGGATGGGCTAGAAATTCCTTCAGGACAGGGACAGCATATTGACCACTGGACTTCGAGTACCTGACATAATTTAGATGTTCCGTAAATATTTGTTGAATGAATAAACAAATGAATGGATAAATAAAGTGGGTTTGGTAAGTGACAAACTGGTATAGAAGTGCCAAGACAGGCAGTGCGTGGGGTCCTGTGCATTGCCCAGACTCCAAAATAGCCCTATTGTGTACCTTCTTGTGTGTGTGTGTGCGCACGTGTGTATGTCTACGTGTGTACATGGGCATGTGTGTGTATGTATATTTGATGGAGGGGAGAGAGAGTTTCTCTCTGACTCTCCCTTCCTCAGTTTGTGACGTGTACTCACCCTACTAATATTAGCAAGAATGCAGTGGATGGAAGTGATGCAGAGCCATCAACTGCTCTTGTAGGTAGAGAAATCTGGGGACTATCCTGCTGAAGCAAGTATTTTAAAGGCTGACTTAGAGGCTTCTGTCCCCACAGGGGCACCAGGGGAGAGTCTCTCATCAGCAAGAAGGTTGTTGGAGCAGAGGGAGGAATGGTCGGGAAAGGTGGCCAAGCCCTCGATGAGGTCCCTCAACTCTGCAGATCTGGCACATCGAATAGGAGGGAGTTAGGGACTCTGAGCATTCTATTCACTTAAGTGTTCTTGTTACAGAGAAGGAAATGATGGAAGCCATCATTATCTCACCCCCAACTTCAGGATCCATACTAGAAAGCCAATTTAATAATTGTAGTGAGAAGTACATATCTCAGGAAGAAAACCTCCAAGGACAATGAAGTGGAAGCACTTTGAAAGCTCTAAGCACTATATACTGTAGATACAAATTACCAGGGTCATTGAAGATGAATATGGCATCTACATTCTCCTTCTGGCATATTGCTGAACCCCACTGTCTAGCCAGAGACCGAAACACACTGGTCACATGTTTGCTGATGCCACTTCCAAATTTAGAAACAATCAAAAACTCACTCAACATTTTAGATGATTGAGAGATTCAAGAAGTCTGAATCTCCCTTTTATCACAGACAGCCTGATTCTCTTTGGGTTAAGTAGGTAAACTTTATGGTGAATGACACCCTCCACTCTGTTCCCCATCCCCTACTGCTCCAATTCTCTAACCACACACTCCCGGCAGGTAGAGACGGTTTTCTTTCCAAACATTATCTTTCTGTATTTGCCTCTGCTTAGAGCAATGGATCTCTGGGGAAACCCCTCTGGGCCCTTGTTCTATTAATTTTCCATCTAGAGAGAGCTGATGACTATATCTACCATTTATTGAGCTCTTACTATGTACCAGGCACTAATGCATGCATTTTTAAAGTTATTTTTTAAAGTTCTGAGATAAATTTAGATTAACAGAAGACATGCAAAATATTGCACCGTATTCTTACATACTCCACCCAGCTTCCCTTTATAGGCATGCATTTTAAACTTTGATCCTCACAAAATCCAATAAGAGAGATATTTATTATTATTATTCCCATTTTACAGACTAGTCCTCTTACTAGTACAGCACTGCCTCTGGATGTGCTACAGCCAGATTCCGGGGTGGTCTTTCATAAAGCATTTCCCTCTTAGTTTTAGCTGCTTGCTGTTGTACAAGACCTTCTTCAATGGTATAGATGCCCCTGCCAGGACAGGAAGTCTTCTTCCTTTCCCTTCTGCTACGTAAGAGGTAGCAAGAAATCCTTGAAAGGATCCCTTGAATTGGGGCTGATAAAATGCAAGGTTTTCTCCCATCAGAGGGTCAGGGTTGTTCTTACATCAGAGATTTGCATCTTGGGCTCCTTTTAGGATCACAGGGAAGGGGGTTCCAATTAGGAGAATAAAAGGAGAGTCTGATATGTGCCAAGGGTAAAATCAGGCAAAGGATCTGTGCATCTCACAATATCTGTCAAATGTAGCTGACCCTGCCGTACTATAGAACTAAATTTTCAGTGACATAATCCACAGCAGTACATATCAATTTATCATTTATCAATTGCCAACAATGTATCACTCTGAGTTATGTGCATTGCATTTATTATCTTATCTGACAGAAGAATCCTAATGGTTAACTTATTATTTCCATTTTACAGATGAAGAAACTGAAACTTAGACATAAAAATACATGCCAGTGTCGTACAGCTGGAATAGGGCACTCATGTTCTCTCTGTCACAACATTATGCTATGTTTTAAAAAGCATGGATAATTACTAAGAACTTACCTTTATTTGTTGAATGAGTGTTTCATCTTCTGGCACATTGGGGTCGATTGCAATGACAATGCCTTCATAGCCATTGTTGTTCAGCTGAATGAGTGAATCACTCAGGGCCCCTTCTAGAAGGTGAAGAATCAAGATGAACACAGAACTCTTAAATGGCCCCATTGCTGTACATCTCCCTGTGATTTCTCTCTTTGGAAAATGTGGGTTATGAAGGTGTCTTTCTTTACCATTATATATAAAGACACACCTTTCCAACTTATCAGAGGTGATTTATCACAGGTCTTTGTGTTTTCCTATTGCTTTTGTATTCAGTAGGAGAATGATAACAATATCTTAGTCTCAAATTGTGTACTTGTAAATATTTCAATTTGCCTTCAGGTGTGCCAGATGCTGGGGTAAGGGTGGGGGAGCCCACATCCGGTTCCTTGGAAGTCTTCACAGGTGACAGGCAGCTTGGCCATTGATAGGTTTGTTTACTTATTAGAAATGTTTACCCAGCCATGGACACCAACCCACCCAAAGTCACCCCAGCCTCCTCCTGCCTAGGAACATCCAGACTGTTCTGCATATTCAATAAACATCTTGTAAGCCATATATCTAGTTATCCCTCATTGTGGTCTTTACCACAATGGTGGTTTTGTTTACCTTGACATAACCTCAACACCTCTTCATGCTCCCCTTAAATAAGAAAATATTCAATTATATTCCACATCCATTTGTACCAAAAGCATTAGCAAGTGATGTAGATATTATTGAATATTTTATAATGGAGAGTAAAGATAACATGTATATCTTACTTTACAAAGCATACTTCTTCAAGTTCCTCATCAGACCTCTGCATTCTCTATTCCATAGCTCCTACCAGTCAATAAAATTCCAATTAGCAACATTAAATTATTTTGCCAAAACGAAATGTCCCTTGGAACATGAATTACGGACTGTCAGCAGCTATATATATTCTTTCCATTTGCCAAACCTCAGGTGGAACCTCAAATTGGCCCACCATTTTCTTGTATTGAAATACTTGAAATATCTCTACATCCATAACTTCATTTGGTCTTCAGATGGTGGTAAGCATCAATTTCATCTTGTCTGTGCCTTTTCATAAAAATTAAATCAGTACTTTTTGCTAGCATAATCTTAAGCAATTAAAAGGGAAACACTGAAATAGAGTGGAAATACTCAATTATAACGTGGTTGTCCAGATGATCCAAAATATGCTTTTATATCAAAATATGTATACATTTATTATTCATACAAAATTTAAAAATTTAGATTCCAGGTTATCTCAGACTCCAAATATATGTGCCTGGGTTCCCTGAAAAACAGAGCCTAAGGCAGGCATATGTGCTAAGAGTTTGAGAGTTTAATCCCAGAGCAGTGAGAATGAGGGAGTGGGGAAATGAGTCAGGCAAGGCTGGGAATCATTACTGAAGGAGGAGCATTACTAAGTCATGCAATGGAGAGACCCAGCAGGCCAGCCCACAGGCACCCTTGCCTTCCTGTGTGGGATGTCTCCTGAGGGGCTGTGCAAAGAAACCACGCCTTGGAGCAGCCCTTTCAAGAGAGGAAGGAAAAGCATTTGGCTCCTTATCTTCTACAGGTGATCATCTCCCCCTAGACTTTCTGGCTGTGTCATCCAGCCCTTTCAGCAGTTGCTTAGAAAGAGAGACCTCCATGCCTTGTGGTAGGTGAGGAGCCAGGGGTTACAAGAGGTTCCACCTTGACCTCAGGCAGTGGAACTGCTCGGACCTGCAAGGAGTGGATAGTGACTGAGGTGGAGCAAGTGACTGAGTGCCCAGTAGACAGATGGAAACAAGCAAGTCTGAGGAGGTCCAATAAGAAGAGTATGATACAGTTCACTCTTTGAGCTGCTCAGATTCACTCTTGTACTTTCATCATATCTAGCTCCAGTATTATAATGTGGGATTTGCATTTCTCTGTGTGTGAGCACAAGCTGTCTCACTTTTTCCCTGAGAGAAGGTACAAGTTTAATCATTTACAGAATCTCCTTCAAAGTAGTGGTCAATTGCAATCTGCTCAAATGCATAAGGCAAGAGGGTTATTGAAATAAATTGCAATGCCTGCTGCTACAGCTGGTCTCAAGACATTTATAATCTCCCTCCTTTATCACCTATTTCCCTCACTTTTGCTCAGCATTTTGGCTGATCTGTATTGTTTGCTCTCTTGTTGGGGTAATCCCACCTTTCATCCCTTAGTGGGGTCTTTAGTTGTCTTGCCCTTGTTGGCTGCAGCTGCTGCATTTCCCTATGACAGGAGTCATCTGGTGTGACAGACCCAGTTTAAGTGCTCTCCAAATTTGCTTGGCATTCCCTGCAAGTTGGGTCTTGGCTGCTGGCTCAATGGAGAGTCTTGGCTGCTGCTAAAATTCACACATCTCCTAAAACCAGTGTTTCTTCTTAGCTTTCCCCAGGAAGAGGGCCTACTTTAGCATGGCCTTCACTGTGCAGACTGTGTGGGCAGCTCCTCCATTCTCTCCTGTGCCCAAGTCTAGCTTGAAATGGATGCGCGGAGGCTTTGGCTCAGATAAAGCACTGCACCATGGCACTGGGATCTGGCTTTGTCAGAGGCAGCCCAAATGGGCCAAATAACACAAACCAGAGGTGCAGGGAGTTAGCACCCTAAGGGACAAGCTTTCACCAAAGAATATTTCCAGCATTCTGGAAGTTTCCTTTGCATTCCCTTCCAGTCCGTCCCCCCAAAAGATAATCGCTGTTCTGACTTCTATTGCCACATAGGTTAATTTTGCCTGTTTTTGAACTTCATATAAACAGAAATATGCCATATGTACTCTTGCATTTGGTTACTGTGACATAATGTTTTCTATAAGAGATTCAGCCAAGTTGTTGAATATAGCAGTAATATGTTCTTTTTCCATTGCATTCAATTGTAAAAATATACTGCGATTTACTTACCACCTGTTCTTGATGAACATTTGGACTATTTCCAGTTTGGGGCTATTATGAATGAAGCTACCATGGATGTAAGCATTGATTTCAGTTGCGAATATACAAAGAGTGACATTGCTGGGTGACAGGGTATACATCTATCTAGTGACAAAGACTCCTTCCTTTGACTAAAACTTAAGTCAGGATCTTGAGTCTTCTCTGACTAGGTCTGACCTTGGGCTTCCCTCTCCATCCTTGCAGAATCCAGTTTGAGCAAGAATCTTGCTAAGTCAGTTTAGGGAAAATCCCCACCTTTGGTATCTGACCATTCTCAGCATCTTTCCACCATGGCCTGCCTTCAGCAATAACCCTATTGAGTCAGTTTAGCCAGACATTCCTTATCCTTGATGTTTCCTCTTAGGCATTTTTCATCCACTGACCCCAGCCTTCTCCTTGGTTATAAATTCCCACTTGTCCTTATTGGAGTTGGAGTTAATCCACTCTCTCTCCCCAACTGCAAGACCTCCTTACAATGGTCCTTGTACCTATCGCCATGGCCCCCACCCCTTACCATCTTTAACAAGTGTTTGCATGAAGTTTTTCTTTGATACTAGCTTATGTTGATCTCCCAAATACTTTTCAAGTGGTTGTTCAAGTTATTCCACATTCCAAGTACGTTGTACTGTCAGTCTTTCTAACTGTATCCATTTTCTTGGGAGTATAGTCATATTATTTGGTGGTTTTGATTTGCATTTTCCCTAATGACTAATGTTGTTAAAGACCTTTTTATATACATATTGGTCTTTTGTGAAGTGTCTCTTCAAGGTTTTTTTTGTACAATTTTTAATTAAATTGTCTTTTTCTTATTGATTTATGGGAGTTCTTTATATGTTCTGGATACTGAGTCTTTTGTACTGAAAGATACATTGAAAATATCTTCTACTAGTTTGTGGCTTGCCTTAACAGTATCATTAGATGAATAGAGGTTTTTAATTTTAGTACAGTCCAACTTAATCTTTTATGTGTAATGTTTTTGTGTCATATTTAAGACAGCTTCCCCAAATTCATGAAGATATTATACAATATATGATTCTAGAAGCCTTGCTGCTTAACCTTTAACATTTAGGTATACTGATCTATCTCAAAATATTTTTGTGTATGGTGTGAGGAAAGGTTCAAGGTTTTTGTTTTGTTTTGTTTTCCTCTGTGATAGCCAGTAAGCCGAGAGCATTTATTGAAAAGACCATATTTCCCCTACTTAATTACAGTTGTGCTTTTGTTGTGCTCAGGTGACTACAGATGTGCAGGTCTGCTTCTGAACTCTCTGTTCTGTTCCTTGTTCCATTGGTCTGTGTGACTATCCTTACCTTGATTATCTGGTAGTGTAAACAGTCCAGATTTGTTTTTATTGAAGACTATTTTGGCTACATTAGGTGCATTTCAATATAAAATTTAAAAGCAGCTTGTCAATTTCACATACAAAAAATCTGGATTTTATAGGAGTGCATTAAATTTGTAGATCAATTTTAGAAAAATTGACATCTTCATGATATTGTGTATTTCAAATTATGGAGATGGTGTGTCTCTTCATTTTAAGTTTTATTTAATTTGTCTCAACTGTGGTTTATAGTTTCAGGATAGGTATCTTGTGCATCTTTCATTAGATTTATTCTTAGGGGTTTTTCTTGGTGCTATTGTAAATGGTATTTTTTTAAAATTCAATTTTCTAATTGCTTATTGCTGGTATATACAAATAAAATACATTTTTATGTATGGACCTTAAATTTAGTGAACTTGTTTAATTCACTTATTTCTAGTATTTGTAGATTCTTTTGGATTTTATATGTATATAATTGTGTCATCTAATAACATATTGATTCTTCTTTTCCAATATTTTTGTTTCCTTCTCTTATTGGACTAGCTAGGACCTTGGGTACAATATTGAATAGTGAAGAGAATGGATATCTTTTTTCTTGTTCCTAATCTCAGGGAGAAAAACATTCTAAAGAATTCTATATTTTACCATTAAGTATGCTGTTACCTAGAGATATTTTGTAGATACCTTTATCAGATTAAGAAAGTCTCTTTGCGCCAGGTGCAGTAGTTCACACCTATAATCCCAGAACTTTGAGAGGCCAAGGCAGGAGGACTGCTTGAGTATGAGGCCAGACTGGGCAACATGGTGAAATCCCACCTTTGCAAAAAATACAAGAATTAGCCAAGTGTGGTGCCATGTCCCTGTAGTCCCAGCTACTTGGGAGGCTGGGGTGGGAGGATTGCTTAAGGCCAGGAGAGCCACTGTACTCCCACAATCCTGCCTCTCACTCTCACTTTGAATAGAGTGAGACCCTGAGACCCTGTCTTAAAAAAAAAAAAAAAAAGTATTTTTCTATTCCTACTTTTCTGAGAGGTGTTTTTTTTTTGGTTGTTGTTGTTGTTAAATCATGAATAGGTGTTGAATCTTATCAAATGCTCTTTATACATCTATTATGATGAGTATATAATTTTTCTTCTTTGTTCTGATAACATGACGAGTTACAATGACTGATTCTTCAATGTTAAATCACTCTTACATTCCTAGAGTAAATCTTAGTTGATCGTGATGTAGCATCCTTTTCAATTTGCTAATATGTTGCTTAGGATTTTTGCACATTTGTTCATAAGACTGGTGTGTACTTTTCCTTTCTTGTAGTGTCCTTGCCAAGTATCAGTATCAAGGATATTCTGAGGCTGGGCATGGTAACTCACGCCTGTAATCCCAATACTTTGGGAGGCTGAGGCAGGCAGATGACTTGGGTCCAAGAGTTTAAGACCTGCCTGGCCAACATAGCGAAACCCTCTCTCTACAAAAAAAAAAAGACTAAAATTAGCTGGGCATGGTGGTGCAGACCTGTAGTCCCAGCTACCCAGGAGGCTGAGGCAGGAGAATTGCTTGAAACCGGGAGGTGGATGTTGCAGTGAGCTGAGATCACACCACTGCACTCCAGCATGGGTAACAGAGTGAGACCTTGTCTCAAAACACACACACACACACAAATTAGAAAATATTTGGAACTAAATGATAATTAAAATATGGTGTATCAAAATTTATATGACAAGCTAAAGCAACAGTCAGGAGGAAATTTAAGAAACTAAAAAATAGTCTTATAAAAACTGTTGCAGAATGTATACAGACAGAATATAAATTTTTTTTTTTTTTTTTTTTTTGAGACAATGTCTTGCTTTGTCACCCAGGCTGGAGTGTAGTGGAGCAACCTCTGCTTACTTCAATCTCCACCTCCCGATTTCAAGTGATTCTTTCACCTCACCGTACCGAGTAGCTGGGATTACAGGCCCACACCACCACGTCTGGCAAATTTTTGTATTTTTTGTAGAGATGGGGTTTTGCCATGTTGGCTAAGCTTGTCCTGAACTACCTGCCTCAAGTGATCTGCCTGCCTCAGCCTCCCAAAGTGGTGGGATTACAAACTGTTTTCTAATTTTCATTGTGAGTTCTTTCTTAACATATGAGTTATGTGGAAATATGTTGCTTAATTTCCAGACATTTTGGGATTCTCTAGTTGATTTATTTTTGCTTTCTAATTTAATTTGCCTGTAGTATTAATATGTACTAATATAAATATTATATATATATATATATATACACACTAATATATTATATTCCTCTTTCCCCTGTCTGATAATCTGTTTTGCCAGGATGGTAAACAAGCTTCTGAACTCTGTTGGACATTAAATAATGTGCACATTAAATAAATTTGTATGCCATTTCTCCAACTAATCTGCCTTTTGTGAGTTGATCTTTCAGCTGAGCTTCAGAGAGCAAAGGGGATGTTTTGAGAGAGAAGGAAGGAAGAAACCAGTCAAGTAGGCAGTTAGGGTGGGTCTTCGGTTGAATTCTTTCAAACAAAAGAGCAACCTGCAGACATAGATAAGGGAGCTTGCACAGAGGGGCTTGCCTAAGACATGCCCACAACTGCACAGATAAAAAAGGCTACACAGGTGACTTTTCCAGACATGCCTGCAATGGAAAATTCTGTCCGCTAACACATGCGCAGTAAGAGGAACAAAGCAATATGGAGTAACTCAAGCTAAGGGCCCACATGCACACTAGGAGGACAGGGTGGAGCTATCAGAAAGTCATGCCTTATGCAAATGAGATACCGAGCCCTCATTGGTTTCTTATGAAAGCCTGTGCATTCAACTGTAAAAATGGCAATCTTCTGGGGCCCCTCTCCACCGTTTATCTTCTTCATGTTCTTGCTTCTTCTTTCCTATGTTAGTGTGAAGTAAGATCATGCCAATTTAAAACATACTCCTTTTAGATGTTTGTTCTTTTATATTGCTTTCGCTACACAGAGCTAGGGAAATAGAAAGTAATTGCCCACTGTGCTGGATAGCTTCCTTCTTCCTGGGTCCTTGAGGCAACAGTTGTCAGAAAGCAGCTTTTTGATAAGAATCAGCAGCTTGTAGCTGAGAGGGACTGGGAAATAAAAGTGGCCACCATCCAGGTCACTCTCCACCCATTTCGGGAACCATCTTGCTGATAAGAGCTACTCATTCTAAGGGCAGGAGGGATTTTTGGACCAAGGCATGGCTTTTGATCTTTGGGAACAAGCTCTAATCACCCCCATGCCTGTGTGTCTATGTCTTTGAGTGTTTCTTTATCACCGTGTACTCTGTGATATATCCCTTTCATACCTTATTTCATCTCTTTTTTGTGCCAGATCTGGCATTAAACTTCCTATAATGCATACATACACGAGAAATCGGATTTTTCTTTCTTTCAGAGCCTGCTGCTCATCTGACTTCCCTCTGCCTCTACTTCCTGTTTCCCTGCATTTTGCATTTGCAGATCTTAACACATAATGCAGCATCCACCCAACTTTGTATACATTCCATCTTTATTTTTCATGAGGCGGATTTTCTACCAGTCTTATACATACAGTCCTCCATTATGGATCATCTTAATTTTGTTTTAAATGTATTTTTTCTTCTCTTTTGTCTTATCAGCTTTATTTAGATCTGGTTCACACTCTTGTTCTGCTTTCCCCCTCAATAAGGTCACTTTTTCTTTTCTTTGTGTATCAAATATCCTTGCCTCTTTCTCTTCCTCCTTAGAAAGCAAGGTTTCTCAGCCTCAGCATTATTGACATTTTTGACTGAATAATTCTTTGTTGTAGGGGTGTTAGAGTAGGTAGCTAGGCAGACATGAGTAGGACTGGAGACAGACCCCCCACCCTCCATCAGGAATGTCAGGCAGCCATCAGGTGATGGTCAGGCAGTTGTTCAACTGTCTCTCTAAAACAATAATTGGTTGCAGCCAGCACCAGGAGAAGGTAGTTTCTCAATAGATAGAAAATACCCGAAGCTGGTGATCAGCCGCTTCCCAATAAGACCTCGGGAACTGGGCGGGTGGACTCAAGCATGTGCACTAAGAGGCAAAATGGTGGAGTTTAACTGGTAAATGACCTTCCTCTAGGAACACTCGACTGGTAAGGAAAAAGATGCCTAAAATGAGCATGCACACAACTTTAGTAAACATACTGCGCATGCTACCCTCCCAAGTGCTGGCAGGCCACTGTGAATGCAGACAGCCTGTCCCAAGAAAAACATCAAGGGAGGAGAGATGCAAAACCCCGGAACCATGCCAACGTATAAAACCCTAAGTCAAAGATCAAACAGGACACTTGGATCTCTCAAGTTGCCCACTTGGCCCTCTTTCAAGTGTACTTCTTTTTGTTCCTACTCTAAAGCTTTTAAATAAACTCTTACTCCTGCTCAAAAACTTGCCTCAGTCTCTCACTCTGCCTTATGCTCCTCGGTCAAATTCTTTCCTTCAAGGGGGCAAGAATTTAGTTGCTGCAGACCCATGTGGATTAACTGCTGCTAACAGGGGTTGTCCTGTGCATTGTAGGATGTGTAGCATATTTTTATTTTAGATATTTTTATTTTATATGTTATTTGTGAGATAGGGTCTCACTCTGTCATCCAGGCTGGAGTACAGTAGCATGAACACAGCTCACTGCAGCTTTGACCTCCTAGGTTCAAGTGATTCTCCTGCCTCAGCATACCGTGTAGTTCGGACTACAGTTATGTGCCACAACACCTGTCTAATTTTTTTGATTTTTTGTAGAGAAGGATCTCATTTTGTTGCCCCAGCAGGCCTCTAATTCCTGGGCTCAAGCAATCCTCCTACCCATGCCTCCTAAAGTGCTAATAGATGTGAGCCACGACACCTGGCCTCCATTCTCTATTTTTAATGGGTGCTAAAAAAGTCACAATGTGCATCCTTAACTTATCCCAGTGTACTCTGAATTAATATTATACCACTTTATGTATAATGAGAGTACCCTTCAATATTGTAATTCCATTTGTCACCTTTATGTTCATTTTGCCCTTATTATCTTATATCATACTTCTTCATGTAATTAATACCACAATATATTGTTTTTATTTCTGCCATAGTTAATTGTTTTTTAAAGGAATTGGGTAAAGCAAACCAACAGCATAGATACTTACCTACTTATTTATAATTTATTTATTTATTTGGAGATGGAATCTCACTCTGTCTCCCAGGCTAGAGTGCAGTGGCGCTATCTCAGCTCACTGCAACCTCTGCCTCCAGGGTTCAAGTGATTCTTTTACCTCTACCTCCCGAGTGGCTAGGATTACAGGCACCCACCACCATGCCCAGCTAATTTTTGTATTTTTAGTAGAGACAGGTTTTCACCATGTTGGCCAGGCTGGTCTCGAACTCCTGATCTCAGGTGATCCACCCGCCTAGGCCTCCCAAAGTGCTAGGATTACAGGTGTGAGTTACTGCACCCAGCCTATAATTTCTAAAAACCCTTCAATGCTGTAGAGCTATATTTCCATCAGACATCATTTTCCTTCAGCCTGAAGAAATTTATTTGGTATTTCTTGCTGGCAAAAATTAGCTTCTACTTACCTACATTTTGAAAGACATTTTTGCTTGAAATCATTCTATGTTGACAGATTTTCTTTTAGCACTTTAAAATGCTATTTTATTGTCGTGTGGCCTCAATTGTTTCTGATGAGTAGTCAGTCACCATTTGTATGATATGCCTAGGTGTTTTCTATTTCAGGTTCACTTGAACATCTAAGATCTGTGGATTGATAGTTTAAATCAAATTTGTTTTTTTTTTTTTTCAGATTGAGAGGATACAGGTTTGGGGACTTTCCTCTTTGTGGTTGCTTCTTTTTGGGATTTCCTTCCTCAATTTGCAACTATTCTGACACCCAGATAGCTTACTTCTGACTTGTCAACCTGGGAAGATGGCTGCTTTCAGCTTGAGCGCTATCCAGATTTTCTGAGCAAACTAGGGAGAGCCTTTGGGGAAAAATTTGGTTAAATGTGTATCTCATCTCTATTTATTCTCCCCTTTTAAGGGTCATATCTCCTTCAGTTTCTATCTGCTTTTGTCAGTGTCCATTGCTTCAAGAATTGTGTTCTACATTTTTTTCCAGAATTATAATTGTTATTTGTAAGAGGATTAGTTTGATATAAGCAGCTTTACTATCAGTGTCACATTAAGTTTTAAATGTAAGCTATATCTAGGGGTTAACTCTTCTAAGAATAATTGCATAGTAATAAAAGATAAAGCATAAACAACATTTTTTTGGAAGACTTTCTGTTATTAACATACAAGTACAAAGGTACTTTTATGACAGTCGATGGTGTCCACACAAACAGTGACCTGCTCAGTGCATAGGCTATATTAGCAGCTCTTAAAAATCCTCCATCCCTTACTTTTGTCTCTCTTCCATTGAGATTTAATCTTCCTCTACTATCCCTAAAAGAAGAGGGCAAAAAATGGGGGGATGTTCTCTTCACTTTCCAGAACAAATTTCTATCCACTACATAACAATGACTATTTTGGAATTTGAAAATAGTATCTGTCCATATTGCTTAATTCCACAGACTTCTCTTCCCTCTCTCAGATAACTGTGCATCTGGCCCACAGTCTTCCTTTTCTGGCAATCTGGGGTCAAATTGTTAATGATGTCACATGTTTTGACATCATGGTATTCCACTAGTGACCAGTGAGCACATCATAGTTTTTCATTCTTTTTGGCCAAATGCCTATTGTTTCTTTTTTTTTTTTTTTTTTTAATCAGGTATACAGAATCAACAGGGCATTTACTATGACTCTGTTCTATTGATTGCTGGAATCTCTAAATCTGTGTTTTCCCACATTTACTACATCTTTCTTTTTGTTTAATATTTTCACTCCTTACAACCACTGAACAGTGTTTACCCTACACACTTCATGAGATCACTCTTTCTACACTGTTATATTTGTTTGTTACTTTAATATCGTTAGAATCCCTTAATTTTGCCTCTTATACTCACTGATTTCTGGACTTACGTCCATATGTTCCATTCCTGTACCCACAAAATGGAAGACAAACAACAACAACATCAACAGCAAAACCTACCAGGTTTCTTTAAAGCTAGATCTGCTGTCCTGCGAACTTATCATGAAACAGTTAAATACCTCTAGGTAGAAACCCTGGCGTCTGCCCACACCTTCTTAAATAGGAGTAAAGGAGCAGTCGGAGAACCTGGCTCTTCCTTTGTATAGCTTTGCCATTAACAAGTATACAACTGTGAATTACTCACCCAACCCTCCGTTTTCCTGTCTGTAAAATGAGGAAAATATTCGAGAACTTGAAACCCACTACAATCCATCTCTGTGCTTCACTAGCCCAGTTTGAAACTAGAGAGAAGCAAATTCCATGCTAGCAAGTATAATAGCGATAGAGGGAGGAAGGACTGACTGCCAGCTAGGAATTGAGCTGCAAGGGTCTTGAAGCTTTCATCTGTGAAAATGTAGGCACTGTGAGACTTAGAAAGTAACAGGCCAGACACTGGATCAGTAGAAACTACAAGGAGGTGGCCTGGGTAGAGAGAGTTGCTGGTTGTTTTTCTCCCCAGCACTGGTCTGAGTCTCTCATTTAGGGCTTCATGCTGTCTCTTTCTTCCTGTCCCAATTCCCCACATTTCCCTCTCCACGACCGTAAAACATAATCTAATTTTTATTCTTAATTGGTCCTGGTTATAAAACTTAGATCTAGTCTACCTTATTATGTATATTCTTCAATAAAGTTTTAAACTCTTTAATTAAAAAGGCAAATGATTTTATTGTTCGATAATCATTTTAAAAAATAAGAGGAAGGAGTAAAATTAAAGAGGAAAGATGATTTTTATTTCCTTGTGACCTCTATTTCCCCCTTCCGCTGCCCTTGGTAAGTAACTCTTGATGGAGAAAGGATTCAAGACTCTTATTTAACCAAAAACCAGAGCCAGCTAATCATTTCCAAAGGTTGGTATCTCTCTGCTGACCTTTTCTTTGGTTGAAATTGAATAAAACTATATGTTCATATATGTATTAAAACAAACTCAGAATAACGTCTTTTCTTCCTTAGTTAAGGCATTATAAGGGCTATAACTATCATACAGTAATACCCAAGGCAGTAACGTAGAAAGCTGCTTTGATGGGAGTAGAAACTTATAAACAAATAAATTCAATAGACCTTTTTTACAAAACTGGTATGAAGAGACAAGGGTAATACCCATATTTTTAAAGGTTGCCTCTTACAGTGAAAAAAAGATCTCTGAGCACTAGCAGTGAGATTTCATCTGTAATATATGTAACAAAATAGCAAGAGGTAAAGAGCTTTGCAATAGGGGCTTCATATATAAAATATAGCATGATCTTCAGTTGTAAACAAGCAACCTGTTCTGTGTAGATAAGGAGAAAAGAAAAATTAAAGTAACTAAATGATTGCTTCACATAGACAGTTATAATGCAGATCTACCCTCCTTTTCTCTACTTGGGGCTATTTTTCCACCTCAATAAAACAAACTTTTCTTGACACTGGTCCAACTTTACCCTGCCTTTGCCTTTAAAGACATTACTTTAAAGAATAATTTTTATTATTTGTTCATAGCCAAATAAGACTTAACCCTTAAGTCTAAGGGTTTTCTAATCTCTGCCCGAAAAGAATTTGTTGATCTACCATGTAAAAAATCTTATCTGTATTATATAAAAACTCAATGCATTTTAATACAGTTTTGATGTTAATTTGACTTTGTTAGTATGTTTTTGTAGTTGAAGGCCATGGGTCTTATATCTAAGAAGGAAGACATTTTGTATATTTGTTTATAATAATTTTGTTCCATTCTCTTTCTTGTCTGCTCTCTTTTTCCTGTTTAAAGTATGATGTGTCACAACTATAATAAGGCAAATGATTCCTATCAAACCCATTGCTGTTAAAACTCCTTTCAATATAAGATAATCTCTGGCAGGTACAGGATCAGAATTGGGGGGAGTAAACAGAGATGCCTGGGCAATGTTAGATATAGCAGACTTTAAGGAGTTCCTATCCATTGCTCGTATTGCAACATAAATTCTGTGGCTTTCATGTGTTTCTCCATTTGGCTGATGTTCAGGTCCATTTGTGGAAATTTGAGGTGAGAATGTAAATATCTCCCTGATGCCAGCTTGCTGAGGATTTCGCTTTGATGTATTTACTAAAATAGCATTGTTAAAGTCATCTTGGATATTCTCTAGACTTTTACTCATTCTTATTTCATAGCTTGTAGCTGAAATTAAAAAATATAAATAGGAAAATTAAGTCACTTTGAGTATATTTTCCAGTTTATTAGAAATTACTAATGAGAACAGCAACTAAAAGTCAAAATATTTAGAAATAAACATAACGAGAAATACGAATACAAGCAAAACTTTAAAACACTACACAAAGACTCATTAAAACCTGAGGACTTTTTTTTTTGAAAAGCAAGATTCAACATAAAAGATGTGATTTTTTTCCTAAGTTATTTTGTAAATGTTATGTGATTTTTTTGTTTGTTTTTGTTTTTGTTTTGTTTTGTTTTGTTTGAGATGGAGTCTCGCTCTGTTGTCCAGGCTGGAGTGCAGGGGTGCCATCTCAGCTCACTGCAACCTCCAACTTCCGGGTTCAAGTGATTCTCCTACTTCAGCCTCCCAAGTAGCTGGGATTACAGGCATGCGCCACCATGCCCAACTTATTTTTGTGTTTTTAATAGAGACGGGGTCTCCCCATGTTGGCCAGGCTGGTCTCAAACTCCTGACCTCAGGTGATCTGCCCACCTCGGCCTCCCAAAGTGCTGGGATTTCAGGCATGAGCCACTGCACCCGGCCTGGTATGTGATTTTATTTAAAATACTTCATTTCTGCTTTAACTAGTCAAATTTATTGTAAATTCATATGGAAATTAAGCAACCAAATTGAACATATAAAGTCTAAAAATAGCAACGTGGAAAGACTAACTCTACCAAATATACAAATGCTATAATACCTCAATAATTAAAACGCTGTGGTACTTACTGATGCATGAATAGACACATCAAAAAATAGGCCAAAACACATTCAGAAGTTTAGTATATGACAAAGGTGGAATTCAAATTAATGGGGGGAAAAATAAAATTTCTGAATAAATGGTGTTGTGAAAATTGGGTAAAAAATTTGGAAAAAGACAACGGAGGTGGAAGCCTGAAAGTTAACATAAGCCTTAGAAAAGGGAAAGTAGAGAAAGGTACTCCGTCAATGTTTGCCCAAGCAAGAATAAGAAAGCCCTGAATCAGGGGACCGGTCCCAGCCTTCCTAACAAAAATAACGGCCAGAAGTAGGAAACAAAAATGCACCAAGGTTTGCATGAGTTACACAAAAAATTCCCCGAAGCCTACTGATAAATATATGAATAAATGTTTACTACCCAGCTTTCAGAAAGAAATCACTTCCAGTACTGGGAAGCACACGCTCTGTAGTGCAGAGCCCATTTCTACTAAACAGATACCATAACACATGGTGTTGATGCTTCTAGTCAAGATTTCTGAGAGATTAGTATCAGTGAGTTAGCCAGGGCCTCCTCACTCCAGGGGTAGCAACACACTGTCCTTCTGGGACTCCAGGATTTAAAGCCTTATCAGCAACTCAGAGCTTTTCACAACAATCCTCTGTACCTTTTTCAGTTCTAAAACCCCAAAGCTATTTTCACTCAACTAGCCCCTAGTTATTAGAAATGCTGTCTTATGGAAAAATAGGTCATGAAATAAGCAGACCTACCCTGGCCCTGATCAAAGTCTTCTCCAGGTGCTGTCCAAGATAGGGTCAATTCCTCTTCTACGTTTACAGCTTCCAGGTCAGTAATTTTGCATGGTGGAAACACATCAGGGTGGGGGCCACCTGGAACTCCCAGCACTGAAAAGGAGCCTCCTGAGCTGACTCGGCTAAAGCCCCATTTTTGCTCCTGCTCATTTCTGCCTACTGATTTCCTTGGAGCATTCATCTGAATATTACCTGAGACAAAAAAGAAAAAAAAAAAAGGCAAAACGACAAATTACAAAGCTTCTGAATAGCTTGTTCTTGACACGGTGAGACTTTCTTAAACCTTTTTTTATTTACTACATCTTTAGAATGAGTGTATTTGTACAATCCTTTGCTCACTAATTCATCCATTTATTCACTCAATAAATATTTTATTTTACTTATTTTATTTTGAGACAGAGTCTTACTCTGCTGTCCAGGCTGGAGTGCAGTGGTGTAATCTTGGCTCACTGCAACCTCTGCCTCCCAGGCTCAAGCAATTCTCCTGCCTCAGCCTCCCAAGTAGCTTGTATTACAGGTGCCCGTCACCACGCCCGGCTAATTTTTGTATTTTTAGTAGAGACGGGGTTTCACCATGTTGGCCAGACTGGTCTCGAACTCCTGACCTTGTGATCTGCCCGTGTTGGCCTCCCAAAGTGCTAGGATTACAGGCGTGAGCCACTGCACCCGGCCTCAGTAAATATTTATTGAGGGCATATGCTGTACCAATAATTACAGACAAAACAGTATCCCTCATGGAATTTATAGTCATGTTAATCACATTAATAAACACATATTTACAAAGTATGATAAGTGTAAGAAGGAAGGAAGGCAGGATGCTATGAAAGAAAATAAAGTGGGTCTATAATTTAGAGTGGTATCAAGGAGGTAACATTGAAAGGCTTCCTAAAGGTTGAGTAGGAACTGACCAGGTAAAGAAGAGTGGGAAGAACATTCTAGGTAGAGAGAACAGCAAATCCTGAGGTGAAAAGAGGTTTCAATTAGAAAAGCTAAATTAAAAGCAAAGTGAGTCATCTGAGATGAGGCAGGAGAGAAGTTTACACAGGACCTCATGGTTCAATGTGGTTTTAGATTTTAATGTTACATGCTGTAGGGAAGCAGGGAAGTGACAAAATTATATTTGCTTTCTAATAGAACACTCTGGCTGCTTGGTGTAGAATGAATTAAAGCACAGCAAGCAACAAGGTGGCCACTTACCCATTCAATAGTCCAGATGAGAGAAGATAGCAGCTTGGGATGGGAAATGGCATGGAGAGGGGGGCAAGAAAGAGGCAGTTCAAGAGGTCTTCTGCAGAGGTCAAGCAAAAGCTGGTGATGGATATGAATATAGAATAGTGAAGAAGAGAAACCTGGTTTAAAATGAAAGAAAAAAAAAATTCCAGGTTTCTAAAATGAGCAAGCTGGGAGGAGAAGTAGGCTAAGGAGAAAAAGACCAAAAATTAAATTACAAGGTTTGTGATTCCTGTACAACATCTAATTCAAGATGTTAATGAGCCATTTAGATCTGGATTTTAAGCTTAAAAAAGAGATTTTAGCTAAATGTAATAATTTTAAAGTTATGAATTTGGAGGTTATACACAGATAGATGTTATTAAAGGCATACAGATTAATGAGATTAATAATAATTATTACTGTAATGGTAAGTAGGATTTACTGAGTGCCTTCTATGTGCCAGGCACTTTTCTCAGGCCTTACATGTATCAGATATTTAATTTTCCCAACATGGCTATGAGGAGGGCAATTATTACCCTTATTTTTTTAGATGATGGAACTGAGACACACAGAAGCTAAGTCACTTGCCCAAAGTCACACAGCTAGTAAATGGAGGAACTGGGTTTCAAAGCCAGGAAATGTGGCTCCAGACGGGAAAGTAAGAAGGTTCAGACTCAGCCAACAGACAGCCTGGTAGAAAACGAGGAGCTGGAAAAAGAGCCTGATAAAAAATTCCGGAAAATAAGTGGTAATTAAGAGAGTGAGGTATCACAGAAACCAGGAAATGACAAAAGAGGGATCAATTGGCTGTGTTTGATACTGGTGAGGTCAGAAAGAATGAGGACTGAAAAGTAAACAAAAAGGATAGAGTCATGTTATGGAACAGTCCAAATGATTAGTTATAACTTTTAAAATACATGAATAATATTTATAAAGAATCTGCATTTTTGGAAATACAAATGCTTAGAAGTCTTTTTTGAGATTGTTTTCAAAGACTATAGCATGACATATTTCTGTTTGTCTATTGTGCTTTAACCACTGCTTCCTATCAGGAACTATTATAATGGTGTTAAAAAGATAAATATCTTCCATTTATTTTGCATTTTTTTCTTGAAGGAAAACAAAACATCTTCAGGATCACTTAGGTGTCTGTAACATCCAAGTTCATATTTATTTAGGAACTCATTTCCTGTGTGGACTGTTTGGGCTGTTGGCCTCCTTCTTTCAACTGCTAATAACTTTTTGCCTCTTTCTCTTGCCTAAATCTCTATAGAGGAAACACAGAAGCAGGAACTGAGAAATTAACTATTAGTAATTCTGATGAAACAAGAAAGAGGTCAACATAACGACTAAAATAAAGGTAGGTATAATCTGTGGACATTACCTATTACCTTCCTGTTACCCGCCTACCACGAATCACTGAGGACTGAAGAAACAGTCAACAAATTATGTATGGACTTAAGTGTAAAGACTTTTGAAATTTTCTTTCTCTCACTCCCTGCCACCCCAGTACACACATACCCATCAGAGATATGTACATGAAATGATGTTACTCAAATAACAGTGCTAATGGTTCTTACCGTTTGCTGTGTAACCTGGTACATACATAGCATGACTCCCTGGAATAGAGTGGGCTAGTGTGCTTATGCTTGGAGAGTGATTGACATGCACTTTCAAGCTATATCTACCATTTACAGCAAAGGAGAAAAAATACCTCGAGTAAATTCCATCATTTTTTATAACATCAGCACCTGTATATATAAAAAACACAGTGTCAACACTTGTTATCATAGTAGATTACTAATATTTAAGTCATTAAAAATGAGATTTACTCCCCTTATTCTTTCTATATAAGGTATATGATCATGCTCTTATCTACTTTTTATATTCTCAGGTGATAAAAAATCCAATGGGTCCATAATTTCTCCCTGTAATTTCTTACCTCAGAAAAATGATTTTCTAAAGGCAAATAAGTTGTACCATGCTAATAAAACATTTAATCATCACCTTTAACATTCTTGTTCTTATCATTGAAAATAATACTAGTTTTTTTAAGAAATCAAGCACATTCTTCAGGTTGCTTATAGTCATTGACCCTTTTGAGATGTTAAGAAAAGCTATTTTGTCTCTAGGAAATAAATATATATGCACATATACACATTTTCCTACAGTTTCAAGGGTTTATGAATGTCCTGAAGTCACTTGATTAGGGACCTTTAATAAATACAAACTTTGGTTGCTTATAAAATAGTGTGAAATTACTTAATTTCCTCATTAGAGGGTATCTGGAACTGTTTTTCTAGATTCTAGGGGGCTTGATGACCTGGAGTTTGACAGAATTTGATAGCATCTACTGTGCCTTGCTTCAGGGGGCATTCTGAAAGGTTAGCCAGTGATGTACTTCCTTCCTTTTGTGTTGATCTTTAGAGAGCAGTTCAATTCCAAGCCAAATTCATGACTCAGTGGCAGGAAGGCCTAGACCCCAGGGCAGCAGAGGGAAGTCCAGCTTAGCCCAAGTATAGATCACTTTTGCCATTCAAGTACAGGTGGTCATATTGGGCAAGCAGCTTGTCCTCTATCCTAGAGGTCAATTCAGTTTTCATACCACACACACAGTGCTGTACACCAGCAGTGTATCATTGCTAAAGTGTCCCCACCATCTCCCTCTTCCCCACTGCAGAGGCAGGGCTCCTTAACATAAGAAAAACAGGAGTATATTTAAATGAAATAAGAAGTGCTAAACATTTTATTATCAAGGGAGATTTAGAATTCTTTTTTGTCTGTTGTAAGAAATCAAATCTTAACCATCTTGGCTAACACGGTGAAACCCCGTCTTTACTAAAAATACAAACAATTAGCCGGGCATAGTGGCAGGTGCTGTAGTCCCAGCTACTAGGGAAGCTGAGGCAGGAGAATGGCGTGAACCCAGGAGGCGGAGCTTGCAGTGAGCTGAGATCGCGCCACTGCACTCCAGCCTGGGCGACAGAGCAAGACTCTGTCTCAAAAAAAAAAAAAAAAAAAAAATCAAATCTTGGTATTTAGTGGTTTAATGATGAATAAAGTTTATCTTTGTTGAGAAATTACAAAGGAAAATCTCTCCATATTAAAGTCACCACTGCCACCTCTTTTAATCACTGAGGCAGAAAGAAATGGGGAAAGAACATTGGCTTGGGAGACAGAGGAATTGGTTTGAAGGCCTGCATCTGTCACTTAGTAGCTATGAGGCTTCATGTCTCTGAGCCTCAGTTATCTCATCTATAAAATGGAGATAACTTATCTTGCAGGGTTGTTGTGATGATTATTTGAGAATATGCATGAAAAAGTACATTTTAAATTGTAAATCATTTCAGAGGTATAAGTTTTATTATAGTTCATTTACTGAGCAGATAAATACTGCTTCCATTATAAAAGTAAGTATTAAACAACTGTGTACATACATGTTAGGTATTGATTGGAGGGGAAACAATTTACATTTTGATGCCTGAGCAGTGTTTTTTATTGTTTCTTTTTTTAGGGTATACATTTAGATAGCAAGCAAATAAAATAGTTCCAGGGAATAATATAAAAGCCTATTGAGCTGAATCAGATGATTTTCCCTAGGAGAGTAGGCTCTGTTCTCCAGGCCAGCCCACAGGGTGGGGCAAGAGAGAAACATTCTACAAAAGTGCATTTTTGGACCATAAACAAAAATTGAAAGGTACAACCATGGATAAGCCATCAGAGCATGAGAAGTTCATTTGGATCCAATCCAATAGGCAAAACAAGAAGACTTCTCTGGTATCCCCCTGAGGTGGACTTGAACCAAAACCCTCTGAATGAACTTTTGTTTTCCTGCACATCATACATGATTGCCATGGCAAGATACTAATGGGCTACCGAACTTAAGACTCTTGAAAAAAGATGAACTTTGAAACAACAGAGCAAAAGAATATAATTTTGTTAGTAGATCAAACACTTCGGGCTGCCAACAGAGGCAGGTCTACCGCCATTCTAAGAATGTAGTTTAGGAAAATAACCAAATAGGAAAGATGGAACAACAAAGGAATTTGTTTTTCAAAGGAGCCCAAGTGCTGCTGTTTACCTGGCTGGATGTTGTACCATCTATAATGTATGATGACCTGGCTCTGAACGCTGTATGTGCAGAATGAGAGCTTTTGTCTATTCTGATTCCTCTAGACTTGCAGGCTGGGTCTTCTTGGGACCAAATCATATATGTAAAAGGCAGTGGCTGTGCTAGAAATGAGCTGTGCCCTCTCATCAACCCAGCCTCTTGGGTCTAGGGTCATCTTATAGGTCACAAGTTCAGTTTCCAATTTTTTCTTCACAACTGGGGTCCAAAGGGAAAAAGTGGGTTCACTGTCACTGCACCTCCCTTCTGATTTTCATTTCCTACTTTAACAGTCCAGTCTGATTACTTCAGTGAATAATAAAGCTGGTGACTTTTAGAGGAATATAAGTATGTCATAAGGACATAGAAGCCTGCTCCCGTATGACCTCATCAAATGGAAGCCAGGACCAAAGTGTCCAGCGGCTGCCTCCCACCCTTTGCTCAAACATAGACACTATGAGGATCCTCAAGAGGACTCTCTTTTTCCATGCTAACATGGAAATATCAGTGGTTCTATGAGAATTTGAGAATATTGTAAGATTAAGAAAAATTACTGAACTGAAGGAATCTTACAGATAGGCTTAATATTGATACTACCGCATCATATCATAAGAGCTGTTGAGAACATGATAAAATGTCAAGACATTCCTTGTTACCTGCTCCATCATCGAGAAGTCTCAGTGTAACAGGATCTCCAGTCTCTGGCTCAACTGTGGCAGTGACAGTGGCATTAAGAATGGGATAAAATCCCTGTCTCACATTGGCATAAATCATCACAGGCTGGGGAAAATGGAGGCTGTCTCTTTCCACAAAGGCTTCCACAGTGGCTGGGGGCACAGCTGAGTTGGAGGCACGAGAGGTCACTGCCACTTTCAGGGCTTGCAGAGAATGGTGGGTATTGTTCAGTGTGTAAGTCCAGTGCCCAGGCTGTAAAACAAGTCTTATTGTTTTGGAAAGTGTGAAAAAAAATCAACCCTAATTCGAAAGCATACATCTAAGCTGCTGGAGAATTTTGCTCTTGTTTTGTTGATGTTACACTTTTAAAAATACTACAAAAAGATGCCAGGAAAAGTAGCATTGGTTAAGGGATAAATAAATTCATATTTACATGGCTTTCATAGCATAAGTCACCTTTCTTTCTAGGTGATTCTTTAGGAATTACACCTCGGATTTATTTGGAGTGAGGGAGGATACATCTTGATTCCCATTTTTAGAACATAACAATAATAGTGTCCAGCTTCAAAGTACTTTACAGATATTAATCTGAGCCCCTTCCCCAAAAAGGAGTTTAAATGTTTTTCATTTCTTTTCGTAACTGAGAAAATTACATCAAATTAAGTGGACCTATATTATAATTTATGTGGACATCATGGACTAAAAAGGCAACAATATCCTTCTTTCACTCCACTTCCCACAAAACTCCACACTCAGAAATCTCAATCAGCAAAAAACACATACACTCTTAGGGACCAAGAAAAGGACCTACTATTTTTAATAGGTCAGGATTATACAATATCTAATTTGAGTAATTTATAGAAATACTGTTAAACACCACTCTTGCCTATCTGCCTGGGAAAAACCGACAAAAAAGAAAATCTGAAAGAAAAAGACTAAAATTATAATATAGAAGAAATTCATCCTTTTGATTAAGCTATACTTTATATTACTTTTTCCTGACTTCTGCTGCTGCTCCTTATCAAACCCCCAGAAGTAACAAGAGAAACACAACAAAGCAGAAGGAAGAACAGAAAAGCAAGGGGTTGAAGTGTAACTCAGGGTGGAGAATTAAGATGCACCACACCCTAGCCATCTTTCTTCATTGGGATTCATGAGCTTCACCATTTTCCATTAGTCATGATTCAAGCACCATGTTTTTTGTTTGTTTGTTTGAATCATAACATTAGTGACAGATGCATGGCAGGAACTTCCACATCAAAAAGTTATCTGAGTGCAATGAATGTTTCGATACAGGGCATCTAATCCAGACCAAGAGGTCAGGCAAGGGGAGCAAGAAGTAGGTAAAGTTGTCCCTGGCCCTTATACACAGGTGTGAAAAGAACATGATGAATTTGGAGAAAAGTTCAATAGGAGCAGAGCATCAAAGAAGTTAAGAGAGAAGCTTGGGTAGAAGCCAAAACATGAAGGGTCTGGTATGTAAGAGTTACCACTTGGATTTTATTCTGAAACCACCAACAAGGTTTTGAACAAGAGACACACTGATTTGTGCTTCAGAAGGATCACTTTGATAGAGGTAAAGAATGCACTGGAGGATGGCAGTTTAGAGTCAAAGAGGCTAGTTAAGGGGCTGTTGAGAGGGTGGCAGGCACGGTGGCTCACACCTGCAGTCCCAGCACTTCAGGAGGCAGAGGCAGGCAGATCACTTGATGTCAGGAGTTTGAGACTAGCCTGGCCAATATGGTGAAACCTCATCTCTACCAAAAAATACAGAAACTAGCCAGGCATGGTGGCAAGTGCCTGTAGTCCCAGCTACTCGGGAGGCTGAGGCAGGAGAATCGCTTGAACCTGGGAGGTGAAGGTTGCAGTAAGCTGAGATTGTGCCACTGCACTCCAGCCTGGGTGACAGAGCAAGACTCTGTCTCAACAACAACAACAACAACAACAACAGTAACAACAGCAGCAGTGAGTGGGGCAGCAAGTGAGGAGGCACTGAATTCAGGCAGTGCAAGAGTGAATCTGATCAACTTACAATTCTCCTTAGAACCATTAGTGGTTCCCTTTCATTTCAGGATTCAAGCTCCTGTTCACTTTACTGTTGTGCAAAGCCCTTGCTAACACAGCTCCTGTTTATCTGTCTAGCCTCACTACTCCCCTCTCCTTCCTTTGCCTACATCCCTACCTTATAGACTACCCTACTCTATTGAACTACTCTAGTTCTATGAAGTCATGTTCTTTTTATCTGAGTCTTTCTATGTGCTGTTTCCTTTGCCCAGAATGTCATACCCACCTCTGGCCCCGTTATTCCTTATATTTCCGTTTTGATGTCTTTGCTTCCAGGAAGCATTCTTCCTCCCACCCTCTTGTATGTTCTGATAGTATCTTGTTTATACTCTTACCATGACATTTTATTGCAAAGTACCTAGAACAAGACCCAGTACACCCAGTAGATGCTAAAAACCATATACATTGCATGTATTCATATTATAAATTCTAAGTAGAGATTTTTTCTAAGCACATAGAAAAGTGTGTTTATATGGATTATGTAAAGAAACATGTAGGCTAGAAAAAAATTTAATTGTAATACTAGTGGAAATACTAATTTTCAGTGTTGAAGTGTTTGATATCTAATATTTAAAACTGAGAATATATTTTAGTTATTCCTCTTAAATTTTTAATATTCACAAAATGGCCTCATAAATTTAAAGTAAACTTTGGATACATTAAAACAAGATTTTCTTTACACGATGCATTTAATCATGTAATTCAACTGAAAATCATAAACTTGGCAGAATGTTGTCCTTAGGAACAAGCTCACAACACCTACCTTAGCTGTTCCTGGAATCCAAAGACTAGCTGTCCGAAAAGTTAGATTGGTGATAAAATTATTTGTGTAGTATTTTCTTCCATCAGGATCAAATAACATAATCTCAGGAGGACCACTGGTCTGCCACGTAACTAGAAAGATAGTGTCATTGCCGACAGTGTTATCCACAGTCACCGTGTTTTTCAATTGATGGTAAGGTTTAACATTTTCACCTGTACTTTCAAGCTGTTAAAGAGAAGATATATATTAGAGTTTCTGGTGTATGCATAATCATTCCATCTTTTTCTTTTATAACAAGCAACAATGAATTGGAAAAAATAAAAATAATTTAATTCCGACAGGTACTATACTTATACATCATTTTTCATATAAAAATACTTTGCAAAGCAAAATATTGCATGTTATTTAAGTACAGTAGGTATAAAACATTTTGTTGTAGTTAATGCAAGTGTCATTTCATTGTTTATTAAGAGATTTTAGTTGTCCTCATATTATCTCTTATCCAAACTAACATTGGCCTCAGATCAGCAATTATAATAACAAGCTTTTAAAAATTTTCATTTGTGAATATGCTTAAATTTTATTAATTTGTATATAATTTGTCCAGATCCTTTTACATATTTTGATAAGAAATACAAACTTGGGTTTTGGCTTGGTTTTACCACATTAAAAAATTATTTAGGTTGGTCACAGTGGCTCATTTCTGTAATCCCAGCACTTTGGGAGGCCGAGGTAGGTGGATTGCCTGAGGTCAGGAGTTTGAGACCAGTCTGGCCAACACGGTGAAACACTGTCTCTACTAAAAATACAAAAGAATTAGCTGGGTGTGGTGGCGTGTGCCTGTAATCCCAGCAGCTACTTGGGAGGCTGAGGCAGGGGAATTGCTTGAAGCAAGGAGGTGGAGGTTGCAATGAGCTGAGATCATGCCGCTGCACTCCAGCCTGGGCAACAGAGTGAGACTCCATCTCAAACAAACAAAAAAAAGTTATTTAGCCATTCACAATAAGCCATGTGTTTGCACATGCATGTGTACCATGTACAGAGTACAAACGTTTGCCTGGCACTGTGCTAAAGGCTTCACAATCTTACTTGATCCTTATAAAAATCCTCTGTGATAAATACTATTGTTATCCACATTTTAGAGATGAGAAGAGTAGGCTTGGAGAAGTAATTTGCCGATGTCACATAGCAAGAAGGTGGAACTGTGATAAAACCCAGTGGTCCTGACACCAGAGCCCCTGCATTTAATCACTATGTATTTCCAATGGCTACAAGTCTCTAAATAACTTTGAAAATTTACATTTATTAAATAAGCACATTAGTAATGCTTCGTTAAATTGCTGAAACCTGCAAAGCATGTAAAATTATATTGGTGGATAACAGCAAAGGCATTGTGAATTGTTTGTTCAAGTCAATTCAAGAAATACTTATGGATTGCTGACTTCTGTGCCACATGCTATGCTGGGCCCTGGGCTGTTGAAGGGGATTTACATGTAGTTCCCACCTCAGGCCAGTGGTGCTAATGACTTCAACAGCTTTTGGGGAGGGGGACAAGTTTGGGAATGTTAAGGCTAATTTGATCCCATACAAATAATATTTTGTTAAATTTGTTTTTTACTTTTTAAAAGAATTGTTTTTATTCCATATTATTGAAGAGGAAGTCACAGGGCATAAAGATTGAGCATTATCAGAAGAACCAATTATAGCCTAATCTGTACTAGATATTGTCATTTGTAATTCACATTTTTACTTCTTATTATGGAATTGTGGTTATTGCCTTCACTGTGTAAATATAATCTTCATGTTAAATATTTCCTAACAAGAATTGACAGGCTGCATTGGTCACATCAAGCCATTAACTTGGCAGGTACACTTGCCATCTGTGAGGAAACTATAGACGAAATTTTGTTCAAAACATTATTCAGTTATGTCCAAAATATCTTTAAAGTACTTTGGAAAGAAAAAAAAATGGCCCTATAAAAATAACTTAACTAGAGGAAGCTTTGGTGAGCAAAATCATGTAAGTTGTGGTAGTCAAAGAGATATTTAGATATTTGTGGTAGTTAGAATTTAATGAAATAGTTGATACCCCTTATACAAGGAAGAGCTTCAAAGATGTTGAAGAAGCAAAAATAAGATGAATTCTGATTGATGGAAAGTTACTACGACACTAAAACTAAATTCACAGTTTCTTATTTTTCTTCTGCACTTTGCCTCTGCCACACCCCCATCTGCACTTTGAGCCACAAGGAAGGAGCAAGCTCCACTCGTAGACTTTGAAAAGCTGAGGTGGCAATTTTGGTAAATGGCTCCTAGGGCTGAAAGCCTGGCTCTGGTGATGCCAAGCAGCCTTTTAAAAGCCTTTCATACACAGGCTGTTACATATTCAAGTAAGGTTAATGAAGCAAGTAGCACAATTCGTCAATTTCCTTGTTTCCTTCTCCCTTCCCACTCCCCACCTGGAAATATGACATTGAGAAAATTCTGACCTGAATACGTTGCTGGAAAATGTCTCCAGTTCCAGAGGAAATTCTACTGAAAGCATCAATCATGCTATTGGAGTTTGATATATCTGGAACAAAGAACTTTAAACCTCCTGAAATACATGATAGGGATGTTCACTATTAAAATGGGTAAAATAAAACAAAAATAAAAATGTTAGGCCTTTTCCAACAAACTTTCTTGGCATTAGAGTGTTTGTTTTGGGGAAATGGGTGCTATGCTTGACTTGTTTTGCCTGACACCCTATACAACTACATGGTAAGTGGCCCTAGGCAAGTGGTTTCAGCTATTCTATCCATGAGTGTATTGCCAGGGCCTAGAACTTATGCACAGTACATAAGAACTCAATAAATATTTATCGAATACTCAAGATTAAAGTAATTTTAAGATAATTTAGGTTCATTGCTATTTACGTCCCTATGTTTACATTTATATTCTGAAAACTTTGCTTTTAAAGATAATTCAATAAAACCTTTCAATTGTCAAATCAGCATGCCCATTTTTTATTGAATAAGGAATATAAGAGAAAATTATTCTGTGCCTCATTTAGTATAAAAAGATATGTATCTTAAAACACTGTGTGTGTCACTACTATAGAAGTTAGTGCATTTAATCTTTTTTCTGTTTTGAGATGGGGTCTCGCTCTGTCACCCAGGCTGGAGTACAGTAGTGCAATCTCAGGTCACTGCAACCTCTGCCTCCTGAGTTCTAGTGATTCTCCTGCCTCAGACTCCCGAGTAGCTGGGATTATAGGCACCTGCCACCATGCTCGGCTAATTTTTGTATTTTTAGTAGAAGTGGGGTTTTACCGTGTTGGCCAGACTGGTCTCAAACTCCTGACCTCAAGTGATCTGCCCACCTCAGCCTCCCAAAGTGCTGGGATTACAGGCATTAGCTACTGTGCCTGGCCACAAAGCATTTAATCTTAAACATATGTTTTAGCTCCATGATTATGCATGTTCACACTGGCTTAACACAGAATTATAAAATATTATTTTTTGGATGTATAGAATTAGAACCTTTAGGGAAAATGTAAAAAAAAAAAATCAGCAAAATATTGATCGATTTTAGTAATGTGTGTGTGTGTTTTAAAAACAGTTTCTATATTTTCAATTAAGCCATATAATGAGTTTCATAGTTGTGTTTTGGATATTCAAGTTAAAGGGAAATGCTCCAAAAGGCATGTTTTTAAAAGTTTTTTACCTGTAAGACGTGATAATTCCTCCAGATTTGGGGCTGCAGATGAACCCAGGGCAATGGAGTGAATTGTTGAACCACTGCTGAGCACAGTGGGTAAGCAATTGCCAATAAGCTTATCGTCTCCACTGGTCACTAATATCATCACAGTGCCATAAGCTTTTCCATTCAGTTTTTCAACCACCTGAACATACAGAATTAGTCATTTGGAAGGAAGTGTAGTTCAAATTGTTTTATTGAGCAAAAGAATTATCTGTCATCCAAATTCCCACTGTAGCTCCTCCACCCCACGCCCATCCCCACTCAAGTTTTACCTCAACCCATCACAGCACTTGTCACCCTACATTCCACTGCCAGTGTGCTTGTGAGCAGGGACTTTTCCTGCCTGAATCGTCAAGATGTCCTCATAGTTTAGAACTGTATCATAGAGGATATGGAATACATCATAGTGTGAGAGGCTTGCCTCTGAGATCCAGCAAGTGACCAATAAGAGGGCCTAGAGCAGTGGTTCTCAGTCTTGGCTACACGTTAGAATCAGATGGGGAGACTTAAACAATTTTAATGGTCAGGTCACATCCCAGATCAATCAAATCAGAATCTCTGGGGGTGAGACTCACGCATTAGTATTTTTTTAATCCCCAGGTGATTTCAATAGATAGCCAAGGTTTAGACTATGGGCAGCAACAACCATAGCTGATGTGTCTTGTTTGCTATCAGATAAGCATCCCAGATGCTGAATTCAAACTTGTATTGATTTAAATAAACTCTGTCATTCCTGAAACACAATTCTGGCCTTAATTGGTTCTGATATGCTTGAAGTCTAGAATGACTATAGACAGAAGCCAGACATGCTAATTTTGACAAGAAAATTGAAAGGGAAAAATGGCCACAGCTGAGACAGTCCCAGAATGACTAGGAACAGTTTAGAAAATGCCCAGATGTTGTTTAGGTTCTCTAGTCTTGTCCATTGTATTCATTTATTTGCTTATTCTGTCAACAAGCATTTATTAAGCAACTATTTTATGCTATGTACTTTGCTAGGCACAAGGAGTACAATGGTGAATAAGGCACAGCTCCTGACTTTAAAGATAATCCATCATTACTTTCATAGTTGAGGCTGTTATGACCACCCTGTAACAGACTGCCCCCCATCAGAGGAAACCTCGTATACTAAATGAAGGAAAGGAAAATGATGGTGATCCAAGGCTTAGGATGCTCTACTGTACCTCAAATCCTTTCTTAAGCCCTGAACAAATGCTGACTTCTGTTTTAGCTGATACAGTGGTGGGCAGATATGAAACCAGCAACTTTCGATCATCATTGCTGTTAATTTGGTGTAGCTGAGCTCTGATCTCTCCTTTGCTATCGAAACTGGCAATGCCCACGAAGGTATGAATTTCAACAATCTGCATCAAATAAAATTCTGCGGCTTGTTGTAGTTGAAGGAGTCTGTCAGCCTATGTCCCAAAAAGGAAAAAAGAAAATGGCAACATTTGGTTGGTAGACAAAAGTATGATGAAGTAACTCAATTAGCAAACATCTCTGCTAATTCTTTAGAGATGTTGTATCATAATTTTTTGAGCTTTAAAGAGTAACATAATATTAGAATATTGTTTGATTAATTGCAGGCTCAAAAATGAACGCTTTCAGGGAAGAGGGAGTGGCTTGGGGCTCTGCCCCCAACAAGATGTTCGTAATTTACCACTCTCTGTTTCTCATCATCCCCACTATTTCACTCCAACCCAGAATTCAAAGATCCATGAACCCAGCTGAGACGAGATTTGTAACTGCTGTTTTAAAAATGCAGTCCAGGTAAAAGGAAACATTGCAAAGAGACCTTTGCTAGAGAGGAGTGGCAGTCAGAGGATCCATGATCTGCCCTGGCACTACCCTCTGCTATTGTGGTCACCTTAGGCTGGGTACTTCATCTATAGGGTGAGGACGATAGCTTTCTTGTTTATTAAATTAGAATTGCTGTGAGGATCAAGTGAGATACATATATGGCAGTACAGTTAAACCATGAAGGGCTAACCAGGTTTAAAGTATATTAGTGACCAGTTTTGGGCAGGTGATGCTATTGATTAATTCACTGGGGTCACTTGTTTTGAAAGCTCTGGGAAAAGAGAGGAGCAGCAAGCTGAGCTTCAATGACCACCCACTCAGGGATGACCCCGATCTCTATCTCCAACTCAGGCATCTTCCTGGGTGGATCTAGACCTGCATTTCACACTTCTTAGGACACAGGTGTCTGGCTTAACTAGTTGGGAGTGATGATTTGACAACCGTGAAGATGGCAACTCTACACTTTGAATTCAAATACTGTTTCTCTTACAATATTGGGAAGTAAGTTGTAAAGGGGGTAAAACAAGGTCTTAGAACTCTGCCTTCAACTTTTGCTAATTACGTGATCATAGTAAAATTACTTCTTTTTTTTTTTTTTTTTTTTTTAGCTTCAGTTTTCTCATCTGCGAAATGGATACTGAGTAAGCACTCACAATAGAATAGCTATTGCCATCTTCATGGCCATCAGGCCATCACTTCCAATCTTGATCTCTACTCCCAGCTAGCTAAGCCAGCAACCCAGGACTCTCTTACCATTTCTGTTACCAGCCTCCATATTCTTGAACAGGTCCCATCGACTCAATATCTTAAATTTCTCTCAAATCCACACCTATGTCTCTATCCCATTCGCCACCTCTCAGATCCATCCAGTGTCATACAAATGAATGCCCTTCCCTTGAACAAATCCTTCTTATTTTGCCTCTTGGTCACTGCACACATTTTTCCCTTCCCACAAATGTCCTCTTTTCTTCTTTTTCCGTACATCACCCAACCTAGCAAGCACCTAGTTGAATCCTTCAAGATTCAACTCCAAGTTGATTCTCTCAGTGAAATCTTCCTTGACCACTTTCTGCTACAGCACCAGGTGCTGCCTCTTCAGTGCTCACATAGTAACTTACATCTCTGTGGAGCGTGGTCACATTGTATTGTATCTATTCACATGTGTGTGCCCTGTGTCCCTCATTAACTGTAAGCATTTCAAAGCAGAGATACTGTTCTTGTCATCTCCATATCCCTCAGGCCAGTGCAGCGTAGGCACCTGATAAATGAATGAATGGCAATAATGGTTCAATGACTGTTGTTGGCAGGAAAAGGGAGGAAAGTTTGGTTTGCCATGAGTTTGTTACTTTGGGCTTATTTCTCTTCTACATATTTCAGGTCTACTCTCAAGTACCATCATCTTTCCTCTTCACTCCATCCATTCTTGCTCAATACAGGCAGACAGCCAATATAAATTACTCTGAGACCATATTTAAGAAAAGCATGCCGCCAGGCATGGTGGCTCATGCCTGTAATCCCAGCACTTTGGGAGGCCAAGGCAGCAGATAAGCTGAGGTCAGGAGTTCGAGACCAGCCTGACCAACCATGGAGAAACCGCGTCTCTACTAAAAATACAGAATTAGCCAGGCATGGTGGCACATGCCTGTAATCCCAGCTACTAGGGAAGCTGAGGCAGAAGAATTGCTTGAATCTGGAAGGCGGAGGTTGCATTGAGCTGAGATCGTGCCATTGTACTCCAGCCTGGGAAATAAGAGCGAAACTCCATATCAAACAAACAAACAAACAAAAAACATGCCCTAGTCAACTGCAGGTAGGCAACATAGCAAAATAATTCAAATGCTGGCTATATTAGTAGAGTTTTTAGTTTTTCAGGTATCAGCCAAAAAGGCAAGTGTTCCAGGACTATTGATCCACAGAGCATGAGGGGATAAATTCTCTCCTTGGACAAGTTACTATCAAAATAAACAGCTACCACTTATTATTTATTTTGAACTAAAAATGTCATATTATCTTATTTACGCCCCCCTCAATAACCCTATGAAGTAGACAGTGGTATGCTGGTAAATGTTTAATAACAGTTTTCTGATGAAGAATAAAAGAAAGGAAGAGAAAAAGGGAGGGAGAGAGCAGGCAGGCCTGACTCGTAGCAAACGCCAGTTTCTGTGGGGTAAATATTCTTCCATGTGTGAAACCATGGTTGATTTCCTGCTGTTAATGTGACGTCACTGAGTGCACAGTTAGGATGAAATTGTAGTGGCACATCCATACAAATGCAATAGACCAGAAATAACCTCAAGAATTTAGCTCAGGGATCAGCAGAAGTTTTCTGTGAAGGGCCAGATAGTAAATAATTTAGGCTTTGCTGGCTATAAGTTCCCTGTTGCAACTCCCCAACTCTGCTACTGTAGCAATAAAGTATCCATAGATAATATGTTGACAAATGAGCATTGCTATATTCCAATACAATTATTTGTGGGCAAATTTCATATAATTTTCACATGTCATGAAAAAGCCTCTTGATTTTTTTTAACCATTTAAGATGTAAACCTGTCCTTATTTTGTGAGCCATGCAAAACAGGTAGTGGGACATAGTTTGCTGACCCTGAGCACAGATAATAGTAAAAAATAGTAGGAAAAATTAAGAAGTGTTGAGTTTTGAGTATTTTGTATATTTGTTTTCATATATTTTATTGTAAGCTTATATCATTTAATTGTTATTAATAACTACGTTTAATTACTGGTTTGCAGATTTCCTAAAACTTTAAAAGCTGACTCTCATAAAAGTAGGCATTATTATCCCTATCTTACAGGTGAGAAAACTGCTTCAGAGAGGCTATCATGCTCTTTATAACAAAGACATATTACACAGTAGTGAAGGAGCCAGGATTAAAACACAGCTGCCTGATTGTGGAGACTAAGACTTTAATCAGTTAAAGCAGCTGGAGGCTGCTAGATTGCTAGATGACTGAGATATGGTCTTCTGTACACAATGATGTGGAAAATAGCCATATAATGGACATTCACTTTCACTGCAAATTCACAGTCTACTTCCTCAACCAGGGATATTTACCTGTGAGTAGAATGTAGCCAGCAGCAACTTTTTGTTATATATAGAATTTTGGATTGTAATAGGTCAGAATTTTGGAAAAGGATCTTGGTTGGAAAGAGTTTCAATTAGGAGCAAAAATAAGCATTAGAAATTATCTGTGGATTTCATTTATCTGCATTATCTCAACTTTTGGCCACATTCTGAATTTGTTCCTCCCAACCCCCGAAAAATAGGATGTCCTTGACTATTCCAAACCTTTTGCCTCCTCCAACTCTCACCCTTACTTCCTGAAAATAAAAATAATTAAAAACTGATAGAAGAGGCATGGTGTCCCGTGCCTGCAGTCCCAGCTACTTGGAAGACTGAGATGGGAAGACCACTTGAGCCCTAGAGGTCGAGGCTGCAGTGAGCTGAAACTGTGCCACTGCACTCCATCCAGCCTGGAGGACAGCGGGGAGGGCGAGCATCAGGATAAATAGTTAATGCAGGCGGGGCTTACTACCTAGGTGATGGGTTGATAGGTGCAGCAAACCACTACGGCACATGTTTACCTGTGTAACAAACTTGCACATCCTGCACATGTACCCTGGAACTTAAAATAAAAAAAGAACTGATAGAAAAAATGATAAATGTTTACATTCATTTTCGTTCAAAATGTTACCTCTGCCATCTTGCTGGACACATCCAGCACTAAACAGACCACTATGTCACCAGCCTGTACAAGCGAGAATGTGGGAGGAGGCGGAAGCTCAGTCCCATTCATGGGAAAGCTGTGGTGAAAGTCAGCGGAGTCTGTGATTACATCCCATGCACTTCTGAGGCTGCACATCCGGTTCTGTAGGTTTGGTGCTTCTTGGTTGTGGGTACTTGCATTACAAAATTCAACCACCTGGAAACAAAAACCGTCTTTAATAAAGAAAGGAATGCCTCCCAAAGCAAACATAGTTCTCATTCTCAAGGAAGTATAGGTAACAGAAAAGGTGAACTGAAAGAAAAGAAATCAAAAGTGGTACAGTAATATACCTCTTTCCTTCAAGAATGACATCAAATTTACAAATAAACCTTGGCTTTCTTGCTGGAAACACTAGCACCTTTGCGGTCTGAGAATAATCTCTATTAAAGTTTATTGGTATTAGATAACAAACCATATATGTGTATATATACACATAATCTTAGTCTTGAAAAACAAAAGAAAACAATCTCCTTCCTCCCTTAGCACAATATTGTGTTAAGAAAACAGCCAGGAGAAGTTATCATGACCTACTCCTATTCCAAGCCTACTCCTTGGAATAATATTTAATGACCACTGCGCCTTTATTTGTTGATCAGTCAATATATATTTTTCTACCTCAAATATTGATCTCTGTAAAAATAGATAAGGGGATAAACAAATTTACTTCCTGATGCCCCCACCTCTCACTCAATTTGGAAAATAGATATAATTTACAGAAATATAGATATAATTCACTGAATGATACTGAACCTATGTTAATCCCCCACTTAAAAATGTGGTTTGCATTGCTAAGTAATGCATAACCATCTATTCCCAGTGGCTCTATTCCTACAAAGAGTCGATACTTCCTGTTAACACAGCCATGGAAATTTAGAGCTAGAAGCAACTGAATAGCCTCTCTTGTCTAAGCTCTAATTTCATAGAAGAGAAAGCTGAAGCTTTGAAAGGTTGATAACTGCTCAAGGATATGAGTTTCTTAGGACGGTGTGGGGACTGGAACAGAATCTGATTTTGCTTTGCGTTGTTTAACTCTTTTTCTTCCATTTCATGACTATGGTTATGGGATTGTAAAACTTTTCTGACAAGATATTTATGAGTAGGTCTTTCAAAACATCGTGAAGATAGTACCTAGTCACAAATAATGTGGATCAAATGCATTAGGTTAGTATCAGATATTAAAGCTATAAATAAGAAACATAATGGATGGGACAAGAAATATGAAAAATTACCCTAAAGTTACAAAATAACTCCTAGTCCTGACTAAACCAGAGTGAAATAAAATAGCATGTCAATCCAAGGGGCATTGGTCAGCCATGGAAACAAAGAGAAAACTCCACAGAGGCATGTGTGGGCTGTACCCCCAGATCTGTGAAGAGATGACCCACAGATGTGACTTACAGGTTTTTGTGAACTTAGAGAGATATATCAGGTCATGAAGGCTGATGCTACTAACCTCTGAATCACCTAACTCCCTCCTTTCTGATTCCATGCTCTCTGACCCTGCATCTGGTGAGAATTGGCTGTTCCAGGCTGCTTCATCCAGAGAGAAAATAAGTTGGCCAGAGGATGCACGTATGAGATTCCCATGACAGAGTACTCTTTTTAATTAATAATTTTAAAAATAATATTCTGGATTTATATGCTAGTCTCTTGTCAGTTAGTTAGCATGGAATATTGACAAGGTTGGGTTTCTGCAAAGCAGAGTTGGTTGACTTCCCCTGGTGATACCTTACCTTTAAGTTCTAGACTATTCAAAACAAAGTAAAGAGATTTAGGAAATGCATTTCAAATACAGAGTGGCCTGCTATCTCAAACGAGAGAATTATAACCATTTGTTATATCAATCTCATTAACCCAATGTGATTTCTTATGAAAGGATACAAGAACACCAGCATATGAACAATTTATTTTGTGGTCCCCAGAGTCCCCTTGTTAAACCTCCCAGGAAAGCAAATAGTCACTTTCCTAAAGGTGTCATTTTGGTAATTATCTTGGGAGCTTCAATTTTTAAATCTGTAGAATAAAAACTAGATGAACTCTAGGGTCCCCCAAGTTCTAAAGTATAGTGCCTCTTAATTGTCTTATAATTTAAATACTTGAAACATGGGAAGAGAAGGAATCCTGCAAGAGTGTGTCATTCCAAGGGCATACTTACAGAAGATAAACTTTGCATGAACATTATTGATGCAGTTGCATTTTGGGTGCTATTGTAGATAAAGGTGCATCCTTCTTTAAAAAGCTTACTAATAATACAGTTTTCTTGGGGGCAAGGACCTTTTTCACACACAAAAATGCCTGTGATGTCAGATGAACACCTAAAAATGGAAAGAGAAACTGTTTCTTCTTGACTAGCTCATATAATTGTTTCAAGGATTGTAGCCTGCTAGATATATACAAACCTTTAAAAACTGCTCTGCTGGCGGGGCGCTATGGCTTACGCCTGTAATCCCATTACTTTGGGAGGCTGAGGCAGGTGGATCGCCTGAGGTCAGGAGTTTAAGACCAGCCTGGCTAACATGGTGAAACCCGTCTCTGCTAAAAATACAAAAATTAGCCAGGTGTGATGGTGGGTGCCTGTAATGCCAGCTACTCAGGAGGCTGAGGCAGGAGAATTGCTTGAACCCAGGTGGTGGAGGTTTCGGTGAGCTGAAATCGTGCCATTGCACTCCAGCCTGGGCGACAGGAGCGAAACTCCGTCTCAAAAAACAAACAACAACAACAACAAAAACAAACAAAAAACTGCTTTATTAAGAAAGTTCACTAAGTTAGAAATGCACTCTATTTTATTTTAAAGCATTTTATCTTGATGGAGGGGCTCCGTATTAACAAGGGCTTTAACAACTAAATAGAGTCAACGCAAAAGATACCAGGAAATCCAGATGGACATGAGTGGCAAGATCCTGGGTTAGCACTCCTTTGAGTTCATTTCCACTTGGTATCAGGGAAAAAAAGAGAATGAACATGTAATGATGATATTTAACAGAATTCTTTCCTAAATAAGCAATCTCAAATATTGTTGATGGGAATGAAAAATAGTGCCACTTTTAGGAGAAGAAGCAGTCAATAGCTACCCAAATCACCCTTTGACCCAGTAATTGTTGATGGGAAACAACCCATGTGTCCATCAAGAGGAGACTGGTTGGATAAATTATGGTACAGTCACATAATGGAACCCTATGCAATTAAAAAACACAGAGAGAAGAAAAACATATATTTCCATTCATTTGAATTTGCCTGAAGAAATACTGAAAAAATAAACAAGAAACTAATCAAAGTGGCTACTTAGAGGGCATGAGGGGAAACAGTGAAGATACTGCTGCGAGCAAGACAGCTACAGGCGTCACTTTTTATACTGTTTTGATATTTGAACCACATAAATACCAATTTAAAGAAAAATGCCATATAACTTAAGAACTGAAAAATGAAAGGATCTCTTTCTTGTCAACTAAGTTTTAGCTGCAATTAAATTGATTGCTTAAATTAGGCAATAATTTAATTGCTTAAGTTATAAGCAATTTTAGAGTCAAATAATGAATTATAACATGAAAAGAAGTACTAACCTTGTCACTTTAATTTGATTTCGCCCATTTATATAGAAAGGTTTGTCATTGTTATACTCATCAAACACACCCCAACGGAGATGGGCCCATTCGTGGACAAACACTCGGCCTGTGGAAGAAAGAGCTTTTGCTTTTGAGTTTCTAAAATCTCAGTAATGTGCCTTGCTAACTAGTGAAGACGTAACATGTCTTGACTACACATACTCATTCCAAAGAGTTTAAGTTACTTCCCTCTCTCCCCTTTTCATCTCCCCTATCCTATTCACATTTCCTCCTACTTCACCCTACCATCATAAAAAAGGCAGCATGAAAATATGTTTGGTCTTGTAAATGCAGTAATTTACTTGTTGCACATCTATTTGAAGCTAGTGAGTAGTCCCACATCCTCTCATCTCCCCAGTGAAGCTGCCCGACAGGTTTCTATTCAGCTTCATAGAGGCCTCTAAGTTCAGGGTTTGGAGAAAGGGAAAGAAGCATATCCAGATAGGCAAATAAAGCTTTCCTAATCTTCTGTCTGAGCTATCGAAGCAGACCTGCTTCTTTTCTTGCAGGTAATTATTCTATCTAGAGCAATAGTTGAAACCTAGGAGCTAGGGAAGGAGGAAGGAGCAAAAAAGGAGACTACAGAATGTTCTCTCTCAGGGAAGGACCAGCCTGGATGGTCCTTTCTCTTTGATTTTATCCCTTATTCTCCATGTTTATGTATATTTTACAGCTTCTAGGTCAGGGAAACCCCCATCCTCAGCATGAGATCCCTTAGAACTTTCTCTCTCTCTAAATCTTACATTCCCTTCGAAGTTCAGACCATAACTTTCTCATATAAGCTTTCCAGATGAACTCTCCTCCCAAAGCACACATTTCTTTTTTCTGAATTATTTTAAGTTCTGGGAACTCAGGAAGTGTGTGCTGAGTTGACTCAGGCTGTGGCATATTGTGTAATTTTTGGACCTCGAGACAAAGGAAGGGAGGGTAACAGTCCAAGCTGTGAGTGTTGAGGGAAAGATTGTGCCTACTCATGAAATTTAGAAGTGCTGATGAAATCATGCTTGAGCAGAGATTATCAGCATCTCATGGTTACCAGGAAAGAAAAAAAAAACTATATTTTTCTAAAGATTTATAAAGCGTTTTGTAAAGTGTATTTTGTGGAGTGTGTCACTCCACTTCCTGCTAACTATACAGAGGATAACAAAATCCTCGTTAACAAAACCCTAGTTTAGATTTAACTAGGGATAAAAAAGAAAATTAAGACATCATTTGAAAGGCATTACTGTTAAGTTAAATCAAAAACAAAAAATAAAGATTGGGATAGATAGTCCTTGACTGGCGAACTGTGCTCACTATTTTCTCCTTCAGATCTCACTTACTAAATACCAGTCCCAAGGCCTATAACCCTGGCTTCTCTCTCAAACTCCAGCCATCAATATCTAACCACAGGCTGAACCACTTTCCCTGGCATAGTCCACTGCTCTTCACCATGAACTTGCCTAGATCCAGACTTGTGGGATTTCTTCTTTAAGCTGGTTTTTTTCCATGTCTGACAAAAACCTGGTGTGTGCCTTGTTCCTTAATGCTGTCTCTACATGCCTCTTGCCTTTCCTTCTGTAGCCGTTCAGACCTCTTTTTGTTTTTTATCTCCGGAATATTTCTCATCACTTAGAGTTGCTAGAATTAAGTATGATAACATTTGAAAAGCAAACCACAGAGCGGCAGCACATAGGACATCTTCATTGTCCTTATTACTATTCTTCCCGTCTCACGGTCTCCACCCATTTTTAAGTCTTGTGACCTTGTATCTCCAATTCTCCCAGTTATTCTCCTGATATCCAGTTTCTCCCTCATTGATCAAAGGAAGCCAGATTAATCTTAAAACACTGCTTTGATGGAGTCACTCCTGTGCTTAGAAACCTTGAGCGGTGACTTGAAAATGTGGCCATTTTAGTGCATCAACTGCCCTCATGTGCGTTTCAGCATTTTCTCCCACTGCCCACAGTCTCCCTGCACCATCATCGGGGTCTCTGTCTCTCCTACATGATTTTTCTGCTGCCACAGTTTTTTTCATAGTCTTCCCACTATTTTCTCCCTTCTTTCCATTTATCAAAATGATGTTCAACCTTGAAGACCTTTTCCTTTGTGAGACCATTTCTGACCACCCTTGGCTCTAAATGACCTTTCCTTGACTGAATTCTTATAGCACTCCTCTCTGGGCCACTAATCTGGTGCTGAACTCTTTCTGGTTCACTTTAGCCCCTCATCTTTGCATGGGTATAAGGGCTATCTCCCCATTTGAATGATAAGTCCTTGACAAGTTTCAGGTTTTGTGAGCGAGTCCCTTTCAGCACCAAGCACGGAATATTATAAGTAGTACCGTTCAATGGCTATTGTTTTATTGGTCCCACTTACCTCGTGATCCGTAGCCAGCTGTTAAGTTATCATTCAGTAGGAAATTAGGTGTGAAATGAATGTATTTTCCCTCTTTTCCACACCCTCTGTACTGCAGGGTGTATGGATCATCTCCATGTGCCCCATGCCAGTCAGTCACTATGACATTTGCCTACATTAAAAGAAATGCCTTGTAACACTTTCTCAGCTCTGATGTTCGTGACACAAATGTATACATTCATTAAAGCACTTTGAACTGTACACTTAACATATGTGCATTTTATCATATGTAATTATACCCCAATTTAAAAACAGAATTGAAGAAAAACGCCTTGTGGATGGAGTTTAAAATGCACCCACGCCTACATGTCAATAAAATCACTTGGGACTTCCAAAAAGGTCTATGTTATAAAAGATTAGCAAATTTTTATGGAACTTCATTACTTCCATTTGATCTTTCCACATTCCAGATTAAAATATTCTCAAAAGTCAATCCTATAAAAGTCTGATATAACAAAAGACCATAAAATGTAATTAAAATATTTGAAGAAATTCTAAAAGCATTTATACATCATTCAGAACCACTCAGAAGGCTGTAAAATGTTACAGCCTTTTGTGAACAACTTTCTGTGGGTTATTTTACTGGTGTAAGATAATAGAACATTATTTCTTTGAAAATTTGTCCTTTCTTTCCTGTAACCAATTAGATCAGCAAAACAATCATTCCAATGAAGTTATATTTCATCTTATGGCCTGACCACTTCCATTACTGTTGCTAAAACATATTTGAAGTCCCAAACTGAAATATCTACTCATATAACTATCAAGACAATAAAATGTTATATATAACATTGTTTCTTTTATTTTTAGGAAGAAAGATAACATATTATTCTGGATATGCCCTTAAAAGTTAAATATGCTGTTAAGTTTTTTAAAAAGCTGATTTTGGAAAAATAGATTTAATATGATCCAATATACATAATTATCACTATATGTACAATATGTATATATGTTGTGTGTGTGTATGTATGTGTGTGCATCTGTGTCTGTGTGTGCCACTGAGGAGAAGAGGACAATAATATTTTTATTTTTATTTTCCATATTTCTACATTATTTAATTTTTTAAATGAACATAAATTACTTTTATAATAATTAACATTTCTTTTTGGAAAGATAAGAATTCAAGCCGAAGTCATTACAAGGAAGTACCTACAGAAAAGACTGAAGAGGTCATGCTCCTGGAGAGTCCTCACTTGGATAAAACCTCATTCCTATGTCTGAAAATTTGTCCTGAGGCCAAAAGGAAAGAGTGCCCTTCATGGAATGGAATACTCAGATGCTGCTTGGGGTTACCTTATATCTTATAAACCACAGTAATTTAGCTCTTACCTACTTTTCCTAACCCTTTCCCCCTTCCCTGATTCCTACCTATATCACATTGTAGACTTGCAAGGACAGGAACTACCTTGTTGGTCCTTGGGTTCTCTGCAGTGCCTGGCATGGCCCCATACATAATGATCATTCACTAAGTGTTTGCTTAACTGACATTCTGAGGTTAAAGAATTGGTATCCAACAGATATATGAACAGCATTCAGTGACTATTATTTCCTTTGGTCTTTCCGTTCACTCATATTTTCACTTTTGCTTTACTTATTTATTTCTCTCCTCTCCATTAGGATCAACAGTATTACCTATGGCAACCTGGTTTTGGTGTTTGTTGTCTCCAATACTTCTTAGTTCTATTGAAGGCCAAATAGATGCATGAAATCTCTGTCGACAACTAGAGACAACAAAGCTTAGTGCAAAAACCATGGGTTTTGGAGTCAAATAGACGTTCAAATATGGCTCTGGAATTTACCAGCTATTTGATTTGGGACAAAGTCCAGACCTTATTCAAGCCCCAGTGTTTTAATTTGTGATCACAGAAATTAATTTTAAGTTATGTGATAATTAAATAATATATGTTAAATGCCTGGCACTTAGTTGGAGCTTAAACACTAACTCTTCCCAGTTTTCCCCAGTTCCCCCACCTATCCTATCTTCATGTGCAAGCATTCTCAAATGCTTTCATCTGGTCATAAGTCAACAGCTTTTCACAGGCTCTTTAACTTCTTCAGGACATTGGGGTACCTATCTGGATTGCTATACCATTCAATTTCTGACAGAGTAGCTTCGAAGGAGAGCTAAGGATGAAACAGACTTAGGAAATTTCATACTGCGGGTCAGAAATAAGGAAAGGGAAAAGCTGTACCGCATGTTTGAGTCATTCTGTTAGAGATGTAGCTACAGTCTCAAACCCACTCCATTGCTGAAACCCTGAGCTAAGTTGTCAGTGCCTCTGCTTCTAGTCCTTCTGGTAACTGCGATGGACTCTTGTTCACAGTTGACTTCAAACAGTGATTTACCATTTATATTATTTATCAGTTATTTTTAGTGTGCATGCTAGTATGTACCAGACATCATCATGGGTGCTTAATCATGATCTGCAACTTATGAGAGCTTTTCAAGGTGAAGTTCTTCTATAGGTGGAAAAAAAATGGTAGCCATTCCCCTATTCGCCCACATCCCCACATCCTTCCTCCCTTCCTTCTAATCTCTGTATTCCCCTAAAACAATATCCTGGACTTGAGTTAATGTGAAATTCTGATAGTCTACACCATGGCATGAGACGGCAGTCATATTTTTAAATGCCTGGTGGTTTATATTTCTGTCTGGACATGCATGTTTATTGCTCCTGACAGGATGGTAAATGGGTATACTCATAATTGGAACTGTTCCCTTTGTAGCTCATCCTCAGTAAGATAAAACTAGTTCTTGATCCTTAACCAAACTTTTCAGAAAGGATTCCATAAGTTACAAAATAAAGAGCTCTTCTGAGAAACTACTTAGGCAATGGCATTTGACTCATTTTTTACTCTATAATTAGGATTCATTTATTCTCATGTATTTTGTTGATAACATTCTACCCATTAAAATTATTTGCATTGTTAATACTGATTACTTGTTTTTACTTAACTTCTCACTTTTATAGTTTAAGCACAGTATATTTTGGTGTTTGTTTTCCCCTTGAGATCATTGAGTAAAATCCTGGATTCTTACCTTTTCATAAGATTCTTGTTTTACTTTGCTGTAATTATTAGCTTTCCATGTGGCAGGTATTAAAATCTTTATATCTCTGAAAAATACTCTTCTCTTGGTAGCATTAAATAGGTAAAATGAAGCTTCAGTTATCATTTCCTATAGCCAGACAAAAGAAAAACTTCCTTTACCACTTGTAAATCCTGTATGTTTTGGTTTTCTGGTATGCTTAAACAGTAATAAAAATATTGAAATATTTTGAAGAGACCTAGACTTTGGGAAAACATAGGAGTAAAATTTTTAAAAAACTTTAAATGACTATCTGGAAGATTTTAGGACACTAATTATATGTCTGTGCTTGCCTTCATAGTTTTCCCAATTTTGAGAAAGGCTTTTAAGCTTTTACTGAACAAATCCTTTTCATGTCACACCTGTGTGCACATTCAAGACCACACCTTATGATGACACTGATTTCACTAGAGCAATACCAAAAGGAGGCTCATACATAATAGAGCTATGATCCTCCCTTGCCATATTAAAGTAAAATTGTCAATTATGTTATAGCTCATTCAAGTGAAAAGAAATAATTTTGCTTTTTGGCCCACCATACAGACTCTCACCCCTTCTGCCTGAGAATTCTCACCCTTAGGATGGAAACCAGCAATATGATTTTAACAAGCAGGCTCGTTACCATGCTTATTCATCAGTTAAATATTCAATCTTTGTTGACACAATGGGTTGTTATTTTTCTAAGTTGCTACCCCAAAAACGGTAATGTAGGAAAACAAAAAAGCTGAAATTAGTAGCAACCAACAATAACAAAAGAGAGGGCTAGATCAACACTTTGTTGAGCTGAGACTACACAGAATTAGATGAGCAAACTGGCTTAGTTAGCCATAATCATAACGCTGTGGCGTTATCTTTTAAAAATGCTGTTCTCTCTACTACTCAAATACAAACCAGGCAGGGTAGTTAGCTTTTTAAATAAGGCTACAGGTCTGATCAAATGGTATACTAGTATCAGTTCCATAATTTCCACTCACCTTAATGTTTGAGATGAGGTTCTGATTCTCAGGTACCTGAGGATTAATTGCAATGAGCAATCCATTATACCCATTGTCTCGAAGTTGTATTCCAGCTCCCAGGAATGGGAGTTCTGAACTTAGGGCAACCAGGAGAGTCACAAACTTCAGGTTGCAAACAGGACCTGCAATGCCTCTTTGCGTCATGTTGTGGAGAAGCCTCCAGTTCACTCACACTGAGCCTGCTGCATACATTGTGTCAGGTTTTCAATGTGGATGCAGAAGGTTTCTTTCTGAACTTGCAAGGTTTTAGAATACAAGATGAAGGAGGTGTCTTCTTTGAAAAGTCTGGGGTGGATCCATCTGGGACCTGCCTCTACTAGTCCTTTTCCTCTAGGCAATGCTACACTTGCCTGTTCTGTGGCTGAGCTGCCTCCTGAATCATGGTTGGGCAAGAAACCTTCTGCTCCTCATTCATTTTATAACTTCTCAGAAAGAAGAGAGAAATAAGACCAAAGGAGCTTAAAAGCAGGAAATCTGGCTGGCTTGGCAGGAAATTAGTATATCTGGACTGTTCAATCCCCTTGCAGTAGAAACACAGAAACCTATAGTGATTTTCCTCTCCTCGTTTCTCATAACCTCCTCCATCAGTTAGCACAACTACTTTCTACTGCCCTCAAGTCATTTTTCACTTGGTGTAAGATTTCCTTGGCTGTTTATTTTGAAGATTTAGAAATCCATTCAGCAGCCCAGTCCCTAGAGCTCTTGGGTCAGAAAGTCTGGGCAAGCTCTCAGCTGATGGCTGGGGGTCAGGTATCAGATATCCCCCAGGGAGGGCCAACTGCCAGGAACTTGGGTACCTGTGCAGGCCTTTCCCTCTGGCCTTGCTACCTTTTCTCTCTGCATAAGGAAGAAGAATAGACTTCTCCTTCAGCTGTCTCCTAAGGGCAAGGTCCCGCGTCAGTCAACCTTCCATTTCTCTAGGACCAAAAACAGGATCTAATCTACAGTAACCTTCTCAAATATTTTATGACTGTTTCATAATACCTGATACTTACCTCATGCTTTAAAGTTTTACATATGCACTTACTTAAATATAAATACTCTGATGCAGGTATAATTCGTACTTTTCAAGTGAAAACACCGAGTCTTGGAAATTCTGATTATGAAAATTAGCCAATGAGAGAAGAAACTAACATTTATTGAGTGATGGATTTTATTATGCCTATTTTATGGTTGACAGAACTAATGTTCAAAAAAATCTAAGTAACTTGTTCAAGGTTGGGAGTATTATTATCATACTAGAATGAACCAACTGACTTCAAATTCCAGTTTTTCAATATATCATATTCTCTCTTAGTTACTAAATTATCTTAGCAACCTCGTTTCTCCCTCTTCTTTGTGTTTAAAAATGCCGCACAGTGACAGCTATTGTAAAACTAAAGAAAAAGTTTTATTCACAGCGTCAGAGCTCCACAGCAAGCAAAACCTGAGACTCTTCCCTGCTGTGGCCCCGTCTCTGAATGTCTGGGGAAGGAAGTGTAGCAGTTAGGAAAGGGTCTGTCCCTGCTGTCAACAGGGATTTCACCAACATTGTCTCTTTTCTGCTCTACTGTCCATCTTCATGGGCCGTGTGATGTCACTCTTCTTCACACCAAGGTTGGAGTCTTCTGAACCTGGGCTTTGATATTGCACTGCAATGTTGACAGATGTTGGGATTTTTTCCCCTTGCTGTCTTGCTTGAATCCTATTCTCATGCCTCTTCTCACCTGCTTTTCCTTCAAATTCCAGCTGTATCCTGGAAGCCTGCTGAGCTCCATAACTAGGTCGAATTCCCTTCTTTCATGCTTCCATAGCATCAAATAACTCACCTTTGCAGCATGATCATGGCAACAGTGTCACATTTATATTGTATAATTGATTGTCAGCTTCCTGCTGTATGAGGGAAGGGATGGGGTCTGTTTTTATTCAGTACTTCCCCAGCACCTAGCTCAGTAAACTCTCTGTTGAATGACTGAATGAATGGAGTCAGGAGAAGTAAATAAAACCAGATAGTGAAGGAGCCCTGGATTATAGTGTAAAAATTATTTCCCCTACTCTTGTTTTCTAGAAGGCATCTCTTCTGTTCTAGAACAGTTTCCCTCTTGCTCCCTCTTGACGGGCAGTGCTTGGGCATGGCGCTCTCCCTTGAGTATGAGATGACGCTGGTCATTACGTGGCTGCCCAAGTGTCTCACCCTAAAGTTCAAAGGTCAGCTTAGCTGCCTTTTCTCCCGAACTGAATTCCCAGCTCTGGTTTTGTTCTGCTTGTTCACTGTGTCTTTCAGAGTAGAAGGCCGGAGGTGTGGCAGCTCCAAAGGCTCTGTCTGTAAATGTGACTCATTGAGCAGAACAATGCACTTCATTTCAAATATCCTTGGCAGGTTATTTTCTTATGCCAACCTCTTGTGATTTTAAGAGTAAAAATATTCCCATCGATAAAGCAATATGCTCAAAAACTAAACTCGTAAGCACACTGCAAGAGTGACTTTTTGCCAACACCCAGGGAAATTTTTCTTGACACTTGTATAGGTTGTTTGCTGTGGGAGGGAGTGATTGAGGACTGACATTCAGCACTCTCTCCACTTGTTTTTATCATTACGATGATTCCCTTGGGATGTAAGGGTGGAGAATATTGGCTAGAGAGTGCATGCAACTTTATAAAGAACAGCCACAAACGAACAATTTTTGTTCAGCTTTACTTGGGTTGAAACCTGAACAAGCTCACTCAGGCTTTGCTTAGCCTGGGTTGAGAGTCTAGGCATGATATCTACCCTTGTCTATCTGCTTTTTTTTTAAACTTATAATTCACAGCCCTTTTTGTTTCAGCAACCAGGCCTGGGACTGGGCCAGTTGAAGGTCTCTTTTTACTGCCTCCTTCTTTCAGCAGGCTGACCTTACAGCAGACAAAACTAAAAAGGTGGAGAAAATGAAATTGACTAAAGGAATTAGAAATTATACCTAGCACAGCATCTTTTTGTGAAGTGTGACTTTGTCAATAAAGTGAACTTTTTATCCTTTCATTAAACAAAAATTAACTGGTCATAGCCATAGATTTTAGATTTTATAATATCTGAGAAAGAAAATATACCTAAAGGAAAAGAAAGGAGGAATACAGTTTTTAAGCATTTATTTCAATGTTATATAAACTCTAGGAATCTGCTTTGCTTTTATTCTGCTTTCAAGAAAATTTATTCAATTTCAGTAACTGAAGAATCTAAAGCACATCTTTGTTAATTGTTTGACTCTGTAGTTCAACCCGGCCCCAGAAAGAAGGGTCTATTTTTTTCATGGAGTCAGCTGGTACAGACCCACAGTCTAAGTGAATAAAACACCCAGTTGGTGTCTGAGAAGTCAGGAGATTTGGCATCCTGGGGAAATCAAAGAAAATTTTGGATTATTTCCTCTCAGGCTTTGGTTTCAACAATCCCATTTAGAAGAGGAAAGTGAAGTACACTGTATGGTTGGGCTACACAGCTCATGGGCCACGTTAGTTTATGTAATCCCTGTGAAATAAATCGGAAAAGAAGTGAGACAAATTGTCAAGACTAAGAATTTAAACAAAACACAGAGTTTGCCAAGAGCCGAGATGGTACATTTCCTACCTCCTTTATCTCATTTCCTTCAAATTTAGACTCATTTTCAAAGCAAAGCAACAAAGTGGATGGTCCAGATAGGGTCTGGGAAGCCATTTTTGTTGTCAAATCACTGCCATGCCAAAGCATGGAGATCAAGAGCAAAGGTGAAACACAATGAAACATAAACTTATAATTGAGCACGTCAGGATAAACCAGTTGGTTTCAGAGAGAGATGCTTGAGAAACTGATGGTGAAAATATTCCAAAATTGAACAAAACAGGGACTGTCTCACATTGCAGAAGGAGGCACTGAGTTTGGATATTGCAAAGACACTCATGGCAATAAAGGCTTATGGGCACCAGTCATTATTAGAAACAATCTCTCATGTTTGTATGGTGCTTTGCACTTTTCAAAGCCCTTCTTAATCGTACTGTATCTCATGAGTCACAGGAACTTATAAATTCTGCTTCTGTGGAAGTTAAAGAATAGTAAGAGTAGCTATCTTTTTTAAAGGACCATTCAGGTGAGATCTGTCTTGCACACAAGGTTAAGATTTAGCTCACAGGTTCTCTAAAATTTATTCCATGCATATCAGTACAGTGTACTGTGGAATGTAAAGAATGGGAGATACTGGTTTTATTCACTTGCTCTAGGATCCAAGTCACATCACTTAAACTCTTCAGGCTTGGTTTTATCATCTTCAAAATAAGGGGGTTGATCTACTGAATGGCATTATTTTTCCTCACTTTCCTCATTCAATCCACTGTGGCAATAACTCAATAGATTATCTTGTGTGCACACAAACACACCCAAACCCTCCAAAATTTGCCAAAATGAATGTAAAACAAGAAATACTTTCAATGATAACCCAATTAAAAATTGGGAGAAAGTGTATGGAACATTTATCATTTGCAAAACAGCCACAAACTTGCCTTTTGTAAAAGACTGCTCTACCTACTATGTACCAGAGAGTATATAGCATCATGTGGATATAAGATATTATCATTATTACTACTGTTACTTTTGAGAGGAAAAAAAAAATAGAGAAAGCAGAAGTGTAGGAAATTTATTAAAGAGATGAAAAATAACCAGGGAGACTCAGAACAGTATACAGAAGTAGAAGAACAAGATTTCGACTCTGTTCTTCCCTAGTTTCCCCTCGATTGCTTGGTGCTCTGACAGTGGCCTCCATATGTTTCTGAGACCCCAAGGATTTGCCAGATTCTCCTCTTGCTTGCAACCCCACTGGGAAGGGGTAGCAGGTATTTTTTGTTCTCCTTCCTCTACTTCTGCTGCTTCTAATACTCCATTTCACATTGCCTGCCCTGTGAAGAACAGGAAGTAGCTATAACTGGTTTTTCAACTGGCAACTGGGGGATTAGGGCTCCCCCTTCTGTTCTTGGGGTGCAGGTATCTGGGGCTATGAATCTCTAAATAAATTCTCAGCAACAGAATGGGCCTGCACAGACTTCCCTTCCAAAATGTACCAACAGCTGTCTAGAACAGTGCTTTTCAAGTTTTATTATACCCAAGAATCACCTATTCAAATGCAGATTCTGACTCAGTGGGTCAAGATGAGACCAATATTCTACATGTCTATTAAGCTTCCATTATGCTCCCTTACATTTCCAATGAGAATGTAAATTAATTTGTGACTTATGCAGCCTTTGTTTTATTTTATAGTTAACACTAAAATATGAATTGTGAATTAACAGGGAATTGTTAATTTCAGCCAATCAATGACATCTTTAATAAGTGAGGATTGCCCATAAAGAATGAATAAATCATTATGACAAACATTAATAACTTATGCTAAACTCAACCTAATAAATGAAATATATATTGGAAATTTATTTATGTGGCTGGGGCCACTGGTCCTTGGGCCATACTTGAAGTAACCTCTGGGTCAGGTAAGGTCCTGGGAAATATCTAGGGATTTATTTCGCAATTATAGCCTTTACACCAGAAAGAGGTTGTCTTTATAGTCTTTAAACACATTTTTACCTTCTATGGAAAAGGCCTGTGTATTCTTCAGAACTCAGGAGAAAAACACTGCATTAGTTATGCATTTCTATGGTGACACCATAGTTTAAATATTCTTTGTAAAGAAACAACTGCAAAGAACTGCGGTTTTTTTTTTTAAAGCAAAACCAAACAAAACAAAAACACTGATCTGTAGGTTTTGAAATCCTAAAATTCACAATCACTTCTCTATTATTAAAACCCTGCCCCGCCCCTCTCCCCACCCCAGTTCAATCCATCTATTTTCTTATTGATCATATGTGAGGCATAATAAGATTGTTTTAATGGGCACTTTAAAAAAAATTTCTTATGCTTCCTCAGTGATCTCCAACACATAGCCTCAAACAAGTAATTTTCAATGATTGCCTTACTCAGCAGGGGACTGCTCCCTTAACTTTTCTTACTCTCTCTTTTTGCACACTGGTTCATTCATTCATTCAAAAGTAAAATTGTGTCAATTATATCTCAATAAAGCTGTTACAAACAAAACTATGTTCCTACTAGATGTCAGGCACTTTTCTACATGCTGGATATGAGTGAACAAAACCAACCAAGTCCCCGGCCTGATGGAATTTACATTCCAGAGAAGGGAGAGAGACAACAAAGAAATATAATGTAGCATCTAGTAACCATATTGTGGAGAATAAGAAATCAGATACGGTGGGGAGGCAATGAGAGGGTAGAAGTTGGGGTTTCCTATTTTGTGTTAGCTGGTATGAGGAAGGCCTCACAGATAAGATTATCAGGAGTGAGGGGAGGAATCATGCAACTATCCTAGAGTAAAACAGAGCAGGTAGAAAGGCAAAAGGCTGAGACAGGCTGGTGCTGCAGTGGAGTGGGCACAAGACAGCAGAGTGAGAGAGGAGGTGAAATCTCTGGCTCTGGAGAGGCTAAAGCATCCAGGTGGCCTCTGGTACACGGATCATGCAAAGCTTGCAACTTTATGTAAAGGATGGGAGTTTACTCTGTAAAATGGGGAATCAGTGGTGAATGTGGCGGAGTGATATAGTATGACCTTCCTATGTTCTTTTTGTAAGGACCACTCTGGCTGCTGAGTTGAAAGTCAATGGGAGGAGGCCGCAGGCGGAGTGGGGGCCAGTTGGAGGGTGTAACTGTAATGCCAGTGAGGAAGGGAGACAAAGCTCAGACAACAGGTTGGGTTGTCTTCATCCTCCAACTTTCTTGGAATTTCCTTTCCCCTCCCTATTAAATATTGTTGCTGTGTGGGTGAAATAAAAGCCCTTCAGCTTATAGGTTTATTAAGAGGAAGGATCATACTTCTTTGCCTGCCCAAATGGCCTTAACGTAATGCTGACTGACAAGAGATGAGATAAAATGAGAAACAATGACAAAAATAACCTGAGACCTAGAGTCATTGGTAGTCAAATGACAAAAATGTAGTTCAAGTTTAAGCTTATAAGGCTGTGGTTCTTAATGTCTCATCCATAAATGCCTCACAAATGGCAGCTGATTCTACAGTAATTATTAATTAGTATAATTATCAGTATTGTCAGCTGGAGTTCTCTTATTCCTCAGAGAAGTAGGTATAATTGACTTTTGCCTTTGTCAATTTCATGGTCTGTGGAAGATCAAGCCTCTCCTAAATTTCTGCAACTACCCTGGATGCTTGACTTCTCAAAACTCCTGCTTCCCAGATCCACACCTGCCGCTTCTGTGTTTCACTACATTGTCTTAAATGCAGTATTTGGAATTTCTCAAAGAAACATGTATATATTGTGTTTGCAGAATTTTAGACTTTACTAAAGAGTTTTTAGGGAAACTGGAGCGGTACTTATATCACAGAAAAAAAATAAAACTTTAGCAGTGAAAATGGCAACATTCTTGTAAGGGAAATAGCTGCACTTTAGTCAAGAGCAGGCTGAGGTGGCCTTCTGGTGCAGCATGACTCAGTGGGTTTGGAGTGCAGGTGCACAAGCCTGCACGTTATGTAACCACATGACATGAGGTGCATTAGGTGATCACCCATGTGAGCTCGTGCTTGGCTCGGAGCCATTATTGTCTGTAAAAGGTATAATTATCCTGCTAACACTGTACATACCGCTCACCTGCGTCCAGAGAGAGAGTAGTCATGTCAAAACTGTCTATGTTTCCTCAAGTGTTTTTCCAGCTACCCACCACTTGCCCACCAACTCCCCTCAGAGCTCAGTTAGAACCTGACAATTGGCATCATGAACAGGATCCTGAGGACAGTGAGCCTTTGGTCTCCCATTGATTCCAGGTTGGCCATGTGGCTGAAACATGGGTTGTGGTACCCCGTGGCAGCTGTTCTGCTTGGATGGGTTCCAGTGGAAACCTGGGCGGCAGTAGTTGGGTCTCCCATGAGCATGGAGAAGGTGCTGAAGCAGCTGGAAGCACAGACACTGAGGAGCGAGCCTTTGCTGGCAGAGTTGGATGGGCATTTTTGACTGTACTACAAGAAGTACACACCCAGTCCCTGAGGGATGCAATGCAGGTAAGGGCCCTCCAGGTGCAGGCAGCGCACCTTGAGGCCTGGCTACACAGCTCAGAAAAAGAGTTAGAAACTGCCATGAATGGGGACCTCCAGGTGTCGGTGGGGTGCCTGAAGTGCTGGCTACAGAGCTTGGAAAAGGAATTAGAAGCTGCTGTGGGCCAGGTGAGGTGGCTCACGCCTGTAATCCCAGCACTTTGGGAGGGCAAGGTGAGTGGATTACTGAGGTCAGGAGTTTGAGACCAGCCTGGCCAACATAGTGAAATCCTGGCCCTACTAAAAATGCAAAAATTAGCTGGGTGTGGTGGTGTGCCCCTGTAATTCCAGCTACATGGGCCACTGAGATAGGAGAATTGCTTGAACCTGGGAGGCGGAGGGTGCAATGAGCTGAGATTGTGCCACTGCACTCCAGCTTGAGTGACAGAGACCCTGTCTAAAAAAAATAAAATTTAATTTAAAAACCTGCTGTGAATGCAGGCCTGGGTTGGTTATCTCAGCCAGAGACCCCCACTTGGTCAGATACCAAGAAGGAAGAACCCCTGTTACGGGCTTACCCAGTGGACCATCAGAAGGTAGATCATAAGCAGCCATTGGGGCCCCAAGGGTAGGCTCATGGACCCACCACCATAATGCAGCGTACTTCAGATACTGCCTATACCCCGACTGAGTTGTGGGAGTTAGGCAGGCAGTGCCGTCAGCATCCAGGGGAACCTCTGCTCATCTGGATGCTTCATTTGTGGGATGAGGGAGCAGATAGTATCTCCTCTTCTGCCTCTGAGATAGAAAAGATGGCCTCTATCACAACTCACCCCTCCCTCCATCAGCAGTTGCAGGTTAGCTGGTGGCTGACACAAGGGCAAGGTGACCACACGTAGATTGAGTGGCTATGGGCAGCCATACGGACTGTGTGGAACACCACCAGTGAAATACTTGAAACCATGAGTAAATGGCAATTGTATGCCAATTTGGTGTAAGTCACCTGGGAGATGAGTATGAGGCAGACTATGTGTATTAGGGTTCTCTTGGACAAAACTAATAGGATATATATATATATATATATATATATATATATATATATATACACACACACACATACATATACATACATGAATGAGGGTTTATTAAGTATTAAAACTTAAACGATCACAATAGGCTGTCTCCTAGCTGAGGAGCAAGGAGAGCCAGTCCGGGTCTCCAATTGAAGAACGTGGAGTCCAGTGTTCTAGGGCAGGAGGCGTCCAGCATGGGAGAAAGATGTAGGCTGGGAGGCTAGGCCTGTTTTCTTCTTTTCACGTTTTTCTGCCTGCTTTATATTCGATGGCAGCTGATTAGATTAAGGGTGGATCTGCCTTCCCCAGCCCCCTGACTCAAATGTTCATCTCTTTTGGCAACACCCTCACAGACACACCCAGGATCAATACTTTGTATCCTTCGATTGAAGCGAGCTGACACTCAGTATTAGCCATCACACTATGTTTGACCTGAATACCCAGGGGGCCAGATGATGAATATTTCACCTCCCACATGAGGGATCTGCTGTTGGGTTCTGTGCTCCCAAGTGCCTTTGGCTTCCTAGCTGCTGTCCTCACCCCATACGTAGGGTGCCGCATACATGAAGTGACTACTGCTGTGGCGGCTCTTGGAGAAGCAGAAGGCCACTGGTGGGACCTAGAAGTCCACGCCGTAAAGAAGGAGACGACGCCTTGCCCATAGGGGCCACACCATGGGAGAAAAGGGGGCTGCAATGAGTGACATGCTCACAGATGCAGATAGATTTGATTTTGGCCGGGATTGGATGAGAGAAAATTGATAAGCAGCCCAATGAAGTACTCTTAACTTTATGAAGATAGTTGTCTTCAGAGCAGCAATTCCAGAAAATTCTCCCAAGGGGAGAAGGATGTTGCTGCACCACCCAGTGCCACCTGGTCCCACCTGGGTGCTTTAGCTCAAAGACTACTTGCTGCAGCCAGGTGGAAACGTGGAGCCTTTTTCTGTTTGATTAGGGAACTGGCTGAGGTCCCCGGCTTGTGGGGACACTAGATGACTGGAGGCCACATGTGGAATTAGAGATCCACTGCTCCCCCACCAATGTACAGGGGGTGCTGGCACTGGCGGATACTGGCATGGATTGCAGCCTTGTTTATGGGAACCTGGATAAGTTTCCAGGCAAACCTGCTTACATTGACAGTTATGGAGGCTGATCAGTGAAAGTGAAGCCTGGGTGGGCATACAGAGATAACTGAGTCAATTAAAAAGCTGGAGGAGGTGCAGATAGTGTGTGGTACCTACAACCCCTACGGTTCTCCAGTGTGACCAGATAGAAAGCCTGATGAAACTTGGCGGATGACCGTGGACTAGAGAGAACTAAATTAAGTAACACCCCCTTTGCATGCAGCTGTACCATCAATAATGGATTTGATGGACCATTTGATGACAGAACTGGGACAGTACCACTATGTAGTGAACTCGACCAATACATTTTTCTCCATAGACATCACTCCAGAAAGCTAGAAACAGTTCACCTTCATGTGGGATGGGGGACAATGAACTTTCACAGTGTTGCTACAGGACTATGTGCATAGCCCCACCATATGTCATGGTCTAGTTGCCACAGATTTAGCCACCTGGCAATGTCCAGAAGGGGCCCGTCTATTCCATTATGTTGATGATATTATATTAACCTCTGATTCTCTTGCAGATTTAGAAGTGGCAGTGCCCCTCTTGCAGCAACATTTGGCAGCATGCAGTTGGGCTGTCAATGAATCCAGGGTTCAAGGGCCTAGATTATCTGCCAAATTATTGGGAGTTATCTGGTCGGGTGAGACAAAGGCCATCCCAGAGGTTATCATTGATAAGATTCAGGCATATCTCCGCCCCACCACGGTGAAGCACCTGCAAACTTTTGTGGGGCTCCTGGGATATTGGTGGGCATTTGTGCCCAATTTAGCTCAAATGATGAAAGCATTGCATTGGTTAACAAAGAAGGGCGCTATCTCGGATTGGAATGATGTGGCTGAGACTGGCTTCCTGCCAGCCAAGCAGGCTATTCAGCTGGCACAAGCCCTATGGGTAGTTGACCAGGGGTACCCATTTGAGCTGGATGTGCATGTGACCACAGATGGCAGCACAAGGAGCGCTTGAGAATGCCATTAGGCTTTTGATCTCTATGGAAGGGAGCTGAGCTCTGGTATTCCTTGATAGAGAAACAGCTAGCAGCTGTATATGCCGCCCTTTAGGCTTGTGAGAGTGTGACAGGATGGGCTGCAGTCATTGTGCGAATGACTTACCAATAGCAGGATGGGTGCATCATGGGTAATGACCCCCCAGACTGGGATGGCACAGACATCCACCTTGGCAAAGTGGGGCACCTACTTGGAGCGGTGGAGTATGCTGAGTACAAGCCCCTTAGCAGCAGAGTTGCAAGAGGTCTTGGGACCTGTAGTCTTAATGCAAGGCAAGGCCCGAGGCACCCCTAGACCCTGAGCCTTCACCATTTAAGGAAGGGCGTCCCCCCATTCCCGATGTGGCGTGGTACACAGATGGGTCTAGCCGAGGTGCTACTGCTGCCTGGACCGCTGTTGCAGTCCAACCTAGTACTGACACCATATGGTTTGAAACTGGGTATGGACAAAGAGGCTGACAGGCTGAACATAGAGCAGTATGGATGGTGATCACCAAGGAGGTGAAACCTATGGTAATCTGTACGGATACTTGGGTGGTCTATCAATATTTAACCTTGTGGTTAACTACCAGGAAAATACAGAAGTGGCCTTTGGCCACCCCCGGCAATGATGAGGCAGATGTCTTGGCCAAGGTCTGATGGTTAGAGTCGGCACTTACATGAGATGTGGTCATGTGGCTACACCAGAAACTGGGACATGCGGGGGTAAACTGACGTCACAGGTCAATATGCATTGGGATCTGTCCCTGCCCATGTAAGATATTTGGGAGGCTTGTCAGAAATGCCCAGCATGTGCTCAGACATACCCTAATCAGAGGCAGCTGCCCAGTGTTACACAACAGTAACAACAGGGCAAGTGCCCTTGATCAGGTGGCAAGTAGACTACACCGGGCCATGCTGAAGCTGTTAGGGTACACACATGTGCTAACAGCTGTGGCCATGGCCACAAGCCTGTTGTTCGCCTACTCTTCCAGGGTGGTCACCCAACAGAACACCATTCAGGCCGTGCAACACTTATGTGCCCTGTGTGGTTACCCTCTGGCCATTGAGAGTGATAGGGGAACACATTTCACTGGACAACAGGTACAAAAATGGGCACAACGAATGGGCATAAAGTGGGGACTCCATGTGCCATACAACCCACAAGCTGTGGGTATGATTGAGCGATATAACAGGCTCCTGAAAAATGGGTTAAGCTTGTATGTCACACCCCCATCTTTGTGGGGCTGGAGTTCAAGGCTGGACCTGGTGCTCCAAACCGTGAATGGATGACCACCGAAAGGCGGCCCAGTCCCAGTGGAGGCTTTGTTACACCGGGCCACTGTCCTATTCAGTTGCAGATACGTACCAGGGATGACCTCCTCTGACCAGATATTGGGACAAACGGTAACCTGTTGTTACCTGCCCCAACACCCTTGAAGGCAGGAGAACAGAAAACCTGGCTGTGCGTGTGGATCCTCCAAGTACCCCCGTGCTGGTGGTTGTCCATCACAGCTCCCTGGGGGGAGGGCCTGCAGTGTGACTTGCGTGTTGCTCCTTGGGTGTTTGATGCATGGCCCCTGCGGTTGGCTTTCAAGGTGGGGCGGCCGGGGAAGGAGCCCTACTTGGGGGACACATGTACTGTCTGTGTGGCCTATTATGAACTCCCCTGTGACTCTGGCACTGATACAGGACTCAAAGAAACCATAGGGAGCTGAGGAAGGTGTGGTACCATTGCCCAGGGCAAAAGCCCTTGGCGGTTGCATTGTTATCCAGGGATGAAAGATTAGCCTATATTTTGCCTGAGGGACGTGATTTACCCCCTTTAGTACCTGTGCTTGCTCTGTCACTTTGACATAGGTTAACATGCTCCAACTGCATTGTGGACCTATGCTGAGGTGAGCAATGTTTTCAACTCTTGGATCTGCACCACCCTTCCAGCAGCAGCTGTGGATAGCTTGCCTTGGCACATGCATCCTACATCTGCAGAGAACTGGACATAGTTGGAGACTTGGGGTCCCATGGCTGACACCCGGAACGCGAAGTGGCAAGCTTTGGACAAAGGATGCTGCAAGACCCATGGTGCGCCCACCCCCTGGCTGGCCTGTAGTGTTTATGACAGGTGGGGCTGCCTAGCGGGGGAACATGTAGTACCCCTGGCCCAGGCACTGCAGTGCACAGAGCAACACTGGGGTAACACCACTGTGGGATGGGTACCTGTCATGGCCTGTGCAAACATAACATGTGTCACCACACCGAAGGTAGGATGGAACAAGCGGCCCCACCAAGGTCAGGCCCCATGGACTTTTTGCCCCTGAGACTTTATGGATCTGTGGGGACACAGGGTGGCCTTACCTACCAGATGACAGGATTGGATGTTGTACCTTGGAGTGGCCTTATGTACCTGCCACTGTTCTCTCCATGTTGCCCAGATGTCTGTGTAACTGGGAGGTGCTACGCTGTTGGTTTTTGCAAGTGCGACGAGCACCCTGGTGGTTCTACCCCTTGGCAATGACTATCACTGGAGCTGGTGTCATAACTGTAGAAGCACAAGTTACTCCTCTTGTAGAGCACACCACTTGGTCTCTGAATTGCACCTGAGTGGCCCTCCTCCTGTTAACGGATGAGGTTGATCAGATCAGAAAGGTGGTGTAGCAAAACCAAATGACCTTAGGCATCATAACTGCTGCCCAAGTGGTACCTGTGTCCTTTTAGAAACAGTGTTGTACCTTTATCCCTGACAATCAGCAGAACTTAACAGCCGCCCTGCAAGGGGTCTCATGGGAGATTAAGGCAGTTGAGAGCCTTACTGATGACCCCCTGCATTCCCCAGGCTCTGGCCTACGCTGGGCCCTAATAGTCTTAAGTAGCATAGCTGGGATCCTAGTAGTGAGCTGTTGCTGTCTGTATTGTTGTTGTGGGATATGGATTCAGTATCCCATGGTCATGACCCCTATGGTCATGTATCCCTGCCTGGAGGAGGCCCTCAGCCTAGGGAGTGGAGTGGAAGTGATATGGCTGCACTTTAGTCAGCAGTAGGCTGAAGTTGCCTTCTGGTGCAGCATGATTCAGTGGGTTTGGAGTGCAGGCGCACAACCCCACACATTATGTAACCATGCCACATGAGGCGCATTAGGGATTGGAGCCACTATTGTCTGAAAAAGGTATAGTTACCCCACTAACACTGTCCATATGGTTCACTCATGCCCAGAGAGAGAGTAAAGCCATGTTGAAACTGTCTATGATTCCTCAAATGTTTTTCTAGCTACCTGCCACTCACCCACTGACTCCCCTAGGACCTCAGTTAGAACCTGACAATTCTTTATTTATTTTTTAATTTATTATTGAGACAAGGTCTGGTTCTATTGCCCAGGCTGGAGTACAGTGGTGAAATTTCAGCTCACTGCAACCTCCGCCTCCCAGGCTCAAGCCATCCTTTCACCTCAGCCTCCTGAGTAGCTGGAACTACAGGTGAATACCAGCATGCCTGGCTAATTTTTGATTTTTTGTAGAGACAGGGTTTTGCCATGTTGTCCAGGCTGGTCTCGAACTCGTGAGCTCAAGTAATCCACTTGCGCAGGCCCCCCAAAGTGCTGGGATTACAGGTTTGAGCCACCACACACCTGGCTGGCAACATTCTTTAAATAATTTTCCACAAATGTGGATCTTCCTTGGCCCCCAGTTTGCCTCAGCCTCTTTCTATCCTGAGGGATCTTCATCTCTCTTCTCTTCTCTCTTCCTCACTTTGAAAAGTAAAAGCATCCAACCAACCATTAACAAAACAAGCCTTTCCTGGCCTCATACAGAGCCTGTGCCTTACTCCTCTGAATCCTAAGAACCACTCACTCAAAACCCAGGCAAGATAGGAGAGGTAGAATAGCCCCCCTCCACCCCAGACATTTACCAAGTGCTCTCCCCAAGAGGGATTCTTCAATAAGAGCTTTCAAAGACTATTTTGGCAAAGGCATTCATCTTCCTGGGGCCTTCAAAAGGGACTAGAGTTCACCTCTATTTATTCTTTTCTGAATTCAAAGTCAGAGTATTTTCTCCTCTACCATTCTTTTTCCTGTGACATGTCAGCTTTATTTTCTAAAGTTGCCATTTTCCCTTTAACTAGCTGGGCATAGCCAAGGTCTCAGAGTAAGGTCTCAGGGTTCTTCCCATATCCCACCATACCTAGCATTCTACCTTGTTCCCAGTTTTCCTGAATAATCTCCTGTTTTGATTATTCTGAGTTTTGGCTGTGGCTTGCTTGAAAATTCTAATGAAGGTTCTGCTTAAACTAAGATCACTTTGATCTTATTCCTCATTCCTTGCCAATTCTTTTAGTGTCTCCCATATGAGTACTTTCTCCTCTGCCTTTTTCTATACTCCCCCACGAAGGCTAGGAAACAACTTTTTTTTTTTTTTTTTTTTTTTGGAGACGAAGTCTTGCTCTTGTCCCCCAGGGTGGAATGTGATGGCACAATCTTGGCTCACTGCAACCTTGCCTCCCAGGTTCAAGCGATTCTCCTGCCTCAGCCTCCAAGTAGCCTCCCGAGTAGTATAACAGGCACCCAACACCATGCCCACTTAATTTTTGTATTTTTAGCAGAGACAGGGTTTCACCACGTTGGCCAGGCTGGTCTCGAACTCCTGACCTCAGGTGATCTGCCCGCCTCGGCCTCCCAAGGTGCTGGGATTACAGGCATGAGCCACCGTGCCCGGCCGGGAACAACTTTAAAAAAAAAAATTAGGCCAGGTGCGGTGGCTCACGCCTGTAATCCCAGCACTTTGGGAGGCTGAGGTGGGTGGATCATGAGGTCAGGAGATCAAGACCATCTTGGCTAACACGGTGAAACCCCATCTCTACTAAAAATACAAAAAATTAGCCAGGCGTGGTGGTGGGCACCTGTAGTCCCAGCTACTCGGGAGGCTGAGGCAGGAGAATGGCGTGAACCCAGGAGGCAGAGCTTGCAGTGAGCCGAGATTGTGCCACTGTACTCCAGCCTGTGTGACAGAGCGAGACTCTGTCTCAAAAAATAAATAAATAAATAAATAAATAAATAAATAAATTAGTATGTATCTTTCACAATATATCTGTTTTTAATTTTTTCTCCATTAGAAGGTAATGGGATATTTTTGAGTAGAGATTTTTTAGAGTCTGATAACTAGGAAAAAGGAAATTGAATCAGTTCTTTGATGTAATATTATAATTGGTTACTAAAAATGCAATAATTTCCAAAACAAAAGTGTACAATATGTAGTACATTTTATCCAAGATCAAATATTCATATTACAAAAAATATTGAGTCTTTTAAAAACAATAGTTATAAGTGACACATTTTTTAAAAGAGACTTTTCAAGCATATTATCTTTTTAAAGAATAAAATAGTAAATTTTTTAGTGTCATAACTTATCCTAAATGTTATTACATCACATACATGCTTTATTTCCATTTGAATAACTTACCATAATCTAGATTATAGCAATGAGTCACACATTGTAGATTACTTACTAAGAAGGCAATAAAGCCAAAAGAATAAAATTCCAGAGTATAAGAATACAACAAAATCTCCTGCCACTTCTGTTTTCCATTATATGAACTTTTATTGGCCTTCATCTGCTAATCCTGTGTTACCACAATCATGTGGAAGCAGTGGTTAAATGGTTATATGATTGGGCTTTGAAGTTAGTCTGCCTGGATTGAAATCCCAGCTCTGCTTCTTACTAACTGTGTGGCCTTAGCTAAGTTATTAAACATCGCTATGCCTCAGTTGATACATCTGTAAAATTGGTGTAATAATTGAGACATATAGTGACTAAAACTATGATTAGGCCAGAGTAAGAGTTTAATAGATATTAATCTCAATTAATGTATTGCTGATCTCCCATGTGTGTGGCCTCTGCTTAGGTTTTGTTAATGCCTATGAATCACCATTCTCCTTCCTTCTTTCTTGCTGGCAGAACCTGTCTTCCATGACAGAGGTCAAATGTCTGATGCTCATTTTTCCAAGCACCCCTTATACTGGAACATGAGTATGTGGCCTGACAATAGGATATGCTAGCAGGAGGGAGGCGCAAGAGAAGGAAGTGGTGGTTTTGGGATCATTCAGAAAAAAGATTTTTCTCCTGGAAAAGAGAAGTCTGGCAAATCCCCATTCTTCTTTCCTATCATGGTGTCAGAAGCTGAGGGAGGCTCTGTGACTGTCAGGTAAAAGGTGTGAGGGCAGTCAAAAAGCAAAGGGTAGTAGAGCTGAAAGGTAGAAAGAGCTGGCATCCCCGATGACACTGGTAACTCAGGAGCCAACCCAGGAGCATCTAACTCCAGACTTCACTGTGAGAAGTCATGAAAGCCCCTATTCTTTAAGCCACTTTAACAGTTGGGTATCCTGTTACTTCCAGCTGAAGCTGATAACGATTGATAAAGGCACTTCAGAAAATAGCATTGACATTTCTAAAAAGTGTCAATCAATCTTTGGAAACATGTACATAAAGTGGTTTAATCTGTAAGCTATGTAACATTTTGATGAACATATTATTATTATTTTCAGCCCTTCTTTTCCAAATAAAAGGATCATGTTTAGCTTAATAAGCTAGCGGGGGAAAGACCTATCGAAAAATATCCATCCAAAGTAGACAAGCCTACATTAAAAAGAAAAAAGGGAAAAAGTAAAGTAATTGTTTAGGTTTTTAAAGCTTTTCTTAAAGTGTGTGCTAGACCACACATGTGCTAACTATGGCAGTTTCATATTTGTATCCCTGCATTATTAAGCTTCTGTGTCCAAAGGACCACTTTCTGTCTTCCTATATTTTTCTTTATACTTGGCACCTAGGAGTTCATCATTTTCTGAGGGTTCTTTAAATAGTTCACTAGCTCTCAAATTAATTTCTGGTTATACGAGTGGATTTTTCAAACAATACAAGAATAGAAAGTTTCTTAATTTCTCTATGACCACACAGCATCTTTATGCCATAAGACTTAAGTTGCTTACATTACCTTTAAAAAGCCCCTAATAGCTAATGAAAACCAAGTGATAACATAGTTTAAAAGGTAAATTTTATACTTAAGCATCATTTCCCTTTGGTCAAACACTGATGTCCCAGAGGACAGAATATTAAGCTTAAAATACAAGGTTAAACAGTGTTATTTTCTGAATAGCATTTAAAATAAACAGATTTAAAAGCTGGTTATGTAATACAATGCATTAAATGTTTAATACCTGACCTAATTTCATTGACTGTAGACATTGAACATGTGCGCAAGGTGGGCTAAGTTTGACAGTAACTATTTAACCGGTCAAACATCCTGGATTTTTTTCAGGTTATGGTAATTACTGGAATCATTTATAGTTAGAGGGAAAACTAGATTCACATATACTATTACTCTCCTTTAAAAAAAAGGCTCATGTCTGAAGACTGTAACTTATGTGGAAAATATCTGGATGAAAAGAGATAAACATTCTTGATTGTGCATCATGTACTTTGCACCTTAAAACAATCATTGCCAATACCTACCACTTATACAGCACATACGATTTATCAGCGATAAGGCAAGGTATTCTACAAATATAGCTTCAATTACCACAACAATCCTATCAGATGGGTAGAATTATTCCTTAGTTTTTTAATAGAGAAGCCTCAGAGAAGTAAAGTAATTTTTCCATGATTTCTTGGTAGAAAACATGAATACAGGTTGGTCTGATTCCAAAGCCCTTGTTGCTAATTACTGTGTAATTGTAACAACCCATTTCACCCTCACCCCAGGCCCACACTTAGCCCTACCTCCACAGGTTTAGTTAAGTGTAGTGCTGGGGTAGTTAGTTCCTTTCTGGATGGTTTCTGGTAAGAACCTCCTTTCAAGGTTCAGGGTAGCATGTTGTCCGTTGCTATGGATTGAATGTTTGTATCCCCCACTCCCCAAAATTGATACGTTGAAACTATAATACTGAATGTGATGGTATTTAAGCATGGGGTCTTTGGGAGGTGATTAGGTCATAAAAGTGGAGCCCTCATGATGGGATTATTGCTCTTATAAGAAGAGACATGACAGTGGGGAGGGCATGGTCAGTAACTAGCACTAGAAAGTCGGCAGAGCAAGAGCAAAGAAAAATTCCTTTGTTCCTAGGAAATCTAGTCCTCAAAGCCACTCAGTCAAAGCAGGCACTTTATAGCAAAGAAGGAGCAGAGGAAAGGAAAAGGACTCAGGTTTAAGTGACTGGAATCATTCCTATTTGATTCTTGGCAGCACAAATGTGACAAGCTGCAACTCAAATGACTAGATGTAAAACCTTGTGCCTTGAAACAACCAGATAAACACTCCTCGGCCTTTGTTGTATGCATTCAAAGGATTAATGATGTGAGTTTACTGGTGCAGAGAATCATCATAAGACTTTGCCTGAAGACGTTTTTCAGTGGTGTCTTTGTAGAAGTCACCCCCTCCCCACCCCTCCACCTTCAGCCTAAAAATGCTACATATAGTGGAACATTATGTGACCTGGGGATTTCTAAATCTGAAGTCTCTCCAGGAACTCATCTTGAAACGTGGGCAAGTCAAGGTCAAAAGTAAGACCATTCCCTCTGGCAGACAACACAGTTATTGGGGAGCACCTGGGGAGGTTTGGCATTATTTGCTTGAAAGACGTCATTCACGAAATTGCCTTCCTGGGGAAGTGTTTCCAGGAGATCTCATTGTTCTTGCACCCTTTCCACCTCTTGGTGGCCTGTCATGCTACCAAGAATGATACGGTGGGCTTCTTCAAGGGAATGGGCTCACCTGGCTATCAGAGTGAAGGCATGAGTGAGGTCATCCACAGCTGAACTAGATCCAGAATACCTGAAAGCACAGTGTATTTGTGTATTGGAAGCATGTGTTTTTGCTTTTCAGAAATGATATCAAATAACTTCAGAGAAGATTATTTACTGCTCTATTGTCAAAAACTGAAGGGAAGGGTCAGGGAAAAGACAGCAGGTTATGTTCATGGCAGGCACCTCTCGGCACAGTCCAGTTCTAAGGAAACATTTCCATGTTCTCCTTATTGGCTGCCACATCCTCTGAAATCAGCATAGGCCATGGAGGAAGGAGTCCTGCTTTGTCGCATCTTCTATCCTGGGGTTTAATATTCATGAGTGAATAAGCATTTTGTACAAGACACCCTAAGACTCCTGCAGCAGTGCACCAAGCCCAGGGGCATACTTGAATCTAGCGGTTCCTGAGGCCTTATTTTTAACTGACTTGAAATACAGTTAGGAAGAATGGCACAAAAAGAACTTAGTTGTCTCTCCTGTGCATCTATGTTCCAACTTTTCACTGATGGCTCTGAGAGCTCTCAGACTTGGCTGACTCTAAGTATAACTGGTGTGTTTTGTATTCTAGCCTGCAACTGGCTTAGTCTTCTTCTCTAAAAGCTCGGGATTTGAGAATGAAAGATCTCTTCAGCAGAAAAACATGTACACACTCAAAATTTTGCTGGCAGTTTTAGGGCGTTTAGACCCTTCTCCTCAGGGACCTAGGCACCTTACGTGAGGAAGTCCTGCTCTTCTCAGGACTGGTCACCCAGGCCCTGATGTTGATCATTTCTGGTTCCATGTCCTGTGCAAGACCAAAGCTTACCAAGATAGCTTTTTCTCTTTACATGGCAGATTGTGTTGCCCCTATGCCTCCTAGAACTCTGGGAAATGCCCACCGTTTCTCTCCTGGGCTTCAGGACAGAATTTCTTGGTTTCTCTGATGATCAGCACTCTCCTCAAAATGCAGATCAGGAAGGGATGAACCATTTTCTTGGTTTGGCCTGGATAAAGTTAGCACTATCTGGCTTTTAGGCCCCAGGCAGGCAGCCTAATAAATCTTTTCCTTGAAATTCTAGTCTCCAAAAGTATTGCCCTTTGTCCTGCTGGTAATAATGTAGGAAACTAGCAACAAGGCTTCTAGGGATTTCCTGAAAACAGTGGCTCTGATACTGCTTGTGTTTTTCATCAGTGTCCACCCTCAAGTGGATCCTCGCACTACTCCCTTCAATCCTACAGCTTGCCATCTGAGCAACTGACGAAGATGTGCCAGACCTAGGTTAAACTTTAAAACATGCTTGACCATTGTATTTCCTGATCCTTTCAGAACAGCATTCTACAATTTGACTTATGGGGCCCTCAAATATAGCTGGAAATTGAGTTAGAGGCATAAGAATGCCTTAAAACGTGCCAGCTTATGAGGCCATCAATTAGGTTGGTTGGCTCCAGAGTTAACCTGCCAGGAATAGATACTATAGATGTTATTCTTACACTGTAAAACACTGTGAAATCAGATTACTTTTAAATGATGTATCACAAAGTCATGGAAAAAAGCAGTGGTGAATATGGAATCCCAGGTCTTATATCCCAGCTTTTATACTAAAAATGGCTACAGTGTTTTCACTCTGCCTGTAAAATGGGAGCTAATATCCTCCAACATGCCCACCTCATGTTGGTTAAAAGGATTAAGCAAAATAATAGTTTGTAATTTATAATTCTATACAAAGCAAAGATCTTATTATTTATAAGGAAGAAACATGAAAGAGCTTGCTTCCCTCCTCTCTCCACCATGTGGGAGTAAAACAAGAAGGCATCCTTCTGCAAATCAAGAAGAGGGCCCTCACCAGGAACCAAATGGCTGGCACCTTGATCTTGGACTTCTCAAATTTCTGTTGTTTAAGCCACCCAGTTTATATTTTTGTTATAGCACTCCAAACTAAGATATGCGCTGATACTCTATCTTGTAAAAGCAATGTTGTTCTGTTCCCCCAAGACTTTGCTCAATTCTTGTCCTACTTACCCTGTGGACAACCATCTTTGTAGTAAATGGAGTCTACCCAATTTTAAGACTTATATAAAACTACAGTAATCAAGAGAATGTGATGTAGGCAAATGTTTCAATTATAAATTATTAGAATGGATTGTCCAGAAATAAACACACACACACATATGGTCTAATCATTTTCAACAAAAGCACTAAATTAATTCAATGGGGAAGAGAAAGTCTTTTAAATAAACGGTGGTACCACATTGGGTATCTGTATAAAACAAAGGGAATCTTGACTCCTTACATCTTTCCTAAAAAACTTAATTCAAGATACGTCATATACTTACTTATGAAAGCTTCAAATAATAAAACTTCTAAATGAAAACATGGCAACTTCACAAATGTGGAGTTGTGGTACATTAAACTATAAAAGAAAAATACTGGTAAGTTAGATGTCTCAAATAAAAATTTTCTTCTCTTCAAAAGATACCATTAAGAAAATAGATAGATAAGAAATAGGAGGAAAACATTAGTTACATATATCTGACAAATCGTTTTTCAGAATATATAAACAACTCATGAAAATCAACAATAAAACAACAATCCAATACAAAAATGGGTAAAAGACTTGAACAACACTTCATAAATCATGTACAAATGGTCAATAACTGAAAGGTACTGAACGTGATTCATTACCAAAAAAACACAAATTGAAATCCATGTGAGCTGCCACCTCACATCCCCTAGAACAGTTAAAATAAAAAATACTGCTTTACTAAATGTTGGCAAGGATGTGAAGCAACAGGAAGCATCATATACTGCTGGTAAAGTTAAATATACTCCTAGCTAAGAAAAATGAAAGCATATGTTAATAAAATGCCTTTTAAAGAATGCTTATAGCAGCCTTATTCATAATAACTAAAAGCTGCAAACAACCTAAATATCTATCAACAGGAGCGCTAATAAGCAAATTGTGGTATATTTACACAATGAAATACTACTATATAGTGGGCTGTTCTTAAACAGTTTGTTTCTAAAATCTCTTGATTTTAGAGGATTGAATTAAAAGAATTTAGGGAAGGGGGTAATGAAGAGAGGTTGATTAATGAGTGCAGACATACAGTTAGATAGAAGAAGTAAGATCTGACCTGGGAGAAGGCTTTCATACCAAAAAAGTGCAAGATTTTGCTTATTTATATTGGCAGAAGCCTATGGAAAATAATGAATTCCAAGTGTGGCAGACCAGGGATGAAGGAATATTTTGATGTGTCCAAGATATTAATATGAACATATTTACCAGAGACCATAATTCACTGTGCTTGCTTTGAACATCTGGGAGTGGCTGTCAAGGTTTGCTCAGTTGGTTGGTTGAAACTAAATACAGTTGAGATGTTAGAAATGTCTTGATTTTAGAGGAATGAATTAAAAGACTTAGGGAAGGGGGTAATGAAGAGAGGTTGATTAATGAGTGCAGACATACAGTTAGATAGAAGAAATAAGACTCAGTATTTGACAGATAAGTAGGGTGACTATAGTTAACAATAATCTATTGTATATTTCAAAATAACTAGAAGAGAACAATTTGAATGTTCATAGCATAAAGATAAATATTTAAGGTGATGGATATCCTGACTATCCTGATTTGATCTTTACACATTACACATTCATATAAATGTATCCAATTATCACATGTACCCTGAAAATATGTACATCTAGTATGTATCAATTTTTAAGGAAGACTTAGGGAATAGTACTGTAGGAATAGATTTATCATGTGTGAACCAGTCATCTCCTTTCAAAGGTGTTCTGAGAGGGTCAAAGGACCTTCTTTTTACTAAAGCATTGAGAAAACATAGGGAATGCCAGAATCCTTTAAAACCTCTGTAGCTCCTATTCTATAAGCCTGGGGACGAAGATGTTGCCATTGCATGAAACCCCTAATTTTCTAATGGAAATAGTAAGATCCCAAAGGGATAGAGGCCAGGTGATACTACTGAGCCATCAGAGATGAGATACCTGTTGTTACCATGATACCAGCAGGACGTATCATGTTGTTTGAGTAAGCGGGGATTTTTAGGAGTTGATAATTAATCAGTGTCCCTGTAATTGAAATGGAGAGTCTACTAAGATTCTACTTAATTTGTACAGCAAAAAATTTACCAGAACTAATGAAGAGACCTGAATGTCATAACCTTAAAGGAGATTTACAGCATCTTGACATTAGCTTTTTGACTCATGGCTATTATAATGGGAAGACAAAGTGGAAGCCTTTTGAACCGCCCCTATCTACTAAAAGATTAAACCAAAGGCAATACCATAGTCCTAGGGGAATTCCAGTGATTAGTGGCACTATTAAAGAGTGCAAAGACATAAAGGTGGTGATTCTCCATCACACTTTCATTTAACCTTCTGTTTGTCCTCTGCAAACAGAAGGTTATCTAAAATATTGCTTTTTAATTTTGAAGTATTATTTGTATTCAAGTATCTTTATTCTATTTCATTGTTTGCTATTTTTACATTCTAGTCCCTATTTGTTGCCATGATCTACCCAACACCGTAGTGTTGCATCCTACACACAAATGTACTTTAGTGAGCTCATATGTTTACATTTATGTATCATCTATGGCTTTTCTTGGTACGACAATGGCAGAGATAAATACTATCACAGAGACCATATGACTTGCAAAATCCATTAATAAAATACTTACTATCTGGCTGTATTAGCCCATTTTCATACTGCTATAAAGAATTGCCCAAGACTGGATACTTTATAAAGGAAAGGGGTTTATTTAATAAGACTCACAGTCCAACGTCGCTGGGGAGGCCTCAGGAAACTTACAATCATGGTGGAAGGTGAAGGGGAAGCAGGGCACCTTCTTAGTAAGTCAGCAGTAAGAAGTACCCGGTGGAGGGGGAAGAGCCCCTTACAAAACCATCCGATCACTTGAGAACTCACTGGCACGAGAACAGCATGGGGTAAACTGCCCCCATGATTCAATTACCTTCACCTGGTCTCTCTCTTGACACATAAGGATTATGGGGATTAAAATTGAAGATGAGATGTGGTTGGGGACTCAAAGCCTAACCATATTACTGGCCCTTTACTGAAAATGTATTAATTCTGTCTCTCGCTTTAAATTATTAAAAGGGACAATTACAGTAGTGGGGGAAAAGCATTGCTGGAGTGCTTTAGTGAAACCAATTATTAGGTAGCAGTATGCCACGGTTACGGCTCAGTTGACAGTTGCTCTACCTGTGAACTTCCTATGTTGGTGTACGATTCTTAAGATGAATATTAAGTAGAGGCGTTGAATGAAGATTTTTTCCGAATTAAATCTTGCTTTGCTTCTTCAGGACTTTAAAAACCAGACAAGCTGGCTGTAACGCAGATACAAAAGACTTTGAGACCTGAAGTCACCTTGGAGAACATCATCACGCTCCCTCATTTAACAGGAAAAAACCTGAGGCCTAGGGAGGCATCTCAGCTAAAAATACCACTATACATTTAAAAGGTGGTTTCTTCCGGTCGCAGTTGCCTTCACGTTTTCAGATCTTTCCTTTAAAAAGTGAAAGCAGGCCGGGCCCGGGGGCTCACGCCTGTAATCCCAGCACTTTGGGACGCCGAGATGGGCGGACCACGAGGTCAGGAAATCGACACCATCCTGGCTAACACGGTGAAACCCCGTCTCTACTAAAACTACAAAAAAAAAAAAAAAAAAAAAAATTAGCCGGGCACGGTGGCGGGCGCCTGTAGTCCCAGCTACACCTGAGGCTGAGGCAGGAGAATGGCGTGAACTCGGGGGGCGGAGCTTGCAGTCAGCCGAGATCGCGCCACTGCACTCGAGCCTGGGCGACAGAGCGAGACTCCGTCTCAAAAAAAAAAAAAAAAAAAAAAAAAAAAAAAAAAAAAAAAAAGCGCGAAAGCAGAACACATACAGGCCAAGCGCCAGAAAACTCGGAATTGGCTTTATTTCCTTTTTTTCTAGTTGGGCTCAGTTATGACTTTCGGTAATGTACACAAGTGCCGTCCTTTTCCAGAAACAAACGCTTAAAAAAAAAAAAGCTTATCCGAGACACAAGGATAGACAAATCTCCCCTCCCTGCCCCGTCCCTCACCCTCGCCAATAGCTACAGGCGCTGCCCGCCGTCCGTAACCCGGACCAATCCGCAGCCTGCTGCGGGCCTGACGGGAGGGGCGGAGACGCCGTTGCCAGAGAAGCCACTAGCCGGTTACTAGCTGAGCTTTTGTTCCACTTGAGGGGGGATTCTTCCGCGGCAAGCAGGTCTAGGAATTCGCCTGCTTCCCATCTCGCGTCCCTTGCCTTCCTTCCTACTCTACCCACTGTAGTGCCTCCTGCGTCCCGCTCCCTCCTAGCCGACCCAGAGCCCAGGAAGGATTGCCAGAGTTTCCACTGCAGCAGCCGTGGTGCCTCTGACCCTTTTTATAGCGCGGCGACGGCGGGCTGACGTCACGACGACGTGCGGACGCAGCGGCGGGGGCGTAGGTACGCCTTTTGGGTTGGGGACGACTTTGTGGGGAGCAAAGCTGTTGCTGGGCGTTTACCGTGGGCGCCCCTGGAGGTGTGGAGGTGAGGGCCGTGGTGGGTCCCGGAAATAAAAGGCCCTCGCGCCCACCCAGCCCCCTCCGCGTAAACCCTCCACCTCCCTCAGGCTGACTACCTGGCCTGGGAAAAGGGCGGCGAGACTCGCTCTTAGGAAGGGTGTGGTCCCTGGGACATCAGGGCAGATGTTAGCGTGAGGTGGGCTTGTCCAGAACCAAGTCCTGACCGGGCCGTTCCTGGATATGGTTGCGTTTCTTTCAGAAATAGTGACCTCTTAATCACTGGGCTGGCTTTTAAGCGCCCCTCATGTTATGTATCAGATTGTGGGAAGCCCTGGGGGCTTTGTAAGTGAGGCATATTCCAGGAATCCTCAGGAAATAATTCCTTCTCCAGGATTCCTCTAGGTCCCAGCATCTATAGGCGACCCCTGTAGTGCGGGATTGGCCTGGGGTCGTGGAGAGTGCTAAAGGCCGACTTGTGTTCAGTCCCAGCTCTGCCACTGAACCCGCTGTGTGGCCTTGTCTAGGTCACTTAACCTTCCTGGCTTGCTTACTGATAACTGTAAAATAGAGACAGTAATCATCACTTTGGGGTGGTTGTAATACGAGATTAAATAAGCGCAGGGCCATTAAGGTGGCACCGAATGAAGGTGGTTAGTGAGTGGTGGTGCTTGTTGTTTACTGAGAATAACCATACTGGGGCTGCTGTTGGGGATAAAGTCTATTTTGAAGACAGTTTCTTCATCACCCAACGCATTTCAAGTGTACGGTTTCAAGTGTTTTTGAATGAATGAGATTCTTGGAGTTTTAAGTGCAACTTAGTTATGGTTAAAGAAACAAACCGCAGAAAACCTGTCTGCTTTTGAAATTGTGATGTTCCGCTTATAGTAAGAATGGCCTGATCTTGTTTGTGATCTGCTTTTTGCTTCTCTTTTTCATCTTCTAATTTCACAATGGATGTGTATTTATAGTGTAGTTTTTCTATCCTAAAAGTTCCCTGTGACAAACTTCAGAACAACAGAATTTAGTGATCTGGTCGCGGTGTGCTCTCCCTCTTTAGAATTGTAGTCTGTGCTTTTAGGTAGCTCAATCTTTATTCATTACTCATTTCCTTCATTTCCTTGTGTAGAACAGTCTTCATCTTTTGAATCTAAATTGAATTTATGAGTATTAAAACCTGACTGAATTAAGGCAAGTTTGTGTGTTACTTTTTGCTTTGTAGATTTTTATATTTATGTGTTAGTATCTCATGACTTTTTTTTTTTTTTTTTTTTTTGAGATGGAGTCTTGCTCTGTCGCAGTGGAGTGCAGTGGCGCGATCTGGGCTCACTGCAACCTTCGCCTCCAGAGTTCAAGTGATTCTCCTGCCTCATCCTCTCGAGTAGTCCGGACTACAGGCGCCCACCACCAGGCTCAGCTACTTTTTGTATTTTTAGTAGAGACGGGTTTTCACCATCTCATGACTTTTAATTCAAAGCTAAGTTCCACCAATTCCTTACTTGTAACCTTGGGCAAGCTGTTTAACCCTTCTAAGATTTAATTTCCTTATTTATAGCTTTTTAATAGCAACCTTGTGAAGCTTTTGTGAGATGTTTATAAGGTCAGTCAGTGCTCTGCTCAGTAAATGGCAACAGCTGTCATGTTGAAGGAAAGGAATGTGCTTTATGTTTATCTGGTAAAGAATGGTGGCTTTATTTGGGATTAGACAGTATTCTGACCATCTTTGGCCCAGCCTTTTTCCGGGTAATTGGGCTCTGTATGGACACTTAAAAGTGTCTGAGTTTAAACAATAAATAATTTAGTCACCTTAACTTATATTTGAGAACCTAATCTATGCTCTCCACTGTGTTAGGTAATTTTTTAGGGCAGAGAGTGATGCTTATATTTGTCCTTACAGTTAATAGCAAGTTTAAAAGAAAACTAAAATATGAGCATTTATGGAGCAATTTAATTCTAAACTATAGGATTCTGAAAATACCTTTTTTTAGAGTTCTTGGTGGGCTGGAGAAATCAGGGCAACACTTTGAGAAGGAAATGGGATGTTGGCTTTGAAGTACATGCCGTGTTTACAGACCAGTCACTCTTGCTGTCAACTCTTCTGCCTACATTATCCAATCTGCAGCCCATCTTTTAAATATACATCCTTCTTTATTCATTGGAGAAAGGCATTAGTGAATTAGTTATCTAATATAATCTCTCTGTATCAGAAAATGTTTTTTCCACTTTGGTAGCTTTTACCCATAAGATTTATTTTCCAGCTTTTTGCCTGTTTCCAAGCTTCCTGTCCTTTTTTTTTTTTCCCCCATACAATTACCTCTCTAGTAAACTTTTGTCTAGTGTCCAGAATAGTAAGGGGAAAAAAACAGCATTCCTGTATCTACTTTGTGTTCCTTGCTGAATATTTCATGGTGACTTTTTTCAGTGGAAGCTGTGTTTGAAGCCAGTGGAAATTAGTTTTCTAAGAATTTGTGTTTGGCAAAACAAAATCTGCAGGATTTGTATGCTATTCTCTTCAGAGAGATTGCTTTAAAATACGTATTTGTCTGAAGTTGGTTAGTTTACTTAGTCTGATCTAGGTGTTAAGGAAGGTCATGTACCATGATTTTCCTTTTTCTCTGGCCATGGCTAGCATCATGGTCCCTGAACAGTTATCCCCAAATGCTTGCTGTTGGCCAAAATGGAACATAGTTTAGTGAATGTAGCTGGATCAGCATAGCCTACAGAGCACTCCTGGAAAAGATTTTAAGTACATGTCCTCTTGGCAGTAGACTGGCAAAATTGTCTCTGTATAGGAAATTTAAATCTTTAAACATTTTAAAATGTTTTAAAATTGCTCATCTTTAAGGATTTTTAAATGGTTTTTAAAAATTTTTTATTTCCATAGATTTTTTGGAAACAGGTGGTGGTTGGTTACATGAGTAAGTTCTTGAGTGGTGATTTGTGAGATTTTGGTGCACCCATTCCTGAGCAGTGTACACTGAATCCAATTTGTAGTCTTTTATCACTCAGCCACTTCCCACCCTTTCACACTGAGTCTCCAAAGTCCACTGATTCATTCTTATGCCTTTGCATCCTCATAGCTTAGCTCCTACTTATGAGTGAGAACATATGATGTTTGGTTTTCTATTGCTGAGTTACTTCACTTAAAGTTAAGTCTTCTATTCCATCCATGTTGCTGTGAATGCCATTAATTTATTCCTTTTTATGGCTGAGTAGTATTCTATCATATATATGTATATGTGTATCACAGTTTTTTTACTCATTGATTGATGGACATTGTGTTGCTATAAACATCCATGTGCAAGTATCTTTTCCATATAATGACTTCTTTTCCTCTGGGTAGATGCCTAGTAGTGGGATTGCTGGATCAAATGGTAGCTCTACTATTAGTTCTTTAAGGAATCTCCATACTGTTTTCCATAGTGGTTGTACTAGTTTACATTCCCACCAACAGTGTAGAAGTGTTCCCTTTTCACCACATCCATGCCAACGTCTGTTACTATTTTTTGATTATGGCTGTTTTTGCAGGAGTAACGTGGTATCACATTGTGGTTTTGATTTGCATTTCCCTGATGTGATGTTCAGCATTTTTTTTGTGTTTCTTGGCCATTTGTATATATTCTTTTGAGAATTGTCTATTCATGTCCTTAGCCCACTTTTTGATGGGATGGTTTGTTTTTTTTCTTGCTAATTTGAGTTCATTGTAGGTTTTGGATATTAGTCTTTTGTCAGATGTATAGATTGTGAAGATTTTCTCCCACTCTGTGGGTTGTCTGTTTACTCTGCTGACTATTCCTTTTGCCATGCAAAAGCTCTTTAGTTTAGTTAAGTCTCAGTTATTTATCTTTATTTTTATTGAATTTATTTTTGGGTTCTTGGTCATGAAATTTTTGCCTAAGCCAATATCTAGAAGGGTTTTTCTGATGTTATCTTCCAGAATTTTATAGTTTCAGGTCTTAGATTTATATAGTTTCAGGCCTAGATTTAAGTCTTTGATCCATCTTGAGTTGATTTTTATATAAGGTGAGAGATGAGGATCCAATTTCATTCTCCTACATGTGGCTTGCCAGTTATCCCAGCACCATTTGTTGAATAGGGTGTCTTTTCCCCACTTTATGTTTTCGCTTGCTTTGTCAAATATCAGTTGGCTGTAAGTATTTGAGTTTATGTCTGGGTTCTCTATTCTGTTCCATTGGTCTGTGGGCCTATTTTTATACCAGGACCATGCTGTTTTGGTGACTGTGGCCTTGTAGTATAGTTTGAAATTGGGTAATGTGATGTCTTTTCACCTAGTCTTGCTTTGGCTATGTGGGCTCTTTTTTGGTTCCATGTGAATTTCAGGATTGTATTTTCTAGTTCTGTTAAGAATGATGATGGTATTTTGATGCGAATTACATTTAAATTATAGATTGTTTTTGGCAGTATGGCCCTTTTCACAATGTTGTTTTGACCCATCCATGAGCATGGGATGTGTTTCCATTTGTTTTTGTCATCTATGATTTCTTTCAGCAGTGTTTTATAGTTTTCCTTATACAGATCTTTCACCTCCTTGGTTAGGTATATTCCTAAGTATTTTATTTTATTTTGTTTTGTTTTTGCAGCTATTATAAATAAAAGTGGTTGAGTTCTTGATTTGATTATCAGCTTGGTCACTGTTGGTGTATAGCAGTGCTACTGATTTGTGTACATTAATTTTGTATTCTGAAACTGCTGAATTTATCAGTTCTAGGAGCTTTTTGGAGGAGTCTTTAGGGTTCTCTAGGTATAGATTCATACCATCAGCAAACAGCAACAGTTTGACTTCCTCTTTACCGATTTGGATGCCCTTTATTTCTTTCTCTTCTCTGCTCTGGCTAGGACTTCCAGTACTATGTTGAATACAAGCGGTGAGAGTGGGCATCTTTGTCTTGTTTCAGTTCTCAGAGGGAATGCTTTCAACTTTTCCCCACTCAGTATTATGTTGGCTATGGGTTTGTCATTGATGACTTTTGAGGTATGTCCCTTGTATGCTGATTTTGCTGGGGGTTTTAATCATAAAGGGATGCTAGATTTTGTCAAACACTTTTTCTGCATCTATTGAGATGATCATGTGATTTTTGTTTTTAATTCTGTTTATGTGGTGTATCACATTTATTGACTTGTGGGTGTTAAACCATCCCTGCATCCCTGGTGTGAAACCCACTTGATCATGGTGGATTATCTTTTTGATATGTTGTTGGATTCGGTTAGCTAGTCTTTTGTTAAGGTTTTTTTTTCTTTTTTTTTTTTTGAGATGGACTCTCGCTCTGTTGCCAGGCTGGAGTGCAGTGGCACGATCTTGATCCTCTGCAACCTCTGCCTCCCGATTCAAGCACTTCTCTGCCTCAGCCTGGGATTACAGGATGCCCAGCTAATTTTTGTATTTTTAGTAGAGACAGGGTTTCACCATCTTCACCAGACTGGTCTTGAACTCCTGACCTCGTGATCCACCCACCTGGGCCTCCCAAAGTGCTGGGATTACAGGTGTGAGCCACCACGCCCGACCTTTTAAGAATTCTTGCATCTGTGTTCATCAGGGATGTTGATCTATAGTTTTCCTTTTTGGTTATGTCCTTTCCTGGTGTTGGTATTAGGGTGACACTGGTTTCATAGAATGATTTAGAGAGGATTTAGAGAGGATTTAGAGAGGATTCTCTCTTTCTGTATCTTGTGGAATAGTGTCAATAGGATTGGTACCAATTCTTCTTTGTATGTCTGGTAGAATTCAGCTGTAAATCTGTCTGGTTCTGGACTTTTTTTTTTGTTGTTGGTAATTTTAAAAATACATGTTTTAGTCTCACTGCTTGTTATTGGTCTGTTCAGGGTTTCTAATTCTTCCTGCTCTAAGCTAGGAGGGTTGTATCCAGGAATTTATCCATCTCCTCTAGGGTTTCTAGTTTATGTGTGTAAAGGTGTTCATAGTAGCCTGAGTGATCTTTTGTATTTCTGTGGTGTCAGTTGTAATATCTCCTGTTTCATTTCTAATTGAGCTTATTTGAATCTTTTCTTGATTAATCTTGCTAATGGTCTATCAATTTTATTTATCTTTTCAAAGGACCAGCTTTTTGTTTCATTTATCTTTTGTATTTTTGTTTCCAGTTTCATTTTGTTATGCTCTGATCTTGGTTATTTCCTGTCTTCGGTTGGGTTTGGGTTTGTTTTGTTCTTGTTTCTCTAGTTTCTTGAGATGTGACCTTACATTTTCTGTTTGTGTTCTTTCAGACTTTTTGATGTAGGCGTTTAAGGCTATGAACCTTTCTCTTAGCACCACCTTTGCTGTATCCCAGAGGTTTTGATAGATTGTGTCACTCTTATCGTTCAGTTTGAAGAATTTTTAAGTTATCTTTAAAAGGATTTGATCATTAAACATGTATACAGAATATGTGTCTTTGTTTCACCCACCACTGACAAGTTGTACAAAAGTACAATACATTTGTCAGTTAACAGTATATTCTACATTACTAAAAACATTGTGAAATGTCTGCTTTTCTATGCAAGAATACATTTGATCCAATAAAACGATAGCATTTCTTATAAAGTAGGACTTTTTATGCTAAAGAAAATTATTACATTTTTGTTCAACATATTTTTTGTTATACAGTTATCACAACACAAAAGCAGTGGAGTGCCTTGGAATCTGAACAGTATTTATCCTGGAGAAGATGATTGTTGACAATTTTCATGGAAATACCTGAGACAAATAGTTCTCTTCCTTGTGTGCTGAGAAATCAGTAATATAGATTCCATTTTAGAATGTTAGGTAGAAAGTCATTCTGAATTCCTGTTTTTACAGTGTATTGATTTTATTATTTATTTGTTTACCCTTTAAGATAAGTGGCAGTTACCAATTATAGGTGATGAAGCAGAAAAATTTTATGACTTTATTTTATGATAAAACTTTAGAAAAGTTGTGTATAAAATACCGATACCAAACTAGTCTTATCTTGTAAAATATTTTTTACAAATTGAAAATTTCTGTCTTCTTACATTGTTTTTTAAACCTTTATTGCAAATATAGGAACCATTTTTCTTTTAATGATCCCTGAAAAGACAAATCAAGGGGTGAATTTAAAAAAAGGTAAACAGTTTTTAGTCATTATATTTTTTAAGAGCTCTAAGCGTTATGTGTTTTCCTTCAATTTTTGCTTAGCTTTTACGAGGCTTGTAGGTGCTGAGGATTGAAATATAAAAAAGACATTCTTTCTTGAGATTCCAGTCCACAGAGAGATAAATATGACGAATATTTAAACAAGTGAAGGGTTGGTACCAGTTGCTTTCTGTATGGGATAGCTATTGCAACTGAACGAATTAGTAGATGATGGTTCTCTTGATTGCAGTGACTTATCCCGAGCATATTCTTAACTTTTAGGTTTGGTTTTTTTATTTGATTTTGTATACTTGTAATTCTTCTAGTCTATAGATAGCTCAAAATATTGTTATACCCTTGTAATAGATGTTGCATATTTGCAGCATTCAAGGGAATCATCCTAGACTAAGTTGGTTGCTTAGCAGTTCCTTTTGGACTTCAGTTTCTGGTATTTAAAAAATATGACCATACTTCATTGACCTGTTTCCTAAATATTTGTCTCTACAGTATATAGAACATTCAGATAAAATAAGTACGTTTTATGAACACTTTGGAAGGTTTCTGAATGGCTAATATAAATAATCTTCAACCTGTAATAGCACTTCTACTCTTAAGTGTTAAAAATTCTTGAATATAATATGTTTTGTAATATAGACATACAAAACTAAATTACAAGAGGTAAATATCTGAAAAAAAATGTAGAAAACCTTGAATATAACCTTTGATTTTGTGTAAACATAAAATGAAGTCAGGGAACACTATTACCATGTACTGTTAGAGTTGGGAAAACAGAGCCTTAATGGTTGCCAAAGCTCTAACTCATTACTTCAATTGGAGTAGTTTTGAAGAAATTCATAAATATTCACATTTTTAAAGTGACATCTACAGGTGTGAGTAAAAACAATTACGTTAGTAAAATTTGGAAGTAATGTCTGTCTGTTCTTTTCATTATCACCAATATTCTAGATTGAGTTGGGAATAGGAGTAAGTGAATTTACTTTTGAAAAGTCTGCTTGCAATTGAATATCCTATCCTTTGTAGCTATTGTTGCCAAGTCTTTGAAAAGTTAGATTTCTACAGATTTAGGCATAAATAACATATATTTCTTATGGCATGGGCCTAATAAGACAAACTATAAGTAACCCATGGTTTTTATATTTGTTTTATAGTCTTGCTGGGTTCAAATATTGTAATACTTCAAGAAATAGACTAATAAAGATTTTGACACTGTTGTGATTATTTAGGAATTATCAGGCCTTTTGGAAACAGTGTATGGAAATTGGCTATTGTTGAGTGGTTGTGCTATGCAATTTTGATACAATTTTGAATTAGTATCACAATGAGTAGCAGTTATACTTTTTATTTTGTCTTTGAAATGTTATTCTTTTACACATCCTTATAACCTTTATTTTTTATGAGAGAGTAATGACAAAAAAATCTCTATTGAGATAAATTTAATAACTAAAATATTTCCTAGGTTTCAGCTTATGTGGAGAAGTTGCTGTGAAGCCACCTGTAAATCCATTTACTGAATTTATGGAGACGGCTATAAATGATGGAAGTCATTCAGAAGAACTCTTTTCCCATCTTAAAACTATATCAGAGAAAGAAGATTTACCACGGTGTACCAGTGAAAGTCATCTCAGCTGGTATTCTCATCAGTATCAGGGGAAATCTAAATTTCCGATTTCAGAATTTCCTGTTTTGTCCATAATATAAATTATTTGAATCAAATACAGCATTCTTTTAAGAGTATCTTTTTCAAATCTAGTATTTATTTATTAAAATATATTTAATCTGATTACAAAGGTACTCATCTAGCAGAATTCAGCTAGTTTTTTTGAATCTGAATGAAAGCAATTAAAAATGAAAACCTGGCTGGGCGCAATGGCTCATACCTATAATCTCAGTACTTTGGGAGGATGAGGCAGGTGGATCACTTGAGGTCAGGAGTTCAAGATCAGCCTGGCCAACATGGTGAAACCCCATCTCTAGTGAAAAAATGCAAAAATTAGCCAGATGTGGTAGCGTGTGCCTGTTGTTCCAGTTACTTGGAAGGCTGCGGTAGAAGAATCACTTGAACCCAGGAGGTGGAGGTTGCGGTTGCGGTGAGCCGAGATAGCACCACTACACTCCTGGGTGACAGAGCCTGGGTGACAGAGCGAGGCTCCATCTCAAAAAAGAAAAAGAAAAAAAAAATGAAAACCTCATCTCTTAAGAATTTGTAAAATAAAGCTATTTAAGATAAATGAAAATGTAATAATATGTGATATCAGAAATGTAGTTAATGCATGTGAAATCACTGTCATTTCGTATATTACTATATAGCAAATACTTGTCATACTTCTTTAGAGTGGGGAATACACTTGTTATTTACATGAAATATTGCCCCCTGCCAAGTGGCAATCTTAGTATACCATTACTGTCAGTATGGATAGCTTAGTCCAGCTTCTGGTTTAACTTGTTATAAATGAAAATAATATTTTATCATCTATAATCATACTTGACTTTCTGCCTATGATTTTTAATAAGGGACAGGTGTCATTTATAGATAGAATGTTCTTAGGCTCTTTACTTTAAGCCAGTTGTACTTAACACATATTTTTGACATAGCCTCTAGGATGCTGTCAGTTGTTAATGAGCCATTATGTTTTACAAAGAAAGAGAAAAGCTGCCAATTAAAGAGTTTCCATATCACTTGGAATTTTATTTATAAATATTGAAAATGCTCCTTCAAACTTAACTATACATGTGTCTTTAACCCAAATAACTTTTGTGATTACATACAAGTAAAATATAAGTAAAATAAGGTGTTCTTAAAATTTGCTTACACTCAAAGTCCAAGTTTCGAGCTACTTTTGGACTAAAAGTTGTCCTTGCTAATAAGAGTACTGTATACGTGATATGGCATTTCTGAGGAGCATCTTTAAATGAAGTTGGATTTAACTTAAATTTTGTATGTGCATTTGTAATTAGCCTGAAGCAGGACATCCTAAATGAAAAGACTGAATTGGAAGCGACACTTAAGGAAGCGGAGTTGGTAACTTGTTCTATAGAATTACTTTTGCCACTATTTAAGGACACCATTGAAAAGATTAATTTTGAAAATGTGAGTGACTTATGAATATATAATAAAATGAAAAGCTAGTATATTACTCAGAATGCATTAACTGAGGTCTCATATCTTATGTAGGTATGCTCACATATGAGTATTTAATACCAAAAATGAGGGTTTATCAGAATTCTTTATTCCCGTGTCACTAACTACAATTCTTTTCCTGAAAGATAATCTCAGGCATACACCTGATAAGAGGCTAAGCTAGAAACAATATATTTTGGGTGCTTGAATTAACTGGAGTTGAACTAGAAAATCAGCTTTTCTGAAGAGCGAATTTAAAACTAAAATCTTCTGAGAGGTGAAATGTATCAGTTTTCGATAGTATTATTTGGAATAGAGAACTGTTTTTAAGTTCCAGCATATTAAAGTTTAAATTAGGGACAAACAATAGATTATCTTCTATAACTTTTATTTAAAAGCCTAAAATGCTTTTAGAATATAAGCTCTTATTTTGATTTCATTTTATTTTAATGTACTGTATAACAGATCCAATTTACAAATTTTGTAACATTATTACTATGCACAAAAGAATGATTTTGTTAGGAAAAAATATGTTTGATAGTATCATATTTTAGAGGGTTTTACTTAATGCTGTGTCTTAAAATGTGTATGTGGTTCTTGTAATTTGTCAGGCGAATCTTTCAGCATCGAATTTGAAGATTTCCGAACAGAAGGAAATATTAACAAAAGAATTAGACACTTTCAAAAGTGTAAAACTAGCTTTAGAACATCTTCTTAGAGAGCGAGACTACAAACAAGTAAGGCATTAACACTAAGCACTCATTTTAATAGTGATATTTCTCACTTGAAGGATACATTATTTTTAAACTGTAGAAATTATTGGTATATTTGAAATGGAAATAATTCTTTGAATTTTGTCAGTCATGAATCCCTACCTTTAATGTTTCATAAGTAGTTCTATATGAAAACCACATTTTTATAGAAAATGTATTTTTATTTTTCATCTCAAAAACTTTATTTGTTATACTTAATTTAGCTGATTCTAATAAAATATACACTTTTTGAGTTTAAACTCTTTGTACATTATATTTATATATATGTAACATATTTATATATTCTTCATCTGGTAAAAGCTTTATTGAAATAGAATTCACATACCATACAGTTCTCCCATTTAAATTATAAAATTCAATGGTTTTCATTGTATTCACAGAGTTGTGCAGCCGTCACCACAGTCAATTTTAAAGCATTTTTATCACTCCAAAAAGAAAGCTTATACCCTTTAAATCACCTAAATTATTCTTCTGACTCCCTTTTGACTTTTTCCTATGATAATTTTTTTCAGAATTGTAAAAAGTAATATTAGGTAATAGTTTTTGTAATTAAAAACTTAACATGCTTATAGAAAATTTTGATAAGCAGAGAAATATTCTCTTGATCTCAGCACTTAGTGAAACATCACGATTAAGGACTGTTAATTTTATGTTGTGTATGTTTTGCAGTCTTTTGTTTCTTTACTGTATATATGTTATGTGTGCATATATACGTGGTGTTTTAGAAAAATGGAGTAAAACTACTCTCTTCGTTTTGTAACTTGACTTTTATACTTAACACTGTATTGTCAATATTTTCTCATGTATTGAATATTTTTTGAATAGAAAGGAATCTTAACTCGAGTTCTTTGGACCCTTATCGATCCAAGAATGGCCTTGATGAAATCCATAAGCCCTCTGAAATTCCGTGTATAATTTTGTGTTATATGTACATATATATATGGTTTTGGGTGAAAAGAATTGATTAACTTTTTCACATTCTAAAGCAGAAGTATGACTTTCAAAAATGAATAAATAGTCTTCTGTGGTCTCATTTAAAATGGCTACATAGAATTCTGTTACTGATTCGCTGTAATTCTTTAAGAGATTTCTTATTGCTAGAATTTAGATTGTTGATAATTTTTGCCTCTTTGTAAACAGCACTGTGTTGCATTCTATACTCTATACAAACTTCTTTTGTATAGAGGATTTTTGTGATTTTAGTGTCATTGACCTATACCTTCTGAAGCATTCTTTTGCGATCAATTTAGTAAATTAACTAATTTCATAAATTGCAGACCAAAAATAATTTGGAATACTTGAGCAAAAATCTTTTCAATGGTTAACTCTTTTAAAAATCTGAATTAAAAGTCATATTAATTTATTGAGTAATGCTTATTCCACTTCCTACTTTTTTATATAGAGAAATATAATTTGTGATCACTGATTTATAACGTTCTTTTCACAGACAGGAGACAATTTACCCAGCATGTTGCTAGAAAATTTAACTGATAATGAAAGTGAAAATACTGTAAGTCTTTCCACACTTAACTTTTTGTCCATTCTTTCTGTCATTGTTATTTGCATGCTGCTTGGTTTTATAAAATTAGCCAATATTATCCAAGTTGTGAAATGTCTAATTCTTATTTTATATTTGCTCAAGAATCTTAAGAAGAAGGTATTTGAAAAGGAGGCCCATATCCAAGAACTTTCTTGTTTGTTTCAGACTGAAAAGGTAAGCAAAATTTGAGCTTTTGAGCTTAATTCATTTTATTAATATTGACTTCTTTTTTTTTTTTTTTCCCCATCCTGGCCCCAACTCCTCAGAAATAAACACAGAAAAGTGTTTTGAAATTCTAGATTATTTGGATATTTTACAGCTTTTACCTATCAAATATAACATCTTAATTTTATTAAGCTTTTTTTAGAGTTTTATGGTGTTTTGTCAGGATATTTGGCATAAATCACTTCATATAGGAACTGTTTTAAATTTGTATTGTATTTCAGTTGGGTGACAAATTAAGGAATGTTAGTGTTTGTAGGAACATTTTAGGTATACCCATACCTTTATAAAGATAGATGGGAATTTTAAAAAAGAGATGATTATCAGGAACCATTAAATAAAAAAGGTTGGGGGAAAGAACTTAGCCCTGGTTGGGCATGAAATACATTTGTAATAGGGGCAGCAGTTTATGTAAAGTAATGCTTTGCTTTTTATCAGCTGTTTAGATTGTTTTTTAAATCAGGGTAAAATTAGAGGTGCTGGGCTGGGGATACAGCAAATAATATGGTTGTTTTTGGTTTTCTCTTTCTCTTTGTTACAGGCAAATACTTTGAAAGCAAACCGTTTTTCTCAATCAGTAAAAGTAGTACATGAACGACTACAGATCCAAATTCATAAAAAGGAAGCTGAGAACAATAAATTGAAAGAATACGTAAAGGTTATATATAAATATATATCCATTTTAATAGCTTAAGTGATAAAATTAATGAAACACTATAAAGCCATTCCTTAGTTCTAGAATTTGATGGTTTTAAAATACACAGTTGTTGACATGGGAAATACATATTTAAGGTAAATCTTAGTATTTGTGGCCTAACTAAAGGTTTGGGTCCAAATTTCAATATAAAAATGCTGTCTCTGTTTAATACCAATCTAGGAAGGATTTATGGGATTGAATTACTTTAAAAATCATTTCCACTTTATAATTAATTTATATTTACTGTGGAAAATTTATAGAAAATAAATTTAAATACACCAAAATCATTGTTAACATTTTGGTGTACATTATTTCAGTCTTTTTTCTCTGTCTGTACATACATTCATATATACTTTCACATGTTTAATAGTCAATACAAGGTTTATTTTTTGTTACTAATCATAATAATTTTAAAATCAGCCCAACTTTGATGTTCACAAAATTAAGTAATTCCCTTATTAAACAACTTTGTAGGAGTATAATTAAGGGGAATTTTTTGATTTAATTATTCTTTTGGAGTCAAAGTCACTTTGAGATGAGAATTTGAGGTGGCATGTCATACAATATAAGGTAACTTTTTTTTTTTATTTCCGCCAAAGGCAAAGAAGCAATATTCCCACCTTGAGAGGTTACAGAGACTCCAACTGCATTGAGTATGAGGACTTCTAAATTAGATTTCTGTTTGGTTTTGCAGTCCTGAATCATAACAGATGTCTGCAGCCTGTAGCATGTTTCAAAACTGTACTCGAGTTTGTGTGTGTGTGTCTGTTTCTTCCTTTAAAGGGACATTAAGTAGATTTATGGGGCATGTAAATTTTGTATGCTAGGGCACTGCAGATGAACTGGACTTGGTATTGCAGTGGTCTGTCATAGTAAATACAGGAGAGCACATGTGATTGAATTCATCTGATGTGTGATTGAACATATTAGGTAATCTTTCCCAATTTATCTTAAAGCATAGTGTTTATTTTTTATAACCATGATAATTTGGAGAAAGAACATAAGGCTAAAATCCTAAAATTTTGCTTTGAAATTCTACTAATAATTTGAATTCAAATTCTTTTACCAAAATGCTACTGTTAAGAAATGATTAAAAGAAACTGAGTTTATGGATTTTTCTACATTTTCTCTCACAGACTTTTGGATTTAAGGCATTAAGTAATTAAGGGGTTCAGAATTTAGTTCTTTTTGACTTAGGTTTGACAGTGTTTTGTTTTTGTTTTTGTTTTTAAGAGTATGAATCCAATGAACTCAATTTGGCAACATCAATCTCAACTGTTTAGTGTTGAGTAATTTGTTGTATTGGGTCTTTTAAAAATTTACATTGTAAATCTCTGGGAACTATCCCACAGATGCCTTGCACCAGTTTTTCTTTCTAGATCTTTGTGATGTAGCAATTAGAGTTAGAACATTTTCATATTTTCAGAAGAGATTGAGAATAATTGTCTGTATAAAATGTGACATGTATACGGACACTCCTTTGGAGAGAGAAGAAGACAGATAATCAACTTTGTGTTCATTCATTTGGCAAATGACTTGAGAGGTTATTTTGAAATTATAAAAATAATTTGTCATTTCAGTATACTCCTTGATAGTGCCTAAGTGTGGGATTTGATAAATCTGGTGAGAACCGTGTTCAAAAAGAACATTTACTTTCTATGTTTAAAAGTCTTTTAACCTAAGACAGCAACTATTCATGGTGTGATGATGACACCGTGTGGACTTCTAGAGGAATGACAGCAGTGTTTCCTGTGGGATGTTCCTTTGTCTTATGTCGACTTATTGTACTGCTGTTTTTCCCCAACTAGTTATGTTTTATGGGATTTTGTTTTTTTAAAAACAATTTAAGAATGTATTGCTCCTTCTCTTAGTTTACTTAGTCACTCTTCAAAGAAATCAAATCTAAATCTTAATATATACTTCTTAATCTCAATTTTAGTGGCAGTTAAGAAACTTAGATTTTGATGATTGTAGAGTTAAGTTGAAAAGTCCTAGGTTTAGCTTTTACTGTGACTCCTTTGCAATTTTTAAAAATTAAAATGGCTGTCTAAGGAATGGGAGACTAAAACTTAAATTCTGTAATAATTTCACATTTCAATATTTCACAGGTTTCAAAAATGTAAAAACATTAAAATCATAAGTCTTTAAATTAATAGATACTTAATACTCAAATACTTTAAATACAAAGTCTTAAAATAATTTGAATAAAAACATTTGAGTCATCACCTTAAATCACATCCCTCATCTACCCAGCCTAATATTCTGTCTCTCATGTCACCAAGAGGTATGCCAAAGAGATAGTCATGCCAATTAGTTACAGTCACATTCAATGATAGAAACGTGTCCTCAATAATACTAATCTTATGACTGTTATAGTCATTAATTTGTCTAAACCTGTGTTTGGTCTTGGAATAATGACTTCCATAAATTTACTTTATTGGATAAAGTAGTATTTTATTATCTTTAATGTAACTCTAGTGTCAGGACATGCCCCCTAATTCTAGTAAATTAAAATTTGGTAAATAAATCTGTTTATCTCATCTATAGCCTTCTTAAAGATTATAATAATATCTTTAAGATTTTAGCTTTCAAAATGAATAGTCCTAATATATTTGGGGAGCTACCAATTCCTTTGAATATTGGTACATATTTAGATTGTTTCTAGCTCAATTGTGTTTTTTTAAACTAGTTTTTAAAACTAGTAAGTTGTGTAATATTCTAGATGTGAACTAAAAAAGCTGAGTTAATCACAGAAGTTTTAAGGAAGTTAGTGTTTGTACCATAATCACTAATATTAGTATCTTTAATAATGGTAGCATTAGTTTGATATAGGATTATATGTTTTAAATTTGCATCCTTTAACAGGTTATAGAGAAGCATTGGTGAAGTCACCTTTCTTCACTATTTTGCTTTTTTAATTAATCTTATTAATCATTTTGATAAAACCTATATAGAGAATTATTGTATTAGGCCATTTTAACATTGTTATGAAGAAATACATGAGACTGCATAGTTTATAAAGAAGAGAAGTTTAATTGGCCCACAGTTCCACAGGCTGTACAGGAAGCATGATTCTGGCATCTGCTTAGCTTCTGGGGAGGCCTCAGGAAACTTAGCAGTCATGGTGGAAGACAAGCGGGGAGTGAGGCATCTCACATGGTGGGAGCAGAAGCAAGAGAGAGAGCAAGTAGGGAGGTACTGCACACTTTTAAACAACCCAATTTCGTGAGAACTCACTCACTATCAGGAGAACAGCACCAAGAGGATGCTGTAAACCATTCATAAGAAACAACCCCTTTAATCCAACCACCTCCCACCAGGCCCCAGCGCCAACACTGGGGGTTACAGTTTGACATGAAATTTGGGTAGGGACACAGATCCAAACCGATATAGTTTGGCTGTGTCCCCACCGAAATCTCATCTTGAATTGTAATCTTAAGAATCCCCATGTGTTTAGGGAGAGACCTGATGGGAGGTGATTGGATCATGGGGGTGGTTTCCCCCATCCTGTTCTCATGATAGTGAGTGAGATCTGATGGTTTTATAAGAGGCTCTTCCCCCTTGGCTCTTCACTCTTTTCTCTCCTGCTGCCATGTGAAGAAGGTCCTTGCTTCCCCCTCGCCTTCTGCCATGATTGAAGTTTCCTGAGGCCTCCCTAGCCATGTGGAACTGTGAGTCAATTAAAACTTGGCCCTTTGTAAATCACCCAGTCTCAAGTATTTCTTTATAGCAGCACGAGAATGGACTAATACAGTTAATTGGTACTGCAGAGAGTGGGTATCGCTATAAAGATACCCACAAATGTGGAAGTGACTTTGGAACTAAGTAATTGGCAGAGGTTGGAACAGTTTGGATGGCTCAGAAGACAGGAAGATGTGGGAAAGCTTGGAACTTCCTAGAGGCTTGTTGAATGGTGTTGAGCAAAATGCTGATAGTGATATGAACGATGAAGTCCTGGCTGAGGTGGTCTCAGATACAGATGAGGAACTTGTTGGGAACTGGAATAAAGGTGACTCTTGCTATGCTTTAGCAAAGAGACTGACGGTATTTTACCCCTGCCCTAGAGATCTGTGGAACTTTGAATTTGAAAGAGATGATTTAGGGTATCTGGTAGAAGAAATTTCTAAGCAGAAAAACATTCAAGATATGACCTGGTTGATTCTGAAAGCTTTCAGTTTTATGCATTCACAAAGTGATGGTTTGAAATTGGAACATATGTTTAAAAGGGAAACAGAGCGTAAAAGTTTGGAAAATTTGCAGCCTGACCCTGCGATAGAAAAGAAACACCCATTTTCTGGGGAGAAATTCAAGTGGTCTGCAGAAATTTGCATAAATAATGAGAAGTCAAATGTTAATCAATGGGGAAAATGTCTCTGGGGCATGTCAGAGGTCTTCATGGCAGCCGCTTCCATCACAGACCCAGAGGCCTAGGAGGAAAAAGTGGTTTTGTGGGCTGGGCCTAGGGCCTTGCTGCTTTGTACTGTCTTGGGACTTGGTGCCCTGTGTTCTAGTTGTGGTTAAAAGGGGCCAATGTATAGCTCAGGCCATTTTTTCAGAGGGTGGATGCCCCAAGCCTTGACGACTTCCACGTGGTGATGGACTTGCAGGTGCACAGAAGTCAAGAATTGAGGCTTGGGAACCTCAGCCTAGATTTCATGGGATGTGTGGAAGCACCTGGATGTCCAGGCAGAAGTTTGCTGCAGGGATAGAGCCCTCATGGAGAACCTCTGCTGGGGCAGTGTGGAAGAGAAATGTGGGGTTGGAGCCCCCACATAGAGTCCCCATTGGAGCACTGCCTAGTGGAGCTGTGAGAAGAGGGCCACAGTCCTCCAGACCCCAGAATGGTAGATCCACTGACAGCTTGCACCATGTGCCTGGAAGAGTTCCGGATACTCAATGCCAGCCTGGGAAAACAGCTAGGAAGGGGGCTGTACCCTGCAGGCCACAAGGCTGGAGCTGCCAAAGACCATGGGAGCCCACTCCTTGCATCAGCATGATGTGAAACATGGAGTCAAGGGAGATTATTTAGGAGCTTTAAGATTTAATGACTGCCCTGTTGGATTTTGGACTTGCATGGGTCCTGTAGCCCGCCCTTTTTTGGTCAATTTCTTCCATTTGGAATGGGAACATTTACCCAATACCTGTGCCCCCATTGTTTCTTGGAAGTAATTAACTTGCTTTTTATTTTACAGACTCCTAGGCAGAAGGGACTTGCCTTGTCTCAGATGAGACTTTAGACTTGGACTTTTGGGTTAATGCTGGAATGAATTAAGACTTTAGAGGACTGTTGGAAAGGCATGATTGTGTTTTGAAATGTGATGACATGAGATTTGGGAGGGGCAAGGGGCAGAATGCTATGGTTTGGCTGTGTCCCCACCCAAATCTCATTTTGAATTATAATCCTTATAATCTCCATGTGTCTAGGGAGAGACCTGATAGGAGGTGATTGGATCATGAGGGTGGTTTTCCCCATGCTGTTCTCATGATAGTGAGTGAGTTCTTGTGAGACCTGATGGTTTTATAAGGGGCTCTTCCCCCTTTACTCCTCACTCTTCTCTCTCCTGCCACCATGTGAAGAAGGTCCTTGCTTCCTCTTCACCTTCTGCCATGATTGTAAGTTTCCTGAGATCTTCCCAGCCATGTGGAACTGTGAGTCAATTAAACTTCTTTCCTTTATAAATTACTCAGTCTAGGTTATTTCTTTATGGCAGTGTGAGAATGAAGTAATACACAAACCGTATCAGTTATGTACATATTTTTACAATGTTTACATAAACATTGGAGTTCTGAAATAATTTAATTGTTGCTAATTTTTTTTTTAGAGCTTAGAAACCAAGATAGCCAAGTGGAGCCTGCAATTGAGAATGAATAAGAATGAGGCTGTAGTGATGAAAGAAGCAAGTAGGCAAATAGCTGTAGCTTTAAAAAAGGCATCTAAAGTTTACAAACAAAGGCTTGACCATTTTACAGGAGCTACTGAAAAACTTACTTCCCAAATTAGAGATCAGGTATGTAAATTCATTCTTTTTAAAATTAAAAGTTATATTTTATGTGCTTAGTTTATATAATTAATGTTATGATGCTTCATATAGTAATTTTATTCTTCTCTTAATGCTGTTAATACCAGAAAAACTTACACTTTTTGCTTTAAATCTTTTATTTTGAAATATTACATAAAATGTCAAATTTTCATATTGAAATATATCAGCATTTCCTTGGGAACTTTACTTAAAGGAAATATTAAGTGTGTCCCCCCCTACACAAACAAAAAGGTTCTATTGGCCAACTACTTAAGGGTAATATATTATACACATTTCCTCTTGGGACATTGTGGTCCATGTGAGCAAATTAAAGGCTCTGAGAAGGCTTTCAGAAACAGTGGAACGAAGGGTGTTGAACTAAGAGTTTCCCACACTTTTTTAACCACAGAGCTATTCTTTTACCCACAGAGCAACTCTTGGAACTGGTTCTGAGGAACACTAGTTTGAGAAATGCTGATTTATGTTATTAGACCCTATGACTTTATTCAGTAATTAACCTCATTTAATCTCAGTAATACATTTAAAACCATGTACTGACATAAACACATCATGTAAAATATATCTTTGGGTATAGTACAAATTTGAAAATGGCCTTAGTGCTTTGTTGTTTTCAACACATTATATTTATTCAATTACTAATTAATAATTTTTAAAATAAAGTCTGACTGATATCCTACCTCTTAAGAACTTATGTTAAGGCTTATAGAATTATTAGAGGCTTTTAGAAAAGAAAACAGACTTGTATAAAAGCTTATTGCAAACAAAATAGTATTTTGTTAACTTTGTGACTTGGGATAAGGAACTTAACCTCTTTAAGCTACAATTTCCTCATGTATAAAATAGGGGATCATAATACTCCCTATCTCATGTGTTTGTAGGGAGAGATAAATGAGAAAATATATTTTTGCACTGCCCTCCTTTCTGTTCCTGTAATGCATGAAGTTTTTTTCTTTGTTTTGTTGTTTTTCTTGTTTGTTGCTGCATCTGGCTTTAATGTTCTTCCCTGGCTCACAATAGCTCTTTCTTTTTTTAATCATTCAGGTATCTTTTCAATTGACATCTCTTCAGAGAGGCCTTTCTTGACCATTCCTTTTGAAGTAGTCCTAAAACAATCATATCAATGTCTTAATTTTTTTTCATAGCATTCACTATAATCTGAAACTATATCATTTATTTTTTCATTTATCACTGCTGTTGTGTTTTGTTTTATTTTTAACTGTTTCCTTCTACTTGAATATAAGTCTCAGAAGGCAGGAGCTTGCTATCCTATTCACCTAAGGTAAGGGTACCATTATTTAAAACGGTATCTTAAGTCTAAAACATGAACAGTTCAGCAATAAGAGCTAAATAATAGTTTAACAAAATGTTATCACATATCTACACAATGCATAAATTTTACCAAGGACTACAGAGAGAGATCAAGGACAAGGAGGATTTGTAAAGGTCTGTGGTCTTTCGTAATTAGAAGGTCACTAGTTACTAATTCAGTTGCAGTTTCAGTGCAGTGGAAGGAAAGGTGAAAAGGGGGATTTTGCTTTATATCTGCATGTTGTAAGGAGAGATGAAAGAAGAAATGAGGATTTGGAAAGTACTAGAGACAAATGATTCTGACATTTAGTACCCAGGGGTGAGGATGTTAAATGCTCTATAATTCTGCACACTGAAGAATTAACCCATTTCCTTCTTTGGAAATTAGATCCTAATTTTGCTTCTGGTGGCCTTAGATGTGCCATTTCTCTAAAGCAAAGAGAAAAGGTAGGCCAACTCAAAAAACTCTCTAGGAAGGTAATTCCATCACTGACTAGTTTTGACATCTAGGAATGCCATACTGATGAAGTAGGTAATAATTATCTTGCTAACACATAAATTCTTTTCTTACTGATAAAACTTCTGTATATCTTAATTTATATTATAAACTTATACTTCATAATTTATATTAAAGCTTATTTTATACAAAATATGAAAATACTAGTCTTTAATATATCAAAAATATTACTGTGAAAAAATTTAAACAAAACAGTCTTGCGCATAATACATGCCCAGTAAATACTTGCTCAGTAAATGGATGAACGATGAAAGAAGGAAGTACCCAATAAATGTTAATTGTTGTCATTACTGTTTCTGAGCTTTTTGATTTGTAATTACTGGCATTGTTGCCTTCCAGTGTGTTTTTATGTAGAATGTAGACAGGAGGCACAGTGGCTACAGCTCTTTAGGTGGATCTGCAGTTAATAGATTTGAGCTATTTATTGAGTGTGTACTGTGCTGCAGGCACTATCAAGGCCCTAGAAATACAGCTATGAACAAAAGCAGATAAAAAATCCCTACCTCGTGGGAGTTCACATTCAAAATGGATAAGCCACTACTATCATTTATGTCTCTTTGTGGACAGTAGCAGTGTTTGAAGGCTGATGGGGTGACCTCTATAAAATAGATCTTGGCGTTGTTATAGCAAAGATAAGTAAGGTGCATCACCAAATGTTATGGAGCTTTGGAACTAGGGGTAGTTTCTGTGTGTACCACAGGGGCTTTCTCCTCTGATGCTTATGTGGTTGTTACCATCTTCTGTATATAGAGCATGAAATTAATTCAAGACCAGCCTGGGTAACATAGCAAGATGCTGTCTCTACTATATATATATATATATATATATATATATATATATATATATATATATATGTATATATAAAATAGTATATACACCATATGCATAAAATAGATATATGTAGACATATATACATATATATCTAGACATATTTTACGTATGTGTGTATATATATATGGTGGCTGTGGTGGCACACATTTGTAGCCCTAGCTACTAGGGAGGCTGAGACAGGAGGATCCCTTGCACTCAGGAGTTGGAGGCTACAGTGAACCATCATGACTGTGCCATTGCACTTCAGCCAGGGCAAAATAAAAAGTAAAATGGAAAGTTCAGTAAAAAGAAAAGAACTTATCTTAATTATGAAATATTGTTTAAAAATAGTTGCAACATCTTTTAAAATGTTAAGTTGAAACTTCCACTATGTGTATATAAAATAATAGCAATATAGATATTTACTTTAAAATTTTTCTGTTCAAAGTTGTACACTGACTTTATTTATTTATTTCAATAGTTTTTGGGGGACAGGTTGTTTCTGGTTACCTGGAAAACTTCTTTAGTGGTTATTTCTGACATTTTGGTGCACCTATCAGCCAAGCACTGTACACTGTACCCAATGTGTAGTCTTTTACCCCTCAATTCCCTCCCTCCCTTCCCCCAAATTCCCAAAGTCCATTATATCAAACTTATGCTTTTGCGTTTTCATAGCTTAGCTCCCACTTATGAGTGAGAACATACGATATTTGGTTTTCCATTCCTGAGTTACTTCACTTAGAATAGTGATCTCCAACTTCATCCAGGTTGCTGCAGATGTTCCTTTTAATGGCTAAGTATATTCCATGGTGGTTATATACCATATTTTCTTTATCCACTCGTTGGTTGATGGGCATTTAGGCTGGTTCCATATTTTTACAATTATGAATTGCACTGCTATAAACATGCATGTACAGTTTTCTGTATTTGAAGTTCCATACTTTTTGGAAGATTGCTTCCCAGTTTATAATGTATTTGTGTTTAGAGATCTGAGCAAAACAAAAATGTTTTAAAATTATAGTATGAATACTTTTATGTATTTTTTAGGAAGCCAAGTTGTCTGAAACAATTTCAGCTTCCAATGCCTGGAAAAGTCATTATGAGAAAATTGTAATAGAAAAAACTGAATTGGAAGTACAGATTGAAACAATGAAAAAGTAAGAAAAAATTTAGAATCTTTTGTTATTTAGTAAGAGTTTTCACTTTTTAAAAAATTCTTTGAGTTGTTTGTATTTTGATTTTTTTAGATTACATATGGTAAAGGTGCTACCTATATGATTTGATATTTTTGCATTTATAATTCTGTAAAGTTTTCTTACCTTACTATTAAAAATAATTAAAATGATTGCTCATTAAAAGAGAATTGGTGTTCACATTTTGAATTTTTTTTTTTTTTTTTTTTGAGGCAGTGTCTCACTTTGTTGCACAGGCTGAAGTGCAATGGTGTGATCTTGGCTAATTGCAACCTCTGCCTCCCGGGTTCAAGCAATTCTCCTATCTCAGCCTCCCTAGTAGCTGGGACTACAGGCACGCACCACCATGCCCAACTATTTTTTTGTATTTTTAGTAGAGACAGGGTTTCACCATGTTGGTCAGGATGGTCTCGATCTCCTGAGCTTGTGATCTGCCCACTTTGGCCTCCCAAAGTGCTGGATTTACAGGCATGAGCCACCGCACCTGGCCCACATTTTGAAATTTTAAACTTGTAGATTATCATTCAGTATTTCAGTATGCCATCTATTATTTGTAGTAAATGTTAATATTTACTTTTTCTTAAATGGAGGTGATGTTTCTCTTTTAAACAAGAATGTATAAAAATATATTTAAAAAGTTTATAATAACTGCTTTGAAAATCCTAAAAATTATTGTTCCTTAATTAAAGTGACTTAAATGCATAACAAAGAAAATGAAAAATAAAAATACATGTATTTTATTATTTGAAATGTATTACTAATAACACTATAATGAACCCTGAATATTTGATTTTAAGTGTTTTCTGTGTCTTCAGTTTTGTCATTGAAAACTACCATATATAATTCATTTCTAAAGTTTAGTTGTTATTGCCTCACTTAATTCTTTTCTTTATCCTTGTCCCTTAAGTAGTGTATATATGTGTGCATGTGTGTGAATGAGAGGAAGAGAGAGATGTGCATACTTGTGGATAATAGTTTAGAAGTTTTATTGAACAGCAAAGAGCATGTTGGATAATTTTTTGTTGGTATCATCAGTGGGTAATTGTTTCTAATCACAGTTACTTTGGTTGTACCCTTTTGGATTACTTCTCCCTATTTTTCTTGTTCTATCAGTTCTATTTATTGTTGTGTATTCCCTATTTGAAACATTGCATCCTACCAAAGTGATTTCAGAAACACACTTAAAATGTGTTATTTGAATAAAAATTTTTATGACTTTTATAAAATGTGTCATTCATTTTATAAAGGCAAATCATCAATCTTTTGGAAGCTCTTAAGAAAATGGAAGATGATGGAAAAAATTCATGTGAAGAAATTCTTAGGAAAATTCACTCAATTGAATATGAAAATGAAACTCTGAATCTTGAGAATACAAAATTAAAGGTACTATGTATGAGTGTTTGTACAGGCGTGTATTGTATAATGACCATAGTCTACTTAGTAGAAATAACTTGAAGAAAGAGTATGTTTAGAGCAGTGCTCTTATATAATTTTGTCTTCTGTGCTTGTCAGGATATTATGTTTTCAGCAGTGCTAAATAATATTTATGAAGTTAACAGTCTCTTTGCCTCAACTTTTAAAATAAACTACTATCCAATTTTGCAGTTAAATGAATCATCCAAATTACATTAACTTTAGTACATAAGATTATTTCTAGGTGTCATGGTTACAATAGGATATAACCTCAGGCCTGGTCTGTTTGAAATCAGAAAGTATGTTCTTGGCTGCTTCATAATCAGAAACAATTTTCCAGCTTACTCATGTCCAAGAGGTAATTGCTTTCCATAGGTACCAGAGGAGAGACAGGGGAGAAGCTTTTAAATTTTCTGAGAAAAAGAGGTATTTGAGTTCTCAGTCAACCCAAGATACATATAACCAGATGGAACTTGAAAGATGATGGCATCATTTCCACTTCCATAATAATACTTTTAGAGGACAGAAAATAGAAGACAGAAAAGAACCTTTTTAAACCATGAAATAAAGTTTATATGCACAGGAAAAATAATATATTAGTAGTATAGAGTACATTTTAGAGAAACTTATAAAATAAGCATCTGACATTGTTTTGTTGTATTTATAGCAGTTTAATTCTATCACTGTAATTAAAATTAACTAAATGATAATACATTTAGTCTGTGTATTAAGATGTCCTTAAGACATGTTAAATTCCTAAGAGATATTGCAGATATATTTTGTGGTCCTTGAGAGAAAAGATCTTTAATGTTAAAAGAGAAGTGAAGATCTAAGGCTTTTTTTTTTTTTTTTTTTTTTTTTTTTATTTAAGGTTTGTTTTTGTTTGTTTGTTTTGCATTAGAAATGCACTTGTTTCTTGGAAGCATTATAATTACTGGCTGTTTAGAATTACACATTATATAAAACTTGCAGTGGGTTTTTGAAAATGAGTTTGTTTATGAGAAAAATATACACAATTTAAAAATCATCACCAAAGGAAATTATTTTAATAAAATGATAGCATTCCAGGCTTTAAGGTTCTGAATTGTTATTTTAAAAGATTATTTTTCTGATGGAGATACATCCAAATCTCTTTTACCCTTTCGAAACCCTTCTTTTGCTATACGTCTAAAATGTGTGCTGAGAAGAGAATTTTATCCATTGTAGGTCTTAGCATTATTTTCTTAGGAGCCGATCTGTTTTCTACATACTGATCTGTCTTTGTGGGAGATTCATAGTGTTATGCAGCACAGTATATAGTAATTAAAGATTGTTTATTATATATTGCAGAAGGCAACAGATTGCCCAAGCCAAAAAGATTCTTTCCCTTTGTAGGTTTATAAAGTTGGTAACTTTTCTCATCTTGATGTTGAGTTTCAGTCTCCTTTAGACCAATGGGGCAAAGCTAGGCTCACAAATCTCAAGTCTGTTTTGTTCCAGGTGGAAAGACTCGATTAGTTTGGAGTGCAGGACTTGAAATTGCCAGTCCTGTTGACTGTGGTCTTTCAGAGTAAGTGGAGGAGATAGGAATCTAAGTGATATGTTATAGGAAGTAGCAGGGTCTTCTTTTCTCACCTTTAATGTATTTAGTAATACAATTATTTCGGCTACTTTTTGTTAGGAAAGGTTTTTTAAAAAAATCAAAATTGCGATGTACCTTATACCATTTTTTTTTGGCAGTGACATTGTGATATTTTGAATTAGAATTTTTTCCTTCAAGAAATTTTGTAAGTTCTTTATAGTCCTTCAAGCAGTATGAACTTCTTATTTCTTAATAAAAAGAAGTTCATTTATTCAGTGAGCATAGTTCCTCCAACTTCTGACAATTTATTCAGTATTACCTTTTGAGTGAAGAATATATACTCATTACAGTAAAATTGGAAACTATAGAAATATAGAAAGAACAGAATGATTGTTGATCCCACATTCCTTGGAGATAACCGTATTTTGTAATATTTGTTTTTTCACAGTTGTAATTAAAATAATGTCTTGCTTTGTTCACTTTAAAATGGAAACAGATACTGTATGTATATAACATATAAACTCTTTATAAGCATCCTTTTAAATTACTCTGTAATATATATTCAATGTAGAAGTGTTAGGTGATTCCCTATTTGTTGGACATTCACGTTATTCCCATTGTTTTTAACATTTAATAAAATAATGCTCTGATGAACATTTTCGTACATAAACTTCTTGCTGTATTGTCTTTAGCTTAGATTTCCATGTAGAATTACTGAGTCAAAGAATATGAACATTTTGAATGTTCTTGATATGCTTTGCTACATTTCCTCTGAAAAGGTATTTTATTACCCGTACTGCCATTAGTTCTCTATACCTCATCAGCACAGGAAATGAAATGTGTGTTTTTATTTGTAGTGTTTGCTAATTTGGCAGGTAAAAATGTTTTCTATGGTTTTAATTTGTAACTCTTTGAGGAGCTAGTTTTAAATTTCTAAACAATTTCTGTTTTTATTCTTCTCATGGTTATCTATGTATCAGTAAATTATGTATTATACTATTCCTTGGTTTATCACATTTAGTCAATTATATTAACCTTCTAATTAGTAGAGCACTAACATAATTGATAATATAAATACTAATACAACTAAAAGACATGTTAAATTCCTAATAAATACTACAACAAACATATAACTTTTATGCTTTCGAAAAAATAAGTGAAGGTAGTTTGATATAGGAAGCTAAAAGAGTTAAGGCTTTTATGGACATAAGATATGAACATAAGGGCAATATTCAATAAACACTTCCAAGATAGGGCTCAATGACGAAAGAGAAGAAAGAGGAGGAGGAACATGGAGTATATGGGCTTTATGTAGAATGCTGTGTACCTCTGTGGCTTGCTGTGTTCAGCTGTGTTTGTGCGCTTTGTATTCAGCTGATGTTTTTTACATGGTTCAGACAATTAATGAGCTAGAAAAAACTGCATCTGAACAAAAGTTACTTCTTTGTTATACATCATTCCCCTGCTTACCAATATTGTAAGATGAGCTTCACTTGACAGAAATGTGAAGCATAGGACAGATTATATATCTTCACCTTTTATTTGGAAAATAAGGATGTTTTCCAACTACCTGTTCTCTATCTGTTCTCCCCACATTCACTTCGCCAGTGTTATTAAATTGACAATTTGTTCTGTAACCTCAAGTGCTCTTTTAATAGATTGATTCTAAACATTAATAGTAATGACTTATAATTGTTCTTTCACTACACAGTCAAGTAATACGTTTATGCATGTTTTTTTCTTGTACAACTTTAAAATTTTACCTGGAGTTTCCAAAAACCCTACTTGTTGTACTCTTTGCCCTTATCGTTGTCTTCCCCCCCGCCCCCCCCTTCTTGAAATTCTTCATCCTATCTCTGTTCTCTGAAGAACCTATTTTCCCCAGATTTCTTCTACTTAGGGCCTTCTATGTTCTTGTTTCAGTCTGAATGGGTTGGTCTCTAGGCCTGCTGCCCAGATGCCATGCCGGAATTTTCTTGACTGCTACCCTGGTTCCACTGTTTCCTTGAACCCACATTGTGTTTCTTTTTCTCTTTACTGGAATATATCTGCAAATAATATTCCCTTAAGGAAGAGAAAATTAGAAGTAAACATTAAAATGGTCTCACATGTCTAAAAATGCCTTTATTCTGTCATTTTGATTAATGGTTTCAGCTGGGTATAGCAACTTAGATTGAAAGTAATTTTTACTGAGAACTTTGAAGGCTTTGCTCCATGGTCTTCCATAAGTCAGAGTTGCTAGTAGAGAAAATCTGCCATCAGTCTGATATTTATTCCTCTGTAGTGACATTTTTTATTTTTCTTGAAAGTTTTAAGAGATTCCCCTTATCCTTGGTGTTTTGAAACTTCACACACATCTAGTTGTGTCTTCCAGTACTTTGTGCTAAGTACGTTGTAGACTTTGTAAATCCAAAGACTCATGTCCTTTACCTCTGGAAAATTCTGTTATATTATTTCTTTGGTAATGCTCTCTCTCCTGCCCCTTTCCGTTTTCTCCAGTCTGTCTGGATGTACTGCTGATTGTATTGTTGATTTGTTGGACCTCCTAGATTGATACTCTGTCTTCAGTTTCTGGGTTTTGTTCAATTTTGGGGGCAGATTTCTTTGGTCTTTATCTTTTAATCCTTCATTTAAAAGTTTAATTTTCAAGAATTTTAAAAAGTATTCCCCAAGTGTTCCTATCATCAAATATCTGAAAATACCTATAACAATTTTTTCTTTTTTTTTTTTCAGTGTTTCAATTTATTGTTTCCAACTGGCACGGTTTTTTTTTTTTGTTGTTGTTGTTGTTTTGAGACAGTTGCTCTGTTGCTGATGCTGGAGTGCAGTGGCACAATCAGAACTCACTGCAGCCTCGACCTCCCAGGCTCAAGCAATCTCTCACCTCAGCCTCACAAGTAGCTGGGACTACAGCACATAGCTAATTTGTGTGTGTGTGTGTGTGTGTATATGTGTGTAGTTGGGGTCTCCCTGTGCTGCCTAGGCTCCTGGGCTTTTGAACTCCTGGGCTCAAGCAGTCCTCCCACTTTGTCCTCCCAAACTACTGGGATTACAGGTACGAGCCACTGCGCCCAATTTTTTTCTTCCTTTTTTTTTTAATATATAAAAAACTTTTAGATCTCTCTCATGATACTCTTTTTCCAAAAGTCTGATGACATTTAAGAATTTACAAATGAGACAATAAAAAGACTAATGAAACAGTAGAAAACCAAATGGATATGTGGATGGTTCTTGTCACTTGATTGGTTTCACTTCACTTTTCTCAACTGTTGGGAAACTAGCAGTTTACTGGTGGCCCCTAAAAAATGCCAAAATACATGCGTCTTTGCTCTGGGTCACCAGCACCATCCCTTTGTTGTTCCCAAACAGTTCATTCTATTTCTTTAGAGAAGGACTTGTCTTGTCTTTGTTTGTTGGGAAGTAAACTCCTAGTTCCAGGTGTTCTTCCCTTGAGTGTGTGAGCAGGGGGTGGAGGGTAGTGGTAGTCAGCTGTTCTATTCACAGACTTTGAATTAATCCTTTTCAAACCCAGGTCTCACTCTTGCCCTTAGCCCTGTGCCTCTCTAGATTCTTCAGGTAGATGAACTTCCTCCTTGCCTAAATCCATTCCTGATTCATTAGTCAGTCATCAGTTTTCCAGAAGCATTAAAAATATTTTTTCCTTTGACAGCCCCGGTCTGTTATTTTTATTAAGCTGACTTATAAACATTCCTTTTGCTTTATATTAGTTTGGTCATTTGGTCTTGGGAATGAATGGAGATTTTAACATGTGGTTAGTTTTCCAGCAGAAGACTCCTTAAACCTAGGAAATTCTCTGTAATAGGGCACATTACTAATCTTCCCATTTTTCACCCTGTTTTATTCTCTCTATATTAATTTTGCAGGTAGAACTTCATTACACTTACTTGTTTGTATAATTTTTCTCCCTCTGAGGGCTGTTTTTCCCTCCATCCTCCACATACCAGGGCCAGGGATCATTTTATCCTCCCATTACTTCTAGTGCCTAGTACTGTGCCTGGAATACATCAGTCATTTAATAAATGACTCTGGAGAGTAGCAACCATAATGGCTACTATCTATCAATTACCATTAATGTAGGAGGCACTTGATAAGTAGTTTACATTTTTTTTACTTCTAATTCTCATGTCAATGCTATCATAAAGATGCTTTTCTTAATTATGGATGAATACATTGAAACTCAGAGAGATTAAATAACATGCCCAAGATCATACAACTAGTTTACTGGCAGAGCCAGAATAGAATTTGGAAGAAGACAGGAAAAAAAATACTAGACACAATCTTGTTCATATTTTATAATTAGAAATTTGATTTGTCTCACATTTTAAGTTATATAAAGTTTGCCAGAAATTGTATTGGAAAATTCCAGAAAACAAAATACACTAGCAACACTAGGGAAGTTTCTTTTATATTTCAGCAAGCCTTATATTAAGATTCAGCTTCACCATATATAACAGAAAATCCAAATTATATGGCTTAAGTAAGATAGAGATATATGTTTATTATGTAGAAGTAGTACAGAGTTGGCACTTCAAAACTGATGTGGCTCTTTAGCTTTTTAACTTTCTGTTCTGCCATCCCTAGGTATGACCCTCATTCTTTTGATCTAGAATAGAGGCTGGAGCTTCAGCCATTATAGTCAAGTTTCAAGCAACAGGATGGAGGAAAAAAAGATGCATTACCTCCCTTTTTAAAAAATTTCCTCCCCTTTAAGGAGCCTTCTCAAAATTCCCATATGACTTGACTCTCTTACTTATTTAGGCACGTGACCCCCACCTAGCTGCAAGGGAGACTAGGGAATGTCGTCTTCTAGTTATTCTGAGCTCTAGCCAAATATGAATACTCGTTTTATATTTTCTGCATCTACTCCTATAGTTCTCCTATTCTTACACTTTGGAATGCCATTTTTCTCAGTATCTAAATCCTACCTTTCCTTTAAAGTTTAGCTCAAATGCTACTTCCTCCCAAAGTCTTCTCAATGAATCTCTCCTTGTAAACTCTTATCTTTGTGTACATACAGGTTGCCCAGGGAAGGTGTGACATATACTCTTAATGGATATTTATTGAGTGAATGCTTAAATTACTCTATTTGGAAAGAGGAAGCAATTTTATTATGTTTATTTTCTTATTTTCTTGAAATCCTTCATAGACAAAGGATTAGAAAGATATTTTAAACTAGTTTCTGATAAAATTATGAATTAATTTTAAATTATATAGACTATAAAAGTCATTGAGTTAAAGTTTGTATCTTAGCGTATTCTATTAATAATTAAGAAATGTATTTTTAATGCATTATTTTCTGGATTTTTAAGGAAAACATTTAAATAAGTTTGGCATATGTTATTTGCAGTGTAAATGCAGTTTTTTTGCAGCCTAGATGTTTGTGTTTTATTACTTTTAATTACTTTAGAATAGTTTTAGATTTTAAAGTTGCAAATGAAAAATAAACTGTTAATGCTGCTTCCAAGGCCCAGTAACCTCCTCTATTAGACACAACAGAAAGTTTGTTTGGAAGGTTAAAATAAGGTTAAAATAAGGTTTATTTGGAAGGTTAAAAAGTTGTATTTGTTTCTTACAGAAAGTTAGAAAAACAGAAAAACACAAAAGGAAAAAAATTTAAATCGCCCATAATCTCACAACTGAAAGATAACTGGAATTAATATTTTAGCATATATATAATTTTTTTATTTTATGTGTGATATATATGCTACTTCCAATAGCTACTTCCAGTTTTTTACTATTGCAAATAAAAACATAGTTTCGTTGAGTCTTTTTTGCTTATCTGTTTTCTTAGGATATATTTAATTGTTTGGTCAAAAGAGAGACTCATTTTTAATATTGTTCTGTATTTCCAAATTACCTATCATAAATGTGTCTACTATAAGTAAAACAGTCCCTATACATTTTCCAGTACCAGGTAATTAAAAGTACTAATTTTAAAACAAATCTCTCCAAATTTTATAAATAATCTCATTTATTTTTGTGGCTTTACATACTATCTATGTGCTCAAGGTTTTCAAATTTATACCTCTAATCTAGACCTTGTCCCTGAATTCCAGACGTATATTCTGCTGCCTGATTGACATCTCCACTTCGATATTTAATAGATGTCTCAAAGTTGTCATGTCCAAAATGGAGCTCTTGATGTTTCCCAAAATAGTAAATACTACAGTTTTCCTCATCCCAATTAATGGAAAATCATCATTTTTCTCATACGCTGCTTCCAGTCTGTCATCAAATCTACCTCAAGTATATTCAGAATTTGACGACTTCTCACCAGCACCACTGTCATTATCCCGATTCAAGCCTCCATCATCTCTCATTGTTACTGTGACCTCATGATCATTCTCCTTGCTTCAGCCCTGGCCCCTGCAGGCAGCATTCAGTATAGCAGTAGAGTTGTTCCTGTAAAAATGTAGTCAGATCATGTCACTGCCCTGCTCCGAACCCCCCCGAGATATCTTGGTTCATAAATACCTACAAGTCATTATACCATCTCATTTTCTATTACCTCTCTTCTTCTTCTACTCTCATCTCCTTCCATTCTTCCCGTTTCTTCTCTATTTCTACCCACTGGCTTTCTTGTTGTTTTCCCCTAACTTGCTAGGCCTCCTGCTGCTGTTGCCTTTTTCTCTTAAAGAGACACTCTTCCTATCAGTTTTACTCAAAAGTCTCTTTCTCAGGAGGCCTTCCCCCACATGTCATTCCTAGCTGCTTTTGTGTTTGATTTATTTTACTGCTTATTCTTATTTTTGGTCTGTCTGTCCCTCCAGTATGTAAGTTTCATGGAGGAAGGGAATTTCGTCTGTTTTGTTCACTAATAGAACCTTCAGTGCCTACAGCATAAAAACTAATGAACATGCTGATTCATGTATTCATCAATCATTCACATTTCTGCCTTTTTTGAATTAATTGCTCATTTTTTATAGTTGTCTTTTGTCCTAATTAATATATAATAACTGTATATTAAGGATATTAATGTTATATGTTTTATTTTTGTAACGACAAATGTTATTTGACAAGGCATCAAATTTGTCATTTGCTAATATTTTTTCATATTTTGTTTGCCATTTAAACTGTATTGAAAAGCTATGAAATTTTGGAGAGAGATACACGCGCACACATTTTTTTAAATGGTTTCTCTTGAGAGTGCTCTCACAGCTCTGCACATCTTGTAATCAAAGACATTGTCCATGTAGACTGTCTTTTCAAGGATGTTTGCATAGTAGATATCCTTGGAATATGATAACTGTGTCTCCCTTAGGAGTATGGGCAGGCATGCTCACTGCCTGCTATAAGAAATTTGGGTTCCCTAAACTCAGGTTCATTCTTTTGTAATGCATTTGACTGCATATGCAGTTGCCACCTGGCCTGTTTAGGTTGCTCTGTGGGAATTGGGGCTCAGGAAACTGATACAAATGCTGACAGTCTTGCTACTCTTATTGCTATGAGTAATAAGTCCCCTGTCTCTGACCTAGGAATCTTGTACCTTCTGTTATAGCATCCATGAAATTGCAGTAGGCTAACTAGTAAGCTTGCAAGGAAGATAGTATCTCAGACTTTTACATTTCTCCATATCTTCTTTTAATTTTATGCTCTTTAGGACTTTTGCTATCCTGAAATGAAATACAGTTTTACCTGAATTGTCTTTGAAAATTTTTAAAGTTTTTATTTAATTCATTTGATGCTTCTTTAGTTGGGCTGAGGCAGGTAGTCAACCTATTTTTTTTCCTAATAAACAGTTATTTTATTGCCATTTATTTAGTTGTCCATGTTTCCTCCATTGATTTAAAAATCTAACCTTTATCATGTACTAAGTATAATTTTTCTGTATTTTTCTTTTCCAGTAACCTCTATATTCTATTGATTTTTCATATCTAGGAACATTTCCAAGTTTTTTTGTCAGTAAATTTAAAAAGTTTTAAAAATCATATGTCCTGTGTAAATCTTAAGAAGGTTGTTCATAAGTATTAGTCACTAACTTTGTGAAATTCCTAAATTTTAGATGGTAATTGCATGCAATCAGAAATAATTGTTTTATCAACTTTGTTAATACATGAGTTATGTTTTTATAATTCTGTAGCACTGAAGTATAAATATATTCTAATGACTTATAAAATCTATATCTTTTTTGCTAGACTACACTTTCTGCTTTGAAGGATGAAGTTGTTTCTGTTGAAAATGAACTCTTAGAATTGCAAGAAGTAGAAAAAAACCAGAAAACCCTTGTTGAAATGTATAAAACTCAGGTGACTACTGCATTTATTTTAGTGCTTACTAAAATTGGTAGACAATTTAAAACACTATTTGTTTGCAATCTAAATAAACAGAACTGAAGAGAGTTGGGGCTATCATTGTGGGTTATAATATGGTATGACTCAAATATTTCTTAAGGTCCCACACATCTTTGTAAATAGATGATTCTGCCAATTACTGATTCCAACACTGCATATGGATATAGTGGATATTCCTAAAAGTAGATTTAATATTAATTACATAGGTATAATGTGACCTCTAATGTATTCTTGTTAATCTTGGCTATATTTGTCTGTCATCGTGTATATTTAATGGTATTGATTTAGATTAATGACTCCTTTCTAGGGTCATTAAAGTTCATTATGCCTCCTTTCTCAGGAAATAAAGTATAATTCAGATTTATTCACATGAAATGCCAAGAAAAGAACATGTGACAATATATATGAAATAGACCATGTGTTCAATGGTAATTTGTAGAAAAACCTTTATTTTTTGGAAATGTAGTATTCAAGAAAAAACTTCATGAGAAAGATGGGACTTATGCAGGTCCTTGCATGATGGGTAACACACTGGTCAGAGAAAGTTTGAATTAAAGAATAATGAACTGGCTGGGCATAGTAGCTCACACCTGTAATTCACTGAGAGGCTGAGGTGGGCGGATCACTTGAAGTCAGGAGTTTGAGACTAGCCTGACCACTATGGTGAAACCCTGTCTCTACTAAAAATACAAAAATTAGGCAGGTGTGGTGACACGCACCTGTAGTCTCAGCTACTCAGGAGGCTGAGGCAGGATAATTGCTTGAATCCAGGAGGTGGAGGTTGCAGTGAGCCGAGACTGTACCGGTGTGCTCCCAGACTGGGCGACAGAGCAAGACTCCATCTCCAGAAAAAAAAAAAAAAAAAAAAGAATGAACTAAGGATGAAAGCTTAAGGGGAGCAAAGTGTGGGCAGTAGAAAGGGGCTGCATCTCGATGGATTAGATGGGAAAATTAGAGTTGAGACCTCCAGTTAGAGTATTTCAGTCATCCAAGTCTGAGGTAGGAATGGAGATTGTGGGGGACTGTGGGACCTCTTCTTCATCAGGGTCTTCCAGCTGGTTATTTGTGTTTAATCCCTCAGCAGGAATATTGTTGTTGAGTGACCATATTCTGGGTGCAGGGCCTAGAATCTTTTTTTTTTTTTAATCAGATTTTGATTTGGTGGGAAAAATAATTTAAATGGAAGCTAGTTTGGACCAGAGACTGGTTCTTTGAAGTGACATTGATCTGCAAATGAAACCTTTGTAGTCTTCAAAGCTCAACTGGAGAGTTTAGAAGTATTGATGAGAGAAGACAGGTAAATCAGACAAAGATTGTGGGTTAGAGTAGACCACTGAGTGATTCCGTATTTAAAGAAGGAATAACATTAGATGAACCAATCGAGGATATTGATAGGAAAATGATGACTTGTTTAAAATGAAATTTTAAATTTTAGATTTTTATCTCATGATTCTAAAAATAATATGTTTCTCTAATAACAGACTTTATTTTCAGGTACAAAGTTGTATCTCTAATAATAGACTTTATTTTCAGGTACAAAAGTTGCAAGAAGCAGCTGAAATAGTAAAAAGCAGATGTGAAAATTTGCTACATAAAAATAACCAAATAACAAAAACCAAAAATAAAAATATAGAGAAGGTATGTTTGGAATTTCAAATAAAATATAAAATATATAAAAATTTTATTTATATATTTTTTACTTTATAAATAGTATGCAAATTTATTCATTTTGGTCATTTTCTCTAGTTCATACTTAGGAAAGGGCTAGTCTTAACCTCTGTAAGAGTTTGTTTTCCAAGGAAATAATGTTTCTTCCAGGCTGGAAATGTTGTTTGTTTATATGAATTATTTTCACTTTTTTGTTAATATTTGGAAAATAGCATAACATAAATGTTTAATTTTTCTGATGCAAGAACAGACTTTAAATAGCTCAAAAAATGGTTATCAATCATAAGTATACAAACCTAAGTACCTCTCATTTTTAATCTCACCCTTTTTTTCTGGTTATAAATCTTTTATGTCTAAAAAAGCAAAGCCAATATCTGCTAAATGCATTTTTGAAGAAAAATAATATCTTTTAAAAAACCATCATTTCTTTTATTTGTTCTATTGCAACAGAATGAAGGGAAGGCCAATGTTGGCGAGTTATGATGTTTTTGTGAATATTTTAAAGTTTTTAAATGAAACCACATCTCTGGGTTTTTGTGTTGTTTTGGTAAAGAAGCAGTGAAAGTTGTAGGATGCTGACTCCTGGCAGCAGAGGTCATGCGATGTTAGTGGTCAGTTCCATCTGAATCTAATAAGGTTACTCTCTCTGGGTTGCTCCCCTATCTTAGGATTGAGGAGTCAGAGCGAGGCAATAATGTGAAGAAGGGGTCAGCCACAGCAAGCGTCCTCCAGTTATACAGAGATAAAATAGCCCACTGAATGCACAACTTACTGCTTTCATGGAATTACTTTTCACCTATTTTTAGCAGGCCAGTGAAGAAACCATTTTATGTCTTTTGGTCTCTTTTTCTCATGAAACATACCAGTGCAAATGTCTCCTTTTCTGCTAGGCAGCACTGCAAATAAAAGCATATTTTACAGTTCTGTTCAAATGACAGAAAGGGCTGGAGCCTTTTTCAGATACTATGAGGTCACGATGTTTTCTTTCTAGTATTTTACAAGACAACTACTTTTTTAATGAAAGTTTTCTTTTTCTTCACTGTTTTAAGTCTCCTGGTTTTCTCATGGTTTCTAAGATGTTTTAGGGACACTGAGGGATCCTTCGTTCTGGTTTTGTCTTTCATGATCAAGAATGCCAGATACTACACAGAAACTATTAGGTGTTCCCATCTCAGGGAAAGAGTCTATTTTTTGTAATTAGCAGTGCAAACATTTCTTAAGGTTGCCGCTTTTCACATCTCCACAAAAGTGCTGCAGTGAGGAACTGCAGTAGCCAAAGCAGATTAATGTAGATGAAATTAGATTTGTTGATAGTAACATTAATGGTCAAATTAAAGGCAAGCGAGAACTGATGATACTAGCTATTTTTAAATAATATACAGTAAACCCTACCAGTTTTGGCTAAGATGAGTGAAGCAAGCTGCTCTAATTTAGGTAAGTATCTGAGTTATAAGATTGAATGACTAAAAGTGACATTTCCTTTAGAACCTATAGCTGGATAGTAGACAACTACAGCTTTATTAGTAATGATTATTAGTGATAATCTGTGCTTGAATATAATGTCAGGATTTTAAAAATTTGCTTTTAAAAATTAGTTAAACATCCACCCTGTCAGCTAATTTACCCTATTTATGTGCTCAATAAACTTTTTGAAAACTAAAGTCTACCCCACTTTTTAGTTATACATTCCTATTTAACAGAGTTTAAATTAATATTTATTCAGTTGTGTTCTTATTTAAAGCCATTATACCTAAAATACTTGTGTTACAAGCATATCTAGTATTTAAGGTAATAAAAATATTAATGCTGAATGTGTGATCTTGCACTTATTTCCCTACTGCCACAACTCAGATGAAAGGCCAGATGGAGTCTCATCTGAAGGAGTTAGAGCGTGTCTGCGATTCCTTGATGGCAGCTGAACGGAGGCTTCACGAGTGTCAGGAGAGTCTGCAGTGCTGCAAGGGGAAGTGTGCAGACCAGGAACACACCGTTAGGGAGCTTCAGGGCCAGGTGTGCAGCCATCCTTCTGAGTTTTGCTAAATGCGTTAAAAGAATGCTTTGGAATGATTTCACCAGTTGAGGGCACTCATGTCAGAGCTTGATTTTTAAATTCCCATCTACTTAGTTTGTAAAACATCATTTTCACGCAGATACTATAATACTGTTTTGCAAGCTATTCTTTTAGTATTTTATGGTGAAAAATTGGTAATTAAAATTCCTATTTTGGTTTATTCCTGCAAATCTATAGACATTTGAAGACATGGTAATAGAATCAGAGAAGGAGCAAAGTTATACTTACATATATGTTCCTTGATGTCAGGATAAGGTAAATTATTGAAATTTACAAAAATTAGAATTTATTTTAATTAGAATTGTACATCAAGTTTTTGGGATTTTTTTTCAGTCTGTTTTTTTTTTTTTTCTTTTCTGTTTTACTTTTTTATACCATCAGAATAGGGATCATGTGTGTCCTGTTAGTAGTAGCCACATAGCCGTCTCCTAGCTCAATGCCTAGCACATAGTAAGCACTCAATATTTTTTTAATTAATGAAATTTTTTTAAAGGAGCAGTCCAAGGATGGTGACAAGTCTTTTTTCTTTTACTTTCAAGACAGTTTTAGGAAGCATTCCCTGTCTATCTTCCAAATATAATCTGGATTTTAATTTTGCAAAAAACCAAATACTGCATTTTCTCACTTAATCAGTGGGAGCTAAATGATGAGAACACGTGGACACGTGAGAAGAACAACACACACTGGGGCCTTTCAGAGGGTGGAGAGTGGGAGGAGGGAGAGGATCAGGAAAAATAACTAATAGGTACTAGGCTTAATACTTGGTTGATGAAATAATCTGTACAACAAACCCCCATGACACAAGTTGACCTGTGTAACAAACCTGCATTTGTACCCCTGAACTTAAAAGTTAGATAGAAATATGCAGACAAAATTTTAGAGTTCAAAGAGATTTTTCTAGTAAAATGTCAGATGACATAGATTAGCCTAAATTACTAATTGAAATTATGAGAAAAAAATTTTTTCCTTAAATCAAAACTTCTTACATTATTTAGATCAGATTTTGAAGCAGTGGGAAGAATATTCTGTCTTGGCATGGGCGAGTGTGTCTTTGTTTACTTCATTTTGCTTCTCAAAAAAACACATTTTTTACTGACAGTTTCAACTTCACAGATATTCAATTATTAATCAGTATTTTTAGGTGAAACAGAAAACCATAAGAGAAACCCTAGGTATCCAAAAATAGGAGATTAATACTGCTTCAAATTTTCGTATTTCAACTTAACAAAATAAATACCTTTCTTCAATAAGGTGTTGTTCAAAATGTTTTAATTGCCATCATCCTGAATTTTTTTCAGTTGATTATTTTCCAACACAGGCAACACATCTTCTTTAAATATAACCAGGAATTTAAAACTTCCATTTTAACAATATAACGTTTTCTTGGTGTCTTTCTCTATGAGAGTAGTAACATTTATACCTTCTCATTGCTTGTGGTCTAACAATAAATTGTGTGGATTTCTTTGGAAGTTGATAGTGAAGAAAATGACTAAGAAACCTTTTTTTTTCTTTTAGGTTGATGGAAATCACAGTCTTCTGACAAAGCTTTCTCTGGAAGAGGAAAACTATCTTATTCAGTTGAAGTGTGAAAACCTTCAACAGTAAGTATTAAATTACTTAACATTGCTGCTGCATATTTCTCTGCACACTAAACTTTTGAAATATATGTTTTCTGTAAAAAGAAAATTAGAACAGATGGACACAGAAAATAAAGAGCTTGAGAAGAAGCTGGCAAACCAAGAAGAATGTCTTAAGCACAGCAATCTTAAGTTTAAAGAGAAATCTGCAGAATATACAGCATTGGCCAGACAACTGGAAGCCGCTTTAGAAGAAGGTAGACAAAAGGTATGCATGGCCTTTATTTAGAAACTTTTTAATTCATTTACCAAAGAGTCATCTTTTTAAACATCTTGCCAAACCAGTAGTTATTGTTTTGTCTTGATGACAGGGTGAAGGGAGCAATTACATTTTTGTTCTTTATCTTCTCTTTCAAGCAAAACAGATACATTGCTGGGCTAGAGTTACTTCACTAGATAAATGGTAATGTGGCTGGGGAAAGGGCAGAGATGGAAACCACTTTGAAGACATAATCTCCTCCTGTACCTTTTTTTTATATACAACCAAATTGAATGTGCAAATAATTGAACATTTTTGTTTTGATCAGGATTCAGTGAGCTGTAATGTTCAAGTCCCTTTTGACAAATATGGTTGCATAAATAAATACATACAATATTAAATTTCAGTTACATCCATTAGGTTAGCATTCAATGAATACTTCAGTATCAGGCAATCTGCTAGTGCTTGAGATGCAAAGATGAATGAGACCTGGCCTTAGCTCTCAGCACTCTCATAATCTGGTAGGGTTCAGCCTAAGTGCATTTTGGAAATGCCAGGTATGCTCTCAGATTCCTTCCTGAAAGGAAGAGTTCAGAGTCCCAGAGGTATGTCTGCCCTCTCCTTTCTATCCTGCTACGGTGGAATATGGGGCTATCTGTAGCTTCTGCCCATGTGAGAGTGCCATCACTGCCCTGTTACCATGGCCTACACTGAGGGGATGGTGCCGAGGGCATTGGTGTTTGTCCTAAGGGCCTTTTCTCCCATAGCTTCAGATCACACTGGCATCTCTCATGCATAATTGTTCTTGGAATATGTACAGAAGAAATCTTTATAATAACTTAGAACTGAGTTCATAGGAATTAGGTTGGAGGACAGTCCTTTCCACTAGCTCCTTGTTCCTGGATCAGTCCCTGCCTCTACTCTCATTCTTGTGGCTCCAACCCAGCATTCTTACAAATAGGCTTCCACATATCTGATTCCTTAGAAGAACATAACTAAGCTAGACTTCCTGCCAAAATAAGTAATCAGGTAAACATGAAAATTCAAATTCAGACCAGTTTGGAAGTGAACGAATGAAGAACCAGTCTCTGTGTTTGTGTGTGTGTGTGTTTGTAGGAAGTGTGTATACCAGTTCCTACTCCCAGTTCTGTTAATCCAAGTGTATAATGAGCATTTAACAAGGAATTTCTATGTTCCATCACTGCTCTTAACACCCTGGGGAATATAAATGCTATAAAAATGGTAACTGGTCTCAGTCTGTTTTTAAAATATACTGTTGGAGAAAACACCTACCTAAGTCACAGAGCAGTGAAAATGTATACATCTCTTCCATCTCAAGCCAATTTTGCAGATATTTAATGCTGCGAAGATAAGTATAGTACATACTTACACTATATATGCTTCTTCAAGATAGAACATCTTTAAACTTGGATATAACATACAAGTAATATGTTTAGAAAAAAGGTACAATATAACTATGTCAAGGCTTTAAATCATATTTTAAAGAAAGCACTTTATTTTACTCTTTTGATAAAAATTACAGGTTGCTGAAGAAATAGAGAAAATGTCATCTAGAGAGAGAGCTTTACAAATTAAAATATTAGATCTGGAAACTGAGCTTAGAAAGAAAAACGAAGAACAAAATCAACTTGTTTGCAAAATGAGCAGTGTGAGTATTAGCATGGCTTAACATATTATAAAAAATAGCATTTAATATTCTTACCATGTAGAAAGTACAAAGCGAGTAAATCAAGGCTATTGTTTTACTGATAATATTAAAAATAACAAGCAATATAAAACATAAAAAATAAAAATGTTATGATATGCCAAATAATTTATTATTCTGCCTCCTTGGATGGCATGTATTGCATTGCCCTCAAATCTGATAAAATCTCATCAGGCCCTTTCCCTACATGTTACTTTTGCAATGACCACTGCTTAATGAAAATTACAGATATAATCTACTTGATTTCATCCTGATATGAATTTTTCATTTTTTAAAGATAAACACGTGAGTTTTATATCTGTCTTGAATAATGAATATTTTATTTTAGAAAGTTATAATTTTGTATTAAACATTCAGTATTGTTAGATATGCATGTGAGATGGATACTTTAGTCCATTCAGTCGAGAAATGAAAATACCAAATTGACTGTGTTCAATTAGTCTTCTGTTTTTTTCCTGAATACGCATGAAATAGTCAATTGGCATAGAATATTCTGAAAGCTAGTATTACTCATGATTAAATTACTTAATAACTATCTACTAGATAATGACATAGAGAATAATGATACTGTATTTTTTCCAGGATCCAGAGAGTCCATTAAATCTATTTTTTTTATTCCCGTGTCTAAAAAGTTGAAAACCTAAAAGATTCAAGGGTTAAATGACTTTTGGCATGCACAATTTGATTTTATTGTCATCAAAAGTTTCATGACAACTTAATCAGAACAAAATGTCGATCACCTTTAATTTAGCACAGGCCTTCCATTTATTTCAAAACTTTTTTTTAAACTCACCATTAGAGTTTCTGACATTGTAAAATATGTGTGCTGTTTTTTGTGTAATTGAAGCCTCTGAAAAAATAAATGAGGTGGGTTTTGCTGTAATATCCCTAGTACTTGGCTAAAGTTAGTAAAATAAACAGATTCCATTCACAATTGCTACCAAGAGAATAAAATATTTAGGAATACAACTTACAAGGGATGTGAAGGACCTCTTCAAGGAGAACTACGAACCACTGCTGAAGGAAATAAGAGAGGACACAAACAAATGGAAAAACATCCATGGTCATGAATAAGACAAATCAATATCATGAAAATGGCCATACTCCCCAAAGTAATTTATAGATTCAGTGCTATCCCCATCAAGCTACCATTGATTTTCTTTACAGAATTAGAAAAAACTACTTCAAATTTCATTTGGAACCAAAAAAGAGCCCACATAACCAAGACAATCCTAAACAAAAAGAACAAAGCTGGAGGCATCACATTACCTGACTTCAGACTATACAACAAGGCTACAGTAACCAAAATAGCATGGTACTGGTGCCAAAACAGATACATAGACCAATGGAACAGAACAGAGGCCTCAAAATAACACCACACATCTACAACCATCTGATCTTTGACAAACCTGACAAAAGCAATGAGGAAAGGATTTCCTATTTAATAAATGGTGTTGGGAAAACTGGCTAGCCATATGCAGAGAACTGAAACTGGATCCCTTCCTTATACCTTATACAAAAATTAACTCAAGATGGATTAAAGACTTAAATGTAAGACCTAAAACCATAAAAACCCTAGAAGAAAACCTAGGCAATACCATTCAGGACATAGGCATGGACAAAGACTTCATGACTAAAACACCAAAAGTAATGGCAATAAAAGCCAAAATTGACAAATGGGATCTAATTAAACTAAAGAGCTTCTGCACAGCAAAAGAAACTATCATCAGAGTGAACAGGCAACTGACAGAATGGAAGAAAATTTTTGCAATCTATCCATCTGACAAAGGGCCAATATCCAGAATCTACAAAGAACTTAAACAAATTTACAAGGAAAAAAACCCCATCAAAAAGTGGGCAAAGAATATGAACAGACACATCTCAAGACATTTAGGCAGCCAAAAAACATATGAAAAAAAGCTCATCATCACTGGTCATTAGATAAATGCAAATCAAAACCACAGTGAGATACCATCTCATGCCAGTTAGAATGACGATCATTATAAAGTCAGGAAGCAACAGATGCTGGAGAGGATGTGGAGAAATAGGAATGCTTTTACACTGTTGGTGGGAGTGTAAATTAGTTCAACCACTGTGGAAGACAGTGTGGCGATTCCTCAAGGATCTAGAACCAGAAATACCATTTGACTCAGCAATCCCATTACTGGGTGTATACCCAGAGGGTTATAAATCATTCTACTCTAAAGACACATGCACACATGTGTTTATTGCAGCACTATTCACAATAGCAAAGACTTGGAGCCAACCCAAATGCCCATCAGTGATAGACTGAATAAAGAAAATGTGGCACATATACACCATGGAATACTATGCAGCCATAAAAAAGGATGAGTTCATGTCCTTTGCAGGGACATGGATGAAGCTAGAAACCATCATTCTCAGCAAACTAACACAAGAACAGAAAACCAAACACCGCATGTTCTCACTCATAAGTGGGAGTTGAACAATGAGAACACATGGATACAGGGCAGGGAACATCACACTGGGGCCTGTCAGGGCATGGGGGGCTAGGGGAAGGATAACAGTAGTAGAAATACCTAATGTAGAGGATGGGTTGATGGGTGCAGCATACCCAGCATGTGTATACCTATGTAACCAACCTGCACATTCTGTACATGTATCCCAGAACTTAAAGTATAATAATAATAAAAAATAAAGATCTGATGTTTTGTGAAACCTGATAATTTTTGTACTAGTAAAATTCTAGAATTCTAAGCATAGATTTAAAACATTGCTGAAAAATTAGTTTGTGTGTTTTATGCCTTCCAGGGGACAGTTAAGTGGGCAGTATTTAATATGCCTGCTTTAGCCCCATTTGAATTGTAAGCACTCTGAGAGCATGTCTCATAGTTGCCTTTATCCCTGGTGTCTCCCACAGTGCCCTGTTCACCTGCAGGCCTTTTTGTATTTTCTGTCCAAGTACCCTAATGGGGTGGCGCAGAATGGATGTACAGATCTGAGGATGACCTCAGCAGCTTAAACCAAGGCACCCCTCCTGAAGCCTGAAATGTCTTTGAAGTCTTATGTATTATCCTAAAATCCATTGACATTTTATATCCTACCCTACAAAATAAGTGTTACTATTTTTCTTTCCAAATTTTTGAGTAAAACTCATTGTATTTATCCTGTGACTTTGTACTGCTAAGCCTATCACATTATTTTTTACCTGCCCCATTTCCTGAGATGGGCATTGCTCAGTTTCAGAAGGTATCAGGTGTCATTGAACACCTGATATGAAGGATGTAAAAGTTCTCTCTTTTCTGTCTAGGTGTCTGTATTTTAATTGGAAGCTAGATGATATTTGCAACCTGTGGTTATCTAAAGCATTGTCAGTGAACTCACCTACTTAAGAATTCATATGCACCTTAGTTAAAAAAAAAAATGTATTGCAGTTTTAAATTTTTTCCTCAAAGAACAACTTTAATGTGAAGAATTATTTTTATTTTTTAAGGGATTCTAGAAATAAAATGTTCACATTATCAAAACTAGAGTTCTGTCAGCTTTTAAGACGTTTAATTATTTTGGAATAAAATGTGAATTTTTAGACAGAAAATGGCAAAAACTGGTATGAAAATGTATCATGTTACATGTGAAATTATAACAGTTGTTAAAGAACCTATTAAGTTAATTATGTTAAATATGTAATAATTTGGTGCTAAATGAATGTGTATTATAAATTATATCAGTGAAAATCAACCATATGTGTGCTTTAATTATTAATTTTAAAGAAGAGTGAGCTCTAAGAATGAACACATCAGATGTGAGTATTCTTTTAAAAAATCAAAAAGAATTATCTAGTTATTGTATATATGTTTTTAATATTATGACTCTGCTTCTTTGGAATGAATGCTATTATTGCTTATCTGTATTTTTTTCCTTTTTTTCTTTAGAAAGCACAACATCAGGAAGTGTGTTTGAAAGAAGTACAAAATAGTCTTGAGAAGTCAGAAAATCAAAATGAGAGTATTAAGAATTATTTACAGTTTCTTAAAACTTCGTATGTAACAATGTTTGAATAAATTGTCAGATTTATTTTCTCTAAGTAGTAGATTTTTATTATGAGTCTAAAATGTGATTGGGTAAAAAAATAAATATACTACCAGTTATATTTTATGATTTATGGGTGATAGTATTAGAGTTTTTATGTAAAGATTTTTGAAACATAATTTATCTAACTGAAACTTTAAAATAGGATAGTTGTTACTTTTCCTTTCTGCTGGATAATTCTTATTTATCTCTGGTTTAATTTCTTTTAAGAGTAAATTGGTTTTTAGAATTTTTCTCTCACACATACACATAGAAGTCCGATTAATTCTTTGTGATGTTTGTAGCCACCATTCAAGTGAATTTGTAGTAAGTCTTTGCCAATTTGATTTTAAATAATGTATATAATTGATTATATTGTGGCGATATATAAATGTAATAAAGTAAAATATTCTTAATTTTAATTTTTAATAATGGTGTAATTACATACTTTCTAAAGCTACTAAGTTTTAAGTCACAGCTATTAAATACCAGCTGCTAATGACAGGTGAAAACGTGGTCATGCATTGTTTCTTTATAAAGAACAGACATTCAGGCTGTCTTCAATTTGTAGTCTCTTTTATTCATTTTATACTAATGATTATCTGATATTATTATTATTTTAGGCATTCTAAAGCCCCTTAGTTAAATAAAAGATTAAAGGAGAACAACTTATCCCACCTTTCCATGGCCAACTCACATGGAGATGATCAAAATAAGCACTCTTAACATCAAGAAGCTTTAAAATAAGGTCTTTAGTATTGAGATGAAGTTGTCCAAGTTGACAAAGAACTTGTTTGCTATAATCTCCCACTGTGTGTGCCAAGGCAGGATACTCTAAAAGGGGATGGACGTGGTTTACAAAGGATCAAGTAATAATGACTCCTCTTGGACAATGACTTTAGAGCTGTTAATTCAAAGGAACACTCAGGTCTTAAAAGATCTCTAAAAAAGGCAGGTTTTGAACTACACAGTTCCAACCTATGAACAGACATATCTCTTTAAGATGTTTTATGCTCTTTCCTGATCAGAGTTGAGGGCCTGGTCCCCACTGATCCCCTCACTTTTAAGACTGTCGTATCATCCACAGATGCTTACTTTCTAGTGACCCAATTGCTTCATAGTATTTTTCTTAAAATAGCAAAATACAGAGTGTCAGAACTGGCCACATTTTTTACCCAACAATTGCTGACAAGATTAGTGTCACTTTTTAAAAAAATCGTAGTACTCATGGTACTAAAAACATACCTGACCCTTGCAGCCGTTTCTTTATCTCCTAACACAAAGGGAGCCTCAAGAAATGCCCACATGAAAGGAAAGCAAAGCTCTTGAGTTTTACTCACTAAACTGTAAGCTCCTTAAGGGCTGAAATGTATCTTAGTCATATAAATATCTAGGTACTCAGTTGATGTTTGTGGATAGAGGGACAGATGTTGAAAGAAGCAGGTATTCATACTCCTGTTTTAGATATGAAAAATGTAAGCAAAAAGGGTTAACTACTATGGCTGTGGTATGAAACTTAAGTTTAAAGTTGGCATTTAAATTCAAGTCTACAATATTAAAGTTCTATGTACAGTGCTGTTTTCCCACTGTAGCAGCAGCCCAGCAGCAGCGCTGCTATGATTGATTAAGCACTTGCTATGTTGCAGAGTTAATACTTGTGATAATATATTAACTTGTTTAATTTTCAGGAAACTAAGACGTGGAAAGGTTAGGTAACTTGCCCAAGGTCGCACAGCTAGTAAGTGGCAGACGTCCAGAGTCTCTGCTCTGCTCTTAACTCTCACCATACTACCTCTGTATCCATTTCATAAATAAAGATAGTGGTTTCTTTTAACAGTAATGCGTTTGTCTTACCCTTGAATACCTCCTTTCTCATATTTTTAATTTTTTATTGTTACCAAAATAATTTGTGCTTATGGCATTTAAAAATTGGTGCCTGCAGCTTTAGATGGACTGTGTATGAAAAGACTACCACAGAGTTCCTAAGGTTGGTATTTAGCTCCTAGTGACACAACATGACAAAGGAAAGTTGCTGAATGCTAGAATTTAACAATCTCTGCTTAATACTGTTTCCTTGTGAAGCATTAGGTACACACATTGGGCTTACCTGGTATGTGACATAAATTCAATGTCAGTGAGGTCCTTGAGCCAGAAAGCCCATTTCCCCACAGTACTAAAAGATCTGCAGGATTTTCCCTTTAACTTTGATATTCAGGGCCTCAAGACTTTCTAAGTTGTAAATGTTTTATTCCATTATCTATGTTACTATTACTTCTCATGTTCCTTTCCTCTTTAGTTGGCCTCCTGGATCTGACCTCCATGCAGCTTTGTCTTTTCCCTCAGGTTATCTGCACTGGGTCTCTTATGAGGTATTTCCTCCAGCGATTTTTTTGACCACTAATGTTATTTTCAAAGTCAGTCATTCTCTTTTTCTGTTGGATGTTGAACTTTTAATTAAGAAATCGTGGTATTTTTTAGTTTCTGAAAATCTTTTCTTTTTTTAATTCTATAATTCCATGATATTTTTCATTAAAATTCTCCTCTGTCTTTTCCATTGGTTCTGCTTCAGTAGACATCTGTCTTATTTCTGTTCCGCCGGTCTTCTTTCTTCCCATGCCCCGTAAATGAATTTAACTTTTCCTGGCCTACTCATGCTGTGGTTTCCTCAGCATCTGCCAGCATCTTGTGCACATCTCTTGGGCAGTAGCAAACTAAGTGGTAAGAGATGCGGTGGCTTCATTTCTCATGGACCTGTGAGACCTCTTACCATCTGATAACTTTCTATGAGGAGCTGTTTAACTCCCAGACCTTTTCAGTCTCAAGCAGCAGTTCCTTCCCAACTACAAGATTGGAAAGCCCTTCACTAGAGAGCCCCTTAAAGGTTTTCTGAGGCCAGTAGGTCTGTTGCAGCAAATGGCAAGTGAAGTCCTCTTAGGAAGTGAGTCACAGCAGGGTCTGTAGTTGGAAAAACATACAGCACTTTAAAGAATGAATTTGATCTATCTCTGCTGGCTTGCAGTTTATTCGTTATATTTAGGTGAAAAAAAGTCACAAAATCATGTTTATTTTTGTAATTAAACACCTCTCTGTATATAGGTTCACATATGTTGGTATGCACATGGAGAAAGGAATAGAAACCTATACACCTGATATGGTTTGATTCTGTGTCCCCAACCAAATCTCATCTCAAATTGTAATCCCCACGTGTTGGAGGAGAGGCCTAGTGGGAGGTGATTGGATTATGGGGGCGCATTTCCCCCTTGCTGTTCTCTGAATAGTGAATGAGTTTTCATGAGATATAATGATTTCTCATGAAAAAAAGTGTGTGGCAGTTCCCCCCTCACTCTCTCAGTCCTTCTCCTGCTCTGCCATGGTAAGACGTGCTTGCTTCCCCTTTGCTTTCCACCATAATTGTAAGTTTCCTGAGGCCTCCTAGTCGTGTTTCCTGTTAAGCCTGTGGAACTGACTCAAACTCAAATCAGCAAGATAAAAATAATCCCATTAAAAAGTGGACAAAGGATATGAATAGACAAATTCTCAAAAGAAGATATACAAATGACCGACAAACATATGAAAAAAAATGCTCAACATCACTAATTGTCAGGGAAATGCAAATTAAAACCACAATGAGATACCACCTTACTACTGCAAGAATGGCCATAATCAAAAAAATCAAAAAAGAATAGATGTTGGCATGGATGTGGTGAAAAGGGAACACTTCTACACTGCTGGTAGGAATGTAAACTAGTACAACCACTATGGAAAATAGGATGGAGAGTCCTTAAATAACTAAAAGTAAAACTACCATTTCATCCAGCAATCCCACTACTGGGTGTCTACCCAAAGGAAAAGAAGTCATTATGTGAAAAATATACTGCATATGCATGTTTATAGCAGCACAGTTTGCAATTGCAAAAATATGGAACCAGCCTAAATGCCTGTCAACCAATGAGAGGATAAAGAAAATGTGGTACATATACACTGTGGAATACTACTCAGTCACAAAAAGGAAAAAAATCACAGCATTCACAGCAACCTGGATGGAGTGGGAGACCATTATTCTAAGTGAAGCAACTCAGAAATAGAAAACCAAATATCATATATTCTCACTCATAAGTGGGAGCTAAGCTATGAGGATACAAAGGCATAAGAATGATATAATGGACTTTGGGGACTCTGGGAAAGGGTTGGGGGGAGGGGAGGGATAAAAGACTACACAATGGGTATAGTGTAAACTGCTCGGGTGATGAGTACACCAAAATCTCAGAAATTAGCACTAACGAACTTATCCATGTGACCAAACACCACCTGTTCCCCAAAAACTATTGAAATTTAAAAAAAAAGAAATAATTTTATTGTAATGTCAAGGAAAACTTCTTGAATGTCACCTGAATGTAATCCTAAAACTCATTTTTGTCTATAAAATTTGCTTTAACTTCTATGGACAAACACAGTTAATCACCTTAAAACTTCATAAATTTGCATTTCCAGGCTAGAAGTATAACTTGATTTCACTATTTTGAGCTTGTTTTATTTGAAATTTTTTATTTTAGCCTTTCTGATAGTATACATGTGGTAGTGTAAGCATTTCAAGAAATAAGAATTTTAATTTCAAATGACTCACAGTAAAACACCAAGCACAATACTGTATGGTATATTCGATACTCAAAGACTTCTTTCTTTTTCCTACCTGTCATAGAAAGAACTTTTAGAAATTAATACAAATGTGAATTCCAACAATAAAATATCGAAGGATACGAACAGACAATTCACAAGAGAAGAATTACCAATGGCCAATAATCATGTTTATAAGATATTCAGATTAATTAGTAAGGGAATGTAAAGTAAAACTAATCTTTTTTATTATTTTTGTCTACAATAATTTTAAATCATTAATTCCTAGTATTGAAAAGATGAGATAAAATGAAGATTTTCTCATATTACCAATGGAGCTTATTGTTTCTTTATCTGGGTACCACACAATATATTAACTATAGCTCTATTGTTAAATAATTGCATTTCCCAAGATTGTCAAAAGAAATCTCCAAATGTTGGGATATTAGAAAGATAATTAGGAAAAAGGCTGGGCTCAGTGGCTCACGCCTATAATCCTAGCACTTTGGGAGGCCAAGGTGGGTAGATCACCTGAGGTCAGGAGTTCGAAACCAGCCTGGCCAAAGTGGTGAAACCCCGTCTATACTAAAAATATAAAAATTAAGAAGGCATGGTGGCAGGCTCCTGTAATCCCAGCTACTCAGGAGGCTGAGACAGGAGAATCACTTGAACCCGGGAGACAGAGGTTGCAGTGAGCAGAGATCACACCACTCCAACCTGGGTGACAGAACAAGACTCCGTATTGAAAAAAAAAAAAAGAAAAAGCTATTTAGGGAAAAAACCCAACTGACTAGAAATTAAAAATACTTATAAATAATATTAAATAGATAAAAATAGATTTTTGGAGGGAGAAAATGGCAGATAGGAGGCAGGACTAACTTGCAGCTACCACTTGGGCGGACGGAGCAACATGTGGGGTCCCACATCATGAGCTTTTGCTCCGGTAACTACCACAGGAACATACCAGGAATGCTGAGAGACGCCACAGACCCTTTGAAGGAGGTTTGCTGGGTTGCTGCTTCAAGCTCAGTGGGACAGCTGAGGAACTGTGAATTGGCTTTTTTTCTCAGCTGGGAGGCTTGTAGCCTGAGGCAAGTTCTCAACCCTACTCGGGCTGCCTGGAAATAAACTTGGTGCTATTATGGGGACAAAATGGGAGTGAGACTGGCCTTTCAGGCCGTGGGCTGCATGGAAGTTGGGTGAGGCCTGTGGCTGCTGCCTTTCCCCCACTTCCCTGGTGATCTGTGTGACACAGCAGAGGCAGCCATAATCCTCGAGAGAACATAACTCCATTGGCCTGTGAATCACACTCCCAACCCCTACAACAGCAGCAGCAAGCCCTGCCAAGGAGAGTCTGAGCTCAGACATGCCCAACCCTGCCCCTACTCCCCACCCCATAGTCTTTCTCTACTTGCCCTGGTAGCCAAAGACAAATGACATAATCTCTTAGGAGCTCTATGGCTCTGCCTACCGGCTTGATCCTTCCTATACTACTGCAGCTGATGTGCTCTTCAAAGTGCCACCTTCTGGCTGGAAGCCAACCAACAAAACCAGCACACTTAAAAATACAACCAAGGACCCTCACAGAGTCCACTTCACTCCCCTGCTACCTCCACCAAAGTAGCTGTTGGTATCTGCAGCTAAGAGAGTTGAAGATGGATCACATCACAGGACTCCTTGCAGACACTCCCCAGTACCAGCCCAGAGCCTGGTAGCTCCACTGGGTGGCTAGATCCAGAAGAGAAATAACAATCACTGTAGTTTGGCTCTCAGGAAGCCACATCCCTAGGGGAAAAAGGAAAGCACCACATCAAGGGGGGACACCCATGGAACAAAAGAATCTGAACAGCAGCCCTTGTGTCACAGATCTTCCCTCTGATGTAGTCTACCCAAATAAGAAGGAATCAGAAAAACAATTCTGGAAATATGACAAAACAAGGTTCTTTAACACCCCCCACCCACAGCAATGGATCCAAACCAGGATAAAAATCTCTAAATTGCCAGAAAAAGAATTCAGAAGGTTGACTGTTAAGCCAATAAAGGACGCACCAGAAAAAAGTGAAATCCAACTTAAAGAAAAAAAAAAAAAGATACAGAATACAAACGGAAAAAAATCTGTAGTGAAATAGATAGCATAAATAAAAAACAATCACATCTTCTGGAAATGAGGGACATACCCAGAGAATTGCAAAATGCACTGAAAAGTCTCAGCAACGGAATTGAACAAGTAGAAGAAAAAGCTTCAGAGCTCAAAGACAAGGCTTTGAATTTATTTAATCCAACAAAGAAAAAGAAAAAAGAACTTAAAAAAATGAAGAAGCCTCCAAGAAGTTTGGGATTATCTTAAATGACCAAACTTAAGAATAATTGGTGTTCCTGAGGAAGAAGAGAACTCTAAAAGTTTGGAAAACATATTTCAGGGTATAGTTGAGGAAAACTTCCCTGGCCTTGCTAGAGATCTAGACATCCAAATACAAGAAGCTCAAAGAACACCTGGGAAGTTCATTGCAAAATGATTATCACCTAGGCACATAGTCATCAGGTTATCTAAAGTCAAGAGGAAATAAAGAATCTTAAGAGCTGTGAGGCAAAAACATCAAGTAACCTATAAAGGAAAATCCTATCAGATTAACAGCAGATTAGATTTCCCAGCAGAAAGCCTACAAGCTAGAAGGGATTGGGATCCTATCTTTAGCATCCTTAAACAAATCATGAGCTTTTGCTCCGGTAACTACCACAGGAACATACCATGATAGAATTTCGTATCTAGCAAAACTAAGCTTCATAAATAAGGAAAGTACGGTCTTTTTCAGGCAAACAAATGCTGAGAGAATTGCCACTACCAAGCCAGCACTGCAAGAATGGCTAAAAGGAGCTTTAAATCTTGAAACAAATCTCCAAAATACAGCAAAATAGAATCTCCTTAAGCACAAATCTCACAGAACCTATAAAACAACAACACAATGAAAAAAAAAAAAGGTATTCAAGCAACAAATAGCACAATGGATAGAATGGTACCTCACATCTCAATAGTAATATTGAATGTAAATGGCCTAAGTGCTCCACTTAAAAGATACAGAATGCTGGCAGAATGGATAAGAATTCATCATTCAAGTATCTGCTATCTTCAAAAGACTCATCTGACACATAAGGATTCACATAAACTTAAGGTAAAGGTGTAGAAAAAGGTATTCCATGCAAATGGACACCAAAAATGAGCAGGTGTAGCTATTCTTATATCAGACAAAACAAACTTTAAAGCAGCAGCAGTTAAAAACAACAAAGAGGGACATTATGTAATGATAAAAGGAGTAGTCCAACAGGAAAATATCATAATCCTAAATATATATGCACTGAGCACCAGAGCTCCCAAATTTATAAAACAATTACTATTAGACCTAAGAAGTGAGATAGACAACAACACAATAGTAGTGGGGGATGTCAGTATTCTACTGATAGCACTAGACAGGCCCTCATGACAGAAAGTCAACAGAGAAACAATGGACTTAAACTGTACCCTACAACAAATGGACTTAACAGATATTTACAGAACATTCTACCCAACAACTGAAAAATATATATTCTATTCATCAGCACATGGGATGTTCTCCAAGACAGACCACATGGCAGGCCACAAAACAAGTCTCAACCAATTTAAGAACATTGAAATTATAGCAAGTACTCTGTCAGACCACAGTGAAATAAAATTGGATATCAAATCCAAAAGGAACCCTCAGAACCATGAAAATACATGGAAATTAAATAACCTGCTCCCAAATGATCATTGGGTCAACAATGAAATCAAGATGGAAATTTAAAAAATTATTTAACTGAACAAGAATAGTGACACAACCTGTCAAAACCTCTGGGATACAGCAAAGGTGGTGCTAAGAGGAACGTTCGTAGCATTAAGTGCTTATGTCAGAAAGTCTGAAAAAGCATAAATAGACAATCTAAGGTCATTCCTCAATGAGCTAGAGACACTTCTTTTCCCAGAGGAAAAGAAGTCATTATATGAAAAAGATACCTGCACACACATGTTTATAGCAGAACAATTTGCAATTGCAAAAATATGGAACCAGCCCAAATGCTGATCAATCAACAACTGGATGAAGAAAATGTGTGTGTATATGTGTGTGTGTGTGTCTGTGTGTGTGTGTGTGTGTGTGTGTGTGTGTGTAGATAGATAGATGATAGGTAGACCATGGAATACTACTCAGCAATAAAAAGGAACAAAATAATGCTTTTACAGCAACCTGGGTGGAATTGGAGACCACTATTCTAAGTGAAGTAACTCAGAGATGGGAAACCAAACGTCATATGTTCTCACTCATAAGTGGGAGCTAAGCTATGAGGATGCAAAGGCATAAGAAAGATACAATGGAATGTGGGGACTCTGGGGAAAGGGTGGGAGAGGGGTGAGGGATAGAAGACTACACATTGGGCACAGTGTACACTGCTCAGGTGATAGGTGCCCTAAAATCTCAGAAATCACCATTAAAGAACTTACTCATGTAACCAAACCACCGGTTCCACAAAAACCTATATTGAAATAAAAAATAATAATAAATGTTAGAACCAGGAACTATTAATCTAAAAATATTTTGAACTAAATTATAATGAAAATATGACACATTAAAACTTGTAAGATAGAATTAATCAGTGGTTAGAGAGAAATTTATATAAATATATATGAGAAGGAAAATGACTATAAATCAGTATTCTACAATTCCACCTTAAAAAACTAGAAAAGCTACTCGGGAGCCTGAGGCAGGAGAAGGGAGTGAACCCGGGAGGCCGAGCTTGCAGTGAGTCCAGATCATGCCACTGCACTCTAGCCTGGGTGACAGAGCGAGACTCCATCTCAAAAAAAAAAAAAACCTAGGAAAGAATCCCCCTCGAGCCAGATTAGAAGGAAGAAAATATTAAAGATAACACAAACTAATAAATTAAAAAACATATACAGAGAAACTTAGGTCAAAAGTTAATTCTTTGAAGATTAGTAAATTCATTAAGGAAAACAGAGAAATTATTGATATTACAAATGAAAAGGAGGATGTCGCTGCTGATCTTATATTGATAAGAGGAAGTTGTGAGCAACATTATGCCAATAATTTTGAAAACTTACATGAAATTGGAAAACTCCTGAAAGAACACAGCATACCAAAACTTATGGAAGGAAATAACATTGGAATAGTGTAATATTAATTGAATAAATAAACATTATTAAAGAGACCTGTAAGGTTCTTGTATCTGTTCGAACCCCAAGAGCGCGCCAACAGACAACGAGGCGGTGTGGAGCAACATGCTGTTTTAATGAGCGCCTGGGTGCAGGAGGGCTGAGGCCTAAAATGGTGTCAGCCCCAGGTGAGGACAGGGTAAAAGTTTTATGGTCTCCTGTAAACAGAAAGTGTCCTAGTCTGATGTAACTGCTACGCTGTACCTGGATGTCCTGTTTCTCTTCAGGGGTACCTGTCGTCCAGCCAGGGTAGGTATTTTCTGGCAGGCTCTCTTCCTGCTTCTGCTATCTTGCTGACGCCCACTGCTGACACAAGTGGCCTTGCACCTTGGGACTGGGCCTGAGAAGGGAGGAGCTCCTTAAGCTTTCAGGCCCCAGGGAGAATCTTACATTCCTGGTATTTGGTTATAGAAAAGGGAAAAGGGACGACTTTTTCAATAACTACTTCAGGCATGACATAGGGGTGGTGTGGGCACCTTGGAAAAAGAAAAACAATTTTGGGGGTATTCTTGAGAGACGGGTTGGTATCTATTGTGTCGTAGTAGCAGGAGCATTGTCTGGATTGTCTGTTGGTTAACTGTAGTTTCAACAAGAGTTTTAATGGCTTTTATTATCAGTGGGATAACACAGGGGAGAAAGAGGGGAGCCCAGTGATAAAGATTATTGTCACTACCAGCGTTTTAAATTCTCCTAAATTAGAGAACCACCCACCTAGAAGGTTTGTTGGGTCCCATCCTTTCCAGGTTTGAACTGGTACATGGGCTATTTTTCTGATGTTTGAAGCAATTTCTGGAACCACTTTTTTGTTATCGTCTATGTTAAGACAGCAATTGGAGATATTAAATTTACCACAGACTCCACCCTTTTCTGCTAATAAGCAGTCTAGTGCTAGCTTGTTTTGATAAATTGCCACGTGCATTTTATTGTTGTGCGAGCATTTCCAGGGCTGAGGCAGTTTGGTTAGTGATTAGTTCTAGAACAGCCTGTAGTCTAATTATTCTATTTAGCATATATATAGGAGTGCGATAACCCCATAGACCATCCTCAGTCCAAGTGGCAGGACCATAATATTTGATGATTCTTTCTGGAGGCCATTTGTGCCCTTGCCATTTTTGGCTTCCTCCTACCTTTAAGGATCATTTTTCTTTGTTTAGATTATTATATACAGGGACTCCGAGGGTGTTGCCTGCTGTTAATGTTTTGGAAGAGGGAGTAGCCTTGGGGGTGAGCTTGACCCTGGTGCGATGGATCCAGTGGGGGTGTCCTTGGACTCTCACTGTAGTTGGCATGCTGAGTATCACAGTGTAGGGGCCTGTCCACTTAGGTTGTAGCTTTTGGTGAGGGCTGGCTTGGCAGATAAACATGTCTGTGCCTGCAAAACAGTTATGTTGAGAGGACAAGGAGGTGTCAACAGGGAGAGGCATGGCCTTATTTGTTGCTTCATGAATGAAAGACCATGTCTGGATTAAGGAGGGGAAATAATTCCCGAGTGGCTCGGAGTTTGGTAAGGGTGGAGGCCCCAAGACAAAAGTTCGGCCATACATGATTTCAAAGGGACTATAAAAAGAGGGTGGTTTTGGTGTTGTGCGAAGTCTCATAAGGGTGAAAGGGAGATTTTTTTTCCACAACTGGCAGGTTTCTAGAGCCAGCTTGGTGAGTTGGGCTTTAAGAACAGAATTAATTTTTTCAACTTTGCCTGAGACTGAGGCTTGTAGGGTGTGTGGAGAATCTGCTTTATTCTTAAGGATGTAGAGACACCTTGGGTAATTTGGCTGATGAAGGCAGGCCTGTTATTGGACTGGATAGATGTTGGGAGCCTGAAACAGGGAATTATATGCATGATGAGTTTGTGTGATGACACTTGCACCTTCTTAAGTTTTTGGAAACACTTCTACTTACCTGGAGAAAGTACAGGCAAAGACTAGAAGATAGTGGAGCCATTTATTGGGCAGCATGTGAGTGAAATCTACTTGCCAATCTTGCCTGGGTACCTGGTCCTGGGCTTGGTGGGTAGGAAAAGGCTGCGGCCAGAGGGACCCCAGGGGTAACACTGAGTGGCAGATAGAGGAGGACTGGGTAATCTCTCATACATCACTGGAAAGGTGAGGACAAGTGAGAATAGGATGGAGAAGTTGCAAGAGAGGTTTGTAACCAACATGGAAATCGTTGTGGAGGCTTTGGAGGTAAGGAAGATTTTGAGAGTAAGGAAGAATAACACGCCCTTCCTTGACATACCATGGTCCTTGCTTTTGAAGGTTTTGGGCTCAGAAGTCCTCCTTTTCTTCTGAGGAGTAAAGAAACTGGTCTTGCATGGGTTGTAGGGCTACTTGTTTGGCTACCTGATCTGCTAGCGCATTTCCAGCCGATATAGGATTGTCTGGGGTTTGGTGGCCCCTGCAATGAATGATGGCAACTTTCTGTGGGAGGCTGGCAGCTTGAAGGAGCTTGCTGATGAGAGAGCCATTTATGACAGGAGTGTTTTTTGCAGTTAGGAAACCCCGTTCTTTCCAGATGGATGAGTGTGAGTGCACTGTGTAGAACGCATCATGAGAATTTGAATATATGTTCATCTGTTGTCTGGCTGCTAGAGCAAGAGCTTGAGTGAGGGTGATGAGTTCAGCTTTTTGGGAGGTGGTTCCTAAGGGGAGCAGATTGGCTTCAGTAGTCTGGGGGGTGACACTATAGCATAGCCAGCATGCTAACATCCTTGATGTAGGAAGGAGCTACCACGTAGAAACCAAGTACATCTGGAAGGGGCTGGTGTATGAGGTTTGGAAAAGGTATAAGAAAGGTTTGAATAGTGTTCACACAGAAGCATGTAGAGTCTCGGGTGGTTGTAGCTTCAGGTAAGAGCGTGGCTGGGTTTAGACGGGAGCTGGTTAGCATGGTGCTTTGGGGAATTTTTATGGATAGAGCATACAGTTGGAGGAACTGTAGGGCAGAGATGAGACTTAGTACACTGTGGTAAGCTAGCATGTCTTTGATGTTATGGGTTGAATAAACTGTTAGGTTGGCATGAAGAGATAGTTTTAGGCTTTTAAGGGTGAGGACAGCAGCTGCTGCCAATGTTCGGAGGCAGGCAGGCCATCCGAGAACTGTGGCTTCAAGCTGTTTGGAGAGGTAGGCAATAACCTGGAGGGTGGGTCCCTTAGACTGGATTAGAACACCTAGTGTAACTCCACGCCGTTGGTCGGTATAGAGGGAGAAAAGTTTGGTGAGTTCTGAGAGAGTGAGGATGAGGGTTGAGGTGAGAGCCTTCTGGAGTAGACACAAAGGTTGGGTAATAGGCTGTGCAGGTTTTAAAGGCTCATGGAAAGGGCCTTTAGCAGCTTGGTATAACGGTTTGGCAAGTAGAGCGAAGGAGGGAACCTGGAGCCCAAAATATCCCGCTAGTTCTAGAAAAGAGAGAATTTCTTGCTTAGTTTGCAGAGGCAGGAAGGACTGGAGGAGGGAATGCAGTCCGTTGTGAGCCTTCAGGTTTGCGGGGTAAGAGCTAGGCCTAGATAGGTGACTGAGGGGGTGCATATATGTGTGCTTTCTTAGGGGAGACCTGATACCCCTGTTGGGCCAAGAAGTTTAAAAGAGAGATGGTATGGGCATTGCAGTCTCGTTGAGAGGGGCTACATAGGAGCAGATGATTAACATGGATGGTTTTAGGGATCAGGTACAGAGGTCTTGAGCAAGGGCCTGTCCAAAAAGGTGGGGGCTGTCTGTATAACCTTGAGGTAGTATACACCAGGTGAGCTGATGTGAAAGGTGGGTGTCAGCGTTTTCCCACATGAAGGCAAAGAGGTTTTGGGAATCAGGGTGTAAAGGAATGGTGAAAAAAAAAAGCATCCTTTAGGAGAAAAATAGGTGGTATTGTAGGGAACTGTGGAAAGTCAAGTATATGGATTAGGAACTATTGGACATACTGGGAGTACAGCTTGGTTAATGAGCCTGAGGTCCTGGACTAATTGATAAGTTCCATCTGGCTTTTTAACAGGTAGAATTGGTGTGTGAAAGGGAAATTTGTTGGGCGGAGTAGGTGACTGGTGAGGAGGCCAGAAATGATAGGCTTTAGGCCTATGAGAGCTGATTGAGGGATGGGACACTGCTTCTGTGATAGGAACTGGGTGGTCTCTTTAAAGGTAAGGCAGAGGGGGGTGTGGTGTTTTGTGACTGAGGGTCTGGAAGTATCCTAAACAGCGGGGTTAACTACGAATTGGGGATAAGGAAAAGTTGCATGCTTTAAGGTAGGAGGTTGGAGGAGTAGAAGAAAGTTAGAAGCTCCGGAGGGGTCTGGGTTGATGCATTGGGTACTATGGGGAATGTGGAAATGGATAGTGTGGAGTTTTGAAAGGATATCTCTGCCTAGGAGCAGAGTTGGGCATAGGGCAGGACTCAGATAGAGTGAGTGAAGGAAAAGGTGTGCAGGGAGCAGAAAAGTGGAGGGGTGGCTTGGAGTTTCAAGACTTGTCCATCAATTCCCACAACAGAGACTTGGGAGGACTGGGTGGATTCTGAAAAATTAGGTAAAGCCGAGTAGGTTGTCTGATATTAATAATTTAAAAAAAAAAAAAAAAACCATACTGGCCTACCTGCCACTATCAGGGTTACCCTTGACTCAGATGAAGCAATGGTAGTTGCCGGGGCATCCATTCCAGGGCACCATCAGTCTTCAGTGGCAAGGCCAATGAGATTCGAGTAGGAGGTTTTGGCTGGCTTAGGAAGGGGTGGTCCTTGCAGGGGCCGCTGACAGTCCAACTTCCTGTGGGGTCCTCTGCAGAGGGGACACGGCCTGGTGGGCTTACCTGGGTTTGGGCATTGTCTGGACTAGCGGCCTTCATTGCCGCACTTCAAACAGGCGCCAGGTGGAGGTGGATTTCTAAGAGACTTCCTTGTGGAGCTGCGGCTCCCTGGGCCTGCAGGGCCCCTGATGGTGGAATCGAGCATTTGAAACTCTGCCTGTTTTTGCCTTTTACTTTCCTCATTACGATTGATAAAGACTTTGAAGGCTAAATTAAGAAGGTCTCGTTCTGGGGTGTGAGGGCTGTCACCAAGCTTCTGAAGCTTGCACTGAGTATCGGGAGTGGATTGGGAGATGAATTGAAGGTTTAAGATAGTAGTTCCTTCTGGGCTGGCTGGGTCTAGGTTGGTATATTTTCTCATGCCTTCAGTTAAACCAGAGTGAAAAAAGGCTGGGTTTTTGTTAGGACCTTGGGTGATTTCTGAAAGTTTTTTATAGTTTACCACTTTATGGGCACCCTTTTTGAGTCCTGCAAGGAGACACACAATCATGTGGTCTTGATGGCGGTGTCCAGAGGCCCTGTCTTGATAATCCTAGTGGGGATCCTGGTTGGGGACTGCCTCTGCAACAGAAGGCTGGGCAGGAGCTTGGTGATGAATTGTATTAGCATGTGCCTGAGCTAGGGTCCAGATATGGTCTCGGCCTTCTGGGGTGAGGGTGGAAGAGAGGATAACGCAGAGGTCATGCCAGGTTAGTTCGTAAAACTGGGTGAGGTACTAAAACTCTCTAATATAAGAGGTAGGGTCTTCTGGAAGTGAACTGAGTCTTTTGTTAATTTGAGAGAGATCAGTGAGGGAGAAGGGAATGTGAACTGTAATAATACCTTCAGTTCCTGCTACTTCCCGAAGTGGGCACTCTAGCACCTGCACTGAAGTAAGGGTGCGGTATGGGCCAAAGGTGGTGCCCAAGCGAGTGTGGGCGGGAGAGAAGGAAGAAGTTGAAAGTGGTTCCTGCTAAGGGTTTGAAGGGGTGGGGGGATGAGTTAACAGGCAGTGAAGGCTAGATAGGGGCAAAAGGTGGCAGGATGGGTTTACAAGCCTCAGGAGAGGGTGGTGGGGGAGGAGAATGGGTACAGGCAATACTAGAATTGTCCTGAGGAGGGGACGGTGTAGGAAAAGAAGTGGATACTGCTGATTGAGAAGATGGCAGCTGGGAAGATGGTAGCTGAGAAGGTAAGGAGGAGGCTTGGGCGGTTAACGAAGACAGTTCAGAGAAAGAGGTAGGGGCTGGGAGGGGTGGACAGCAGTCAGCTGGATTGAATGAGGAAAAAGAGGTAGGATCGGGAGGAGAAAGGTGATCAGGGCAGCAAGAATGGCGGAGAAGGATTTGAACAGGTGAGCAAGAATTGCAGAGGTCGAGTTGTGATCTGAGTGCAAAAAGGCCTGGACGTAAGGAATTTTTCCCTATTTCTCCAGTCGTCGGCAATAATTGTTTAAATCAGTTAAAATTTAAAGGCGAATGTTTCATTTGTGGGCCATTTGGACCCATTATCCAATTCGTATTGTGGCCAGATTGAATTGCAAAAAATGACAAGGTGCTTAGGGTGGATATCTTGCCTGAGGCCTAACATTTGCAGGTTTTTTATGAGGCAGCCTAGAGGGCTGTTTTTTGGAATGGAGGACCGTGAGTTTCACATAACGGAGGGTAGGTTTGGGAGAACAGGGAAAAGGAGACTGTCTTGGATGGCCGGAGGGATATGATAAAAGGAGTGATCGTCACTGCTGCCTTTTTCACTCCAGGAACAGGATCAAATGGCTTAGAGGCATCCCCCTAAGACCAGATGATCAGCGAGTGCCTGGCACACACCGAAGCCTTGGACCAACGCTGAGTTTTCAGACTGGAGAAACCAAGAGAGGCTGTGCGTATTTTTACCTGTTAACTGGACTCCCGGGAAAACTTACCAGTAGTAGGCGAGATCAGTGACTGATTTGCATGCACAGAGAGGCGACTAGAGGCTGAGGAACTTCCTTTGTCCAGTTGCTGTGGTCTGCTCTCCGGGGTGGAGGGGTAAGTCCATGAGGGACACGGACTGGAGCCCCTCCCTGTTTTCGGCACCAGATAGATGTAAGGTTCTTGTATGGGTTCGAATCCTAAGAGCACACCAACAGACAGGAGGCAGTGTGGAACAACATGCTGTTTTAATGAGCACCTGGGTGCAGGTGGGCTGAGGCCTATAGTCAGCCCCAAATGAGGACGGGGCAAAGGTTTTATAGTTTCCTGTAAACAGGAAGTGTCCTAGTCTGACATAACTGCTATGTTGTACCCAGATGTCCTCTTTCTCAATCTTCAGGGATATGTGTCTTCCGGCCAGGGTAGGTGTCTTCTGGCAGGCTGTCTTCCTGCTTCTGCTATCTTGCTGACGCCCACGGTTGATACAAGTGGCCTTGCACCTTGGGACTGGGCCTGAGAAGGAAGGAGTTATTCATCTCCCTAAGCTTTCAGGCCCCAGGGAGAATCTTACAAGACCCCCCAATATGATCACAGACACATACATTCTAAAATCTTAGGCTTCACTGCTGACTTTTCTCAAATTATTAAGTAAGAAGTAACATAAACCAAAGCTTCCAAAGAATAGAGGAGGAAATACTTCTCAATTTTTTTTTTTAATGAAGTCAATATAATTTCAATAACTAAAACACAGCAAGGACATTTTAAAGAAAAATGGAGTCCAGTATCACACATGAATGTAGATGCAAAAATCCTAACCAGAATATTGGCAAATTAGATTCAGCAGTATGCAAAAAGGAGAATATATGATCATCAAATGGCAATTTATTTCAGAAATGCAAATGTGGTTTAATATTTAAAATTGAATTAATTTAATTTGCTTTATTCTCCAGAAAGAGAGAAAAATAATATACTCATTTTGATTGGTATACTAAATAGTATTTAACAAAATTCAGCATCCATTCATAATGAAAACTCTTAGTAAACTAGAAATAGATGTTGGAATGTCTGCAAAAAACTTAGAGCAAACATCATACTTAATGGCAAATTATTGAAAGGTCTGCCTGAGATTACAAATAAGACAACAATATCTGCTCTCACATATTTATATTCAAAATTGTGTGGAAGGTCCTATCCAGTGCAATAAGGAAGAAAAAGAAATGAAAGGCATAAGAATTGAAAAGAAGAAATAAGATGTCAGTATTTGCAAATGACATTATTGTGTACATAGAAAATCCAAAAGAATTTATAAACTCCTAGAATAATGTGAATTTATTAATATATATGAATAGGTCAGTATACCAAAAATCACACTATTTCTGTATTGTAGAAATAAACATATAGAAAATGAATTTTTAAAATACCATTGATACTAGCATGAAAAAAAATAGTCCACCTTTAAGTAATATTGCATCAAACACTGAGGACAAGCAAAATATCTGCAAGGCATTTACACTGAAAACTACAAAACATTACTGAAATTTTTCTAATGTAAAAAATTGAAGGATATATATCCATGAATGGTAAAGATCTTAGTCAACTTTCCCAAATTTTTAGACCTGTAGATCTATAAATTCATTACAATCCCAGTCAAAAGCTTGTTTCATTTCCTTAGATGGACATTGACAACCTGATTCTAAAATTTACATTTATATAAAAAAGGCCAAGAATGGTTAAAGCAATCTTGAAAAACAAAGCTTAAGGACTTACACTACAAGACATCAAAACTTATGAAGCTACAGTTATTACAACAGAGTAGTAATGGAGCAAAGGCAAACAGAACAATGAAACAGAATAAAGAGTTTGAGGCAAAACCCACCCATTTGGTTTATGATGTCTGATTTATCTGATTTATGACAAAGGTGACACTGTACTATATTGGGAATGAATTGTAGTTTCAATAAATGGTGCCAGACCAGTTAAATATACACATGGAAAACAATCTTAATTTCTAGTTCAAGCCATACATAGAATCTATTCAAGATGAATGATTGAACATAATATGAAGGTAAATCAAAGTTTTTAGAAGAAAATTTAGAGGACTATCTTCAATAGCTTAGAGTAGGCAAAGACTTCTTAAAGAACATAGAGGATTGGACAAATTGGATTTATAAATTTTATAAATTATATAACTTATATAAATCCAAATTTATAATTGGATAAATTGTGTTTCCTTTGTGATTAGCAATTAAAATTGAGAACTTCTGTTTATCAAAAGTCACAATTGAGAAAGTGAAAAGGTAACCCAAAGAGGGATAGAAAAATATTATATAAAAATATTGGAGATATATATATTTATATGCATATATATGTGTGTGTATATATATATATTTCTCCAGCAAAGACTCGTATCCAGAATTCATTTTACACAAACTGGGACCTAACTGTTGATCTTTAAGATAACTTTAATACAAATGGATAATTGAATAAATACATGTATAGGGGAATAAACATCAGCTTCAGGTATTACTTTAAATATCATCAACTAAATATTAATGAGATATAAAACCACAGTACTTCTAAATTATGTACAAAATATTGATATAAGCAAAATATTAAAGATTTATGATTTCAGAACTCTTCACAAAGCTTTCAAAGCACATTCTCACTTGTAAGGATGTACCAGATGCAGTACTTGATACTGAACATGCAAAGTTGACTAATAACTCGTTTCCTGGCAATAGTGCTTCCCTACCTTTTGAAAACCGTGACACACTAGAAAATAATATGTGTTATGTCCAACTATGGTAAAAAGAGGTAGTTGCTTATGGCTAGAAATTCTGACCCAAGGCTCTAGTCAACATAGATATTGTCCAGGCTACTCCAATTTATGAGTTGAGATTATTATCTGTCTACATTTGTAATCAATTTATGCCTTAAGAAATCCATTCCTAGCCTTCTTTTGTTCTAGCCTTTCTTTTACAAAAGATCCTGCGAACATCTCATGTCCCCGGTGGGAGAACTGGTACTTCCTCTGGATGCCTTTGGGTCTGAGATATGTACATGAGCTAGATTTCTTATGTTCTTTCTCAATCTGGGTCTGTTGGTGCATCTCGACTATTCACAACTTGTTGCATGGAAGCAATAATTGGTGTCTTGTTAGTCTGTTTCCTGCCTCCACTTCTGTCTTCTGTTCTTTTTCCATGTAGTAGGTATTTTCCTCATCCAGAGGGACACATGATTTCCATTATATGAAATGCAGTATAATTTGGCTTTGAAATAGCTGAGATAAAAGTTTTCATTTGCAATGGGAATATGGCTGAAGTAAAATGATAGGTAAGCATTTCATAAAGTGGTATATAATAGTTGAATTTATGCTTATTTTAAAGTTATTAAAATTTTTATCCTAATTCTGTATATAACTTTCTTAGTTCTTTACAGTTGATGAGGGCAAATTCTCTATACAGGTCTCAGAAAAATCTCTTGACTTATACAAAATGTGAACTTATGTCTACTTTACAAACATGTTTTATTTAAACTTATTTATAAAATGTTGAACAGATAATTAATTGATGGGTTTACTGTGATACCTAACTAGATACTAACTCGAGGGATGATTTAGATTATCATAATCACACATGAAAGTTTAATTGATTCATTGTGATATCCTTTTATCTAGCATAAATATTTAGAGACAACAATCGTCTACGATCACAGCATTAATTCTTACTAGGATTAGATTATAGTTGGACAATATAATTACATAAATGCTCAAACTGAGGTAACAGAAACAGACAGAACAAGATTCCCTAGGCTGGTTTACAGTCATCCAATTGCTACTGGTGATGGGAGCCTTAGAGACGATGAGCTTTGCATAGGAATGTTAGTAGCAAGCATCAGCCAAGCAGAATGTTGTTTAATGACATGAGGCCATAGGAAATGGTAAAGGCTATGACCCCCATAATAAAACTTTATGAGGCTACAACTTCCTAATTCTGAACAGTCAGAAATGAATTAACAACCCCAAATCATTAAAGAAAAAATTATCCAATTGTTATTCTCCAACTTCTTATAATGAGACAGTTCTGTAACCACATACTTCAGTATATGATTTTGGGTTTCCTAAGTAAAGAGAGACATTTTTACTAAAATAAACAAGTAATTAAGTTGCCTATACTATGTTATTCATTAACAGATTGGTAAGAAGGTAATGAACAAGGTGTATTACAAAATGGGTAAAAGAATTCTTAATGTGTAATGATTTTTGAGGCAATTGGGAAAGAGAGTATAAAGACAGTTTATGTTAAGTATTTCTAATTATCATATATAAATTCTATAAATTCTGTAGTTTTCTTCAAACCACTTACACACATTTCTTGGTAAAATTATTTCAAAGTATTTTGGATTTTTGTGTAGATATTAAGAATTGTTAACCTCTAGTAGTTAATAGTATATATGAATGCAAAAGTCTTATCTAGTATTTAGTCACATTACTAAACAATTTTGTCAGTTTTCCAATCGATTCTTTGGCCTTTTCTGAATAAGCAATCTAAGACTGTAATTACCAATATTGTTAATATTGTATCACTGTTAAGTGTCAATAATGTTTAAAATGTCTTTATAAATGACTTGTTCATATTGGGATCCAAATGAAATCCACATACTGCATTTGGTGAATATGTTTCTTGTAATCTCTACAGCCCCCTCCTGTATTGTCATGACATTTATTTATGGATAAATTTGATCATTTGCCCTGTAAAATTTCCCACAATCTGTATTTGTCTCATGACATTTTAAGATGTTTCTCCATCTCCTTTATTTCTTGTAAACCAGTAGGTAGGTGCAACATCTTAAATGAATTCAGGTCTAAAATGTTTTTGGCAAGTATTCTTCATAGGTGATGCTGTATACTTTCAATTGTATCACACTCAGAGCATGGTAATGTCTGATTGTTGCACTTTTATTAATGTGAAAATGGGTCAGTGATTTCACGTGATGTCAGACTGATTCATTCATTACAAAAATTGATCGACTTTTTAACCTAATGATTTTAAGCAGCCATCGATAATCATTGCCAAGATCCATTATTTTATTAAGGAATCAAAATGGTGATTTTTCTAATTTTGTCATTCTTCTGCATTTATTCACTGTGATTTTTCTGTAAAGAACCTTCCTTCATCAACTGTGCTTATCCTCACATACAGGTTTTAAGGGAAAAGATGAATATTTGATTCAATTTGCAGAATAATGAGTGAGTTCGTAGCAGCCTCCAGAAGCGACAAAATGTTTTGTTTTAATTTTAGTGTATTCTTGCAGAACATGGAATATACAAATATATCTGTGTTTTTTCATCTACTTTAATTCACTGTAGTAATTTATTATTTTTTTTAATAATGAAAGTGTTCATGAATCTGACATATGGCTTTTGGCTACTTCCCTTAAGAGTGAGTATGTGTGTTGGCATGTGTGTGTGTGGTTTGCAGTTTTTTGAGGTTTTGGTTTGTTCTTATTTTTCTTATTTCACATTTATGTTTTTAAAGTTATTGTTTATTTTTTTTAAATCACAGCAATCCTCCCCTCATCTGTGGTTTCATTTTCTGTGGTTCCAGTTACTCATGGTCAACCATGGTCAGAAAACAGGTGAGTACAGTACAATAAGATATTTTTAAAGAGATAGCATTCATGCAACTTTTATTACAGTATATTGATATAATTGTTTTGTTTTATTATTGTTGTTAGTCACTATCTGTAATTTGTAAATTAAACTTTATCATAGTTATGTATGCATTGGAAAAGCATAACATATTATATGGTTTGAATCTGTGTCCCCACCCAAATCTCATGTCAAATTGTAATTCCCAGTGCTGGAGATGGAGCTTGGTGGGAGGTGATTGGTTCATGGGGCTGTTTCTCATGAATAGTTTTTTTTTTTTTTTTTTTTTTTTTTGAGACGGAGTCTCGCTCTGTCGCCCAGGCTGGAGTGCAGTGGCGCGATCTCGGCTCACTGCAAGCTCCGCCTCCCGGGTTCACGCCATTCTCCTGCCTCAGCCTCCCGAGTAGCTGGGACTACAGGCGCCCACAACCGCGCCCGGCTAATTTTTTGTATTTTTAGTAGAGACGGGGTTTCACCGTGGTCTCGATCTCCTGACCTTGTGATCCGCCCGCCTCGGCCTCCCAAAGTGCTGGGATTACAGGCGTGAGCCACCGCGCCCGGCCTCTCATGAATAGTTTAACACTATCCCTCTCGGTGCTAGTTCTGTGATAGCAGGCTAGTTCTTGTGAGATCTCGTCATTGAAAAGTGTGTGGCACCTCCCCCAACCTGGTCCTGCTCCTGTCATATAAGATGCCTGCTCCTGCTTTGCCTTCTGCCAGGAGTAAAAGCTCCCCGAAGCCTCCCAGGAAGCAGATGCTGCCATGCTTCTTGCACAGCCTGTGGAACCATAAGCCAATTAAACCTCTTTTCTTGACCCAGTCCTGGGTATTTATAGCAATGTGAGAACAGACTAATACAGTATATATAAGGTTTGGTACTGTCCTCAGTTTTGGGCATTTACTGGGGGTCTTAAAATGTGTCCCTTTAGGATAAGGGTAAACTATTGTGTAGTAAAAATATGATCTTCATAATTTCTGCTGTTGGGAATTTATTAAGTATCTTTCTCTACTCCATTATTAATTTTCTACATCTTCTTTATTGTGTCTATTTTACCTATTATAGATCAATACTGTAAAGTCTTCTACAGAAAGTGTGTTTCTGCCCATTTTTCTTCATATATCTAATATTTTTATTCTACATACTTTTGCAACCTCTACATATTTTTTCTTCATATTTGCATGATAAATTATGCCATTTTCATTGTTTCTATTGTTCTTTGTTATTTTGTTTCAGTACTTTCTCCTGGAGATAAGGAATTTGATATTTGTCCCATCTTTTCTTCCCAGTCTGAGATTATAAATTCTAATTTATTATTTTTGTAAAAATAAATATTAATATATACTTTCAAATGGTTAAAAGGATATTGAATGTTCCCAACACAAACAAATGATCAGTGTTTGAGATGATCAATATGCTAATTACCCTGATCTGATCACTATACATTATGTGTATGGAAATATCACTATATACCCTATGAATGTGCTAAATTATTATTAAAAAGGATAATAATAAAAATTAAGGTTGTAACCATGTATAAAATAATCATTTAAATTTATAGTTATATTGTTAGCTGATTTCATGTTCTTTATGGTATCAACACTCAATTGTTATTTTTGTTTTACCTTTAATTTTTCTAGGATATGCTTTAAACATTTTATTCAGTAATTATCCGTATTTGGCATATATTTAGGGTTCTCATAATCAGGATTTCTTTCTTGCCTTCATTTACAGATGGAAACCTGAGCAGAAACTTTAGTGGGAAGAAAATCTTGGGGTTACAACTATTTCTTCCAAAGCTCTGTAGATGTTGCTTCCTGTCTTCTGACACCCACAGAAGAAATGTCTGAGGCTTTCAAATTCCTTTTCTTTTGTGGGTAGCCTAACTGTTTTTGCTGGGTTTCCCTGGATCCTTTTTTACCCCACAGATCCCTTTAAACAGTATCTTCACTGGATCAATGTCATTAAGTCATCTGACTTAAGATACAGATATTTTAATCTCTGTCTATTCTCTCCTTGTCAAGTAGAATTTTTGAAAGAGAAAATGTGCCTGATGACATCTTTTCTAGAATTCTGTCCAAACAGGGATATAAGTGGTCAAATTTTCATGTATGTAGATAACTCTGATGACAATGAAATATCACTATGTTGTCAGGGAGGATAAGAATGGGTGAAGAGAGAGAAGGAACACTGGAGGCTGGGAGACCCAATAGGAGACTGTGTCATAATCTAGTAAACAATAATGAGGGTAGCAGTGGTAGGAATAGCGAAAACGGGATAAAGTCATGAAATTTGATAACATGAAATCCACATGACTTGGTGACTCACTGGCTTTTGTTAGGAGGGATGCACAGATTGCTGATCAGGTACCAGTTAGGGCCATCAACTAAAATACAAGGGGAAAAAGTGGGGTTGAGGGAGACCAATTTTGTTTCAGATTCCTTTTACTTTTTTTTCTTAGGAAAAAGAAAATTATTATTTTGCTTATATTTTTGATCTGATTTTAACTTATGGGTTTGTCTAATTATTTTCCAATGTATTTGTGTGTGTTTGTTGGGGAAGGAATATGATGTTTGATTTAACAAGTCACAGAATTTTTCTGTGTTCTTTGTTACTGCATTGTTGCTCATGTGTTAAATTTATTTCATTTCCAGTGTCTATATTATTTACATAATGATGTAAATATTTATCATATTTTAAAATCATATTTAGGACAGACTCAGAACGTGGTCAACCTTTACAGCTCTAAACAAGTGCATAAATTAGTTTCTAATAATCATAATAGCTTTGAGATTAGATGAGGCTCTAAGTTAATCATACAAAAAATTCTAAACAAACCCTAAATCATTTAAGGGATTATAGAAAGTATTAGCCAAATTTGAAATTTATGTTATTTATTGTAAATTTCTTTCATTGACAAATTAAAATATCCCCTGCAAATTGTAAGAAGGGGTACATATTTATACTGGGAACTCTGACTGTTAAAAAAGCATGTTAATGTTACTTCAGAATTACTACAAAAGAGCTAAAGAAGGCAGTTTTCCTTCCATTCTTGAGTCATTGGTATTTAATGAAGAGGGATTTGGGGTTTCCTGATTTATTAGGATAGATTTTTTTTTTCTAAAAAAGCTACAACAAAAAAATAATATGCAGTCTTCTAAAAGTTTTTCAATTTGGGCTTAATAAAATCTTAGGATTGAATCTTACTGTTTTGAAACTTGTTTATTTATATCACATATGAGGCTACTTTTAAAGTTTCAATAAAGACAATTATTTTTCTTGCTTTATAATTTTGTTTCTTCAGTGATTTTGATCTTACAAAGTTTTCAACTTCAGTTTATCATTAATAATTTAATTACAAAATAGTAATTTTCAATTTTAAAATAAATTCAAACAATACCAAAGAATATGATGTGAAAATATTACTTCAGCTGCTTCTCATCCCAGATCCCATTCTCCAAATTAAGCATATTCATTGTTGCTTGATCTTATTACTTAACCTTTAAAGAAAGCCTAATTCTTTAACTTTAAATAATTTAGCCCAGGGGAGAAACAGTATCTAGTTCTCTTACAAGTAACAAAAACTAAGTATCAATACCTTTAAATTTTTGATAACTCACAAACCTAGAGATACTGAATAATATTGAAAATGTTTGAACCTCTTAATTTTAGCAACACTAAGATTGTCTTATTGTTGCTAAGATGGCCAAGTAAACTTTGTTTTGAGTAAGAACATAAGCTACACTTCTAAAAAGATGCTTTTCTATATTTCTAATAGATATAGCAAGTTTCACTATTCATGTCAAATCAATATATAATTTCAATATGTAAGTTTAGTGATCCTAGCTCTATTTAAAAATGAAAAATACAGTTTATCAGGGGTATTTTAAGTGTTATTCATCTTAATATAATCCTTTGAAGGCTACACATTCCAATATCCAAGTTTTAAAGTAGTTTGTATACACCCAGCATGCAAGCCATGACTTTAATCATTTCCTCACCAGAACTTCAATTATGCCAAGCACTTTTTAATTATCCTGCAGCCCACAAGTCTATTCTTAGTAAAAGTCTGACTTTTATGGAGGCAGTCTTCTCCTCTGTGGCAAAAATCAACTCACCACTTAGCAACTCCACCCATGAAAAACCCTGTGAATTAAAACCTACTAAATTAAGTGTGTATTTTTAACAGCTTCAATTTTAAAGTCTATTTTGGCATAAAAGTTGAAGCTTTTTTTTTTGAAGTACAAAAATGCTATGTTGGCATTTCCTGGTATTTTCAGAATGCAATTTGTGTTTTGAGTTGTCCCTTTTATAGTCAGTTTCTTATAACATCAATTTATTTTTCTGAAGAGAATATATGTAATCAACTTGCCCTATCACTTTGTATTTTTTATCTTGTTTTAAAAAAGAAAATTCTGAACCAAGAAGAACAATGATAGAAGAAGAATTTGTGTGTGAAGCAGGGCTGTAGGATAGGAGGAGAGGGTTTGGGGGCACAGCGGGAAGCAGAGGAACACAGAGCTGAAGTGTAAATGGGCTCAGTCTTTCCTGCACAGATCAAAACCTGGAACACAAATCTAGAAATTAAGAAAAAGTAAAGCAGGTAAAATTATTGTGCTTTTTACTATTTTCATTTTATAGTAGTGGAAAATCTATTTTTCCCAATTAATACAAATAGAATACAAAGTCATTTTAGGAAATGCTTGTATAAGGCTAATGCTTATAAGATATATTAAACACTAGTATATAATACATTCATTCAAGAAATAATAAGGACCTGCTATGTACAAGGCCCTGTACTTCTCTTGTGTTACAGTGCAGCTCCAATAAATGATTGTATTATGATCCACCTTCCCAAAAATGTGGTGTTCAAAAGCTGAACTTAGGAAATGTGGCACATACTGTGCCCTCAGTCAACACCTGTTTTCCTTGTTTTTCCCTGCTTTCATCTATTATAGAGGTTGGAATATCTAAAAGTTCCCCAGTTTGCCTTACAGATGAAATTTGCTTGACAAGGTTCTGGCCAATGAGATGTGAAGAGAAAGTCACTGATACCACACGGTCTCTTTCTAGTATGCTCTGGAAGTGCTGCTTCATTCACCTCAGGTGGTGGAGCTGAGAAGCCAAAAGAGTCTTTGAAGGTGCTCTTGACCTACTATTCTAACTGTGAACCTCCTAATCGGGACTTCTTATGGCATAAAATATACACACCTCTTCCTTGTTTAAATGACCATTCGCTGGGTTTCTGTTACTCTCAGCTGCATGAGTTACTGACTCAGGAAAAAAATTTGGCAATAAGCATGACAGTGGTCTTCATATTCCAAATTGTGATGAACAGTCTCTAAGACGGCTCACAATGATCCCCACCTCCTTCACCGCCTTGTGTAGTTCCTCTTCCACTCTCTACCAGGGTCAGTTTCTGTGACCAATAGGAAGTGGCAGAAGTGAGGGTTGTTGCTTCTGAGGTTATAAAAGGTTACAGTTACTGGGGTGCTCTCTCTCTGATTCTTTGCTCTAGGGAAGTCAGCTACCATGTTATGTGAGCAGCTCTATGGAAAGGTCCACATCGTACAAAACCAGAGCCTCCTGCCAACAGGAGCTTGGAAGCTGACTCTGTGGTCACTTCAGATGATGGCCATCTCACAAGAGACCCTGAGACAAAGCCACCTAGCAGTGCCCCTTTCAGATTCTTAACCCTCAATAGCAAATGCTTGTTGTTTTAAGCCACCACATTTTAGGGTGATTATTACTTAGCAATAGAGAACTAAGTGATTATTACTTAGCAATAGAGAACTAAGAAACAAATAGATTGATTATAGTATCTTAAACGGTGTGCTTTAAAAATACTCAATTAAAAATATTTTATAGTTCTTTAATAACACCTTTTGGTTTAGGAAATGGATATATCCTATATATATATATATATATATATATATAGGTAACTTTTTCATATTGAAATATATGTCCTCGTATGTTTGCTATTAAAACTTTTTTGGCCTTCTTAATGTTTGAGTGCTATTTACTGACTCATTGAATACGTGATCTAGATAGTGTTCTTTATGTGAGTCAGAAAATATCCCAGCTTTCATGGAATTGCTACTGTGGTGTGGGAGGCAGATAATTGAACAAGTAAACAAATAAGACAGTTTTATATAGGGCTGATCATTGGGAAGGAAATAAAACCATTAAAATGATAGACTCGGGATGAAGATGGCTGGATTTTGGAGAGAGAGTGACTTATTATGCTAGGAGGGAACATTGTTACTGAAATCTGAATGCTTAGAAGAGGCCAGAAATGTAAAGGTCCCCCTAAGCAGAGCACGCAGAGAGTGCAGAGGCTAGGAGGTGGGAATTCTTAGCTTGCTTAAGCAATAGAAGTAAGGCCATTATGACTGGACCACAGTGAATGAAGGAGCATAGGATGAGGGCCTAGTTCCTTGAAGGTGGCTTCTTGTTGATAGAAACAAAGTAGGCAGGGATAAGCTTTGTAGGACATGGTAAGAAGTTCAATGAAAGCCACTGGAGAGTTCTAAGCAGGGCAACGTCATGATTTGTGTATTGATAACGATCTGTGGGGCTGCTGGGTACAGGCTGGATAATAGGGCAAGAGGATGCAGAACAACTAGGAGAAAGTTGTGATTGGCATATATAGGAACTGTATGAGTGAGTGTGTGATAAGCGAATTAATGAATATGTCAGAGTCAGTCAAGAATGACTATAGTTTGGGTCAGTGTGATGGCAGTGGAGATGCAATCATGTGGACAGATTTGCACTATATTTTGGAAGTAGAAACGGTAGAACTTGATAATGCTTTGGAAATGTGCATCTGGAAAGGCAGTGAGGGAAAAAGCAGACTCAAGAAAAAATAACTCCCACCATTCTGATGTAAGCAACTGGGTAGATGAACATGCATTTATAAGTTGGGCAAAGACTGCGGGGGAGTGTATTTGGGAGACAAAAGCTTTTGTTGGTTTCAAAATATCTGATATTTTCATGTGAAGATTGTAATCAGAGAACTCAGCTGGGTATTTGACTACATTGCTTATAAGAGGAGTCAGGACTAGAGAAATACATTTAGGAGCTGTCATCAATTTCTCAGAGATTCATAGTGCAGGTTAATTTTATAGAGGCTTTCAAAACCAAGCTTCATTGGCTGTGAAATCTTGTCATGCTGAAGGGAACCATCAGACTGAGATAAAAATATATAGGTGCTATTTAGATCATGCCACTGGATGAGGTACAGCTCTAGAAGAAGACAGAGCTAGTGGAGCTTAAGGGTGCTACAGCATCACAACGATGCTTTAACTGTGATACCATCAAAATTGAAGTCACTTTAGAAAACATTCTGAATAGTTTCCAGGTCTTTGTAGAGCTCTCTTTTTTCAAGGAAATTGACAGAATTTTGTATCTTGGCTTAGCACTCTCTCTACCATTAGAGTCATGTGGCTTTCTGTGTCTTCTTAGAAATAATAGTTCTCATTTCTGGGGCTGTAGATGGTTTTCTTGAAGTTTATTTTTAAAATGTGTGGTATTTTCATAGAAAAATAATGCAATAATGTACCACCGATATGGCACATTGATTATGCATGCTTTTCTTCTTAATACAGCTAGTGTACAAAAAGGGATCACAAGAGAAAAACAGAAGAATTCTGCTACTGAAGATCTTACAACACTGTGTGAAAGGTATCTGTTAGCAATAATAGGAAGCTACTTCACACTTCAGCAGTGATCTGAAAACTGTCAGATGCTTTTGAACTTGCCATGTTGGCATGCAGCTCCTGCACTTATTTGAGTTACATGAGGTTGCATGTTCTTATTGAGAGTTAAGAGTTCTCATTTGAAAGCAGTCCAGTCTTGCAAAACTCTAATGATGAAAGTAACTCACTTACTGGAAGGTAGTGTAGATGTCTGGGTCACTAATTGAGAATAAGTGACTTCGGGGAGGTTAAGCACCAATAAAAGGCAGTTTCAGATGGCTGGCCAGCTATCTCACACAGGAATCTAAGACAGGAAGGCTGCAGTCATGTGCAATTTAATGGCAAGTCTAATAAAGATGATAATTTCAAAGTAGTGATGAAAGTAAAAGATATTTGGAGATATCTCCAATAACAGTAATAAGAGATTAAACTATCTGTGGTTACTATTGGTGACAAAGTGACTTGTTCTGCTCCTACAATGGTGATTTGCTGTCTACATTCATAATGAAAGGAAAGACTAAATGTCAGTTAGAAGTTTAATGAAAATAGGCCGGGCATGGCTTTGGGAGGCTTCTGCAGGCGAATCACTTGAGGTCAGGAGTTTGAGACGAGCCTGGTCAACATGGTGAAACCCTGTCTCTACCGAAAATACAAAAATTGAAACCCTCTCTCTACTAAAAAGATACAAAAAATTAGCCGGGCGTGGTGGCAGGCGCCTGTAGTCCCAGCTAATTGGGAGGCTGAGGCGGGAGAATGGCGTGAACCCGGGGGTGGAGCTTGCAGTGAGCTGAGATCGCGCCACTGCACTCCAGCCTGGGCAACAGAGCAAGACTCCGTCTCAAAAAAAAAAAAAAAAAAAAAAAAAAGAAAATACAAAAATTAGCCAGGCATGGTGCCGGGTGCCTGTAATCCCACCTACTTGGCAGGCTGAGGCAGGAGAATCACTTGAACCCAGAAGGCAGAGGTTGCAGTGAGCCAAGATTGGGCCACTGCACTCCAGCCTGGGCAACAGAGCGAGACTCTGTCTCAAAAAAAAAAAAAAAAAAAAAGAAGAAGTTTAGAAAAAATAAAGATGTGATTTACTTTTCCCATCTATGTTTATGCATGCATTTGTGGACCCCAGGTAAGAGCCCCTGGTTTAAGTGTCAATTAAAATAATATGCCTGGGTTAACATGCTGTAGTTTGAGGGGATCACTGTTCATCTTTTCACTATTTATCTTTTCTTCCCCACCTGATTTTAGGACAAATTGAGAGTAACAGATGCAGGAATAAAACACAGAAATCAAAATAAAGGGTTTACTGCTGAAAAATCCGCTTGAGCAAGCCTGTGAACATGTCTTTCCTGAATGAAGCCAGCTTACCCATAGGCCTCCACTGTCCCTCAGGAGAGAGAACACGTAAAACAAACTCTCTGCAGAAAGGAGGATCCCAAAGAAGGGGCCAAGCTGTACATTTATCAGTCAGGAAAGCTGCTCCACCCTCTATTGCAGCCCCTACAATTCAAAACAAGTATTCTTCCTAACACATTAATTCATGAGTTTATCAGTTCCTTTCATTTTTACTTTGAGATTTTTGTGAATAACTATAGAAAAATCTATTTCACCTGGCAGTAAATAGGAAAAGGCACAACATAATGTTTAAATACAGAGAATATTGTTACATGTGAGATGTTGATCGAATGTTCTAAATACAATCGAATGTGTGAGAGGGGGAAAAGGCATATTCAGAAGGACTTAGGTGAAGCCAGATGAATATTTTCGTGACAGATTGTTGGCTATTGATGTGAAGAAAGTAGAGGAATAGACTTGCTAAAAGTTAGAGGAGCCTAGTTTATCTTCCAAGAGGCTTTGCAACCCTGTAATACTGTAGAAATCACAAATTTGGCAATAATTTTAAAATAATTTATATTTATTTTTTATGGAATGCCATGTTTCTCTTTTTATAAATGACATTTTTCTGGTCAGTAATAATATATATCCTTTATTAAAATTAGAAAATACAAACAAACATTTTATTTATTTATTGGTAAAAAAATTATTAGCCTCATTCTTTTTATTTTTTTAACCAGTAAAGATCTGGGTAAAGAAAAACATTTTAGAAAACCACTTGTAGAGCACCATGAGCCAGTCTCTCTTCTCCATTTTTAAAAATTTATTGACTCACCTTTTTTCCATAACTTTTTGAGATACTATTTCAACCACTTTGCATTTAGAGAAAAAGAGGCAGAGAGTGATTAAGAAATCTGCCCAATGCTACATGGATAGAAGTTGAGAGAGCTGGGATTTGAGCTTACGTAAGCTAGTTCTAGCATTTGTGAAGTTCTCACCTAGTAAAAATTATCTGCAACTGTAACCAGAGCAAATCATTTCTAGCCTCCTGTCTACAGACACGCAGACACATTTGTAATGTTTTTGTTTGTTTGTTTGTTTTTAGCATGACAGATCAATTTCTGCTGGCATTATAGTTCTTTAACTATCATAGCTTCTCTGATTTTTCAACACATCTGTCATCTGTATTCTGCAGGCATAGCCAACACTGTCAGTGTCCCCTCAGGCAATCAGAATCAGCAGACAGAATGAATGTAGGACAGAAAACTGGCTGCAAACATGTTGGAAGGGCTGGAGGAGCAAAAGAGGCAAGATCTGTTACCTAGAGATTAGTAACTTCCACAAGTCACCACTATACTAGTGCAGGAGAAGCAGAAAGGCAGATGCTGCTACCCAGAGTCCACAGTCATTGTGCCCCTGATGCTGCCGGAACCCCACTGCAGCTGCTTTACAGGAAGCAGGGAGTTAGCGCTCTTGCTGATGCTACAGGGATCCAGGATCCCAAAGTCATCAGCTGCTGTCCCTGTTGCAGCCTAGGGAAACTGTCCCGCTGAGGCTGTTGGGGTACCTGCTACTGCATCTACTGTCTGAACCATGTTGCCTGAGCAGATGTCCAGGGCTCAGTCTTGCCTGCTGCTGTCACTGCTGCCACCATGTTTATCAGAGCTACTTCCAGAAGAGAAGAAATCCTCCTAATTTCTGTTTTTTTCCAGTGCCTCCCACTGCCTCCCAGAATGCCAAATACTCTTTGAGAGACAGCTGAAAGGAAAGTTTGGAAAAGACTCTGGCGTATGCAGATTCTGCTTCCCTGCAATAGGGGGAAAGCATGGGGTGGAGCTGGAGCTGAGAGCTCATCACAAATGAGCAAATCAGTCTTCAAGACATTTACCTTCCCCTGAAATGTTTCCCTTCTTTTGCCGTGTTTTCCATGTCATTATTCTTCCACAATTCTGCATCATATTCTGTTAACTATTAATGCCCTGGACAAGTTTATTTGCTCTTTCTTAGGGTTAATTTTTCTCCTTTTCTTTGAAACTTTAATTTGCAGGTTGAGCTTGTGTGGGAGTTTTCATCTCCATCCTCTTCAAGACTCCTTGATATAAATTTTTTGGTTGCTTTCACCAACTCTCCCCCCACCATCTCTAGACCAGGGCATGGTCTTAGTTGGTGGCTTGAACTCCTGTGGCTTGGTGTCTTTTGGGATATTAGAGATCCAGTCACTGAGCTGGCAAAGGGAACACTGTCCTTGCTTCCAGCTTTAGGAAGAATGCTTTGCTCTGTCACCCCACGTGAGTCCAACTCTTGGCTGCCTACGCTGCCTGAGTCTTCAGTTCCGGCATCGTGCTGCAGGTGATCTATATCCTGCTTTTGAATGTGGCTATGACTTTTCTTTATATATTTTTTAAAAACGTTGTTACTGGTATGTTTACAGTGAAGGGAAGAATGTAAAGCATGAACTCAAGAGTCACAGTAATGATAAATTTTAATGATTGTAATTGTCCTGTCATAATACATTTATTTAGTTGATTTGTTTGGATTTTCTACGTAAATAATCATGTTATTCAAGAATAATGAATGCAGCCACCATGTAATCATCACTGATTCCATGGCAAGTACAGTCTGCCTTGTGCTTTATATACTTGTCAGGACTCAGAAATGGGCAAAGGGGATCACTGGTGTCTTTCAGTGGAGTGCTGGGCATTACAGTGGAGTCCTGGATTATCTGATTCCAAAAATTCACACCTTGACTTTCTGTTGACTAGGTTATTTTGCAGCTCTGCAGAGGTAGCTGTTAAATTGTTGAAAACTGCTGACAATGCAGCAAATTCTTATTCATATCAAAGCAAACAAATTTTGACTGGTTGATTAGAAAGCTCTATAAGTCAAATCTCATTTGAACAAATCTTACTATATTAGCGGTTCCCTCAGTAATTAAAAAGTTGAATAAAATCTTTGACATATGTTTCTTTTATAACTGTAGAAGGGTCATAATTTTACTTTTTTGAAAATTATCCTTTAGCATACATAGTATCTTTTAGTCTTCACAACCTGAGAGGTATCACTCCCATTTAATAGATGAGAAAACCGAGACTCAGATCAAATGCTTGCCTGCTCAATGTCAAGCTAGTAAGTGGTCAACTAGTAAGTGGTCAAGCTGGGATTCAAATGCCAAATTTTGCTGTCTTCAAGCCCTACCTTCAAGATCTATGCTTTTATATATTTTTTGCTTCCGGAGAAACCATTTATTCACAAATAAAATGATGAAAAAATATGAACTTTGATAAAACAATACTAATAATAACTAATATTTATTAAGTGTTTACTGTGAGCCAAACACCAGACTAAACTTATGTGGATTAACTCATGTAAGTAACAATGAGAGAAGTGAGTTTAAAGAGGTTCAATAACATGCTGAAGGTTTTACATGCTATTTCTAGCTTTTTCTTTTCTTTCTCCAAATGCCTAGTTTTCCACATTAGCTGCATGTTAGAATCATCTAGAGAGAGCTCCTTAAAAAGATTAGGGTATCAGCATATCTTATAAGCTTCCTAGGTGATTCTAATATGGAGAATCACCACATAATATAGAGGACTTATCCTGCTTCCCTAGCTGATACTTAAGAGAACTGGACAAATCCGTAATATTTGTTTTGGTTTTCCTGCTGTAGCTTGGAAAGGGAGTAATTGGGCTGAAATCTGTACTGTCCTGAAGGTTGAGTATCTAGATGTATGCAGGGCTTAGCTAAAAGCATTTGAAAAAGCATCTCAGCCAAAGGTCAAATCATAGCAGGAGCACAGCAATTTAGAGAAACCATCTGAGTGGTAAGAAAATGACTTTTACGTGGACTTACTAAATGATAAAGATCTGCCTTAATAAGGCCAGACAATAACACATAAATGTCAGTATTTGCTAAACAAGTTCTCTTCTTGTTATTTAGAAATGATTTCAATCACATATTAATATTTTCTATAAATATCCTTATCTCCTTGCCCATAGAAGCAGACACAGTGGCCTAGCTACTCAAAAGCCATTCTCAATCTTTCATTCTTGTCTTTTCCTTCATCATGACTTGAAAACTAAAACATTCAGGTTTCCAGCCATCTTTCCATTAGAAGTAACCACGTGACCCAATTCTCAACCAGTAAGATGAAAGCAGTTGTTATGATATGAAACTTTGAAACACCGTTTTTAAAGAGATAAACTAAGAAGCCCCTGCCCTATATATAGATGAGCCTTGAGGTGGTAGAGCAGATATTTTGTGACCATGCAGAAAAAAGCCACAAGTCAAGAATGGTGGAACAGAAAACTGAAAGGATTCTGGGTTCTTGATGATATCGTGGAGTCATGTACCAGGCCTCAACAGCCTCATATCAGAAATTTTTTAACATAAAAAAGGTAGTCCCTTAATCATACAGTCTACTCTTGGTTGGTTTTTCTGTTGCTTGCAGCTGAACGAAATCCTAACTGATACATTTGTCAAAACATGGAAATAAGAATGTATTTTTTGTTGTTATTTTATTTGAAAAACCACTGTTAAACAAAAGCTTCTGAAGGCAAACTTCAGTCAATTTAATTAAGCCCAATAGAAATATACCCAAGTCATGCCTTTTTGTTGTTGTTGTTGTTGTTTTTTGAGACGGAGTCTCGCTCTGTTGCCCAGGCTGGAGTGCAGTGGCCAGATCTCAGCTCACTGCAAGCTCCGCCCACGGGCTCATGCCATTCTCCTGCCTCAGCCTCCTGAGTAGCTGGGACTACAGGGACCCGCCACCATTCCTGGCTAATTTTTTTGTATTTTTAGTAGAGACGGAGTTTCACCATGTTCGCCAGGATGGTCTCGATCTCCTGACCTTGTGATCCGCCCGCCTCGGCCTCCCAAAGTGCTGGGATTACAGGTGTGAGCCACTGCGCCCGGCCGTATTTTTTGTTTTTAAGGCAGTCATGTGGTGTTGTCTTCTACCTTAGTTTCCATTCTGATTTCAAATTGAGTGAAAACTCTAGTAATATATACCCAGAATTTTTCTAAATTAACTCCTATTTTTTCCTCTTTTACAATAATACATTACAAAACCTAACACTTAATAGAAATCAGATTTCTTCTCTTAGATTTAATTGTAATGCAGAAATCTAGCAACAGGATCAATTGTGATATTTTGTAATACAAAACTCCCAAGTAACTTTTAGGCCTTTAAGCATCTCATCCTGAGAAACATGGATTAAATATATAATAACATTGTTAGAAAAATGTGTCCTGTTTTATTGGAGCTTCCTGCTGCTTTCTTTTCTCACCTTTTCATGTGGTTTCTTTATAATTGTTCTACCCAATTCTCAACCAGTCTTGTTTGTTCATATTTCAGATTAGTAATGTGGTAAAAACAGTGATTTGTGATCTGAAGAATAGTTTGATTGATAAAATAGATTAAATCTAGAATATCTAGATTAAAATAGCAAGTTCTTAGATAATCAGAAGAATACTATAATTTCTCTCATATAATTTTTATTTTAATTTTTTAGAGACAGTGTCTCTCACTGTCACCTAGGCTGGAGTGCAGTAACATGATCATAGCTTACTGCAGCCTTGGACTTCTGGGCTCAAGCCATTCTGCCTTGAGAGTCCTCAGCCTCTCAAGTAGCTAGGACTATGATCAAATGCCATCATGCCCAGGTAAATTTTTTGTTTTTTAATTTTTGTAGAGATGTCTCTCTGTGTTTTCCAGGCTGGTGTCAAACTCCTGGCCTCAACCAATCCTCCTACCTTAGCCTCCCAAAGTTCTGGGATTACAGGCATGAGCCGCCATGCCTGGCCTGCCATATATAATCTTTAGGTATTTTAGTATAACGTACTTAGTTCTAAATTTTTTTCTAACCATAATACAATCTTTCTTTAATTCACAGTACATAGTCTTTTCTGCCCAGTAGAGCTTACGTTTCTTTTAAGAAAGTTTTCTTTTAAGAAAGTTTTCTTTTATAATTACCCATAGGTCAACAAATTTTAACCTTTGATAGAAGACTGAATTTACTTTTCAAAACTGAGTAAATTATTAAACTCATTTTGAGTGATGCAAGTAACCCATCCAATGCGATATAGATTGTCCTTCTTATCTTTATTATTAATGAGGAGAAACACAACCATTTAGAGTCTCTCAAAGGAGATGGAATTTTACAATATTCAGGGTGTGGGCCAGTGTTTTGGAATGAACATGTTATTTCTTCATAAGAGTTTCATTAAACATGTTTACTAATGTTTTGCACCAGTGGAATTTCATATCTGTCAGAATTCATGATCCCATTCAGTTGTTATAAGAAAAACTTTAGACAAATTAAATTTAATGGAGTTTAATTGAGCAAAGAATGGTTTGCACATCAGACAGCCCTCAGAACTAAAATAGGTTCGGAGCAATTCTGGTGCTGTAGCATGATCAGATCATATTTATGGACAGAAAAAGGAATGTGACATTCACAAAATGGAAGTGAGGTACTGAAACAGTTGGATTGGTTACAGCTGGGTGTTTGTCTTATTTGAACCTGGTTTGAACAGTTTGCTGCCTGTGATTAGCTACTTGTTACAAGAGTAGGTTACAGTCTGTTTACATATCAAGTTAGGTTATAGCTCACTATGCATGGAGAAACCTTTAGGCAAAAGTTAAAATATGTAGGGAGGCAGCTTTAGGCCAAACTGAATTTAACAATGACCCCTTCAACCTCTCAATTATACCATAAACTTTAAGCATAATGTCACTTTCTGTCATTATTGTAAATGGACAGACTTATTTGGTCTCAGTATAGAATTCACAAGTCTTATTGGGTCTCAGTTCCCATCTGTTTTGAGATCTCCTTGCTTCTTTAAGGCTTTGGTTTGATTATGTGGAACATAGCATAAGTGACTCCAAGTTGGGTTAGTGTAGTCTGTTAAGGCCTAGTGCAGGAGTTCAGTTCAAACCAGTGGCCTCCCATAATTTTGTTTAACAAATCTTAGATGAGAGCATGACCAAAACTTAGAGCTTTATTGCTATTCTTAGTTACCATCATTTTGGGGTTCTAGTCTCAACAAGTCAGTCGTAAGTTACAGTAGTGTCCTCATGATCACATGTCTTTGGGTTTTTGTTGTTCTAGTTGAAGAGGGACCACTTGGCATTCTACAGATGGCTGCATGTACACCTTTAAAAATTTTAAGAGAATACAGCACATCAGGGAGACTACTATTATGGCTATCAAAAGGATAATATCAAGAGTTTGGAATATACTTCTTAGCCAGGTTTCCCCTGAACAAAACCAATCAAAATCAAATACATCAAAGAACGAACCAGATGAGGAATCTACCTATTTTAACTAAGCAGCTTGTTGCTTAATCCCCTGTGACTGAGTCCCTATAATACCTGATGTATTCATCTATGTGTAATAAGAAGTGTCAAAAACTGCACAGATTCCTCTCTTTTCATAGTTAATCTAGAGCAATTTTATTACCTAATAAAACGTTAGCAAGAGAATTTAAAGACGTCTGTTGTGCAACCACAGTCTTTCCAGTTGAACCTGCTGTAGAGCCTATTATGAGTGATATATTTGTAAGCATTACCTCATTTATATTTAATGCAGGCCATGGGAAAAGAGACCTAAGAAATGATGCCCATCCAGAAGAGTGAAGACTTCCTGGCAATGTTCTTTTAACCTAAGATGTAGGTTAAGAGGAGTGAACAAATGTTCTGTTTCTGACTGATCATGGAGCAGCAAAGGTACTATTAAAATTTCTAGCCCATACTGGCCCTTCATCTTCCATCCATCAAGGCATAAGTTGCTCAGGTATAAAGTTGGCTGCAAAATACTCCACAAATAAAAGCATACTCCATTGGTGCACACAAGGCCCCTTTCCCAATTATATTGTTCATAGAGGCATAAGCAAGGAAAAGAAAAAAACTAAGAGAGGTAAAATTTTTCTGATGACAGAGAATTCTTGATCCATGATCTTGGGAAAGTTGTCCATGTCTAGGATGCTGTCTGCTTCTGGGGAGAGACTTCCCTGATTAGCTGCACCTTAAGGTCTCCTACAGGTGTACAGTTCCAAGAGTCTGAAGGGCCACTCTGAGTTGTGTGATTACAGGCCCAAGGTTCAATGTCCCAACGTTTTGCTGCAGTGTTGGTGGCAAGGGCAGTCTTCCTCTATTATCGTTCCCAGAAAACCTGGTCTCCACGTTGTAGATCATGAAGGGTTTGATTGTCTTAAGTTGGTGAATCATGAAAAGTTTCCTTTACCTGGTGAAAATACACTTTGGCATAGGCATTAAAGCTTTGCAGCATTTAGTCATATCAGACGTTAGAAGCAGAACATAAATGAGTTTCTATTATCAGGGAAATAGGCCTTCCAGTAACTCTTCCCTAGGGGATCAACTTATGTTCCCATTGGAAGTGGATTTGATTGTAATCAATCTGTAATATCTTTGACTGAGGCAATCCAGTTGATTCAGTTTGCTTTGCTTAATGTGACTGTATCCATAATACCTTATTTAACTGTTTTACCACTTGTCCAGTGAAACAAGTAGATCTATTGCTGGAATTTTCTCCAGGAATACACCATGAGGGAAACACGTTTTCTAATAACTTTTTAACTACTCTTGTAGCCTTCCTATATGGGAAAGCTTCTGTACAATCAGAAAACATGCAGAGAAAATGGCAATTGAATGAAATCCCTTTATAAGTGACCCATCAGATTGAAGAAATGTACCTGAAGTTTTGGTTGTCTTATCAGGATTATGGTTTTGACAAGTCAAAAATTGGTCATCAACCATTACAGAAATTTAGAACAGTCACCACACCAATATTTTTTCCCATAATTTGGATCACTGTATCTCTTCCATGATGAGTCACGGAGTGCAAAGCTTATAATGAAGCTTTAGGGACTCAGGAAGCAGTCAAGGCTCCATGAGTCCATGCTTAACCTTGGGTTTATATCCTCTTACATTCCAGTTTTGTTTTTCTAATTCAGGTGTGTAGCACTCTTTGTTAAATATGTTATCATAGGTAATTTGACTTGGACCATGGAATTTATTGGAATTGTGTATCTTAACAATTTCAGTACTTATAAACTTAGTATGAAAATCTGCAACCATATTTCCTTGGTATTTAATTAATTCTAGTCTGCTTGGGTAAACAATTTTATAAACCAGTTTCTTCATTAGAGTTCTGAGAATTCTTACCTAATCCAAATGATATGATCCTAAAGTAATCAGAAATCTGTATTCAGGAGTGCTTGTCAGGGTCCTTTCCATCCTTTCCATGCACCTCCTTGAAGATATAACACTTTAGGATAATAATTGCTTGTAAAGAGCTTTCAGAAAAGGCATCAGAATTAATCAATTAACTAGGACAACAAGACTTAAAATGGTTATAACTAAAGACATAATTGACAAGAAAGTTTAATTCTGTCTGTGGCCTACAATAATTTAACATAATAATCATAATATCATGACTGATAACATATACCATGACATGTCAGAATTTTAGAAATCTCATACTATTTTTGGAAAATGATGTAACTCAGGAAAAGGCTAAACATCATTTCTTATTTGACAATGCTTCCCATATAATTAAACATACCAAATAAGCCTATTTATTATATCTGTTTTGAATGCTTCAAGGGCTCTCTGTAGCATCTGAAGGTTAGTTTGGAGTCAAAAAGGCTTATTTTTTCTTTTGAAATTTTATGTTGGGAAGCCTGTCAAATATGTCAAAGGTTTAAAACACTTGATCAAAATAGGATCACAGATCACTCTGAAATAATAATCAATCATTTAGCCAAATTGATAATTAAAAGTTTTAAAAAGCAAAAACCTTTACTCTTTGTTAGAGGGAAGACCTAATTTTCCAAATAATTAAAAGACCTAAAAAAAGACATCATGAAGCACGTAAAATCTGTTTCTCTTTCTCTCCCCTCCCACTCTCACCTTTTGCAGTTTACTCAAAAGGTGAACAAAAAATCTTTTACTATCTCTTATTACAGAAAAATCTTTAAAAATATTTTTCCCTTGATACAGTCTCAGGAGGTGCTGAGAACCTATGCCCCAGAAAAATCTTGTTTAAAGGAGAAAACCAAATTCTCATTTTGTATTAGTACAACTTTGATAGTAATGCTGTTTTTAGAAAAAACTTATAATTCCCTTCCAATTTTAGCCAGCTTAATTGCACATAAAATTCTTTTCACAAAATTCATCTTTCATAAACTTTCCACAACCTTTTCTCTTTCTTATTTTGGGACAACTAATCATCCTGTTTTAAGACGAAAATTCCTTTTGTTTCCCTTAACTAAAACACATCTTTCATGTAAGCTTCACTTACCAAAAACATGTCTTACTTTCCTTGCGTAAGGAGTTGTTTTAATTACCATATGTTAATTAGATTTTTAAAACTCTAGTAACCTTAATTTATCATGAAAACCTAGGACATAAGCAATTTTGAACTGTTTTATATCAACATTTTGTCAATGGTAACCATTTCATAATTTTCAGAAACATGTTTCCTCACAACAAAATTTTCATGTTTATTTACAAACCCAAATATATTTAGCTTATCCATACCACATAAAAATATATCAAAATGTATAAACTTAAATTTATGCTTAATAATTAGTGTTTCAGTGTTTTAACTGACTTAGAAATGGCCCAGACATTTAATAAATATCTATTACTTAATTTAATATAACTTTAAGATTCAAAATTGCTAAAAAGGATTTTTGAAATTGTTACAAGTTAATTAATAAACTTTTATTCCATGACACATCAGATTTGATTTTCTCATTCTTAACAATTATAGCTGAGTTGCTCATTAAGCAAAGCTAGCCATTGAAAGATGTTACTTAACTTCTCTGTGCTTCAGTTTCTCATCTACAAAGGAGAAAATAATTATCCCTGTTTTCTAGGGTGCTTGTAAGGATTAAGCAAGATTAGATACTGGTAGCATTTAAAACAAGGCTTGACATATAGTAGCTATTTTGGGCTAACTATAGGTAACTTCTTACTATTATTGTCATCATCATCATCTTATCTCCCTGCCTCCTTCCTTTGTGGCACTCTTCGTGAGCTGTAATTACATTGGTTACTTACTTACTGATTGTCTGCAGCACATACAGCATGGTAGAATGCAAGGCCCCATAGTAGGATGCAAGGTAGAGGGAAAGAGGCTCTTCTACCTTGTTGATTTCTCTCCCCTTTACATCTCCTTTGAGCTTGGAGCACAGTAGGTCTCAATACATTACACATTTCAACCATTCTCTTTATCTCGTACTACATTTCTCATTGTTGACCATGCCATTCATTTTTCTTTAAACTCTCTTTTTTTTCCCTTTCCTCATCTTTCTCTGCCCATATTTATAAATGCCGGGATATGTTTCTGTGAGGGTAAAGGACAGAGCAGAGGCATGAGTGGTAGTTGAGACCAGGTGAGACCTGGGTATCCAGTGGAGCTGATAAGAGTAGAAAGGATGCCTGGGGCTGCTGATCATAATGGAAGAGTAGAACACTGGACCGAGCCAATGGGGTGAAGTTGGGAGTAAAGGGCTTGGGCTTACTTTTAAGGTTGTAGATCAACTCAGTATGAATTAGGCCCCCCTATGCATAAGACTGAGCTGGCATTAGATAAAAAACATAAACAAGGTATGGTCTCTGCCAACAAGGATATCAAAATATAGATATGGATAGACAAAATATAAACAAATACTTGAAATTCACTATAGGAAGAGTTGTGTAGAGGTGTGCGCAAGGTTCTGTGCTGGTAATGAAGAGTGAAATCTGCTGTCTCGGGGCCCTGGGATAGAAAGAGGAGTAGAAATGTGAAGTGAGTCTTGAATGTATCACACCAACCAGGGAAAGAAAACTCAAGCTGCAGAAATAGCACATGCAAAGGTAGAGAAAGATTTCTGATTAATATTCAGTATGGTGGATGGAGTTGACATGAAGAGATTCCCAAACATACAGAGATCCTTAGCATCCCTGCAATTGTTATAAAGCAGATCCAACTTTGGGAGGAGAAAGTTTTATATGAGTTTTAAATGAATTTCATTTTGGAGTAAATCATTTCTCTAATTTGTGGTTTGATATGATAGATAGAGCTACTACTTAATCTTGAGAATTCTTAATATTGAATTCTACGTGCCAATTTTAGAAGGGAGAGAGGGTAGATGGTTATTTGGGATAGGGGTATGGGTGAGTTGACTGGGGGTAGATGGGTAGGTGGAAGACTGGGAGATTGATGCCAATAAATCCCATGGAGATTTCGTATGGTATTGCTTTACAGAAGTTCTGCTTGGACAATATACCCAGATGCAATAGTGACCTGGGAAAGCCATCCACATCGTCCTATGTACCAATTTCAGATTTTATTATGATTTCAGTAGTTATTGATATCTACTGTGTATCTGACATTATACTGGGTTGTTTTTCTATATTATCTCTAACTACCCTAGAAGAACAATTTGAGGAAATTGAGACTTAGAGAAGTTACTTACCGAAGGTAACAGAGAAAGTAGATGGCCTGGATTCAAACCTCGATTTACATAAATCTAAAGCTCATGTTTTTCCTACTATATCACAAGGATGATTCCTACTTTTTTCTGAGCAAGGATACAATTTGTTTCTGTGCCCACTTGCTAATCACTGGTCTGCTTCAAGAATTCTCTCCAACTCTTGGAATATAAAGGGCAGCTAGGAATGACACTGCTATTCCATTTCCATGATGCCTCTCCTTTAATATAAATGATTTTTCTTCTAGCACTGAATGACCTTCGGCAATATCAAATGCTTTTTTTTTTCTGTTTGGAATGGTGGCCACCACTACAGTCAATTTTCTTCTGACGTCTATTTCATGCTTCTCCAGAGAGAATTATCAGCTGTGGTTTCTGTTATTTGCAATTAAGACTTTCTGGTTGGGCTAAGTATTAAGGAAATTATTACCAGCTATTAGATGGCTTAGAAAATCATTAAAGTGGCTAAAAGAGCAGGCTCTAGGCTATGTTTCTAGGAAAAACTCCCCATTTCCAAAATCACCCAACTTTTGCGTGGCCAAGAATCTCACAATCTCCTCCTGACATTTTGGCAGGAAACTGATAACAGGAGATCCTTGATGCCACAATCAGCAGGCATAAAATGGAATGCTTTCTTTCCACGAAGCACCAGCTTCATGAGCAGGTGATCTATGCATTCTTTCTGGGCCCCCATCCATGGAGTTTAGTGCTCTGTGGCTACCATGATGAAATTCTTAAAAATTTGTCTTTTAATTTGTGTTTTAAAAGTGATGTCCTTGGGGACAATAGAGTATGTCCTGGGGGACCTTAGGTCTTCTTCTTGCCACCTTCCTGTGACAGCTTCTCAGCCAACAGCTCCTCTAACCCACACGTCCCCTTCCTGGGCATGGTCCACCAATCACTGCCTCCCTCCACCTCTGGTGGAGCCCTAGGCATGGATAGGAAGAAGATTGGGGTTAGTTAGAGTCAGGCACATGCTCCCAGAGCATCTCTATGCAAGACAGGATAGGAGAGGGCAAGGCAGTGGCAGTCCTTGCCCCAGGCTGGTAGCATCATGGAACATTCAGTGGGTGACTTGGTGAGGGTACACCTCTTGTCTCCATCCAACTGTCTCATTTATCTATACATGAAGGTGACAGTACTCTCGGGGGTCACCCAACAACCTTGAGTTGCTGTGGCCAGTGGAAGGAAAAAGATGCCTGATTGAACTTGTGGAGCCTTTTGTCTTGCAGCAGGTAGGAGGGAAACCTTATAGCCAGTGGGCTGCACATACGCCAGATTATAAGTACTGGTGAGGATCTGCCCTCATATCTGAGTATCCTCACATTTCTGGGACTATAACATTCAATAGCAAAAAACAGACAAACAAAACACCCTGATAGATGGTGAGAAAGACCAGGGGAAGAAGACAGGAGGAAAAAGTTTTTTTCCTGCCTTTTGTACAAGGGTCTTCACGCTTTAATTTTATATTGGCTCTTCCAAATTATGTGGCAAGCCATGTCTCCACTTAATTTAGTTACAATCCAAGTCTTTTGAGTGCATCTGAATGGTGGAATCCCAACCACATCCTAAACTCTGACTATAAGGGAGTCTGGGAAATGTAATTTCTAGCTTTCCAAACTCAGGAGTACTGGAAGGAGGCTGGAATGGATATTGAGGAAGGCAATCCATTTTAGATGCCCCATTACCTCCACCATGGTTCTGGCAAAGAGTGGTACCCTAAGGTCTATGGGGCAGGGGCTGCATCTGGCTCATGCACTTCTCTATCCCCAGTTCAGGCTATAAGTCCTGTCACATAGTATTATCACAATATTTGTAGAATTGAATTGCAAATCATCCATTTTTATATGCTACATTTATGAACCTATACATTTAATGGTATAACTTCTCTTGCCATTGTTCATATTAGCTGGAGCTCTTCATTACCAGTGGCAAATTCATACATAAAATATAGTGAGTTAGGGAAAAAAAGTAGGTAACTGAATTCTACTTAGTGATTTCTTTTCATGTACTGGGCATAGCTAATGCAAACAGGGTACCATATGTCCACTGCACTTAATAAATTAAATCACTTTCTAGGCCAGTATGAAAACATTATTAATGTTTATCTAGTCACAGAAACCACTAATATGAAATTACATTCCTTACGGTCTTCACCTTTCAATGTTCACAAGCTGGGATTAATTTCAAAGGGAACATGTTTCTGGCTGAGGTACATTAAGGGTGGGCAAATCACTCTTAGAATATTCAATGGAAAAATTAGTTTGATTTAAAACAGGAATGCTCTGAGCAAAATCAAACTTTTCTTAATACTTTGCACCATCTCCAAAATGGAAAGTAAGGATATTTCCCCCAGAATGTTTTAATTAAAAAGTGTTTTGGAATATGCATGTGTGTATAAAAATGTCTCCTAATTACAAAGGCATAAAGTTAAAGCTTTTACCTGAGATTTAATTAGTAGTCTAAATTATGTAGTTTTGGAGTGGATGATGGTGAGAACAGCTGGGAATTTGATGGATGGTCTGATCATCCAAAGCAACTCAGGAAGTAAAGCTGTACCTCTTGGAACTTCCCTGACTAAGTGGTGGAGAGTAGAGGGCTTGCTCCAAAAATTTTGTGCATTCAATAGGATAAAAGAGGTCTTTGGAATCTCCATCTTTAGAGGCTCTGCTCAGGGGTTGTATTGTGGAAATCTGGCCTGACAATGTGACAAGTCCTGAAATAGATCTAGTCATAACTCAGAGCATATGAGTTGCTTTACGGGAATCAGTGAGCCAATTGTGCATGGTTACTGGTTGTGATGGCCTGGAGGCACAGTCTGGCCCTTGAGCCAAAGTAGGAAGTCAGATAATTCTGGTTTCATTCAGGAAATGTGGAGCAGATAATGTTGACTCTTATTATCCAGGTAATCTTGTCTTCCACATCAACTTGACTGCAGAATTTACCCTAATCTATTTTGCCTCTAAAGCAAATAGTTATATTTAGACAGTATAACTATAATACAACTATAAAATATAACTACAATAAAAATTATCCCCCCGGATGATCCAGGGTAATTTCCCCATCTCAAAATTTGTAATTCAATTATATCTTTAAAGTACTTTTTGTGATATAAGGTAACATTCATAGGTTCCAGGGATTAAGGCATGGATATCTTTTGGGAGGAGCCATTATTCAGCCTAACAAATACACTACCTGAGGATTCACTAAAACACAATCCTAATTACTACCTATTTTCTTATTTTTTATTTATTTGTTACAGAATGACAGACAGAAGGAAGACTACTTATTTGTTTTGAATTGTTATCATACACCTATAGTGATATAATCAGTACCAGGTGTTTTGTTGTTGTTGTTTTAGGGTAAGAAACATGGTCTTGGTCTGTCACCCAGGCTCAAATGCAGTGGCATGATCATAGTTCACTGTAACCTTGAATTCTTGGGCTCAAGTGATTCTCCCACTTCAGCCTCTGGAGTAGCTGAAACTACTAGCACGTGCCACCATGCCAAGCTAATTTTTAAAATTATTTTTGTGGAGATGGGATCTCCCTGTGTTGCCCAGGTTAGTCTTGACCTCCTGGCCTCAAGTGATCCTCCTGCATCAGCCTCTCAAAGTGTTGGGATTACAGGTGTGAGACACTGTGCTCAACCCCATACCAGGTTTTGAAAGACGGTTATTTTAAAAAGAGTTGTTTGGGGGAACATCTGAGAACATGGTTTCTGTTTTTAAATATCCAGGCGAATTTACAAGTCTTCAAAAATCCTGAGGGTAGGATTTATTTGAATGAAATTTAATTATGGTTCTGCTGTATATGTTATTGAACTTCCTAAATTATCATGTGTTTCTGGGTGTTTTTGATCAGCCATGTGGAAGCTATAAGACCTGGAATCTGGAGTGAATCAACACTAATTTGGATCACCCTGGGACTGATAGGTTATGCTTTGAACTAGATTAAGGCTGAATTAATAAACATTTTTTGATGAGTTTACACCCAACAGGTCATTTAATATGTCCTAACTGACCTTAAGCATAGCTATTGAATTATTATTGCTGAAGTTTAAATGGAAAGGCAGGTAGCTTGTTTCAGGATCCAAACGTTAAATATAAGGACAATTCCAGCTTTGTTCATTGTTGTAAGATTCTGACTACCATGTATCTCACTAAACAATTTTAAATTTGTCCTGTTTTTGTAAAATATTTTGATAAATTAGAAAATGTAGCCTTTAGAGCTCATAAACTCTCTTGGACTTGACTACTTTCTGCTGTTTAAAATGTTAGTTACAGCCACCAATTACTGTACTTGGGACTTGTAGTTCTAGTTCTTTTAGTGGAAACATGCCTTCAATACACCTAGAACTTCTATTGAGCATAGACTCTATGACAGCCATGATGTGAGGGACACAGTGGATATGAAGATATCTAAGACTTGGTCCCTGCTACCTCTAGCCTGTGAGCTCTGGACTGGGACCAGGTTTTATTTAACTTTAATCTTCAGCATCTATGCCACTTTGCAGCACATATTCAGCTCATACTGCCAGCTTGCAGTCAGCTCACATTTCTTCATTAAATGGACATTTGTTTAATGAAATTTTTGTTCATTAAGTAGTTACTGAATGAATAAACAGTCTAGAAATTGAGCTGGTAATGAAATCAAATAACTGAGATAGAATGTTTATATCTTTAAATCACTTCTAAGTGAGGTATTGGAGGTCTCAACAAGGCACTCTGGGACCCCAGAGAATGGAGCTACCAAATCAGCCAAGGAGAGAGTCATGTGATTCAAGTCCTAGAGAAAAAGAGTCCAAATCACCGATTCACCACTTGTCTTAATGTACTTGTTATTTTCTCTATTTAGTTTAGATGGCCCGATTCTCATTGGGTCTCCATAATAGTGTTTCATGGAATGTGGGGTTTGTCTCTGCCCCAGCTCCTTGCTGCTTATGCTGGAAGGAGCAGGAAGTGAGTGAGTACATGGGGGAGAGGTGGGGAGCAGAACCAACACACAGCACAGCCCTTGCAGGGAGAAAAGAGACTAGGAAGAGACTAGGGGCGGAATGCCTGGGAAACCGAGAAAGGAGGAAGCTGGGGCTACTTCTTATTTCTATGAAGAATGTATTTATGCAAAGTGGTTATATTTGGGGATATATTCTGTATGAGTATATATTCCCTGAATATATCTTTCTCTTTATGACCCACATCCTCTCTCTCATTGGAATCAGCAAATGAGCTGAGCCTCCTTCCCATCTTGCCCCTAGCAGAGGTCTCCTATCTCTGTCCCCAGCTCTTTCCAGCTGCAGCAGCAGGAAGCTGGGTAAAGATAAATTAAACATTCCTTAAAATGCTGCTATGAAAACAAAATTAAAACTGATCAACTAAAAGTTTACATAAATCTTTAAAAGCTATTAAAAAGATCTCATTCAATGTGGATTGCTGTAAACTTTATAAAGAGTTCTAAGGAAGAAGAAAATTTGGCAAACTGTCCTTGTGGAAAATTGGCTTTCTGTAGTTTGATTTTTGGCAAATTGACCCAAAACCAGTCTTGAAGAATTAATACACATTCACCTAGAACAGAAAAGCAAATATTGTGAATGATAAAAGATATATAAACATAGATAAAGATTAAAAATATAAGTAAAATGACCATGTACAGTTTTGGCATTCAAGAAAAATCTAGATGGAATAAATTGTTTATGCTAACCAAAATTAACTTAAGAAAGGGACAACAATCTGAATAAATCAATAACCATACAAGAATTTAAAAAAATTTAAAATTTACTTTTTAGAGGTACCAGATCCAGTAGATTTATTTGACTGTTATAATAGATCATCAACAAAGATGGCACAAAAATATCAAAGCATGTAGCCCAATCTCAGATACGATGATGAAAAAAACCCCCCAAAACTTGAAATATATCAAATCCAGAACATTTATAACAGAATATGATAATAAACTGTAGTTTAGTAGGGTTTTCCCTCTGTGATGCAAGAATAGTTTGAAATAGGAAGTCCGTTAATGTAATTAACTGTGTAACAGATTAAAAGAAAAAAATATAAGCACCTATTTCTATAAATATTAAAATATAAAATTTGCCATTCCTTCCTAATAAAAACCCATGGCAAGAAATGATAACTCACTTAGTATGATAAAAAAGACTTTTTACACAAATCAACAACTACAAAAACAAATATTATGCCTGGTACTAAAACCTAGAGGCATTCTCATTAAAGTGAACAATAAGACGAAGAAACAGTAACACTATTCAGAATATTTCATTTCTTCTTCTTCCAGGCATCTTATAGATTACACTATTCCACCCCTTTGACATTTACATTTGAGGTGGCTTGTTATAACAGGTTGCAGCCAGAAATACTATGATTCCTTTAAGGTCAGAGTAATTATTTCTGGCTGGACACTGCTACTGCTCCCTATTCTGGTTATAGAAGCATGTGTGCAGAAGGAATTTCCATGGCAGAAGTAAGTCCTTATTTAATAATAACATCGAATGTGAATGGACCAAACTCTCCAGTTAAAAGATATAGAGACTGGCTGAATGGATGAGAAAACAAGACCCATTGATCTGTTGCCTACTGAATACACACACACACGCACACACACACACTGTCTCTCACACACACACTTCACCTGTAAAGACATGCATAGACTGAAAATAAAGGGATGTAAAAAATATCCCATGCCAATGAAAACCAAAAAAGAGGAGGAGTCACTATACTTATATCAGACAAGATAGATTTCAAGACAAAAACTATAAGAAGAGATGAAGAAGGTCGCTGTGTAATGATAAAGGGATCAATTCAGCAAGAGGATATAACAATTTTAAATATATATGCACCCAACACTGGAACACCCAGATATATAAAGGAAATGTTATTAGAGCTAAAGAGAGAGATAAGCTCCAATACAATAACAGATGGGGATTTCAACATCCCACTTCCAGCATTGGACAGATCTTCCAGACAGAAAATCAACAAATATCAGTTTAATCTGCAATAGAAACCAAATTGATCTAATAGATAGTCACACAACATTTTATCCAAGAGCAGCAGAATATGCATTGTTTCCCCCAGCACATGGATCATTCTCAAGACAGACCATAGGTGAGGTCATAAAACAAATCTGAAAACATTAAAAAATTGAAATAATATCAAGCATCTTCTCTGACCACAATGGAATAAAACTAGAAATTAATAACAAGGGGATTTTGAAAACTATACAAATATATGGAAATACAACAATATGCTCCCAAATGACCAGTGTATCAATGAAGAAATTAAGAAAGAAATTGGAAACTTTTTTGAAACAAATGATAATAGAAACACAACATACCAAAACCTATGGGATTCAGCAAAAGCAGTATTAACTGGGAAGTCTACAGCTATAAGTGCCTACACCAAAAAAGAGGAAAAACTTCAAATGAACAATCTAATGATACATCTTAAAGAATTAGAAAAGCAAGAGCAAAACAAACCCAAAATTAGTAGAAGAAATAATAAAGATTAGAGTGGAAATAAATGAAATTGAAATGAAAAAACAATGAAACAAAAAGTTGTTTTTTTGAAAAGTTAAAGAAAATCGACAACCCTTTAGCCAGACTAACAACAACAAAAAAGATGATCAAAATAAATATAATCAGAAATAAAAAAAGGAGACATTACAAATGATACCACAGAAATTCAAAGGATCATTAGTGGCTGCTATGAGCAACTATATGCCAACAAATTGGAAAATCTAGAAGAAAGAGACAAATTACTAGATACATACAACCTAATAAGATTGAAGCAGGAAGAAATCCAAAACCTGAACAGATCAATAACAAGTAATGAGATTGAAGCCTTAATAAAACGTCTTCCAGTAAAGAAAAACTGGAGACCCGACGGCTTCACTGTTGAACTTTACCAAACATTTAAAGAAGAACTAATACTAATCCTACTCAAATTATTCAGAAAAATGCAGGAGGGAGGGAATCCTTCCAAGCTCATTCTGCGAGGCCAGTATTACCTTAATACCAAAACCAGACAAAGACACATTAAAAAAAAAAAAAAAAAAAAAAACTAGAAAAAAAAAAAAAGAAAACTACAGGACAATATCGCTGATGAATATTGATGCAAAAATCCTCAATGAAATACTAGAAAACCAAACTCAACAATACTTTAGAAAGATTATTCATCATGACCAAGTGGGATTTACCCCTGAGATGCAAGGATGGTTCAACATATGCAAATCAATAAATGTGATATGTCATATCAACAGAATGAAGGATAAAAACCATACTATCATTTCAATTGATGCTGAAAAGGCATTTGATAAAATTCAACATCCTTTCATGATAAAAGTCCTGTAAAAACTGGGTATAGAAGGAACACCCTTCAACATAATAAACACCATATGTGACAGACACACAGCTAGTATCATACAGAATGGGGAAAAACTGAAAGCCTTTCCTCTAAAATCCTGAACATGACAAGGATGTCCACTGTCACCACTGTTATTTGACATAGTTCTGGAATTCCTATCTAGGACAATTTGACAAGAGAAAGTTAGATATAAAGGGAGTCCAACTTGGAAAAGAAGAAGTCAAATTATCCTTGTTTGCAGATGATGTGATGTTATATTTGGAATAAACTGATGACTCTGCCTGAAAAAAGAAATAAAAAAGTAATCCCAATTACAACAGCCACACATAAAATTAAATACCTAATTAATTAAAATTAACAAAGAAGTGAAAGATCTCTGTAATGAAAACTACAAAACACTTATGAAAAAATTGAAGAGGACAACAAAAAATTGAAAAATATTTCATGTTCCTGAATTGGAAGAATCAATATTGTTAAAATGTCCATACTACCCAAAGCAACTTACAGATTTAATGCCATCCCTATCAAAATACTAATGACATTATTCACAGAAATAGAAAAAAAATCCTAAAATTTACATAGAATCATGAAAGACCCAGAATAGCCAAAGCTGTCCTACACAAAAACACCAAAACAGGAGAAATCACATTATCTGACTTCAAAATATACTACAGAGCTATAGTAACCAAAATAGTATGGTATTGGCATAACAAAAGACACATAGACCAATGGAACAGAATAGAGAACCCGGAAATAAATCCATACACCTACAGTGAACTCATTTTTGTCAAAGGTGCCAAGAACATACACTGAGAAAAAGATAGTACTGCAGTAAATGATTTTGCAAAAACTGGATATCCCTATGCCAAATAATGAAACTAGACCTCTATCTTGCCATATACAAAAATCAAATAAAAATTGATTAAATACTTAAATGTAAGACTTCAAACTATGAAACTACTATGAGAAAACATTAGGGAATATCTCTTGGACATTGGTCTGGGCAAAGATTTCTTGAGCAATGCCCCACAAACACAGGGAGCTAAGGCAAAATTGGACAAATGGGATCATATCAAGTTAAAAAGCTTCTATACAGCAAAGGATACAATTAATAAAGTAAACAGACAATCACAGAATGGGAGAAAATATTTGCAAACTACCCATCTGACAAGGGATAATAATCAGAATCTGTAAGGAGCTCAAACAACTTTATGGGAAACAATTTAATAATCCAATAAAAAATGAGCAAAAGGTATATGAAAAACTGCTCAACAACATTGACCATCAGAGAAATGCAAATCAAAACTATAATGAGAAATCATCTTACCTGAGTTAAAATGGCTTATATGCAAAAGACAGGCAATAACAAATGCTGGTGACGATGTGGAGAAAAGGGAATCATTGTACACTATTGGTAAGAATGTAAATTAGTACAACCACTACGGAGAACAGTTTGGAGGTTCCTCAAAACACTAAAAATGGAGCTATCATATGATCCAGCAATCACATTACTGGGTATATACCCAAAAGAAAGGAAATTAGTATATTGAAGAGATATCTGCACTCTTATGTTTGTTGCAGCACTGTTTACAATAGCTAATATTTGGAAGCAACCTAAGTGTCCATCAATAGGTGAATGGATAAAGAAAATGTGGTACATATGCACAATGGAGTACTGTTTAGCCAAAAAAAGAATGAGATCTAATCATTTGTAGCAACATGGATGGAACTGGAGTTGATTATGTTAAGTAAAATAAACCAGGCACAGAAAGACAAACATCACATGTTCTCACTTATTTGTGGGATCTAAAAATCAAATCAATTTAACGCATGGACATAAAGAGTAGAAGGATGGTTATCAGAGGCTAGGAAGGGTAGTGGAAGGTTGGGCTAGGGATAGGTAGGGATGATTAATGGGTACAAAAAATAGAAAGAATGAATAAGATCTAGTATTTGATAGCACAAAAGGGTGACTGTAGTCAATAATAACTGTACATTTTAAAAATAAAGTATATAATTGGATTGTTTGTAACTCAAAGGATAAATGCTTCAGGGGATTGATGTTTTATTCTCCATGAAGTGCTTACTTCACATTGCATGCTTGCATCAAAACATCTCATGTACCTAATAAATATATATACTTAGTATGTACCCACAAAAATTAAAAATTTTTAACTCTATATAACATGGAAGAGAGGAAAGAAAGAAGAAGGAGAGAAAGGAAGGGATAAAGGAAGTTAGAGCACCATTAGAACTTTGCCAAGGGGTGGCAAGGCTGTGGAGAAATAGGTTTTTACACTGTTGGTGGGAGTGTAAATTAGTTCAACCGTTGTGGAAGACAGTGTGGCAATTCCTCAAGGATCTAGAACCAGGAGTACCATTTGACCTAGCAGTCCCATTACTGGGTATATACCCACAAAGGATTATAAATCATTCTACTATAAAGACACATGCACACATATGTTTATTGCAGCACTATTTACAATAGCAAAGACTTGGAACCAACCCAAATGCCCACCAGTGATAGACTGGATAAAGAAAATGTGGCACATATGCACCATGGAATACTATGCAGCCATAAAAAAGAATGAGTTCATGTCCTTTGCAGGAACATGGATGAAGCTGAAAACTATCATTCTCAGCAAACTAACACAGGAACAGAAAACCAAACACTGCATGTTCTCACTCGTAAGTGGGAGTTGAACGACGAGAACACATGGACACAGAGAGGGGACCATCACACACTGGGGCCTGTTGGGGGTGGGGGAAAAGGGGAGGGAGAGCATTAGGACAAGTACCTAATGCATGCGGGGCTTAAAACCTAGATGATGGGTTAAGTGCAGCAAACCACCATAGCACGTGTATACCTATGTAACAAACCTGCACGTTCTGCACATGTATCCCAGAACTTAAAGTAAAAACAAACAAAAACAAAAACAAAAAAAAACCTTTGCTAAGGAACAAAATAAATAAATGGACAGATGTGCCTATTCCTAGCTAGGATCTGGTGAGGTAAATTTCTTTCCAAATTATTCAGTATAGTATGTAATTCTGCAATGACAGAACAGACAGTGGCTAGTTTGTGCTAAACATGGTTGAAAGTAAAGGGATGATAAGTATTAACTTAAAAATCACTATGTATAACAATGTATACATTTAGAAAAGAGACATTTATTTCCTTTTTTTCTATTTTGGTTCCTCATCATTCAATTTGATGAGGTTATGAGCTTTATTTCTTAAGAAGGAGATTACAACCTCCAGGCAGGAAGCACAACCACCATCTAAAAAAAGCACTTTGAGGCAGAGGAGGATGGAACAGGGATTTTTTTGGAATGGGTTGGCCAAGTATACATATTCAACAGGTTACAGGAGGAGCTATGAATATTCATGAAGTTGGTCCTCATGCATGTTACACACCACCCATGTTCACTTAGGGGTGGAAGATTAACATTTAAATGTATTACAGCTGAGCCAAAAGGTGAGGCAGGGACACGAAGGCATTCCAGTGTGCAGTCTCTGTAAAACCCACCAAAATCAGTTCATGATAAGTGGTCTCTCATCAGAAGAAAGTTACAGAAATCAGTCTGTTGTCCAATCAAGGCTTGTGGAACAGGGTGTCAGTTAGTGAACATCTGGTGGTGAGTGGCAATTGTTTTAATATTGTTTATTTCAAGGCCAGTGCTTGTTTAGCTTCTAGAGAAAAAGAAAAACCTTGTAGCACTTTGCACATACTTTATTCTTTAAGTGTAGGGTGTATGATTTAATCCTTCTCTGGCATGGCCTTAGGTCCTATTTATAATCTGGTATCTTATTTCCACGAAGAGTCCATTCTGTCAGTCTTATGATATCTATTTTGACATTACTGCTGGTCAGTTGTTTCTAAACCACAAAAGGAGGTGGGTTTAACAAGGGGTGTTGGACCTCCCATCCTGACATGGCTGGGAACTAAATTTGTAGGGTTTCTCTGGAGTCCCCTTGGCCAAGGGGGCAGGGTCCATCCAGTCAGTTTGAGGGGCTTAGGATTTTATTTTTAGTTTACAGAAACAAGAGGATTCATGAAGAATGTAATTATTCAACTGCAAAGCTGAGGAGAAGTAGCAAGAAAGCATTCTCTGAAAAGACATGTCAAAAAAAGTCCACTTCTTTCTATAGCTGTTGCTAATCATTGTGAGCTGTGTTGTTTGAGTGAGAGAAAGCATACTGATCACAGAAAGACTATATTTGTCCCTTCCACTCTCCTCCCTACAGTTGACTGAATGTTAGTAACAAAGTGACTCTGGAAGCTCTGTTCCCAAGGTTCTGCATTTGTCCTTCAATCTTGTGGTGGATCTTGGAGAGTTACTCTTACTTAACACAGAGGCAACGGGGATGGTAACAGGTGAAACAAGCAAATAATTTTTTTTTTTCTTAAAGTATAACATGAGAGGACTTACCTACTAGGTATGAAAACACACTATAAAGCTTTATTACTACTACTGTTTTTAGTGACATTTATTGAAGGCTTACTGTGTGCCAGATGCTGTGCTATGTTTTACATACCTGATGTCATTTAATTATCTTACAAACCTTATAAAGTAGATAGCATTTTTAATACCTAATACTTAGAGGAAGAAACTGAGGCTCAGAAAAGATGCATTTGGGAAAAATTAAATAGCCAGTAAATAATGAAAATAGAATTCTAATCTAGATATTATAACTCTAAAGCCGTTTTTATCATTACTATCAATATAATTTTGACTGTATAAAGGAGGAATGGTAGAACAGAGAAGAGTGTAAAAACAAAATAGCCATATCTATGGATTTCATCATATGATAAAATTGATGTTTACATCAGTTTAATAATTATTGCTAGACAACTGGCTATTCACTGAAAAGTAGCTATTATCTCTCATACCAGAAAAAGATATAATTCAGAAATTTAAAAAATATATATAAAAAGATAAAAATAGTACTAAAAAATATAGAACATACAGCAATCTGGTGGCCATAAAAAATAAGTTAGGGACCAGGGAGGTCCAGGTTGCAATGAGCTGTGATCAAGTTACTGCACTCTAGCCTGGATGACAGAGTGAGACCCTGCCTCCAAAACAAAAACACCAAAGCACCAAATGAGTGAGGGTTGGTACATAAGTGGAAGCCTATTTGCTACTTCTCCACAAAAACTGAGAATGAATGAAAAGAAAAAGTTTTAAATTAAGAAGTTTCAAACTTTGGCTGGAGACTGTTAAAACATTCTCCAAGACGTATGAGGAGAAGGAAATATTTATTTTCCAGTGCAAATTCAATCATTTATTATTGACATTGTTTGATACATATGGATAAAAAAAAATCCTGCATTGGTTAGAATCAAAAGACACAGTTCCTGAATGACATAATATAAGAAAAATAGGCTGGGCACAGTGGCTCATGCCTGTAATTCCAGCACTTTAAGAGGCCGAGGCAGGTGGATGACAAAGTCAGGAGTTTGAGACCCACCTGATCAACACAGTAAAACCTCGTCTCTACTAAAATTACAAAAAAGTTAGCCAGGCGTGGTGGCTGGCAGCTGTAATCCCAGCTACTTGGGAGGCTGAGGCTTGAACCTAGGAGGCGGAGGTTGTAGTGAGCCGAGATGGCACCACTGCACTCCAGCCCAGGCGACAGTGCGAGACACCGTCTCAAAAACAAAACAAAACAAAAAAGTGAATGAGAATAGCAAAATTTGACTAAAAATCTTGATCAATGACATCATTTATTTAAAAATTGTATTATTTATATTACCTTGAAGCTATAAAACAAAGGTCAAAATAGATTGTGGGAACTTCTATTTCTAATCAAGATGGAGTAACAGGAACCAGATTCTTCTTTCTATCTTTGACAAGAAAAAAATAAATAAATAAAAAAGGACAACATACAACATACAGGACACAATAGTTCTCAGGATGCTGGACATTGGGGAAAAAAGACAGTAACCCCGTAAGAGACAGGAAACAAGCAAGATGAGCCCTATGGTTGCCCCAGCTTACTGTCTTGAGAGAATTTCCAGGATGAGGCGCTAAGAGGGGAAATCCAGGAGAGTGCAGTGAATTCTGAGTTGAGGAGACAGAGTTGAGAGTTCAGGGAGACTAAGATGGCCAGAGTCGTAGGACAGAGTACTGGAGAGCAGAGACCTGCAAAGGGAGAGAACTTCAGAGATCTGCAAAGGGTTCCTCTCAAGTATTCAGATGAATACAGATTAGCACTTGCCTATGAGGAAACTGCGTGAAGAAAGGAAAGAAATCCCTAAACATATTAGAGGAACCAGTGCCCAATGCTCACACAAGGCTGAGAGTAATGTCTGTTCCCACCATCCAGACTGGAAAATCCCATAATTCACAGGACATTTGCTACAGTGCATAGTCGGGTCTTGCCTCAGTGGGGAATAAGTAACTCTACATTGAATATTGCTCTGGGCCAGCCTAACAACCCTGAAAGGATAAAATTGTTTCCAAGCATCTCAGAACAAAGCTCAAGAATACTTGTAGGAACACAGAAATATCCAGCACCCAATGAAACAAAATTTACAATGTCTGATAGTCAGCTAAAAGTTACAAGTCAAAGAAACAAGAAAATACAAACCATATTTGGAAAACTTATCACCCAATTGAAACAACTCAGAATTTACACAGTGTTAGAATTACCAGACAAGGCAGTAAAGTGATCAGAATTACATTTTATATGTTTATAAAGTTAAGGTGAAACATGAAAGATATTTGAAAAACAAAATAAAACAAAACACATTGAACTTTAGAGATAAAAGCTGCAGTAGACCCACAGAAGATTAGACATTGAAGAATAAAAGAGTAGTGAATTTGAAAACATAGCAATAGAAATGATCCTAAATGAAGCACAGAGATAGGAGAATTAAAAAGAGGAAAGGACATCAGTAAGCTGTGGGACAACTTCAGACATCCTAATATGTGTGTAATTAGAGTATCCAAAGGAGAGGAGAAAAGAGGAAATAGAGAAATAAACTCTTAAAAGTAAATTTTCCAAATTTGATGAAAACTCAAAACTCATAGACTCAAGAAGCTCAACAAACCCCAAGCACAGGAAACATGAAGAAAACTACATCAATGTGCATCATAATCAAAGTGCTCAAAACCAATGATAAAGAGAAAATCGTAAAAAGCAGCCAAAAAAGAAAGACATGATACATGCAGAGGAACAAAGATAAGGATGACAGTATAATTTTTATTGGAAATTGCAGGTGAATTCACTGTGAAGCAACATATTTAAATTACTGAAAGAAAAAAAGTCAACCTAAAATTCTATATTTAGAATTCTATACCCAGAAAAAATATTTAAAAAACAAAGGTGAAATAAAGACTTTCTAGACATAAAAAACTGAAATAATTTGTAATCAGTGGATCATCAGCACTATCATAAATGTTAAAAGATGTCCGTCAGATGAAAGGAAAATTGTTAGCTATATAAACAAGGATACATCACAGTGACAGCATTAAAGGTTATGTGTTATAGTCAAACACTTTAAAGAAAAGGATCTGGAGAGGCTGGAGGTAAGCTCCAAATATTCTTTCTCTACAGAGAGTACTTTCCTCCTACTATCAGAAATGACATCACGATGTCCACTTCTTCCACTTCTGTTTAACATTGGGTTAGATGTTCTAGCCATTGCAATGAGGCAAGGAAAAGAGTAACAGGCACACAGACTAAATAGGAAGGAATAACACTGTCGTTATTCACAGACATGATAATTACGTAGAGAATCCATGGAAATCTATAAAGACACTTACTAGAACTAATGACTTTAGCAAAGTCACAAGATACAAGATCAATATACGAAAGTATCTCTACATACTAGTAAAAATGTTATTTACAATAGCAGCAAAAAACATGAACTAACAAAGGTGAAAGACTTGCACATTGAAAACTACAAAACACTTGTGAGAAAAATTAAAGAAAATCTAAATAGGTAGGTATGAGCTGAGTGCAGAGGCTCATGCCTGTAATTTCAGCACTTTGGGAGGCCAAGGCAGGCAGATCAGTTAAGGCCAGGAGTTTGAGACCAGGCTGGACAACATGGCGAAACCTCATCTCTACCAAAAGTACAAAAATTAGCCAAGTGTAGTGGCACATGCCTGTAATCTCAGCTACTCAGGAGGCTGAGGCATGAGGATCCTTTGAACCTGGGAGGCAGAGGTTGCAGTGAGCCAAGATCGCACCACTGTACTCCAGCCTGGCGACACAGCAAGACTCTGTCTCAAAAACAAAACAAAACAAAAAACAAACAAACAAACCAATAAATAAATAAATAGATAAGTCTTGCTCATGGGTCAGAAAACTCATCCTGACCCCTCCATTAATGTATAGATTTAATGAAATTCTGATCATAATCCTGAAAGTCTCTTTTGTAGGTATTGATAAAAACAATTATAAAATTTACATTGAAATGCAAAGGCCTAGAATAGCCAAAACAATGTTGATAAAGAACAAAGTTAGAGGACTAATACTACCTGATTTTAAGATTTATTATAATGCTAGAGTAAGCAAGACTAGTGGTACTAGCACAAAGATAAAGAAATGAATCAGTAGAAAAAAATGGAGAGCCCAGAAGTACACACACCAATTTTTGAACAACTAATTTCAAGTCTTTTTAGCAAAAGTTGAAAAAAAGGAACCTCAATCCATTCCTTAACACCATTTACACAAATTCACCAAAAATGGATCATAGACCTAAACATGAAACCTAAAACTATAGAACATCTAGAAGGAAACATAGAAAGAAAATCTTTGCTGCCTTGGATTAGGCCAAGATTTCTTAGACACAACACTGAAAGCATGATCTATAAAGGAAAAATGATATATTGAACTTCATCACAGTTAAAAATTTCTATTCCTTGAAAGAAATAAAATGCAAGCTACAGAGAAAATACTTGCAGATCGTATATCTGATATATCATCTATATGATATATTTGGATAAACTTGTATCCAAAATATATAAATAACTCTGAAGACTTAATATAAGAAAGCAAATGAGTTAATTAAAAAAATGGGCAAAAGATTTGATCAGATTCCTCACCAAAGATGACATATAAGTCTGTTTTCTCATTGCTGTAAAGACACATGAGACTGGGTAATTTATAAAGAAAAGAGGTTTAATTGGCTCATGGTTCTGCAGGCTGTACAGGAAGTATGATGCTAGTATATCCTGGGCTTCTGGGGAGGCTGAGCTGTAGGCATCTCACATGGTAGGAGCAGGAACAAGAGAAGTGAGGGGAAGTGCCACACACTTTTAAATAACCAGATCTCACAGGAACTCACTATCACAAGAACAGCACCAAACCATTCACAAGAAATCCACTCCTATGATCCAATCACCTGCCACCAGGCCCCACCTCCAATATTGGGGATTACACTTTGACACGATTTTGGGTTGGGCACACAGATCTAAACCACATCAGAAGACAATATGACTAGAAAACAAACATATTAAAATATATTTAATATTATTAGTCATTAAAGACATGCAAATTAAAACCACAATGGATAGCACCACTCATTGTCAGAATCACTAAAATTTAAAAGACTGACCATACCAATATAAAGGAACTAGAATTCTCATGCACTGCTGCTGAGAATGTAAAATGATACAACCCCTTTGGAAAACAGTTTCTAAGTTTCTTTGGTTCATAACACCATACATAACACCTTGTATATAAAAATTCATAGCAGCTTTACTTGTAAGAGCTAAAAACTGAAAATAACCCAAATGTCTATAAACAGATGAATAGATAAACAACTGGGTTACATTTATATAATAGAATATTACTCAGCAATAAAGCAGAATGAATTGTTGATATATGCTATACCAGAGTGAATCTCAAAACAATTATGCTGAGTAAAATTTAAAAGGTCAAAAAAGGATACATACTGTATAATTCCATTCATTTAAAATTCTAGAAAATGCAAACTAATCTAGAGTGGTGTAAATTAGATCAGCAGTTTCCTGGGAATCTGGACTTTAAAATTACAGAGGGGAATGAGGAAACTTTTTTGGGTGATAGACATGTTCATTATCTTGATTGTGATGATGGTTTGGTGAATGTGTACATATGTCAAAACTAATCCAATTGTATACTTTAAATATATATGATTTGTTGTTATTTGTCAATTATATCTGAATAAAACTTTTTTTTTAAAGTTTGTATCTAAAAGGATAGTAAAACTACTCTCTTCTGAAGGCCAGATTTCTATAATCCTCAATTCTCTGATGTAGAGATATGCATCCAGAATTTTTTTTAAAGCATGATGAAATGGCTTTGACAAAGCCACAGCACTCTGGCTAAATTCCTTATTTCCTAGGTGACCTTTTAAACTCTCATTCAGAGCCTGTTTGATTCTACCTAACACGCTTCAATTAAGCTTGATAAGTTATAAACAATACATTTGAAGAGAGAAAGGGGCATAAAAATATTTGAGGGAGTCCCAGTGAAAAGTGATTATCAGTACTGCAAGAAGTGAAAAGAATTTTGGAAAGTAGCTGGAATTTCACTCTGCAAGCACTATCTAGTAATGAGTATTCATTGAGATAACCAAGGAGAGCGTCTTTTGTTTAATAAGTCAGGTTAAAATGTATGGACTTCAAAAAGATTTATGTCAAAAATAAGATGCAAAAGATTTTCAATTCTAAAGAGATGATTCTTGGTTACGTGAAAATCTGATTTAGGTGGCATACCTTGTTGACCCACAGTGAAGTGCTTTTGAGGAAAGTCTTGAGTATTACAGAAAGTAGTTGGATTCAAACTAAGTAAAATATTGGAAAGAATGTGAAAGAATATTCCAGCATTAGAGGCAAAATAGAAAGGTTCACTCCAATCCTTTTCCCTTTATGAATGTGCATGTGTCTTTGGTTTCCTAAAGTGCTTTTTGTGTTTAAATTGACAGGAAGGGAAGAACAAGTCTTAATGCCTTATGGCTCCAAGATCTGTTTTCCAGTCATTTCACATATGGCTCAGAATGTTAATAATGGAAAGTTGATCTATGTTGACTACTTGCCAACTTTATTACTTAAACTCATTCCTTGACAATAAATCTTGTCCTTTCAAGGACAATTCTGGAATTAGACTCAGAATTCTGACAGTATGACTCTTCTGTTACTGAAAATTACATCTATCATTTAAAGCATTTTATTCTGCTAAACCTGTAATGAAAATTTTTGAAACATCACATTTCTAGGAACTCCTAAAGAAGAAATCATCCATTCAGTGAGAGCAAATGAACACACCAACAGACTGAAACAAAGCATCTTTGCAGGAGACATGAATGCCAGAAAGGGAAGAGAACTACAGTCAGGGTCTCTGCTGGCATGGTCCAAGCCCACCGTGGCATGACCCAGAGAGACGAGTCAGCAGAGTGCTATGGACACCTCCCATACTCCTCTCGCAGATCAACAAGCCAGCACATAACCCAGGGAGATAGATAATAGTGATGCTGTGCTCTGTAGAGGGTAGTGGCAACAGTGGGATTTCTTCTGGAATAAATCTGTAGTGAGCCAGATGTTTCTTCTGACTGTATTACTTCTGACAGTGTATAATCCAAAATTGTTTCCTTGGCCTTCCAAAGAGTTTTATACGCTACCTAACGGCTGCAATAAATCCCTTTCTTCTTAAACTAGCTAAAGTGGATTTTTGTTCTCTACAAAACAGATCCTGCCACTAAGAACCCCACTAGTATTTGTTGACATGATTAGGGAGAAAGTTAAGCCACTGTAAGGGGGGAAAAGCAGCTCCAAGTACAAGGGCTTAAATGTGTTAGAAGCTTCTTTTTCATATCACAGTTCAAGATGAATATCTGAGCTATGCTCCATAAAGTCATCTAGATACACAGGTTGCTGGGGCAAATCTGCCATCTTCTACATTTGGCTTTTCTCGCTAGGTCAAAAGTGTTTTCTCCAGTGATTGTCAACTTCACTGGTTCCACATTCCAGGCCACAGAAGGGAACAAAAGAAAATATGAAGGGCGAACAACTTTATTTTGAAAAACACAAAGCAGAAGTGGTTACTAAAACTTAGGCCTTGCGGGGTGGCTGACATCTGTAATTCCAGCACTTTGGGAGGTCAGTGCAAGAGGATCACTTGAGCCCAAGAGTTTTAAGACCAGCCTGGGCAACACAGGGAGATACGTTCTCTACAAGAATTAAAATAAAAAATAAAACAAATTAGCCAGGTGTGGTGATGTATGCCTGTAGTCCCAGCTACTTGGGAAGCTGAGGTGGGAGGATCTCTTGAGCACTGATCAAGGCTGCAATGAGCTATGATCAGAACACTGCATTCCAGCTTGGGTGACAGAGCATGACCTTGTCTCACAAAAATAAAATAACACCTAGAAGCTAAAACCAAAACTCAGAGCCTTCTCAAGAGAATGTGGGAAACGTAGCCTGTAACTGGAGTAGCCGTTAGTCTAGCCAAAACTTGATGGGTGTGGGGTGTTCTCTTAGTAAAAGAAGAAAAGAGAAATGGACATGGAAAAAATTCCAAAACTTTATTCAAGAGGACATCATCAGCTTTTGAGACTTCAGCTGTCCCCTGCAAATGGGCTTTTACTCTCTTCTCTTTTCTTAAAGCAAAAATACCTGCAGGAAGCCGCAGAGCAGTGGCAAGATCAGAAAGCATACTCCTCAGTCCTTCTACCTAAGTAGCAATGTAACAGTGAGATGGGCATAGCTATTTTTACTCTCTTACTAAAGTAAAACATTTAGATTTTGAAACACCAACTCCTCCTCCAATGTAGAGCTTCCTCTGTGTAGACCCTACGAGATACAGAAGTCAGCAAGGCTGGCCTGACCACTGCCCTGTTGATGCTTTCGTTCTGGGATGGAAGATTAATGTTTTGGTAGTTGATTATTTAACTAATCATTAAGAGTGCTCCAAGGAAGTACAAAATGGATATGTGTATAAATGGATATGTGTCATAAGTAAATGGATATAAGTGTCATAAGTATAGGACACAAGAATTTGACCTTGGCTGAAGAGATCACAATGCATTTTCCTCTTAAAGTGATATTTAAGTATATAAAAAATTATGAACAGATTTACTAGTGAAATTTATTTCTGCAAGTTGGCAAATTGTTTACATAACCTTTCTGTTTAACTCTTTAGTTATGATTAGATTAGGAGTTTTTTTTTTCACTTAAAAACATGTATCAACATTTTTTGAGTAGGTATTCATTTACTTGGCTTAAACACGATGTATGAAAATGTAGCTGGGCACCATGGCTCACACCTGTAATCCCAGCACTTTGGGAGGCCGAGTCAGGAGGATGACTTGAGCTCAGGAGTTTGAGACCAGCCTGGGTAACATGAAGAAACCCTATCTCTACCAAAATACAAAAATTAGCTGGGCATGGTGGTACACACCTGTAATCCCAGCTACTTAGGGGGCTGAGGTGGGAGGATCGCTTGAGCCCAGGAGGTCAATGCTGCAGTGAGCCATGTTTACACCACCGCATTCCAGTCTGGGCCTCAAGGTGAGACTCTGTCTAAATAAATAAATAAATAAATAAATAAATGGAAGAAGGAGAAGGAGGAGGCGGTGGTGGCGGAGGAGGAGGAAGAGGAGGAGAAGGAAGAGAAAGAAAAAGAAGAGGAAGAGGAAGAGGAAGAAGAAGCTTCTATGGGGAAGTTTAGGGAGAGGGGCTTCTCATACAGGAATTGTCTTTTGCAACATACAGGCTAAAATCATCAAAGTGCAAGACAATCAGTAAAGCTTCACCATTCAGAAACCAATCAATGTCCTTTTCAGTATCAGTTAAGTTACATATTAATTAGTACATCAACAGTTTGAGGAACCCACTATAAGATTTCAGGGACTCAGGATAAATTTCTTTACTCAAGAATAGGATGTAAGCCATGAATCATAAGACCTCCCTAAGGTGGATTAATTTGGAAACCTGCCAAATGTGGCGTCTAGGTTATCATATCCTTGATAAGAATTTGTATTTATCTGAAAGCTAATAAAAATAATTATATTTTTTCTCCTTTCAAGTTACAGATAATAGGAAATTATACAAATTTTACCTCCCATTCTAGCTTTTTTGACTTACTATAGCATGGAGATATTTTGATATGTTGATAAAAAAGCTTTTTTAAACAAAATTATAGTATTCCATTTTATAGATATACTATTAATGTATTTAACCAGCCCCTTATCGGTGAGCATGTAGATCATTTCCAATATATTGCATTATAAACAATGCTTCAATGAATTATATCCAAATGTCATTTCATTCTTATGTGTTTGTATCTATAGGAAAAATCCTAGCCCATTTGAAATTTACTGTGGGTTAGGGTGTGAGGCATACATCAAACCGTATTTTTTTCTCCATGTGGCTTCCTCGTAGTTCCCAGATGATTCATTGATAGCACCTCTTTTTCTCACTGATTTAAGATACCACATTTATTATATACTAAAACTCCATATGGATTTAGGCCTATTTCTGACTATACATTTTGTGTTAGTCTGTTTGCCTATTCATGTGTCATAACAATAATAATCACTGAGGCTTTATCTGATAGAGAAAAATCTTCCTTTAGTGGTTTTCTTTTGTGGAGATTTCGTATTTTTTGGTTTCTATTTCCATATGTGCTTTTTCTGTTTTTTGAGACAGGTTGTTGTTGTGTTGCCCAGGCTGGTCTCAAACTCCTGGGCTCAAGCAATCCTTCTTCCTCGGAATAGCTGGGATTACATGTGCATACCACCATGCCTGGCTTACTTTCATATACACTTTAAAATTATTTCTGGTCTAGTCTGGTTCTAAAAAAACCCAGATTTTATTTTTATTGAAATCACATTAAATATATAAATTAAGTTCAACATCTTGATAATATTGACTCTTCCTATCCAAAATGCCTTTCCATTTGTTCAAGACTTCCTTTTCTCTTTCAAAGAATGTTTTAATGTTTTTGTCTGTAGAATACTCAGCCTTGAACGTTTCCTTTTAGGCTCATCACCTCGCTATGGGGTCTTTTCTTCTATTATATTTTCAATGAATATTGATTGTATACATGAAAAAATTTGCATATTAATTTTGTACCTTCCTAATTTACTGAATGTTTTGTTTGTTTGTAGTAGTTTTTATTTGACCTCCTTGAATTTTCTAGATATGTTATATGATTTACATATAGTGATAGTTTTATTGCTTTGTTAATTCTCACATCTCTAATTTCTTTATCTGGCATAATCGCATTGGCTAGCATTTCTGGTAGAATGTTAAATAATAGTGATGATAAGACCTTTCTTAGCTTGTTCCTGAGTGGGGATGCCCTAGTAATTCTCCCTGAAATGTACTACTGATTTGGGAGGTGAAATAATTATATTTCAACATTCAAAGATGTATCCATTGATAAATACTTTCTTAAGAATTTCATCAAGAATGGTTATTAAATTTTGTCAAGTATGTTTTTAGCATATATGAAGATAAAGGTGATCATATGATTCTCCTCCTTATGCCTACTAATTGGTAGATATAAATAGATTAATAGGTTTTCTAAGATTGAACCTCCTTTGCAGACTTGTAATAAATCCTATTGGAAATGGTACATTTCTCTTTTAATGTACTGCTAGATTTATTTAGGAGTTTTCTTTAATATTCATATGATATTGGAGATAGTTTTCATCAGATTTTACCATCAGTGTCCTGCTTGCTTTATAAAAATAATCTAGAATTCTTTTTGAAGATCTCGTAAAATTGCTCAGAGAAATAATTTCAACCTGGTGTTTGGCCAGGGAAAATGTGCAAGAGGTGGCAGTATCTCTTTGATGAAATTCTGAGTTTCTGTTAATGAAAATTATGCTACTTAGATTTTATGTCTTTTCTAAGCTTGAGTATAAAATTGTCCAATTTATTAAGATTTTTTTTCATTTTTATGATAATTTCCTCTCCTAATCCTTCTCATTTTATTAGCACATTTTTACATTTTTTTTGATTAAGTTAGTAGTTTATGTTTTTTGACTTTTTTTTTTCAAAGCAGCAGCTTTCAGTTTTTGTGTTCCAACTTCTTAAATTCTGCTTTTATCTTTATTGACTTTTTCCCTTGATTCTCCTTCATTTTATTTTGTTTCTTTTTTAACTTCTAAAGTTAAATGTCAAATTCATTTTTTTAGTCTTTCATGTTTATAATGGAAGTATTATTTCCTCTCCTCTCACTATTGTTTTAGCAATTTGTAGTTTTCTTATTATTGTTTGTTAGATGTTTTGCAATTATAGTTTTGTTTTTTTCTCTTTGATTCAACAATTGTTTAAGTGAGATTGTAAAAGCTAAGAGGTATTGGCTTTTCATTTTTAAATTTAATTATTAATTTCTAGTATTACATAGTGATCACAGAATGTTGTCCATATCACTTCAATTTTTTGTAATGTATTTAGGTTTTCTTTGAGTCTTAATATATCATCAATTTCTGTGATCATGGACACTTAAACAGAAATGTGTACTCTTTTTTCAGGATACAGAGTATGATATTTATAATTAAATCTGCCTAATTCATTGTGTCATCTAGATTGACTTACTTTTTTCCTCTTCATCTATTATGGCCTGAGAAAGGTGAATTAAAGTTTTCTTCTATTAGTAAGTTTCTGTTTTTTCTTATAGCTCCTCTAGTTGCTTGAAGCATAAATTTTCATAACTGTTACATCACTATTGTGAATTACCTTTATTATTATAAAGTTCATTCCTTTACCTCATTTAATATGAATTGTACATTCCATAATATTAGACTGCGACCTTTACATTCTCTCCTTCTCTCTCTCTCTCTCTTTTTTTTCATTTGCCTGATATGCCATTCCCCCATTTTGACCGTTCTGAAATACTTTATCTTAGAGTGCATCTCTTAAAGACAGTGTAGAATAGGTTTAATAAACTAATTTGAAATCTCTTTGTAATTGGTTTAAGCCTACTTACTCTTATTGATATGAAAAACATATTTAATCTTAGTTTCATTATTCAATATTGTATTTTCTGAATTTATAGATTGTTTTATATCTTTATAAGCTTTGTGTTCTGTTTTTCTCTGTTTTGCTTTCTATGTGTGATTCTACTGATATTAAGAAAGGTTTGTGATTTTGTTCTCACTGTTATTTTATAATTATAGCTTTATTTAACATCCTTAGTTCTTCACAAATCATTATTAATAAGAATTCTCTAGATAAATAGAACCAATTGGTTAGATAGATAGATTCATTATATGAAATTAACTCACATGATTATGAAGTCTGAGAAGTCCCAAGATCTTCATTTGGCAAGGTGGAGACCTAGGAGAGCCAAGGATACAATTCTAGTCCAAGTGCAAAGGCCGGAGACTGAGGAAAGCCAATAGTGTTAGTTCTAGTCTGAGTTCAAAGGTCTAAGAACCAAGAGAGCTAATGGGATAAGATTCAGTCTGAGTACAAGTCTGAAGGAAGGAAAAGACCAGTGTTCCAGCTCACACACAGTCAGGCAGAGACAGTAAATGCTCTCTTCTCTTTCTTTTTGTTTTATTCAGACTTGGATGAGGCCCACCCATATTAGGAGGGCAGTCTGCTTTGCTCAGTCTACTGACTCAGAGGTTCATCTCATCCAGAAACACCCTCACAGACACACCCAGAACAATGTTTAACCACATATCACACACCCAGAACAACGTTTAACCAAATTTCTGGGCACTCCTGACCCAATCAAATTGACACATAAAATTAACTATCACAAGTCTCCCCCTTGTCAAGTCGGCCCCCAAATATGTCTCATTAAACCATATTTAATCTCCAAATAAAGACAATAACAAGGCTATAATTCTCCCTAACATGATACAACTATACCATACATAACCAAAAAAGCACCTACCATTGCCTCAGAAAAGAAAGAAAAGTTCTTGGGTGATGTTTATTCTTCTCCTTGATATCCTATAACTTAAATACTATGATGTAAAATTAACAATACTTAAAAATACTACGATATAAAATCAGTATTTTTTTACATGATAAGAAAGAAAACAAAGGTATTTGAGGTGTGTGTCTCTGTGTGTGTCACACACATTCATAACAAAATAAGGGGAAAACACTTATGACAACTACAGTCCTTGTTTCTATAGCTGGCCATATGGTCATAGCTAGTATTTACCTTTTTCCACTACCCATTTTGTATTCCCTTTGTTTTCAGCAAACACCTCAGCTGGTAATGGTTCTTTTCCTGGTTAAGAGGTCTAAATCTTCACTCTATAAGATTTGGAGATGTTGGTAGTGTAATGTTGCCTGGATTGGGCTGTTGTAGTTTTCTGTTGACCTTAACCACGTTGCATGGTAATCCTGAAATGCCCTAAGGGCTCTTCTGTATTGCAGACATACTCTTCCTTACTTCCACTGTGGCATAGCAGTTTAACTTCCTCTTTGTAGTTGGGACAAATCACCCTGGTCAAAGCATTAACTTCCTTCTTTGCCTGTTGATTAAGAGGCTTGAAGAGCCCAAAGTAACCAGACAGCAGGCTTAACTTCCAGTTCAGTGGAATCATTGTGTCTCTTGGTGAAAGCCTTTCTCTTTCTGAGACTGAGGGCATAAGATTGCAAAAACTGGAAGCAACATTTTTGCTAGTGGGTCACTAGGGGTAATAGTGAGTGGTGCAACTTCCATTTCCACCCCAATGACTCCTGGATGATGAATCTTGGCTGTGGGAGAAATAGCATCATACAGTGGACACTGATTCAGAGTATATACAGCCTTCTAGAGAACCTTATCCCCACCTTGCAAGATGTTACCACCTAGCTGATATTGTAACTGCCTCTTCAAAAGACCATTTCATTGTTCTGTCAAACCAGCTCTTCAGATGGTGGGGAACATGGTAAGACCAGTGAATGCCATGAGCATAGGCCCATTGCTGCACTTCCTTTGCTGTGAAATGTTTTCCTTATTGGAAGCACAGCTGTGTGGCATACCAGGACAGTGTATAAGACTTCTATAAGTCCATGGATGGTAGTTCTGGCAGAAGCATTACATGCAGAGAAGGCATATCCATATCCAGAGTTAAGTCTATTTTAGTAAGAAATAGACTGCCCCTTCTGTGATGGAAGAAGTTCCATGTAATCAACCTACCACCAGTAGCTGGCTGATCACCCTGGGGAGTTTTGGATTCAGTGTTGGTCTCTGCTGCTAGCAGACTGGCATGTGGCAGTGGCTGTAGCCAGGTCTGCCTTGGTAAATGGAAGTCTGTATTGCTGAACCCATACACAACCTCCATCCCTGCCACATGGCCACTGTGTTCATGAGCCAATTGGGCAATGACAGGAGTGGCTAGGGAAAGAGGCTGACTGGTGTCCACAGAATCCACTTGATTAAAAGCCTCCTCTGCTGAGGTCACCCTTAGGTGAGCATTTATGTGAGACGCAAATATCTTCATGGTTTTTTGTCCATTGAAATAAGTCTATCCACTTACCTCTTCTCCAAATTTTCTTGTTACCAGTTTTCCAATCGTGCTCCTTCCAAGCGCCTGACCGTCTAGCTAAACCATTGGTCACAGGCCCAGAATCTGTATATAATGGTTCATCTGGCCATTTCTCTTTCTAAGCACAGTGCATGATCAGGTGTACTGCCCAAAGTTCTGTCCACTGGGAGCATTTTCCTTTACCATTGTTGGTTGGTGATGGCCCAGAAAGGGGCTGTAGTGCTGCAGCTGTCCACTTTCAGGTGGTTCCTGCCTGTCATGCAGAGCCATCTGTAAACCAAGCTGTGGCCTTTCCTTCCTCTGTCAGCTGATCTTAGAGAACTCACAAGGCCATAGGTGCAGGCTAGGAGAAAGAAGGCAGTGTAGCATAAGGCCTGTTCTCTGTTTGCTTTGCTTTGCTTTCTGTATGTGATTCTACTGATATTTTAAAAGATACGTAAGTTTGTTTTCACTGTTGCCTTTGTAATTACAGCTTTATTTAATATGCTTATTCATATCTTTAGTTCCCTTATATGAGTAAATATAAAATTGAGATCTTTCATACTTTTCCTCCTTTCCCTACCTCATCTATATCACTAGCTTTAGAATTTACAACTGTATTGTGAAATATTCATATAGATTTACTTATATGTCAATTTTAAGTGATATCTTTTTACTCCAGATAGTACATATCTAGGAAAATCAATATTTTTTTTACCCACTTTCTTTCCCATTTCTCTTCCAATGTTTTTGTTGTAATTTCTACCATGTTAGGGCATACAGTATTAATATTCTCTTATGTCCTCTAATCTCCACATTTTTTAGTCTGAGTTCTACATTTTACATATATACCTGCATATGTATCATGAATTAAGTAATTTATAGATGACATCATGAGAATAACTTATAGACATTCAGTTATATATCTGCTTTAAGTAAATTAAGCAAAAACATCAGGAAATTATAAACTCAAATGAAATTTAACTCTTAAATCCAACAATTTGAAATGAAACATGGACTAAAACATTTTTCTGGCAATAATCCTTTTCATTTGGCCTTTTCTGTTCTCTTTCCAACCTCCCCACCTCAAAAAAATCAACCAAGAAATCAAAAAGCAGCTATACAGTATCATCAAATCCATGTTAAATCCACATATGGTTTGGAAATATTTGAGACCTAGCCATGTATAAGCAAAGGCAGATGCTTAACTTTTTTTTTTCAGTTGACAGTTTCAGTGTTATTAACTCTGTTGGATATTAGAAATACTCTCAATTCTACCCACTAGAATATACTATTGTAACTTAACACAACATCCTAGAATTGATATCTTCTTCTACTTTCAGATCCTAAGGGCTATCCTGCAATTCATTCATCTAGAATAGACTCCAAGAGCTTCAAGAATGGGCTTCTGGAGTGCATTCCAACTCCATTCTTGCTTCTTGGTCTCTCTGGTGCTGGTCTGGCCTCCAAGGATGTGAGCCAAAGGTTTCTAAATGTTTGATGAGTTTCAGAGTGTTTGACTTAATTTTGGTTGATGCACTGACAGTTGGGGCACTTCAAAAAAAAATTTATGGGTTTATTGTTTTTCTGGATTCTTGCATAGGTTACTTCACTTTTCTTAGTTTTTAAAATATGAATAATAATGCCTTCCTTGCCAGTTTCACAAACTCTGTTTTATTTGTGTGTGAGGGCTAAATTAGCAATGCATGTAAAAGTACTTTACAAGATGTATAATATGAAACAAATAGGAGAGTGACATTATTTACTTTTGTTTGGTGGCAGGTAAAGGGGAGAAAATAGCATAGAACCACTTATATCACAGTCTCAGTGATAGAAACCAGTGGAAGAGAGCACATGGTAAGACTCTAAAATTGTGTTTAATTTTCTTTATTCAACTACATACTGCCATGTGCTAAATGTCTAAGTCTCCATTAATTATTCATCAGAGCTGGCAAGTATAGCTTGATATTTGATCTACACACCTTGCCTGGAAAATATATCATTGTCATCCGTATTCTTGGACTTTCTTTCCTGAATAATTTTTATCAACACATTGGCACCAGCTGTGGCTTCAAAACATTCAAAGCAACCATATTTAAGTACTTTAAAATCTAGTGAATAGGAATTTTATTGGACCTATCAAAATTGTTGCCAAATGGGACATTTGAGAACACGACTAACTTTTGAACACGTTTTTAAACACAATGATGTTTAAAGCTTGTGAATAAAATGTTTTTATCTTGTGAATTTTGATAGTTAACTCTAATCAGTGTGTCCCTGAAACCTTGACTATGGAAGAAAAGGAGTAGCGCAGGTTGGGCGAATAGAATGCTCCACTGATTGTCCCACTCCACCCCCACAAGGATACCAATTTAACAACCATCTACATGAGAAAAGCACTTTCACAAGAACCAAAGATCAAGCAAGCACCCACAGTACCTAGTTTTAACTTCATATTGCTGAAAGAGGCCCTGAAGAGGGAAGGAGACAGATTTGAATCACTGATGCCACTCTTCCCCCCTATTTCCTCGCAGCTGCTGCAAGGCATGGAGAATGAATCTGTGTACTTGGGAGAGGAAGAGTACAGCAATTGTGAAACATTGCACTGAACTCAGCGGTGCCTTGTCACAGCAGAAAGCAAAACAATACTGAAATCAGCTGACTCCTGCCCACAGAGGTAGTATTTAAACCAGCCCTAGCCAGAGGGGACTCACCCATCCCAGTGGTTAGCACTTGAGTTTTGGCAAGCTTTCCCACTGTAAGCTAAAGTGCCCTGGGGTATTAAATAAACTTGAAAGGTAGTCTAGGCCACAAGGACTGCAACTCCTAGGAGAGCCCTAGGTCTGAACTGGGCTCAGAGCTAATAAATGGGGGCAGCATGCGACCTACTGAGTCAGTAGCTGGGGCAGCTAAGGGAGTATGTGTGCCACCCCTCCCCCAACCCCAGGCTGCACAGCTCGTGGCTCCAAAAGAGGCCCCTCCTTTTTCTACTTAAGGAGAAGGATGAGTGCGGAGGACTTTGTCTTGCATGGTGGATACTAGCTCAGTCACAGTAAGATAGGGCACCAGTCAGAGTTTGAGGCCCCCTTTCTAGGCCCTAGCTCCTGGACAATGTTACTAGATACACCCTGGGCCAGAAAGGGAACCTGCTACCTTGAAGGGAAGAACTCAGTCCTGACAGGACCTATCATCTGCTGATTAAAGAGCCCATGGGCACTGAATAACCAGTAGCAATACCCTGGTCATATATTATGGGCCTTGGGTGAGACTCTGAGACTTTCTGGCTTCAGGTGAAACTTCACACATTCCCAGCTGTGGTGGGTAAGGGGAGAGACTCCTGCTTGACAAACTCAGAAGGAAAAATTAGGGGGTTTTGCCTTGCACCCTTGGTAACAGCTTGGCCACAGCAGGGTAGAGCACAAAGCAGGTTCTTGGGGTCCCTAATTCCAGGCCTCTGCTCTTGGATGGAATCTCTGGACCTGTGCTGGGCCAGAGTGGAGCCCGCTGCCCTGAAGTGTGAATTGCAGTCCAGGCAGCATTCATGACAAGCTGACTGAAGAGCCCTTGGGCCTTAAGGGAACATTGACAGCAGCCTGGCAGGACTTCCCATGGACCTGTGGTGGTGGCCACTGAGTGAGGATCTTCTGCCTGTGGAAAGGGGAGGGAGGAGTGGGAAGGCTGCACATTGTGGTTGAGTGCAAGCTCAGTCACAGTACAATAGAATTCCAGGTAGACTTCTAAGGTTTTTGACTCTAGTCCTTGGCTCCCAGATAGCACCTCTGGACCCTCTGGGACCTGGAAGAACTTGCCACCCTGAAGAAAAGTATGTAAGACTGACAGGCTTCCCCACCTGCTGATTGTAGAGCTCCAAGGTCTTGAGTAAACATAGGCAGTAGCCAGGTAGTGGTTATAACAGGTCTTGGATGAGACCCAGTGCTGTGCTGGCTTCAGATCTGACCCAATGTAGTTATAGTGGTGGTGGCCACAGGGGTGCTTGTATTAGTCCACCGCCAGCTCCACGTGACTCAGAACAGAGACAGAAACTTCAACTGTTTGGGAGAAAGTAAGGGAGGAGAATAAGGATCTCTGCTGGATAATTCAGAGACTTATTCCAGATCTTATCCAAGATCATCAAGGCAGTACTTCACAAGTCTGCAAGAACCATAGTGTTACTGGACTTGGGGTGCCCCCTAATGTAGACATGGATCACAATCCCAAGTCTTTTCAAATACCTAGAAAGCCTTCTCAAGAAAGGTAGGTACAAACAAGATGAAACTATGAAGACTACAATAAACACCAAACTTTTCAATGCACAGACACAGATGAACATTCCCAAGCAAGAAGACCATCCAGAAAAACATGACCTAACCAAATGAACTAAATAAGGCACCAGGGACCAATCCTGGAGAAACAGAGATACGTGACCTTTCAGACAGAGAATTCAAGATAGCAGTGTTGAGGAAACTCAACTAAATTCAAGATAACATAGGAAGGAATTCAGAATTCTATCAGATAAATCTAACAAAGAGGTTGAAATAATTAATAAGAATAAGTAGAAATTCTCGAGTTGAAAAATGCAATTGACTTTCTGAAGAATGCATCAGAACCTTGTAATAGCAGAATTAATCAAGCAGAAGAAAGAACTAGTGAGCTTGAAGACAGGCTATTTGACAATATACAGTCAGAGGAGACAAAAGAAAAAAAGAATAAAACACAATGAAGCTTGCCTGTGGGATCTAGAAAATAGCCTCAGAAGAGAAAATCTAAGAGTTATTGGCCTTTGAGAGGAGGTAGAGAAAGAGATAGGGGTAGAAAGTTTATTCAAAGAGATAGTAACAGAGAACTTCCCAAACCCAGAGAGAGATACCAAGATCTAAGTATAAGAAGGTTATAGAACACCAAGCAGATTTAACTCAAAGAAGTTAAACACTTTTACCCCAGAACAGTATATCCAGTAAAAATATTCTTCAAACGTGAAGGAGAAATACTTTCCCAGACAAAAGCTGAGGGATTTCATCAATACCAGACCCATCTTCAAGACATCTAATAGTCAAACTTTCAAAGGTCAAGGGTAAAGAAAGAATCCTAAAATCAGCAAGATAAAAGAAACAAATAACATACAATGGAGGTCCAATACGTCTGGCAGCAGACTTTTCCGTGCAAATTTTACAGGCCAGGAGAGAGTGCCGAAAGAAAAAAAAAAAACACTTTTACCCCAGAATAGTATATCCAGTGAAAATATTCTTCAAGCATGAAGGAGAAATACTTTCCCAGACAAACAAAAGCTGAGGGATTTTATCAATGTCAGACCCATCCCACAAGAAATGCTAAAGGGAGTACTTCAATAAGAAAGAAAAGGACATTAATGAGCAATAAGACATCATCTGAAGGTACAAGGCTCACTGGTAATAGTAAGTACATAGAAAAACAGAAAATATTATAACACCATAACTGTGGTGTGTAATCTGCTCTTATCTTAAACAGAAAGACTAAAAGATGAATGAATCAGAAATAATAACCACAACTTTTCAAGCCATAGTACAGCAAGATATAAATAGAAACAACAAAAAGTTAAAAAGCAGGGAGAGTCAAAGTATAGAGTTTTTATTAGTGTTCCTTTTGTTTATTTGCTTATGCAAAGAATGTTATCAGCTTAAAATAATGGGTTATAGAATAGTATTTGAAATCTTGACTGCGATTTTCAAAACCAACTAGATTATTCAAATAGGCCTACCAGTTGGGAAAAAAATTTCTGTTGCACAGGACTTAGTCTACAATGATTGAATTTTGAACGCCCACTAAAATTCTGACAAAATGCCCTCTAATGGATAAGCCTCTATTTCCCATTAGAGATACTCTGAACCCATGTTTTAGAAATAGGCTTAACGTACACAAACAAAATTTTGGAGATTGCATGCAGAAACAATCTTGCAGAATTCTAACCTTTTCAATTTTTCTTCAGATTATTTATGGTGTAGGGAGAGAATGGGACAAGAAGTCTTCTAGTTTCCAAGGCTTTCAAGGCCTTTGAACTACCAGTCTACAGAAATTTCGTTGAACTACGCACAAAGGTGACAAAGACAATTTAAACTGAGCATTGACATTCATTTTCTATAATTAAAATTATTGATGAGAATATTTTGATAATATTGAATTTACTAGAATGAGTCAGTCAATGTACTCAGTACTTGGCACACATGATCTTATGTAATCTCATAACAATCTCATGAGGTGAGTATAATTACTCCATGTCATCAATAGGTGCAGAAAGCTCAAGGACCTTGTTGAGGTCTAGCCACAAAGCAAACTTGTGTTCCTTTTTTTTTTAGACGAGTCTCGCTCTGTCACCCAGGCTGGAGTGCAATAGCACGATCTTGGCTCACTGCAATGCACTCTGCCTCCTGGGTTCAAGCAATTCTTCTGCCTCAGCCTCCCAAGTAGCTGGGAGTATAGGTGCACGCCACCAAGCACAGCTAATTTTTTTGTATTTTAGTAGAGATGGGGTTTCATTGTGTTGCCCAGGCTGGTCTTGAACTCCTGAGCTCAGGCAATCCACACGCCTCAGTCTCCCAAAGTGCTAGAATTACAGGCGTGAGCAACTGCGCCTGGCCCAAAGCTTGTGTTCTTAATCATGATACATTCCCCTCCTTTTTTTTTTCATCTAAGCATGCTATCAATTTTTTAAATTTTGGTTTTGTAATACTGTAGCATGGCAGAACTTCATCACTTTTCTTTCAAAAATTTAAGAACAATAAAACTTGAGTAAATACATATGGACAGTGTGGACATTTGGAAAACAAATGTTGATTTTCAGACTTCCTATTGATATTTTACTTGAAGCATTCTTCTGAAATATATGTATATTCACCAACTGAAACTGGCATTGGGCCAAAGTTAAACTCTCCTGATGTCCAGTGGATGATGACATTTCCCAAGCATCCATTTGACATACAAATATGCTGCACTAGGGATAGTATCTAACATGAAAAGTGTGGAAAAGGAACCATCCCAAAACCAGCACAAAATTTGTGCTGATCCAAGGCAGTTTATTGTCATCCCATCAAACTGAACTCATTCCTCTTGGAAATGCAATTAATTCTTTAGGTGAAGATAATTTTAAAAGCCTGCATTTGAACATCAGCCTCCTCTTGGAAGAGCTGAGAACTCAGTTTGCTCACAACTCATGCAATGGTGGTTATTTCAATCTCTGGATGAGCTTTCCTATTTCTGATCTTGCTCTATTGGGAGTAACTTGAGTTTAAATGTTAGTATCAGTTTTACTAATTTTACATCTGAAAGGGACATAAATTAGTAATAAGTGTTTTATTAATTTTTAATCTTACAGAGTTTATCTATTCCCACATGTAATCTTATTGGGCTGAAGTAAAATTTCCCATAGGTATTTAATTTGATTAGATTTCCTATGTATTTTAAGTTAAAAAAGACATCTATTAAGGTTCACTAATCACATGAGTTTATGCAGACATATTTTTGCCTAAAGCTGAGCATATTCAAAAGTGAGATAGTGGCTCAAAAAATGACAATGTATTCAGTCAGATGATTTCTTTCCTCAGGTGGAAATGAGAGGTATTTCTGTGTTCCATTAATATATGCATGTTAAATGTAAGGCTCATGTGACCTGTCCAGGCATGGAGATCACAGGATTCTCTAATGACTAAAATATTTTTACATTTCAGCAGTGCTTTCCATGCTGTTTGTGTTAAATAATATTTTTAGTTATCCGTTTTATAAACAGGTCATCTTTTCTTTATAACTAACTTCGGAAATATAAAGAATTCTGTCATTTTAATGTAATATAAAGAACTACCTGAACTTACACATTTAAAAAATTATAGGATTATTAAGTCTTAAGCAAACATGCTATTTCTGTCAATAAGCAATGACTGTATATGACAAAAGCAATACAGTACATGAAGTCTGGATTTTTTGTTGTTGTTGTTAAGAGGGGATGGATTAAAATATTTATTCTGATAAATTGACAATGTCTGCAACATTCCTTGCACAACACCTCCTTCTCAGAGGACTAAGAATTGTGGAAAGTTAGGAGGTAGAACCTGGAAGCAGGAAGTTCCTTCCTAGAAATCTTTGGTATTGTGTGGAGTCTGCCAGATAGCAGATAGCGACATTTTCTGCTTAGATGATTCTGCCAACATGGCATTCCTCTTGGGCAAGAAGATGAGCTAAAGCTACAGCAGCCCCATAGACCAGGCTTCTGCCACCCTGTATACTCCACAGAACTCCATCTCAGGCTAAGATATGTCACTGGGAAAAAACGTTCTGACCTTCAATAACTGCGAACAGTGTTAGAGAACAGTTTGGTCTCTGTTGGCTGATTGAGAACAACTAAATTAAGCTTTCTAAGCCTCAGTTTCTTCTCCTGAAAAATGGGGTTCATGATACATATGAACCATAGGGCTGTTTAGAATTGAGTGAAACAAAGAATGAAAACACTTAACACAATGCCTGACATATTTTAAGCTTCACTAAATGATAAAGATTCTTTATATTTTTATACTATGGCTCAGAATGTGAAATTCTTGTTGTTGCCAAAAAAAGTCAAGCTAGGAATAACAATTTATTTGGCTGGACATCTGTGAAATTTGCTCTGGGGAAGAGGTTTCAGAACACTGTATTAGTGCATTCACGGCAACAACAAACCCAAAGAAGCAAAATGTACAAAATCTTTACTCATGTGGCATAGCTTCAGCATATTTGAATGAGTGAGTCATTTATACTGGAAAAAAATCTTATTTGTTATCAATAAATTTATCTCACAATTTATCTCACCTTTCATTGTCTTTTCTCTACAGAATAGTTTTAGGAAGTTGTTTTTTCTTTAAAGTTCAGTTTCAATTTTCACTCTAAAACTGTAAACAGAGAGAAATAATGAAACAGTAATAATCCACAGCCCTCCTCAGTGTATTTGGATAGAAGAAACAATTGGGCACTTGGTAGCTGTGGTGATAATGGTGATTTGGAGGAATTTTGAAATGTATTTCTGACCATTAAGTTTGCTAGAAGTCCACAGACTGCCAAGAGTTTGTCAGGAAGCCAATAGAATTATTCTCTTTCCTAATTAATATTCGCCAAACTTTCAAGGAAGGCCTGGCATATTATATTTAGTAACATGAGATCTACAGTCCCTTAACAAAATCTGGTTCTTCATTTCAAAGTACTACTACTTCTATTGGCATGATCAAGAGACACTTATTATATACTCACTACCTATGAGGCACCATGCTAGATTCTGCAATTACCAGAAGAAACTAGGAAGGATCCTTGTCCTCTAAAGTCTTATTATCTAGTTGGAAGAATAGGGCATCTGTAAGTTCAAGACTGAGTTCTTTGAAGACAAAACTATGTTTTATTATAGACCGACTGTAGGGTCAAGATATAAAATGACGTCAAAGTATTGGACCAGCTTGTACCTGTTGGATCACTGCACTCATTGTTGTACTCAAACTTTGATGTGCTTTTGAATCGCCCAGAGGTCTTGTTCAAAAGCAGATTATGATTCAGTGGGTCTGGGATGCAACCTAAGATTCTCAGTTTCTAACAAGCTTTCAGGTGATGTTGATGCTGTTGGTCCACAGAACACACTTTGGAAAGAAAGTCTCTAGAGCAGTGGTCTAAAACTGGCTGCACGAAGAATCACCTGGGAAACAAAAATCTTGATGTCTCCAACCCTCTTTACAAGTGGAAAATTCCCCACTCCACCCCACTTCACACAAGAATGTGGGAGCTTTTGCCTCTCCTCAGGCTTCCTGGCCTCAATCAATAGGGGGTCAAAAGTGTGCCCCACAAGCTTGGAGCAAGACTGCTCCTTTCTCGGGTTGGCAATTTTACATATTGCCTGGAAAGTTGATGAAAAGGAAAGAAGATGAAAGACAGGAATCCATATGTCATCAGAATCATGCAGCCACTCCAAAATGTTTCCAGTATTCCTTCAAGTCACACTAATAGACCAAGGTTCTATAGTGTTTCCTAAATATTTTTGAACCAAAGCTTACAAAAAATTGCATTTGTCTGTATTTTCCACATTGAAACTACATATCTATTTATCACAGTTTCTTCATTGTACATTGGGAGGTCTTAATTAATGTTAAGGATGATACTCAAATAAGAATAAGTATTAGCTGAAAACACAGGGAAATGAAAACAATTATATATTTGGAATATTGAGTAGTTAAGATGTAGTGTTGACTTCTTTTGTATTAGTAGCTTCTAACTTTACCTGAAGATGCCAAATTTATAGATGCTGAAATTAGTGAGGATATAATTGATGAGGTCATGTATGATGGATGTCTGTCTTTTTCTAAGCAGAGTTTTAGTTTATGATTAACTGATTCATATATCTTCCTAGCTACATGTGAAATATTTTTAATGCTGGTCCACCAAGACTTTTAAACAGCTTATTTTAGCTTGATTAATGACCATTTAATGGTAGCAAAACTATATGTAAAAATGTAATCTTAGAAATTGAGGTTTTTCTTTTTTTACTCTCCTTATGATATATATTAGGCTGATACACCATGTTAGTGCCTACCAAGATATTTTCTTTCAGTACACTGATTTGAACCAGTCTTTCACCAGCCACTTCCCTCCCAAATCCTTCCACTGTGCCTTTGGAACACATAGTTCATCATGCTTTGTTGAATATAAATCATGCTTTGTTGTATAAAAACTACCTTATGGGGCTGTTAGGAGGATTTAATGAGACATGCATATAACATGTCTAGCACCATGCGTGGAACATACTCATCATTCAGTGGCAGCCAACCTTTAGTATTGTTACAACTGCTATGATTATTTTAGTTAAGTGTTCCAAGCAAAAAGAGTAACACATACAAAGACAGTGGGGCAGGGGTAGAAGCCATCAGGGTGACTTAGGGAGAGTCTACGTAGAGTGGTTCAGGACTGGATTCATATTAGGATTCCAATCCTCGCTCTGCCACTTTCTTGCTATGTGACATTGGAAAGTCTGCTTCCTCATTTTCAAAATGAGGATAATAATAGTGCTTACTTCAGAGGAATATTGTGGGGATTAAATTAGAAAATAATGCAAAAGTTCCTCACCCAATGTCTGACACATAGTAAGTTTTCAGTATGTTTTAGCTAAGACAAAAACAATTGGTCAGAAGCCCTTTAGATGTATTTACCTTTCCTAGTGATAATGCTGTCTTCTGAATAGGAGGTGGGTTCTCCACTTCCTCTTGGAAATGCTAATATTCACGCAAGTAATGGTCTCTCGGCTTGACCAAGGATTTCCTACCTGGACACAGGAGTGCTTCCACCTCGTGTGTCTCAGCACTTGCAGCAGCAAATATACAGCGATAATCTTTGTATTATTCCCATATATTTCTTGCAAAATGGTTCCTCTTGATCCTTTTTGTGGGCTTATATTCACTTTCATGGTTTGTACTGTTTTTATCAGGTTTTAATATGATAGCTATGCTAGCTTCCTAAAATGAGTCAGGGAGCTTGTCATCTTTTCTATGAGTTGGAATGACACAAATAATATAGGCATTACCTGTTTTAAGAGTAAAATCAAACCCAATTACAAAACTGTTTTTGTCTTGGTACATGTTTATGTGGCATCTCTTTTTTTCATTATTTTTAGTTTTTGAGACAGTCTTGTTCTGTCGCCCAGGCTGGAGTACAGTGGGCGATCTTGGCTCACTGCAACCTCTGCCTCCCTGCGACCTCTGCCTCCCAAGTTCAAGCAATTCTCCTGCCTCAGCCTCCCGAGTAGCTGGGATTACAGGTGCCCACGACCATGCCCAGTGGCAATGTTTTTTGTATTTTTAGTAGAGATGGGGTTTCACCATGTTGGCCAGGCTGGTCTTGAACTCTTGATCTCAAGTGATCCTCCTGCCTCTGCTTCCCAAAGTGTTGTGATTACATGTGTGAGCCACTGCGCCTGGCTGCATATCTTTATTTTAATGAGAGACCTTTAATTATATTTCCAATGTAGTCTATAGTTATGAGTCTATTTAGGTTTTTTTAACCTCTTCTTGGATCAACTTTGCCTCTTTTTATTTTATAGGAAATCATATAATTCTTCCAGATTTTCAAATTGTTTATCATACAGAAACACATAATATTCTCTTATAGTTCTTTTAACCTATTCTATTAACATATCCTAATCTATTAACATATCCATGGTATCTTTCTCATTGCTAATCTCACATGTTTTTGTTTTCTTTTCTTTTTAGAGAGATTTACTGCGTCTTTCCACTTTTTTTCTTTTGTGCTGATTTCTATTTCCTTCATTATTTTAATCTTTTATCTTTATTAATTCAAGTCTCTTACTTTCTTTTAGTTTACTTTGGTATTCTTTTTCTAATATTTAAAGTCAAATCATTTAATTTTAGTCTTTATTTTTAATCATAAAGTATTGAATAAGTAAGTTTTTCTCTGAATTTGGCCTTGGCTATATCTCACATATTTTAATATAAAGTGGTCTTTTTGTTACTTTCTAAATAGTTTGTTTTTGTTTGGGTGCGGTGGCTTACACCTGTAATCCCAGCATTTGGGGAAGCCAAGGTGTGATTATCGCTTGAGCCCAGGAGTTTGAGACCAGCCTGGGCAACAGAGTGAGACCCTGACTCTACAAAAATAAAAAATTAGCCAAGCATGGTTGCGCACATCTGTAGTCCCAGCTGCTTGGGAGGATGAGGCTGGAGAGTTGTTTGAATTCAGGTGTTAAAGATTTCAGTAAGCTATGATCATGCCACTGCACTCCATTCTGCCTGACTGGCAGAGCAAGACTCTCAGTGAAAAAAAGTTTGTTTTTTTACTTTGGTCTAAGATTATTTTGAGTGTTTCTTAATTTCCAGTGTTTATGTTTTTACTGCTTTTAAAATTGTTGATTTCTAGTTATTAGATTATAGTCAGAAAACAAGGCCTGAAAACATTCCTGCTTTCTAGGATGTATTAAGGTTCTTTGTAACGAAATATATAACCAAATATCATAATTAGAGAAATAATACGTATTCTTTGTTTGTAGGATACAAATTTTTGTTGTGTTTATTATGTTTCTAAAATTGTCCTTCATTTTCTATGAGTTTCTTTGGTGCTAGTACTGCTTAGCACAAAAAGTGGTATGTTATCTCTTTGTGAATTGTACCTCTTGTCATTTCATAATATCCCTCTTTTTCCTTGAATTCTTATTTAGTCTAATGTTAATATTGTGGCACTTTTTCTTTTTGTATGTATATTCCTAGTGTATATTTAATAGTCACTTATTTTTGCCCTTTCTTTGTCCTTTCCTTTTAGGTGTGTTTCTTATTAATAACATTGAGTAGTTAGGAAGCAGATGTGCCTCTCCAGGGAAACTCACAGGGGTCCACTGGGCTAGTATCTGCAGAGAACCATCGCAGTTGTGGTCTCTCTCCCCAGCTTCAAGCAAGGGCAAGTGTTCCCTGTGTCTGGTTCTTCTGCTGTCACCTGAAGCCACAGAAAATGATCTGAACCTGCTTAGTCCCTGAATGTATCTGGGGAATACAAAGTCTCAGACTCACTCTCTAAGAATTGCCAGCATGTTCTAGAGATTCTTTAGATGCATTGCTGCATGGAGCAAAACAGGGTCAGGAGATGTGTGCTGAGGTCAAGGTCTTCTCTTATGTTTCAAAAATATTAACATTTCAGGCATGTCTTCTTTTAAAGAATAGTTCATGTATATGATTTTAAAAAAAGAAAATCTACCAAATCAAATAAAGAAGTCCTGGGAGTTCACCTGGTGTTTTCTACAGAACCAAAGTATTCATATTGAGATCCTTCAATATAATTAGCTATGTGACCTTGGTTAAGTTAATTAAAGTCTCTGAAACTGAGGTTCCTCATCTGTGAAATGGAGATATTCAACAAGGTGCCCTGTGGGGATTAGATGAGATTGCACATCTAACTGCCTAGAGTGTAGTAAGGGGTCACTGTTTCCTCTTTACTCCTCAGGAAAATTTGATTGAACAAGGATAGAAACTTTGATTCTAGGGACAGAACGTCTTCAGAATCTTTGAGGCCAGAGGGCCTCTCACAGAACTGCAGTGTAGGTTCATTAAGACACTTTCATCCTAATGTTTATCCAGAGTGTCTAATGGATTTAAAAGGAAGACAATATGGCACAGACTATTTGGGAAACCTATGCCCATTCTGCCAAGAGGATATCTCTATTGGTGGTCAGACTACTTCACTTATAAGTTTTCTTCTTTCCTTAAGTCAAAAAGATTAAAATTTACTGAAAATTTGAGGGTCCATTAATGGACTTCCACATGGCTTTCCTCTTTCCTTTGAGCTGGCTTCATTTTCACTGACTCCCGAGTCCCACACATCTGACAATTGCTTCAGACCTTGGACATGCTTGAATTATTTTATGCAAATCATTTGAAAAGGCAAAGTACCACTGTTCTTTCTTGGGTTTCTTCATAAACTGGCTTCTAATTTATCTGCTGCTTTTTCTTGATCCAATTTGTGCCTATGCCTTACTATAGATTCTTTGGAAATAAAGAAATAAATAGTATATCTGTAGCTATTTTGTTAAACTAAGAATGTTTTAAAATACTTTATTGTAAAATAAAATTCCTTTGTTCTCTCAGAACTTAGGTTCATAAAAATCATTCACTAGGAATTATTGTGTCGGGCAACATTATTTAATAATAGATATCTACCCTAAAGCAACAGAAACATTGCTTAGGAATAACTCTGCATTTATATACATTAACTATAGTACATTAGATTATTAGATTAGATTCTTTTCTAACCTGGCCTTAAGTAGAATAGGACTTTTTTTTGGTCTATAACTTTTTGGTTTAAATGTTTACTGGGTTGTTATTGAGGGTTTTGTTGTTTAGTTTTGCTTTCATTAAATAATTAAAACCTTAAATCAAAGATATTATCTTAGATAATGGTTTTATTTTATTTTTAACTGAGCCACATTGAAAGAACAAATGCAAATTAAGGTAGGTAGCATTGGACTAAATTAAAAGCATGTTGGATAACTGACTCTACTGGAAATCTTTTTATTTTATTTTATTTCATTTTATTTTTTGAGGCAGAACTTCACTCTTGTTGCCCAGGCTGGACTACAATGGCGCTATCTTGGCTCACTGCAACCTCTGCCCCCCTGGTTCAAGTAATTCTCCTGCCTCAGCCTCCCAAGTAGCTGGGATTACAAACACGCGCCACCATGCCTGGCTAAGTTTGTATTTTTAGTAGAGACGGGATTTCACCGTGTTGGCCAGGCTTGTCTCGAACTTGTGACCTTGGGTGATCCACCCGACTCAGCCTCCCAAAGTGGTGGGATTTCAGGCATGAGCCACCACGCCCAGCCTTGGAAATCTTTTTAACTGCATGCTTTAGTCAAACAAAAATCGTTAGCTTTCTTTTTTTTTAAGCAAACAATCTCTACATATAAATTACACTGAACAATGTATGTAATTATGAAACATAAATAGAATTTTGATGGCATGTACTCAAAAATGCTCCCAAATGTAGGTTAATATGCAGTGCCCTTTCATTTGGTAGCTGGAAATTGAGACCCTGGCAGGAGTGATAAATATTGGAATTAGGGTCTTAATAGCAGAGCATGTAGAACATTTAATCTTCTGCTTAGGATTTGAAATGCAATAAAATAGAGCCAGTTTCACTGTCCAGATTAATGCTCACCTTTGCATGTTATGCCTCCAAAAGGAAAGTAGCAACGGCCACAGTGGCCACCTTCAGCAGGAAGCAACACACGATGGCAATTCCATGCTCACAAGGGGCGATTCAGCACAGCTATTGGCTTGGCCCTGGGACTACAGGCCTGGTGTGATGCCTCAAATGCATGGGCAGCACCAAAAAGGAGCTGGGTTTCTGCATGAAAATCGTTTATATCAAAGTGCCTTCCAAGAACAGCATTCTTCTAATGGGTGTTTGGCCTCTGATTTCAGTCTCTTTTTCTTTCACCTCAAATAACTTAAAAAAAACAAACAAAAAAGTATCTGGAGTTTGTACTTACCATGGTACCCAGAGGCAGACAAGCCACAAAGACCAGTCTACAGAAGGCACGAACCCGGTGCCAGGCACTTGGAGGGGCTCAATAATGGTAGCTGTTATATTATGGAAACAAAGGGCAGCTGTAGAGGTGGTTTTCCAGACCTGAGTCCAAGCTGAGACTTTCCGTTTTATATTTGAATTAGTTTTGCTAACTGAATTCTCATGAGTAGAGATGAAATCTGCATGCTTGCCTGAATTTTACAATCAAGTCTAGCAGAAAGGTCAGCCATTCACTTCTCTGGGCTCAGGCTTTTCAATATTTATTAAAACTCCCAGCCCATGGTCCTCTCTGACTCTTGCTACGTCTGCCTGTTAGAGCTCACTACTTCCACTTCCTCACTATTCAGTCTGGCCTCTGCTCCCACTTCCAAGCCCTCATCTGTGTCTATCTAGTTATTAAATCCTTATCTTCCTTGATCTCTTTGCAACAGTTGACATAGGAAATACTCTCTCTGACTCAAAATTCTTTCTATCTTGGTTTCCATAACAGCTCTGGCTATCCTTCCGAGGCTTCTCCAAATGTTCGTCCTCCTCCCTCGTATGTTCTGTCTCAGCTCTCTCCTCATCCTACACTTTTTCTTAGCAGTCTCATCCATTTCCTGGACTTCAACCACCACATGCATGTGGGTAAGTCACAAATCTCTTTCCTTAGCAGCAAGGGAACTCCAGATTTTCACATCCAAACTCTTAGTCAACATCCGCACTTGTTATATCAGAGACACCTTTAGCTCACATGTACAAAATGAAACTCATTGTCTCCTTCAGGTCTGCCCCTTTTCCACCCATTTGCTTAAGCCAACATTGTACAACTTTTCTTTTGTGCCCCATAGCACTTTGTAAATAATTTTATTAAAATGCTTATTGCCCCTATGTTGTAATTGTCTTTTTAAAAATCTGTCTTCTGGCTGGGCACGGTGGCTCACGCCTGTAATCCCAGCACTTTGGGAAACTGAGGCGGGTGGATCACCTGAGGTCAGGAGTTCAAGACCAGCCTGGCCAACATGGCAAAACTCCATCTCTACTAAAAATACAAAAATTAGCCAGCCATGGGGTCGCATGTGCCTGTAGTCCCAACTACTTGGGAGACTGAGACAGGAGAATTACTTCAACCTGGAAGGCAGAGGTTGCAGTGAGCTGAGATCACGCCCACTGCACTCCATCCTGGGTGACAGAGCAAGACTCCATCTTAAATAATAATAATAATAATAATTTGTTTTCTTCATGAAGACTGTCATTGTCCAAAGGCCTAGTACATTGTTCGTCACAGAAGAAATCATTAAATGACCTTGGTACACAGGAATGCTAGATAATGTCTCAAACTAGCTGGGTTGTTTTTCAATTTAAATTAAAACATTCCGGGAATGGTGGCTCACACCTTTAATCCCAGCACTATGGGAGGCCAAGGCAGGTGGATCACTTGAGGCCAGGAGTTGGAGACCAGACTGGTCAACATGGCAAAACCCCGTCTCTACTAAAAAAAATACAAAAATTAGCTTGGTGTGGTGGCGCACGCCTGTAATCCCAGCTACTCCAGAGGTTGAGGAATGAGAATTGCTTGAATCCAGGATGTGGAGGTTGCAACGAGCTGAGATTGTGCCACTGTACTCCAGCCTGGGTGATGAAGTGAGACTCTGTCTCAAAAAACACTAAAATACCCACTTTAAAGTGTGAAGTCATCTTTAACTTTAACTTTAATGACTGACTTGGCTGTTTTAGCTATTCACACAGGTAATGGATTTCTTGGCATTCAGTCTTTGTTAGGTATCAAATGTTTGACAATCTTTTTAAAATCAACTTTATTTAATTAAAATTTATATCAATATAAAACATACCAATTGAAAGTGTACAAATATACTCACTCATCACCCCAATCAAAATATAGAACATTTCTATCATTCCAAATATTTTCCTCTCTCTTCTTTCCACACCTGGTCCTGGGCAACTAGTAATCTGCTTTCTGTCCCTATAAATTAGTTTTGTCTGTTCTAGAATTTCACATGAATGAAATCAAATAGTATGTATTCATTTATGTCAGGCTTCTTTGACTCAACTTTTTTTAAGATTTGTCAATATTATTGCATGCATCAATGATTCATCTTTTTAAATTACAGAGTAATATTCCATAATAGAGATATACTACAATTTTTCCATTCACCTATGGACAGATATTTGGGTTGTTACCAGTTTTGACCTACTCTGAATATAGTTTCTATGAACATCAATATACAAGTCCTTGTGTGGACAAGTGCTTTTCCTTTGTTTTGGGTAGTAACGTAATAGCAGAATTGAAGGTCATATGGTAAGTACCTGTTTAACTTTGTAAGTAACTACCAACCTTTCCCAAAGTGTTGGTGCCATTTTGCATTCTCACTAGCAATGTATGAGAATGTCAGACAAGGTATATCCTCTCCTACACTTGGTATAAGTCTTTTTTTTTTTTTAATTTTAGCCATTCTACTGGGTTCATAGTGATATCTCATGATTTAATTTTAATTTTCATTTTGATTGATGATGTTGAGGACAGCCTTTTATTATGATGTTTGGTATCAGATAGTCACTGTTAACTTAATATTGTATGAGTCATTACTTTACCGACAAGCTAAACATTAACTAGAATATAATCGTTTGTAATGCAGTGGCAGTAGCATAGCCTTGGAATCAAAGTTGAATTTAGATATGGATTACCATTTACCAGCTATAACTCTGGGCAAGTTATTCTTAGCTTTACAAAATTGGGCCTATAATACCTTTATCCTAGCACTGCTCTGTGATTTTAAAATAACGATCATAGAGTTCTTAGCACAGTGCCTGATAGTAGAAGCTCAATAAGTGATAACGGTTATTATGAATATAATTATTTTACCTGTACTCATACCTATAATTAAAATATATGAACTGGCAAATTGTACCATCAATGTAAAGAATCTATGCTAATTAAAATAAAAACAGCAAATGTTGCTGATTTCTAAAAATACGTTGCTGAAAATGATTTTCACAATCCAACTAAGACTATCGTTATGAGCATTGTATATAAAGACCATAGGAAATATCAAATGATCAGTGAGGAGGCTATTAAAACACTCCAGTAAGAGATCATGGCCGTGGCACCAAACTGTTTGTAAAAACAAAAGTACAGCCTAAGATTTTATACATATATTTGGCTTTGACTAAACATCATTTCTTGGAAGATGGCAGCTTCAGTGCTTCCAGACATCTTGCAGCAGGCTCCTTCTTGTCTTTGTCTCAGAGAAAGCTGCTCTCATCTCTAGAAAAGAGTAGCTCAAATTGCCACTAGATTCTATTAGCCTGAATTGTCTTCAAGCACAAAACTATATTGATTTTTCATATTCGTTGACTTAGTATTAAATACTAAATGCATAATATTACATTGTTTACAAAAATAATTTATTTTATTGCCTGGATCTTTAGTTCTGGAATGTAAACATGACAAGAGCTAGTATATATCCTATCTTGTTCGTTGTTATATCTTTGACACTCAATAAATTGTCGGTGCTGAGACCACCAACATCTGTAGGTAGTCAATAAATATCTGATGAGCAAATAATCAATCAATCAATTAATAAAACAATAGGTACAAAGTCTCTAAGATATAAAACATTGTGACCTTTTTTCAGAAACAGCAGTTTGTTTAAGGTAAAGGCTATGTGCTAGGGACAATAATAACAGTATTCACTTAGCACTTCCGTGTCTGGTTATGCCGAGACTTATACTTATGGTATCTCATTGCAGCCCCATGACAACTTTATGAGATCAGTACTATTATTAACCCCACTTTATGGATGTGCAGGCTGAAGCTCAGAGAGATTAAGGGCAAACACTGGTCAATAACAGAACCCAGAGAGAGAGAGAGAGAGAGAGAGAGAGAGAGAGAGACTCCCAGACTATTGGAAAGGCTCTTGGAAGGAATTTGAACTCTATCCTGTTGGCAATGACAGGACAGTGGAGATTATCAGGCAAGGGAGTAACAAAAGCATTTTTGTCATATTTGTGCTGATTTGTGTTTTAGGGAGATCATTGAGGAGTGGTACAGACAATAGACTAGAAAAGGGCAAAAGTCAGGGAGATCAGTGAGGAGGCTATTAAAACACTCCAGTAAGAGATTATGGCAGTGGCACCAAACAGGGCAAGAGGGACTGGATTTAGGGATTTCCTAGGAGGCAGATAGAACTCAGTGAATAACTGGATGTGGATATAAAAGAGGGGAGGCACTGAGGAAGTTTCAGAGGATGGATGTGTGGTTTGGATGTCTGTTATCTTGCATCCTTCACACTCCCAGTCCCAATATTTGTCATGGAATTCCCAAAGCGCATACTTCCTCCATGACCTGGGAAAGTCTGAGAGTCAGCACACAGATGAGCTGTTGGTAATTTTGGAGATCCTGCTGCATCATGAATATGAAGCACTAATGTAGAAATAAGTTAGGGACAAATAGTTTCCTTTCATCATAGTCCAACCTTGTAGACCTAATTATGTTATCTGTGACATTGTACAAGTAACATTTCGAGTATTATTCCTCTTCAGTGAAACCAAGGCAGAGGTTAGGTTTCTGGAGTGTCTGTGTGTGTGTGTGTGTGTGTGTGTGTGTCTTATTTTATTTTCAAGGATTTTGTTGGTAGATTTTTTAAAAAAGTTCTTTGCATGTTCAACTAGTTTATTATTCCTTAGTAATTTTCTCATTCTATGCAGCCCATATTTCATACATACTTCTGAGGAGGCACTGAACCCTTTCACGGGTCTGTGTTGTGGTGGCTCAACAATGCGCTTCTGGAAACTCTGTGGATAGAAGGACGAGCTAACTCCTTACAGCTGCGGCCTCCCTTGCTGCTCCTCATCAAGAAGACTGCCTCACTACCCAAGAAAGCTTTCTTAAAAGATACTTCTGAGGCTTTACTCAGTCCCAGAGGTGTTCCAGGTTCTTAAACACAAATCAAGGCAGGCTCCTACCAGCAAGACAGACTATCCAACAACAGACAACTCACAATACAAATTCCGGGTAAGTAGACCCTGAAATTGAACTCCTTTCTCTTTAAGTTGTTTTATTGTCTTCAGCCAGATAGATGGTTGAAAGGAAATGGTAACCAACAAATAATGGTTTTCTAAGGAACCCTCCCAGTCCAATGAAAGAGTGTCTCTTCTACACTATAGGAGATGCCTTGTCATAAGTGGGTGTTTTGTACTCAGTTGAGTAAAAAAACAGGTTGCTCTTAAAACTGTTAATGATAGAACACATGGCATAAATTATACCGTAAACTCCAAACAACTCTGAAATTATAAACATTGCTTAGTCAAGGCTTTTCTTTTAACAATGCCCTGATGTCTCTGGCATAGGCTAGTGATTTCAATCAATGTTATTTTACTTGAAAGGAGGAATTTATTTTCCAAAAAATAGTCTAAGAAAAACTGTCTTCCTGGCTCACTTCATGAAACATCTTGCTCCAATGGCCTGTGTCATGTCTTGCCCAGGGCTGAGGAGAAGGAGTATAAGATAGACAGAGGTTTGAGAAAAGTCATGTTATGAAGAGAAACTGCAGGTTTGGTCCTGACAGGAGGCTGACTCTAGTAAGTGGGAACTATGACTAAAGAGAGACTATCAGGCTCTGAGCCAACGTGCTTAGGATCTGGTATGGTGTTAGCATTGAATTTGGAGTGTCTTCCTGTATTTGCCTATCATAATAGTTATCTAGAAATGGGGAAGCAGAGAGATGTTTTGTAAATTATGAGAATATGATTTAAATCATTTACAGCTGACTTTTATTGGGCACTTGTTAGATGCTAGGCACCTTGGCCAAATATTTTATGTAATTATCTTATTTAATCTTAACAACCCTCGAGGTAGGTACTATTATTATATCTTCATTATGGACGGAAACTGGTGTTCAAAGAAGTTAAATTTTGCCCAAGGTAACATAGCATGTAAATGGAAGCCGGGATTCTAACCCAGGGCAATGTGACTTAGAGCCTGTACCGTGAACTATTAACAGCTATGTTATGCTTCCTCCATGGGGATTAATTAAGAAAATGTGTGTGTTTTAAAAACAGCAAATGCTGTAGACGTGCTAGTGATGGGCTCTGGAGTCAGAAAAGCAGACCCATCCTGCTTCTTAATGGCTCTGAATGTTAGATTTGTCAATAAGATACTTGTATCCCAGCCTCTTACTCACAGTATTGGAGATCTAGCCCATCTTTGGTCATCATGGTGAGAGCCTTTTCTTTCAATGCTGATCTGTAACAGGTATTTCATTGTCCTTGAGCCTGATTTGGCTGGAGTCTTTTCATCATAAGCGTTTTTTTCTTGCTAACCTCAAATTACACTTTTACTTGGGGCTTGTAAGCCTGTAAATAATGCTATCGGTTAGATAGGAGAAAGGTAAGAAAATTTAAGTAGTTTGATTCAGTTCATTCCCACTCTTGGAAAAACAGATGCGTGCCTGTCCTCCAGTTAATGGAAAGGTAGCATCATATCTGTAAACAAAGACTCTCTTTGACATGAAAAGGAAAACTTAAATGGAGAGAAGTATCATTTATCTATCTAGAACATTTTCTCCTAGCCAAAAACAGATTAGGCAGTGGATCTAACCAGCACACCTCTCTAATCTGACAGATTCCTGCCTTGTGGGGATGCTTTAGTGCAAATGTTCCATAGTCCCTGAGTTTATTCATATGGTGCATCTCCCTATGTCATACTTACTCAATGAATACTCAGTAAAGTCCACATTCTGCACCAGGGACTGTGCTGTTTGGATGATAAAGAGTCTCTGTTACAGATGGGGTCATAATATAGTGGGGAATTATAGTATAACCAAAAATCATAATATAATATGAAATATGCTATGTGAAAAATTTTGAGTAAAGTTCTAAGGTGATGCAGGAAGGGGAACCTGGAAATTGCTTCTAACTCATGGAAAATAGGCTAGAGTGAGAGTAGCTTGTCTTTGTGCTACTGTCACAGCAGACGTGAGAGAAGCAGGCGGTAGACAATTTTGGTTCTTCATTTCTGATTCATTTCTCATTCTCAGCAGCAAATTAGGGCATGTTGAAGACTAGAGAAATAGAATTTTAAGTACAATTCAATATTTTTACCTATCTTAATTTGGTGAATGACAACTTGGCAGTCATGGAGCCCATCCCGGGTATTATGACATGATGGGAAATATCTGCATTCCATCTTACAGTTGGTACCAAATCCAGCACAGGGCAAATTCAACAGCTTTAGTACCACGTGGCACTGCATATCCAAATACAGAGATCTAACTAATGAGAGACTGTATTTTGTAAAGAATTATTTGTGAGGCGCATTTGGATGTCATAAATAGCTTGTACTTGTGAGTTGCTTCTGTCCCTTAGCTGTTTGAGAGGCTGACAACTTGCTTTGCTGAGCTTCAGTTCTCTCGCATATAACAAGAATAATATAAGCCTTTTAAATGTATGCGTATATATGGCTTTTAATAAACAGCATTGAAAATTGTTATATATCTATCTATAGCACTTTAATATATAGCATATATACATAACATTTTTTCAAGCTTCAAAATGTTATAAAATAATAATTAATATTGAAAGCTCTATTTAGGTAGTTATCACTGTGTGCACTCCCAAGAGCCTCTTGTATGCAAAATCCCACTAAGGAGATGGATAGAGGACAGGTTAGTCCCTTGAAGATATTTTGGGAAAATAGTACAACACAGATACTCTTGAAATGTGAGCTCCTCTATGTTCATATCACATTTTCAGCAGTTTCCAGAATAGCAGTTCCTGACAATGTTCCCATAGTCACGACCTGTGTTATTAGAATAATAATCTTTGAAAAAAGATGCTTGTGAACATAACCAAAAATAATTGTAATTTCTCCACGTAGTAACGTATGGCTAAAGTAAATAATAATAATAATTTATAATTTGGACTTGTGACTTTTTCCCTATTTCTACTTGAAACTTGAAAACTTTAAAAAATTACCTTTGCAAAGAATATTTTTTTTCTTTTTGGATATAAGAACTGTGGCCCAAAATTCAATCCAAACTAAATTTCAAATACAGAGTTATAACCCCTACCTCTGCATGGAAACCACGGAGCCCCTCAGCCAGAGTGGCAATTGGCAGTTCTACCTTGTTCTCCAAGGACACATACAGTGGGATACCAACCAAGAAAAAGAACAGGGAAAGAATACAAGGGGAAATGCTAAAACCATCTGTACAGAGTTGGGTTTTGTATGCTGCTGCTACAACAGGATTCTTCTTATCTTAACTAGAGTCCCATCTCCTTCCCATGACTACATTTGAAAGAATAGTAAATGCCTCTTGTGGTACTGATTTCACAGAGTCCGTGTGGTTTAATATAGGGGTCATTAGAGTGGGGGTCAAGAGACAGGGTTCTATCCTAGCTTCATCATCTCGTGGCAGGCACCTTGCCCTCTCTGTGACTCAGAAGCATCATCTGTAAATGTGGATATTAACAGTTGTAACCACTTTGCAGGTCGTGGGGGGGAAAACACACTGAGATGTATATAGCATTACTTTAGGCTTTCCTACTAGGACAGACCCAGGCCTGGCCCCTCTGGATACTCAGACTCTGGGGTGCTGATCAAGAAAGAACCAAACTGTCCTGGAGCCCACATCCTCCATTCCTCTTTCACTAGTCTAGAATAGGGGAGAATTATCTCACAATGCAGGCTCTAACAGAATTCTTTCCCTGTGGTCTGTGCCCACCACACCTGCCTCCAGATGGTCCAGACAACATTGAGAGCAGTATCTACCTAGGTCGGTGCCAGAAGAACCAATCACTGCCTCATTCCTGCCCATCCTTCAGAAGCGGTGGTGCTAGGGCCATGGGCCTGGCCCTGCAGGATGAAGGCCCTTTGCCACTGCCAACCTGTGGTCTGGGTCATGGACCAGCTCCTATAACTCTGGTTCACAGTCCCAGCAGTCACTTTTATTTTCCAACAACAGCTAAGATTGTTGTTTTTGGATTCCCTGTTCTCTGAAAGAGGAAAATTAATGTAAACCCTTAGACAAATATGTTCAAAAGATGGTTATAATGAATTTTAAGTAAAAACAGAATGAAAACCAAGGAAGTGTCTAACAAAGCGAAAATTAACAAGCACCTCCTCTATCTGAATGGAGATATATATCTCTGGTTACAGTTGTGCTACAACACCACCATTGTGGTTTATTGTCCCATTAAATGGCCATCAATATGGTCTTTTATGGGGCCTGGTTTGCTGCATGGTGGTCTTACCTGAAGATAATCTTTAGCAACAAATACACAGTGAGAAGGCCTAGATTTCTTATTATATCAACCTCTGGTCATGATTTTTTTCTTCTTACCTTTCTTCTAGAATGTGTTTATGCATAACATGTGTGTGTAGTCTTCAAAAGAGCCTAACATATAACTAGTGCAGGGATAGGTACAAATAGAAACTGCCCCAGTATTTATTTTGTGGATTATTTTCTACATTTTTTCCATTTCTAAATCCTCCCAAAAGACCAATTTTCTTTGGTAACAGAGAATATATTTCTCTTTAAGTTTGTAAAAGAAGCTACATAAAATTCTCCAGACACATGTTTAAAATGTGTGGTCAAACTGGCATCTTTACTTGGAAATGGCCAGTGGTGGAGAATTTTTAAGTTTGTCTGATGATACCTCAAAGAGATTTTTTTTCAGTGGAACATTAGGTCTGCAATTATGAATTATTCCCACATTTCAGACCTACCCAGTAGACTTTTCAACTTTAAGCCGTTTTTGTTATTAATGAAAAAATTCATTATTCATTTACGAAGTCTGGTTCTTCTTACTGTTCTGACTTTAGAGGAGGATTTAATTTAGAAAGTTAACCTGTGGAATAAACTATGTCTCACATGAACCCATTTAGAGACAGATGGGTTTCTGTAATATGTACTGTACAATCAATTTGCATTTATCCAAAAAGTTGCCACATTAAATGGACTCAATAGGCAAAATTTAAACTATGGAAAATGTGCTTTTCCAAACAATAAGAAAGAAGTTCCCCTTACACCCTGGAGTCTTCTGCTTTGTGGATGCAAGATGTCAAGCCTGCTGCAGTCACCTGATGCGAGTGAAGATTAGAACACATCTGAAACACAGCTGAAAATTTTACAAAACTGAAGCACAGAAGTAGATGGAAAAGAAAATGACCGAGGCAGGAAGGAGGAAAATAAACTCACATGCCCACAAAAATCTTAAAGGAAGGAATTAGGGGAAGTTAAGTCTATTTCATATATGAGACAAAGTCAGAATTAATTTGCTTAGAAGTTGACAAACAAGACACTAAGGTGTAGTCATTAGAGCTTGGATCTTGCCACCAGACAAATAGGGGTTTAAATTCCTGCCCTTCAGATTACTAGCTGAGTGACCCTGGATTTTTGCTTATTTTCTCTGTGGCTGTTCCTTCATCTATAAAGATGTAAAATGGGAAAATAATTCCTACCTCAGAGAGTTATTGTGATAAGTAAATAAAAACAATTTTCATAAAGCTCCAGACAGTACCTGCCACTTTATTTAGTGTTCAATAAATTGGAAGAAGTCCAGAAAATTTCAGCTTTGTCATAGCTAAGAACTATTAAGTGATTTTTTTTCTTTTACCATTTAAAAAAATAATGTTAGGGATATATAATTTATATATCTTAAAATTCACCCACTGTAAGTATATAATACATTGATTGTTTTTGTAAATTTATAGAGATGTACAACCATCACTGCAATCCAGATTTAGATTCAAAACATATTCATTACCACAAAAATTTCCTTATGTCTGTTTGAAATTGATCTCTGCTTAGGCAACCACTAATCTGCTTCCTGTCTCTCTATATTTGCCTTTGCTGAATATTTTACATAAGTGCAATCATACAGTATGTCATCATTTGCATCTGGATTCTTTCACTTAGCATAACATTTTTTAGATTCATCCTTATAGCATATATCAGTTTCTTACTCCTTTTTATTGCTGAATAGAATTCCATTATATGGATATATCACATTTTTACATTTATTCGCCAGTTGATGGATATTTGGATTGTTTCCAGTTTTTCACTGTTATTAATAATGCCTACATTCATATACATGTTATGTTTAGACATATATTTTTATTTGTCTTTCTTGGGAGAACTGCTGCATTGTGTGGTATGTTTACATTTAACACTTTAGTAAACTGCCAAACTGTTTTACAAGTTTCTGCACCATTTTATATTTCCACCAGCCATGCACGAGCATTCCAGTTTCTCTACATGCTCATCGACACTTGGTATTGTCTGCATTTTTTTCATTATAGTCATTCTAGTGGGTATGTAGTGATATCTCATTGTGGTTTCAGTTTGCATTTCCCTAATGACTAATGATGTAGAGCATCTTTTCATTACTTATTAGTAGTCCATGTATCTTTCCTGGTGAAATATCTTGCTCATTTCTTAATTAGGTTTGTCTTTGTATTATCAAGTTGTAAGAATTCTTTATATATGCTAAAGATGCACATTCTTTATCAGAGATGTAATTTGCAAATATTTTCTCCCAGTCTGTAGCTGATCTTTGGCACTTAAAAAGACACCATTAAGAAAATAAAGTTCTAAATTTTAAAATAGAAATTTAAAATTTGTCTAATTTTATAAATTTTAATGGATGAAATGAATTGTGCTTTTCCTTTCATAATTAAAAATCCTTTGCCTCACCCGAGGCCACAAAGACTTACTCCTATTTCTTCCAGTTTTATAGGTCTAGCTCTTAAATTTAGTTTTACAGTCCATTTTGAGTTAATTTGTGTGTCTGGTTTGAGATAAGAATCTAAGATCATATTTTTGCATGTAGATGTCCAGTTATCCCTATATTATTTATTGAAAAGTTTACCCGTTTCCCCATTGAATTATAATGGTACCTTTGCCCAAAATAAAATAACCATACATTTAAGGGTTTATTTCTAGGCTTTCAGTCCTGTTCCATTGATTCATATGCCTATTATATTTGCAACAGTCTTGATTGTGTGCAGGGAGTCCCCACTTACATCAATACCACGCTGTCTTGATTGCTGTGGACTTAAAGTATGTTTTGAGATTGGGTAATAAGGAAGCATAAGTCCTCCAACTTTGTTCATTTCTTTTTCAAAGTTGTTTTGGTAAATGTAGATGCTTTGCATTTTTATATACATTTTAAGATGATCTAGTTAATTTCTGTTAAAATGTCAAATGGGATTTTGATAAGGATTACTTTGAATCCATGGGTCAATTTGGAGAGGATTGTTATCTTGACAGTATGGAGTTATAAGCTGATGAACATGGGATGTCTCTTTGTTTATTTAGATATTTTAAAATTTCCCTCAGCAATATTTTATGGTTTTAGGTGTAAAAGTCTTACATTTATTTTCTTAAATTTAGTCCTATTTTATCTTTTTGGTGCTACTGTAAATATAATTATTCTCTTTATTTTATTTTTAGATTGCTTTTTGCTAGTATAGAAATGTAATTGATTTTTGTATATTGATCTGTGAACTTGCAAACTTATTTGTTAATTCTAATAGGTTTTTAATGGTCCCTTTGGTACTTTTTACATATAGTATTATGTTTTCTGCAAATAATGACAGTTCTTTCTTTCCAATAGGAATACTTAATTTTTCCCCTTACATCACTCACTACAATCTATAATACGGCATTGAGTAGAAGTGGTGATAGAAGACATACTTGCCTTGTTTTCAATCTTAGGGAGAAAGTATTCTGTTTTTCAACATTAGGAATCACATAGCTATGGGTTTTTGCAGATATCCTTTATCAAGTTGAGGTTATGTCCTTATATTCTTAATTTGCAGAGCTTTTATCATAAAAGGAGGTCAGATTTTTTCAAATGTCTTGTCTGCATCTATTGAGATTATTATGTGATTTTATTCTATATTCTATCAATATGGTGCATGACATTAATTGATTTTCATAAGTTAAAACAACCTTGCATTTCTCAGATGAATTTCATTTGATCACGGTGTAGAATTTTTTTATATGTTGCTGGATTCACTTTAATAAATTTTGTATCTATGTTTATGTGGGAATTTCTGTAGTTTTCTTTTATTGAAATGCCTTTTTCTGGCTTTGGTGTTAAAATAATCCTGTCTCATAGAATTAATTAAGTGTTCTTGTCTTTGTTTTCTTAAGAAAGGATTAGTATTTTACCTTTTTAAATTACTTGATAGTATCCACCAATAGAGTCATATAGGCACCAGGGCTTTTCTCTGTTGGAAGATTTATTTTATTTTAATTAATTAATTAATTAATTAATTAATTTTTGAGATGGAGTCTCGCTCTGTCACCCAGGCTGGAGTGCAGTGGCGTGATCTCCTCTCACTGCAAGCTCCGCCTCCCTGGTTCACGCCATTCTCCTGCCTCAGCCTCCTGAGTAGCTGGGACTACAGGCCCCTGCCACCACACCCGGCTAATTTTTTTGTATTTTTTTAGTAGAGACAGGGTTTCACCATGTTAGCCAGGATGGTCTTGATCTCCTGACCTCATGATCCGCCCGCCTTGGCCTCCCAAAGTGCTGGGATTACAGACGTGAGCCACTGCACCCGGCTGGAAGATTTTTAATTGCTCATTCAATTTATTTACTTGTTATCAATATATTAATATTTTCTATTTTTTAAATCATTTTTATAGCTTCTTTTTAGGAATGTGTCCACTTTATTAAATAAGTTGTGTAATTTGTTAGCATGAAGTCATTCCTTTTCATTTCTGTAGGATCAGTAATGATGTACATTTTTTTCATCCTTGATTTTGTTAATTTCTGTCTTCTCTCTTTTTTTCTTAGCCAATCAGCTAATGATTTGTAAATTTTGTTAATCTTTTCAAAGAACCAGCTTCTGATTTTATTGATTGTCTCTGTTGTTTTCTGTTTCTATTTCACTCGTTTCTGTTCAGATCCCTCAGAAACCAACAAAATATTCCAGAAGTCTCATCTTTTCCTTTACCCTTGTAATCTGTAATCCTGACTCATTCAGAAGACTTTAAAATTTATAAATAATTACAGAAATTTAACCAAAGGGAATCCTGAAATATAATGTTGGTCTTTGAGGATATAGGAGTGTCTTCAAGCCTTCTCCAAGGGGCTTTTTTAACCCTTGAATCTCCACATTACCAAATTACTTCCTGCCATGTGCAAAGCTTTGCAGTCATACGGTGTCTACATTCAGTCCAATCATTCAGAAAACATTCTCCAAACCTGTTTTCCATAAATAGTCCATACATATCTCTTCTTAAAATTCTGTTTTGGAGAAGTCCCGTCCTTAGTAAGACAGCGTGTGAAAAAAAAATAATCCAGCAAAGATAAACATGATATGTAATCCATAAAATAAAACATATTTATCTTCAACTCTCTTGCCACCTCATAAATCCATTTAAAACAGAAAAATAATAAATGAAAGTCATCTTGTCCCTTAGTACACAAACTTGTAGAGAAAAACCTATGTTTTTTAAAATACTGTTTTCTGTGGTTGTGAGGGTATGTTGAGGGCTGCTAATGAAATCTGTTTCCATTAAGGGCTTCTGCTTGAGGTTGATGAAGACAGAAAGGAACTATCTTTTTAAGGCATAATAATTTGAAAACTGGTACCAGAAATATGGCAAGAGAAATAGAGTAATAACCTGTCTGCAGGCTGTGAGTACAGTTTGTTTTTGTTTGCTTGTTTTTCTTTTTTCAGAAAGTCCTTCAAATGGCCAATGTTTTTCTAAGGAAAACATCAAAGAAAGGAACCCAACCAAGACTACTTGGGAAAGGTTTCAAAAACCCAGACCTAGACTACCCTTTGGAAAAATGGCTCCTTATAAGCTGAACAATTTTAGTCAAGCCAGTTAAATGCTCTATGATTACTCTGGCTAATTTTTCCTCTCTTCTATGGCCCCAAGATTTAAAAAAATTTATCTTGGTATATTTTACAATTTGACCATTAGTGCAAAAATAGCTATCAGAACCTGTCTGCCCCAGTCCTATTCCATGACAGTGATAGATCTGCATGGTGTAAACCACATCTAGCAGATTACAAGGAGCGAATTCTGAACTTAGAAAAGCATTCTAGAGCTGGCATGGCATGAGTCCCTAGGTGCCCGAGAGACTGCTTGGTGGTTCTCTCAGTACACTTGTTCCTGGGTTTCTGCTCAGGTTTCTAATATGCATTCTGTGTCTTGCCTGCCTTACTTCTCTAGACCTCATTCCCCAGGAGTTGGCTTAAGCTTCTTGCTTTACCTGGATATGCTGCTTGGTACCACAATCCTGCCCAGAGGATTCTGGAATATCAGACTGGTAGACCTTCGTGTGATTTTGTGTATTGTGTTGTGATTTGGATTACAGGTGTCCCTATTCTATCCCATAACCATCAATGGTTACTCCTGTCTTCCTAGCAGCCCATGAAATAGCATGGACTCTATACTAAGGTCATATAAAATATGATTACATCCAGAGAGAGTTTAAAGGATCTGTAAAGCAGAGGTCTGCTGAATCTGTGGGGAAAATGTGCAGATGTTTGGAAAAGCCAGTGGGCTTACCAGTCCTTGTTTTTGTCCTTCAGACAAAGAGTAAATCAGAGAAGCCCTTCAAACTGTAATAGAAACCAAAAGCTTTTAGTTGAAAGGTAGTAGTCTTCTACTCTGCCGCATCAGCCCACAGATGAGAAAGCTAACTCAGCATCTAGCTTTCTACTGTGCAATATTAGGTTTCAATAGTAGCTACCCATGTGAAACCAAGCCAAGCGCTGGCCCAGCAAACTAATTCCAGAATGTAATCAGGGAGGTAGGATTTGCTTGGAGTGAAAGCTGGAAAGAATTAAGACAACTCATGAGTGAAGTGGGTAATGCCAGGAAGAATGGAATACAGTGTAGTAACAGGGCATCAGGCACCAGAATGCCTTGCTGTCCTGCAGCTCTTCAATCCTATCCTGACCACTGCTTTCCTTGTGGAAGCCTGGCATGTGAGTCCCTTGGTAGCTTTCAAAATGAAAGAGGCATGGCTGCACTCTGAAGCGAAATGACCATGACAGCTATCATAAAAGGCAAGCACTTAAGGAAATTTGTGGTGAATCTTCTGAAGAGGAACGTGTGTCTCTGCCTGTCTCTTAATGAATCTGTCTGCTGCTTTCTTGAGTGCTAACCAAGTGAACATCTGCCTGACAGAACACTGAACAAGATGCCCAGTGGAAGTCCTCAGGGGAATACTGTTCATTGAAAGTGGTTTTGCCCGTTTAAAAAATAAATCTGGATTAACAAAGGGTTTATTTTCATGGTAGCAAGAGACTCAGCTATATGGCCAACTGCTCTCTTCCCCTGAAGATAACCTAATAACTTTCATGGTGTGGGAATTCCAAAAGCCTTTTCCTTGCAGTTCCTATTGGAGTATTGCAAATGATGCCATGTCACACCTGCCACAGGAGCTCTTCCTTCGCTCCTTCCTCTGTGAGCTATTATGCATTGTGTTGTTTGTATTCACTTGCAGGTGTATGAGAGGTATATTGCCTCTCAGAGTTTATCTCTTTAAATTACTTACTGAAGGTTGCATTTTAAATTAAACAAGTAGCAAATTCTAACAAGGCAAATATTAGGCAAATGCACTATAAATTTCTGTTACATAGTGGAGGGATGGACAGTTTCATGTCACTGTGGAACCATACACAGTTAAGAATTGAAAGGGACCTAGTAGGTCATGTAATGTAGTCCTCAGCATGACAACCCCATTCTACCTGGATGAAATCCCTCCAGCTTAAGTAAATACCAAATATCTGCTTCTTGGTATTTGGTGTGTCTCAAATGAGCTATGCATGTTTTTAGGAAAATGTAAGTCTCTCCCTTTTTCTTTTTTTTTTTAAATTGAGAAGCTACCAAACTGCAAGTTTCCATCTTAGCTGGAAGTGTGCTCTCTCTTTCCACTGTATATCTTCTATATTCAATATATTTAATACTTAGTTGGCACTTATTTTGTGTGGTCTTGATTGTGAGTCTTTACATGTACATACATGATCTCCTAATTAATCTGGAAATGTAAGTATACCAACTCTGGCTACATTAATCTCTCTACCCCTAATTTCATCAGCTGGTATATGAAAAGTTTTTAAATCTAATTTTTTACTCCTTATATCTATTTTTTCCAGCTACTTCTGAAGGGGTGGGCTCTAGGATAGTTCATGAAAAGCTATCTACTAGCTATCTCTAATCTCAAACAAACCTTATACACAATCTGAGCTTGAGCTTCCCCATCTGCAATGTGAAGATGCATGACTCATTTAGCGCTTCTCAAACACCTTCATTTAGGAAGCCCTGATGACAGGGAAATGAGTTCCTGTTCCCTGAGCTTGAGGCTACTGGCTGTGAGGCTGACTTTCTTTTAAATTTCACTGTTTTTTAAAAATGAAGGTAAATTTGGCCACGCGTGGTGGCTCACGCCTGTAATCCAAGCACTTTGGGAGGCTGAGGCAGGTGGATCACATGAAGTCAGCAGTCACGAGCCTGACCAACATGGAGAAACCCTGTCTCTACTAAAAATACAAAATTAGCTGGGCATGGTGGTGCATGCCTGTAATCTCAGCTACTTGGGAGGCCGAGGCAGGAGAATCACTTGAACCTGGGAGGCAGAGGTTGCGGTGAGCCGCCGAGATCGCACCATTGCACTCCAGCCTGGGCAACAAGAGTGAAACTCTGTCTCAAAAAAAAAAAAAAAAAAAAAGAAGGTTAATTTACAGTGTATTCTGCTACCTATTTCATACAGCAAAACAACTTTTGCCCCAATCTTCAAGCCAAATTAAAACTCAGCCGTGCCATGTTTATTTAATAGCTTCATACTTCAAACACCTCTGGTACAGAGTAATGTTTTTCAGTTTGAGATACGTGAGTCATCTCTCTATGGCCTTATCCTTTATATAGCTATTCACTGTAATCCAACCAACACTGGTAGAACACATACAATATGTGAGGCACATCACCAGATGGTAGTCTTGAACTAGGGAGTTATATGCCCCCACCATTCAGAGGCTGATTTTTGGGTAATGTTCATGGCACAAATGCCACATGTAGTGAGGACTCAGTAACTACAGTCATGAACTGCATAACAACATTTTAGACAATGATGGATTGCATATACATTGGCAGTCCCATAAGATTATACTGGAGCCAAAAAATTGTCTAATGACTTTATTAGCCATTGTAATGTTCTAACACAATGCATTGCTTGCCAGTTTGTGGTGATACTGGTGTAAACAAACCTAGTGCTCTGATATTAGTGTAAAAGTCTAGCACATGCAATTATGAACAGTACATAATACTTGATAATGTTAATATGTTATCAGTTTATATATTTGTTATAGTTTTATTGTTATTTTAGAATGTACTCCTACCAAAAAAAAAAGTTAACTGTAAAAAAGCCTTGGGAAGGTCCTTCAGGAGGTAGCTAGAAGAAGGCATGGTTATCATAGGAGATGACAGCTCCATGCATGTTATTGTCCCTGAAGTCATTCCTCTGGGACAAGATGTGGAGGTAGAACACAGTGATACTGATGATACTGTGTAGACCTAGGCTAGTGTGTATGTTTGTGTCTTAGTTTTTAACAAAAACATTTAATGAGTAAAAATAAAAAAATTAAAAGTAGAAAAACGTTTCTAGAATAAAGGTATAGAGAAAAAATATTTTGTGCAGTTATACAATATGCTTGTGTTTTAAGCTAAATGTTATTACAAAAGAGTCAAAAGGTTAAAAAATTGAAGCTTATAAATTAAAAAGTTACAGTAAACTAAAGTTAATTTATTATTGAAGAAAGAAATTTTAAAAATAAATTTAATGTAGCCTAAGTGTATAATGTTTATATAAAAATGATAGTAGTTTACAGTAATGTTCTAGGCTTTCACATTCACTCACCGCTCAGTCACTGACTCACCCACCCAGAGCAACTTTCCAGCCCTGCAAGCTTCAATCATGTCCTATAAGTGTCCTATATAGGTGTACCATTTTTATCTTTTATACCATATTTTGCTGTACCTTTTCTATATTCCGATATGCTTAGATATACAAATACCATTGTGTTACAATGGCTTACAGTATTCAGTACAGTAACATACGAGTACAAGTTTGTAGACTAGGAACAGTATCTGTACCATATAGCCTAGGTGTGTCATAGGCTATACCATCCAGGTTTGTGTAAGTACACTTTATAGTGTTCACACAATGAATAAATCACCTAATAATGCATTTCTCAGAATATATCCCCTTTGTCAAGTGACTATGGTTCCCCTTGATTTTCAGGTCATGGCTCCTGGAGCCTCAGAGTGTAGTGGCAGTGTCTTAGTCTCTACAGTAAGGAAGGGTTTGAAGGAGAGACTGAGCTTTCCTTAAGCTAACCAGTTTTGCCTTTATCTGTTTAAGTACATTTTTACTTAAAGCTTTGATTTTTATAGATGTCCTTTATCCAGTTGAAAATGTCTATTTCTAGATCTCTGAGAGTTTTGACCAATAATGTTGAATTTTATGAAATGATTTTTCCTCAGCTATTGCGATTATCATATAGTTTTTATTTTTTAGTTTAATATGGTGAATTATATTACACCCATGCTGGAGTACCGTGGCTGCTCATAGCTCACTGTAACCTCGAACTACTGGACTCAAGGGATTCTCCTGCTTCAGCCTCCCGAGTAGCTAGGACTGCAGATACACGCCTCCAGGACTGGCTAATTTTTTAATTTTTTATAAAGACAGGGCCTCACTATCTTGCCCAGGCTAGTCTCAAACTACTGGGCTCAAGAGATGCCCCAAAGCACTGAGACTGCAGGTGTGAGCCACCATGCCCAGCCCATTGATTGATCTTTTAAACATTAAGAAAACGTTGTATTACTGGAACATATGTATTATCCTTTTTATGTATTACTGGATTCAATTTGCTAAAAATGTTTTGTTGTTCATGAGAGCTATTGGTTTGTAGTTTTCTTTTCTTGTCTTTTTCTCATTTTTGTATAAGATTAATGCTGACCTCATATGTTGGTATGTATTCTCTCCTTTTCATTTTTTTGGAAGGGTTTGTGCAGAGTTGATAATATGTCTTCCTTATATATTTGGTAGAATTCACCAGTGAAACCGTCAAGGCTTAGAGTTTATTTTGGGGTAAGGTTTTTAACTACCAAGTCAATTTATTTAATAAGTACACATCAGGTTGTCTATCTCTTCTTGAGTAACCTTTGTTGTTTGTGTCTTTAAATACATTTGTTCATTTCCTCTATGTTGGCCTATTAATTGGCATAAAGTCGTAACATTCCCATATTATACTTTTAACAGCTATAAAATCTATAATGATGTTACCTTTATACTCTGTAATGTTGGTAATTAGGTCTTTCTTCCTGATCAGTCTAGCTAGAGGTAGAGAGTGAGACAAAGAGAGAGAGAAAGAAAGTGTCACTCTGTCACCCAGGCTGGAGTACAGTGGCATGATCTTGGCTCACTGCAACCTCCACCTCCTGGGCTCAACCTGACTAATGTTTGTATTTTTAGTAGAGGCAGGGTTTTGCCATGTTGGCCTGCCTGGTCTCGAACTCCTGGCCTCAAATGATCCACCCGCCTTGGCCTCCCAAAATGCTGGGATTGCAGGCATGAGCCACTGTGCCCAGCCAGAGGTTTGTAAATTTGAGTGCTTGGTTTAATTGATTTTTTTTTTATATTTTCTGTTTTCCATGTTATTGATTTGTACACTAATTTTATTTTTTCTACTTATCTTTGGTTTAATTTGCCCTTCTTTTTCTAGTTTATATAGGTAGAAGCTAAGGTCATTGATATCTTTCTATTCCTGGTTTTCTTGCACACATGCCCTGGTCAGTATTCAGCTGAAGCCTCTGCAGAGCTGCAGAGTTCTCCCTCTGAGCAGCTGTCTCTTCTCTGGTACTGTTTCCTATGAACCCTCACTGCCTTACTCTCCTTAGTTTCATCTCCTCAGCTCAAGATGTACTTTGTGTATCTCTTGTGTTTTCCCATACCCTGGGAAACTCTTTTGCAGAAAACTGGGGTACTTGTAGGGCTCACTTTGTTTGCTTCTCTTCTCTTAGAAAGCACTTTCCTTTGTTGCCTGATATCTAGTGTCTTGCAAACTACTGTTTTATCCATTCTGTTTATCTTTTAGTAGTTTCAGGCAGGAGAGTAAATCTGGTTCCTGTGACTTTATCTTGCCTCAAAGAAGAAGTCTGGACTGTATTTCTAACTTTTTTTCTGTGTTTTATCCCTTTCTGTATCTAGTGTAGTACCATTTGCATGGAGCAAAGCTCCATGTGTACATATAAAGTATACAGGGATACAAGGCAGAGTGCCTAGCTTTGAATCCCCTGTGCATAGAGTAACTGATTATGTGCTTTGAGCAATCATTTAACCTCTTTAAATGTAGTAATCTATCCTACTCAGTCTAAAAATAGTAAGAATGATCATATAGTGAGCATGTGCCATGTGACAAGCACTGCGCCAAGAGCTTTATGTAATTATCTAATACTCACAAAACAGTTTAGCAAAGATTACCCCATGTAATCGTCACAGCATTTTTATATGACAAATTTTATTAATCCACATTTTATGATGAGAAACTGGTCCTTTGGCCAAATTAAGTGTTTTGCATCAGGTTGCTCTACTCAGCTGGTATTTTACTCAGAGTCCAAACAAATCCCCTACCTATGTCATATTGTCACATGTTTGGCAGGTTTGTAAAAATTAAAAGAAGTAAAATGTAATAGTTAATTTTATGTGTCTGTTTGATTGGGCTAAGGAATACCCAGATAGCTGGTGAAACATTATTTCTGTGTGTGTCCATTAGAATGTTCCCAGAAGAGCATAATGTTTGAAAGAGAAGACTGAGTAAAGAATGTCACTCTCCCCAATGTGGCTGGGCATCGTCCAATCCACTGAGGGCCAGGCAGATCAGAAACGTAGAGGAAGGGTGACTTTGCCTTCTGCTTGAGCTGGAACTTTGGTCTTCTCCTGCCGTCGAGCATCAGCCTCCCAATCCTCTGGCCTTCAGGCTTAGACTGAAATTATATCACAGGCTTTCCTGGGCCTCTATCTTGTAAGTGGTGAGTCCTGAGACTTCTTAGCTTCAACTAATCTCTTTCTGTATAAATATATATCGTGTTGTTTCTGTTTCTCTGGAGAACATAGACTAATATATAATGGATACAAAAATGTTTTACAGAATGTAAAGCCTGGTGAAAAATAGTAACGTTGGGTAAATAATAATTCAGTATCAGAAATTTAAGCTCATTTCTGACTAGGTCTGTATATAACTCTAAAGCCAAAAACAAAACAAAACAAAACTGTCCATTTCCCAATTTCTAGAAGAAATCTTCAAGGACTTTGAGATACTTTGTTGTTTAATATGTTTATAACTCATCATGGGTTATAAACAAGAAGAATTAGAAGTTTACTTCACAGATTTGCTAAGAGTGAAAAGTATTTCTCTTTGTTGCCTGAATCAAGATTGCAGATATAGGGCCCAGTTCATTTTCTACATGTTGGCCTTCAATTTTCTACACTTTGCTCGTTAGTGAAGGACTCAAATGAAGCAAATATTTTATCTTGTCTCTGCTTATCAGACACAGCTGGAGCAACAAGTCCATTCTGCCTGTCAAGCCAAACTTCAGGCTAAGTTAGGGCCTCTACTCCATGTGGGGAAAGAATATGACTTGACATGATCCAGGCTTTGTACATTTGGACTGGTTTGCAGACTGTTCCACATTTGTTGTAAACAGTTTGGGAATCTACAGTCATGTCTAAGGTTACGTACGGAAAAAATGTGTGTTTTTTTTTTTCTTTTGTTGTTCTTGTTGTTGAATGAACTGTGCAAATAAGAGGAGGGAGGGAGCTGGCCCACTCCTTTCTTGCTATGTGAGAATGCTGACTTTCCAATTTTTAACAAAAGGATCTCAGGCTTTTCCTTCTTGAATGACCCATGACACAAGGTTGAGGTCACTAGAGGGAGAAAGCCATTGTGGCCTTTATAAACAAAAAGAACAGTTTTAGAGTTCTGATTGCCTTGTAAGTTTTCACGACATGTTCTCAAGTCAAATAGCAGAGCTGATGGCACATCAATGTAGTGCTTTTAATGCATCCACGTAGAAATCTGCTGAAATTCTGAATTCCAGTTCTCTGAAAGGACTGAAATTACAAACTAAAATGTTATTTATTTCTCTGCTTTGGAAATCAAAACCTGCTTGTTTGTTGTTTGGTTTTTCCTTTAGTTTCTAATCCTGTCTGACAGAAGTATTCATCCATAGAATGTATTCCGGTCCACCACTTCCCTCTGGTCCTACAAGCTGTCTCATGTTAAGCAGAATTTGTTTCAGAACAAAAACACCAGGCACACTGAGTTATATTTTCCAATCAGAAAGTGCCAACATGCAGATTAAGAGTTCAGTGCCGCCACACTTGGCCAACAAACTAAAAATACTTCTGTTGAATAACCCAGAGTTATTATCTCTTCATTCATCCATTCATTCAACTATTTGAAAATAATTTTTCTCTTCTGCTAAAAGGATATACTTCTTTAAATAAGCAGCCACTAGAAATTCTGGTCAATCACACAGTTTTGTTCAACTTGTTCAACTGAGAAGCAGTTTCAGATTCCTGAAAATCAAAGCTTCAGCTTTAACTGTAAAATAGTGATGACTACTACTTCATTAGATAGTTGTGTAAATTAAAGTGGTTAAGATTTATTAAGTGAATATCATATAGTAGGCATTTTTAAAATGTTAATTCTGAGGCTGTATTCTCATTTCTCATTAAAGTTTATATGGTATCATCCAGAAGTAATAAAGTCTTATGGATGAATATTTAATCATGGCCTAAAAACTTTTTAATGTGAGATAAGAAAAGCTTACTGAGCCAAAGTCAGAACATAGGAGCTCTAGTAGTGTTACTGTATGCAGTGAGTAATTTAATCTTGGGTAAGACCTCTTATAGCCTGCTGATAGTTACTCATCTCCAAGGCTGGACTTGCATCTTTCCAGGCTCCAGCAACTCCCTTGCTAAAAAGAACTACCTTGTCATTATATAGTATTTCTTTATTTGAGTTGATTATATTACTGAATAATTTTTATTTTTATCTAAGTTGAACACATAAGTTTAAAATACTAATAGTGCTGAGTCTTATAATGGAAAAGTTAGTCCTCTTCTCCATCTTCCACCACTAATTTTAGCCGATCACTTTCAAAACACTTTTAGCGATTTCTTTGGCAATCACCACCACATATCTAAATAGCGTTCTTATAATGGTATTCTTGATTGTTTTGTCAGCCTTATTATTTATTGACATACCTGTATAGGAAAGAAAAATTTAACACTGCTGTCATAGACACACACACACACACACACACACACACACACCCCCCTTCTGTTCCATCCTTCTTATATTGTATGTCATAAATTTTGGTTAGATATTTGAAATTTACGTTATCATTCACAGTTAATTCAGGTTATAAATATAATAATTATATATAACTGTATTTTTTTCCTTGCACAACTTTTTTGTTTCCGTGAAGGTTATAAATTTATTGCTTTCCTGTTTGCTTAGTTTTCTTCATAGTGTCACTAATTCATTCAAAAATCTTTACAAAAAGTATAAATATCATTTTGCTACATATGAACACATATAAACATGTTTATATGTGTTTACCAGATTACCACATCTGGTAATCTCTCAGTTTGTGAAATAAATTGCACTTCGAGTTCTCCATTCTCTTATGCCAAACTGGACTAGTTGCTCTGTAGCTGTACCATGTTCCATTTCATGGAAATTTATCTCTTTTCACCATCCTCCTGGGATACTCTTCCTCTCACTCTGTAATGAACCCTCTTTTTCCTGGATTTTCCGTCTTCATTTTACTTTTACTCATTTTAGAAAAGCACATCCTCCAGGAGTACTTTCTAAAAAGAAGATAATGGTTTTTGTTTTTGAGATCTTTCATATCTGAAAATGTCTTTATTCTACACTTACGTGTAATTGATAGTTTACTGCGGTATAGAGTTAAAGATCAGGAATATTTTTTTCTACAGATTTTAAAGCATCACCCCATTGTCTTCCAGCTTCCAGTGTTGCTATTAAAAAGTCAGATGTTATTCTGATTTTCAATACTTTCTAGGTAAACTGTTTTTTGTTTTGTGTGAATATCTGTAAACTTAAATTTTTAGTATTTGGAAAGTTCACAGTTATATGTTCTTATGTACACAGTTATATGTTCTAATATAGATATATTTTCGTTTATTATAGTGGTTTCTTGGTGGAGTCTTTCAAATTGGAAATGCATCTTTCCAGTCTTAACTATTTAAAATAATTTTCTTTAAGTAATAATTCTAATATGCTCTAAACTCACAAACTGAAAAGTCACTTTCAATATTGTTTTCTTTGTCATTAGAATTACTGCTTGACATCATAAGTGAATAAAGTGGCTGGAGTTAGGAGAATAGGATAGGCACTTCTCAACAAATATTGAGACATTGAATTTTCTGGAATAAGTTTCTTTAACCTGTTATAAAATAGGTGCTTTCCTGATTTATGGTAGGTGATGAATAAGGCCTATCCTGTTTTCTAACATAGATATACCACTGCAAAATCCCTTTTCATCCAAACAAAATGGAAGACATTCATGAGTAGCTTAAATGTTTCCCAAGTGAGAACAGTATGTCCAATAATAGAGTGTCATGAAATTTATTCTCAGTTTCTTGGTACTATAATATATTGCTAATATATAATATTAGCATATATAATATAACAATATATAATATATTGCTAATATATTAGCAATGAATAGGCACCATTCACTCTAAAATTGAGGAATTCTTAGATTTGCATTTGGAATTGAAGTAAATGCATTTTTGCAGGAATGTGCATTAATATAACCCTTAGGAGAATGTTGATATTTACTTTACAAAATATTTATTAATGCCAGTTTTTCATCATTTTTATTCAGAGCTGTGAAAGAAAAAAGTATTTCTAAGTGAATGAAAAAGACTAGGGATAAAAATCAGTATACCTAGCATATAGTCTCCTAATTATGCTTATCAGAGCAATTGCTCTATAGAATTGCAACCTCCTTTATTAGACATTTTAAGGAAATTACACATTCCACAGGGAAATTTAGACACATTCCCTTATTTTCATTTTACTGATTTTTAATTAAAATTTTTCTCAAAGATATTATTTATTTGGCTAACTTAAACCAGGATCACAATTTTAACAGACTCTGCTGAATATTATTGCTCCTCAACTGAAGATGAAGTTACATCCTAATAAACTCATTGTAAGTTGAAAATATTGAAATCAAAAGTGCATTTAATACACCTAACCTACTGAATGTCATAGCTTAGCCAAGCTGGCCTTAAACATTCTCAGAACACTTTCATTAGCATGCATTGGGCAAAATCATATAACTCAAAGCCTATTTCATAATGAAGTGTTGAATATCTAATGTAACTTATTGAACACTGTACTCAAAGTGAAAAATAGTGGTTGTATGAGTATTCAAGTACCATTTTTACTGAATATGTATTACTCTGTCACCATAATAAAGTTGAAAATTTGTTAGTTGAACTGTCACAAGTCGGGGACTTTCTGTATCATGTAAATTTTTCTTGGTAAGTCAAGATCATCATTCTACATTAATGACTATGTTAAACTTTGGGAGAGTTATGTCCTTAGGGGTCATGAAGTTGTGCAGTGCAATTGGTCCTAAATTTAATGTTTCAGGGAAATTATGGTTTTTGAGAAGCTCCTACCACTCAGTAAGAGAAAGCAAAGTAACCCAATTTTTAAAAAACGAACACACATTTTACAGAAAAGGAATAAGAAACAGCTTATAAACATATGAAAAGATTCTCAGTCTCTTGGTGAATAGAGAAACACAAATTAAAACCACAATGAGCTTCCACTGCACATCTTTATTATAAAATGTCTGACAAAACCAAGTGTTAGCCAGGATATGGAACTGTAGAACTTCTTTATACTGCCAGTAAATTTTTATAACTCTATGGAAAACAACTTGGCATTACACAATAAAGTTGAATATGCACATCTTAACCCAGAAATTCCACCCTTAGATATAAATCCTGGAGAAAATCTTATACGTATGTAGAAGAAGATGTACATAAGTATGCTCCTGACAGTATAGCTTATAACAAAAACTAAAATAACCTAAATATAGATGTGCTATAAAAGAGAGATGAATTGAGTTGAATGCACCTGTAGTCCCAACTACTCAGGAGACTGAGGCAGGAGCATTGCGTGAGGCCAGGAGTTTGAGACCAGTCTGTGCAACATGGTGAGACCCCATCTGATATGGTTTGGATTTATGTCCCCACCCGAATCTCATGTCGAATTATAATCCCCAATGTTGGAGTAGGGACCTGGTGAGAAGTGATTGGATCATGGGAGTGGATTCCCCCCTTGCTGTTCTCATGATAGTGAGTGCTTGTGAGATTTGATTGTTTAGAAGTATGTAGCATTTCCCCCTTTGCTCCCTTTCTTCTTCTCTGGCCATCTAAGATGTGTCTGCTTCCCCTTCACCTTCAGCCATGATTGAACGTTTCCTGAGGCCTCCTCAGCCATGCTTCCTGTCCAGCCTGCAGAACTGTGAGCCAATTAAATCTCTTTTCTTATAAATTACCTAGTTTTAGATATTTCTTTGTAGCAGTGTGAAAACAGACAAATACGCCATCTCTAACAAATTTTTTAGAAAATAGCTGAGCACTGCACTCCAACCTGGGCAACAGAGTGAGACTTCCATCTCTTTAAAAAAAAAAAAACCGAGATAGATGAGTTATGGTGTACTTATACACTGGAATCCCATCCATCAGTGAAAATTACTGCATTAAAACTATATGCATCAATATGGATGAATGTTATAGTGTTGAGGGGGAAATAATAAAGTTTTAGAAAGATATATACAAGCATTATTCAATTAATATAAAGTTAAAGATCTGGATATACTAAATATGTATTTTATATTTTGTAGGATATATAAAGTTTGGTTCAACAATAAAGAAAAGCAGAGAAATTATTAACAAGATATTCAGCGTATTTACCTAAAAGGAGGGTAGGTAGGAGTATGATCACAGAGAGACATATAGAGGAATTCAAATGAATGATAATGTTCTATTTCTTTAGTATCATTTAGTTCAACCAACATTTACTAAATGCCCACTAAATGCCAGGCACTGATAGAAGTACTTGGAATACAAGTTCAAACAAAGCAAAGACTCTTCTCTTCATGGAGCATGTATTCTACAAGGAAAGGCAAATAAATAAATAGAATGTAATAAAGTATTAAATTATTACTGTGTTAGATGGTGATAAGTTCTATGAAAAAAATAGGTTAAGAAGGCTAAGGCAGATTAGAGTGGGTGTATAGGTTGCAGAATTAAGTAGGATGATAAGGGTAGGCTTCACTGAGAAGGTGACATTTAAGCCATGATTTGAAGGAAGTGAGCCATATCGATATCTGGGGGAGTAGCATTTCAGGCAAAGGGAATAGCCTTTGACCTTAAATATGTATTTTCTTCCCTAAGCAAGTGAGCTGCCAGAAGTAGTATAAAATGACTAGAGTGATTTATGAGAAGAATCAAATGTCTAGAATAAATGGAAACTTAAGATTCAAGAAGAGAGATCTCATGGGAGCATTGTGATTTCTTTACCCACCATTCCCTTGAACCTAGCCCCCTGCTCCCTAAGAGTACACCAGTTAGCACTAAGGAAAGGGAAGGAAAGTTAAGCAAAGGATAGGGACAGGGACAGAAGAGGAGGGAGAAAAGAAAGAAAATCCCGAAGGACTGCTGCTTAGCTGAGATGACATCAATGCAATTCCTATAACTGATGAGAAGAAATTTTTTGTTAGACAAATTGCATTTCTCTCAATGTTTCTAAAAGGACAAGGGAAAAACTTAGGAAAAGGAAGACAAACAAGATTCATCTCTGGGACTCCATGCTCAAATTCCTGTAATGTCTTCAATAGCACTTTTGACAGTGGTGGATTCATTTACAGTGAAATGATGTAGAGAGAGGCAAAAAGTTAGTGTTTTCTATGTTATTTTAAAGAAGCAGGAGAGAACAGTGTGCTTTATAGACATTCGAAAGATTTGTACCGATCTTGGAGTTTTAAGGAAAAGAAACTATGGTTAGAAATGAAAATGGTAGGCCAGGCGTGGTGGCTCAAGTCTGTAATCCCAGCACTTTGGGAGGCCGAGATGGGCGGATCACGAGGTCAGGAGATCGAGACCATCCTGGATAACATGGTGAAACTCCGTCTCTACTAAAAAATACAAAAAACTAGCCGGGCGAGGTGGTGGGCGCCTGTAGTCCCAGCTACTCGGGAGGCTGAGGCAGGAGAATGGTGCAAACCCGGGAGGTGGAGCTTGCAGTGAGCCGAGATCGCCCACTGCACTCCAGCCTGGGTGACAGAGCGAGACTCTGTCTCAATAAAAAAAAAAAAAAAAAAAAAAGAAATGAAAATGATATTTGGTCCCCTAGGAATTTACAATTTACAGTGAGAAAACAAATACATATGTAAGCAAAGAAGTGAAACAGGTAGGTGGGAATATGGAACTATCCAGGCAGCATGTTCAAGCACTGGTGCTCTGGTGTGGGCTGTTTCTAAATTCCGGCGTATAGTTTATGACAGTTCATCCTCCTGAGACTCTTAAGGCTGAAGGCAGAGAGAATGTTAATGAACAATTTCTGGTCTAGAACAGGCCTTCCAGCCCCCCTCCCACATTTCATCCAATAAGTCAACCCCATCCAGTCTTAACATATATAACATTTTGATACTCAGATCTCACCCTGAGTTGTGATCCCAGACCTGACCTAGGACTCAGAGAAAATAAAGGTATCTTTCCCCAACACATCTGAGACAAGGAGAAATACCAAGGTGAAAGATTCAAACGAAGCCAAGAAACACGCAGGGGAACTCAGAGAAAAAAGTCTCTGAGGAAATGTCAGTAAGAGTCCAAATCTGGGGTGTGGGGCAGGTACAGAGAGAGCCAAGGGTTTAGAACTAGAATGGTGAGAGCAAGCACAGTTGGGCAAGGATCAAAAGGGAGGTGAGAGTGGGAGCTGAGAAGCTTGAACATCTGTTAACATTTGCAGCTTGATTTTATGGGTTTGTGTGGGTGTGTTAGCCTGGCTTAAAAGTATCAGGGGTGGGGCAGCCACTTGGCACAGCCCAAAACCACATGGACCTCCAATGGTGGAGCTGAGAGACAAGGCTGGAAAAGACTTGTGGGACTGCTCACTCCTTAGGACTGTGCACCAGCAGCAGGTGAAGACATTTTAAAACAGGAAAAACTAAGCCATACCATTTCTCATGTGAAAAGAAAAGGGAAAAGAAGAGCATTTGGTGTAACTATGTGAATGTGGGCCCTGACATTGTGTTTAAACTGCTCCATTTACAAAGTTTTGTGACTTTGTGCAAATAACTTGAAATTTCTGAGCCTAAATGTTTTCATCTTTAAGATTGAGATTTTAATATGCAACTCACAGGTATTGATATTGTTACATATAAAATAATATTACGTATACATGTAAATATATTTACACATGAGTTGATTGTATAGTGCCTTGAACATAATAGATGCTCAATCACTGGCAGTTACCTTCTTCCTCTCTTGTTATTGTCATGTTCCTTGATGAATGATTAAATTAGTAATTGATTACTTATCAGCGGGTACTATTTATATAAAATGTAAGTAAACTATGGACTTTAGTTAACAATAATTGTATTAATATTAGTCATCAATTGTAATAAAAGCATAACTAATGTAAGGTACTAATAATAGGAAAAAACTCTATGGGGAGAGAAGAGGGAGTTTATAGAAACTCTGTACTTTCCACTCAATTTTCTATAAACCTAAAACTTCTCTAAAAAGTAAAGTCTATTAATTTTTTAAAGTTTTTTGATCTTCATCTGCACTACCTTGTGCAGGTGAAGATAAATAAGTGAAAGATAAGATCTCTATTTCCTAGAATTTTACAGTTTAATTAAAAACACAGATATTCATAGGAGAAGAACTAGTTTGTGGAGATAAGACATACCTTTTTAAGAGGTTAAACCAGGATTTCACAACAACAGCACAATTGACACATTGGACCACATAATTCTTTATCATCAGGGCTGTCCAATGGATTTTAGGATGTTTACCAACAAGTCTCCAGATTTTGCCATGTGTCTCTTGGGAGGCAAAATTTCTCCTAGATGAGAATCCCTTGGTTAAATAAGAAATCTTCTTCTTTCTTCTTCCAGCCCCACTTTCCTCCAGCCCCACTTTCCATTGATCTATCAGCCAGTCCTGTAGTGTCTGGCCTTTTCTAGATTTTATTTTTTCGCTATGGGATACACCCTGCAACATATCCTCCACCACAACCAGGTCCCCATCATCTATTGTCTGGACCACATCGGTAGACTGCTAAATCACCCTACCTGATCTCACTGCTTCTGCATCATCTTCTTCAATGTATTCTTCCTACAGGAGCCAGCAATCTTTCAAAAAAAAAAAAAAAAATCCAAAGCATATGAATCCTCCTATCTCAACCATCTTATGCTGAGATTCTCCACTTAGGAAGGACCGTAGTGGGGATTAAACTCCAGCCTTTATCTCCCCAGCACAATGTGGCAGCTGAAGCCTCTGCTTAGCAATTTACCCTTCATCTCCTGCTTTTTTTTCTGAGTTTCTTGGAGCTTTTCCCTATACATGCACAGCTTAGCAATCATCCAGTACTTTGAGGGGAAACTACACAAAACTTTTGGGTTTGCTTTCCTGCAATTCTCACCTCCCTGGGATTTTGCCCTTCAAGGGGAAAAAAAAAAAAAAAAAAAAAAAAAGCCAAGGTGAATATGAAGCTGTGTTTCACTTCTCTCAGGAATCGTAGTCCCTCAAGTCCTCTCAGAGTTGGTTACTCTCCAATGCCTTGAAACTGTTGTTTTGTGTGCTTCATTTAGCTTTTGAAGTTATTTTCAGTGACAGGATTGCTCAAATTCAAGCTATTCCATCATGGCTGGTACCAGAAGTCCTTACACTGAGATTTTAAAAAATCTCCCAGGTGATCCTACAGGGTAGCCGAGATTGAGGACTGCTTCAAGTGGTTTACCACTGCATTTAGATTTAACAATTTGCAGCAATTCTCCTTGACCAATAAGTCCGACAAACCCCAGGGACTTCACTACCTTATTCACCAGTGTATCTATAGCATCTGGAACAGTATGTGGCACATAGTCAGTTGAATTAGATATAGTATAAAAATTAATCTACAGTATCAAAATTAATATAAAAGCCATCACAAAGAAATATCCCACTTTAAGGACAAATGAGAAGTGTAAAGAATGTAGTAACAGCTTAGAGAAATAAAAGATGAGTATGATCTATTATTAACAATAAGAAACTTTCCAAATTAAAAAATAAATTAGTGCCACATCTCTCTGTATGAGTCTAAGCTTATCTAATTGCACTGGCTTTAAGTGGAAAATGAGGTCAATGGAATATGAAGAATGGTTTTTGATGATGCTATAAAATGTGTGTGTCAGTGTTCAATACTTCCCTCCTGGGGTCAACAACCTCAGAGAGGCCTTGCAAGAAAATGATTTTAGCTAAGTAGTCAGAAAGCTCCAAAGAATATGTTTGGCAGTTTTAGACTTAGAAACATTGCAGATTAGAGGAACCAGCTGGCCCAGCATTTGAATTTGCTAAAGTGTGAACTCAAATCAAGGCCAGACGAAATGATAAAAACAAAACAAAACTTGCTGTCAGGATCTCAGAGTTTGAAGACATTAAGGAGGCCAGGTGCAGTGGCTCATGCCTGTAACCCCAACACTTTGGGAGGCTGAGGTGGGTGGATCATTTGAGGTCAAGAGTTTGAGACCAGCCTGGCCAACAGGGTAAAAACCCATCTCTATTTAAAAAATACAAAAATTAGCCAGGCATAGTGGTGCACACCTGTAATCCTAGCTACTTTGGAGACTGAGACAGGAGAGTTGCATGAACCCGGGGCAGGGGTATTTGTAGTGGCAGAGTTTGCAGTGAGCTGACATCGCACCACTGCACTCCAGCCTGGGCGACAGAGCGAGACCCTGTTTCAAAAAAGAGAGAAAGAGAGAGATTATGGAAAACAAGGACAGCATTATGCTCTGTTAATTTAAGGTCCTGCAACTTGAATTGATATTGGCTTAAGAAAAAGAGGAATATTTTGCAATTGACATTGGCCTAAGAAAAGTCAATGCCAATTGACATTGGCCTAAGAAAAAGAGGAAAATATTTTTCTCCATTTATCTGAGGCCTGCATTGGCCCCAAATACCTTATGTCTCTTCTTGGGGTCTTGGAAAACAGAGGGTTTTCCAGGTTGTTTTAGTACCTCAGAGTGACTAATATAGGGAAGGCCAGTGATATGTCTTGGTGTCCCTACTATTCCTGTTAAGATAATATTTCTAGAGTATAAATTCCTCCTCCTTGAAATTTTTAGTAAAGTCTCATATGATCACAAACACACACATGCAATACAATCTAAAAAGTCAGGGTGGGGTTGCCTAGCTTTCTGTAGAGCTGGTTACTTATAGCTCAAAGGTTAGATGTTACAAATTGAAATAAAAACATCTGGTAGGTATGCTAGATAGTTTTATTATTTCAACTGTGATATGTAGGGATTTGGTAAAAATAATAGTGGGGCTAACTCATAGGGAACTGTGTTTTCCTGAGGACCTTGGAAGCTGAATCCCAGGGATGACCCAGTTCAGTATAACCCTCGTCCATTAGGAAGGTGACACTTCGGGGCGTCTATCCTAGCTACAATACATATTGGGCATATGCCTTTAAAATGAGACCTCTAGTCTTGAGAAACCACAATACTGACGGGCTGAATGCACTGCCTCTGAACCTAAAAACAGTTGTATTAGTTTTCTAGGTAACAAAGTACCACAAACCGCGTGGTTTGAAACAACAGAAATGTAAAGTCTCACAGTTTCAGAAGCTAAGAGTCCAAAATCAAGTTATTTGCAGGTCTCTGCTCCCTCTGAAACCCACAGGGGAATCCTTCCTTGCTTCTAGTAGTTTGCTGTCATCTTTTGCATTCCTTGGCTTGTAGCCATGTAATTCCGATCTCTGCCTTTATCAAGTGGCATTCTCGCTGTGGGTATATCTTCTTAGAAGGACTAGTCCCATTAACCTAAGGGCACACGCTACTCCAGTATGATCTCATCTTCACCAATTACAACTGCCATGACCTTATTTTCCCAGTACGGCCACATTCAGAGGTATTAGTGGTTAAGACTTCAACATATCTTTCTTGTGGGGAACACGGCTCAACCCATAACAGCACTTATGTGAGTGATCACATCAGCCACACTAGAGATAAGAAGAAAACTATTTCCTCAGTGACAGACCCTAATTCTCTATTAATGATATTCTACAGGAGTGGACACAAACAGCTGCATGAAACATACCTCATTCTCTCTGCAGGGTCCTCTGCTTCTCTTTTCCCCACAATTGATCTCTCTTTGTTTAATCATGTGGAAAAGAGCCATATACCATTCACTGGTGATAATGCAAAGCTTTTGACTAGAAGAAAGCCTCTATTGATATTTATGGAGAGTTACTACCTTGAAAGGGTTAACTTTCACTTGGGCTTAATGTTTGCTACTGCTTTCAAGGACTCAAGCTGAAGGATGCAACTCTACTATTTTCTGAGCTAGCCTAACAGTGGAAATCAGAAGGTATCTGCCTTTTTTTTTTTTTTTTTTAAATCTGCCTTTCCAGTTTGTTTGCCAAGGTCATGTCTCCCCTCCGTAGAAGCCATTCACACTTCACATACCAGCCAGTTGACTATGGCTCTGAGGTTATTAGAGAGATGGGAGAGAAAGAAACTGCCAGACTTTTTTTTTTCCCCCAATTGTCTGGGAAAAAAAGACCACTAAGGTCTTAGAAGAGAGCATCTATGCCCAGGGATCCCTCAGCAGTGGTAAATGTTTGAAGTTTGAGGAGATGAGAAGCAAACATCCAGTTTATAGCACTGTTATTAACCAGGATTTCCTCAAGAGCAACAGCCAGCTGTGTATGAAATTGTTAGGAACACCAGAGGAGGATATTTACATAACAGTTGTACTGAATTTGCATATGTCCACTCAAATTATATCAGCTGTTCTAAGACAGCTTTAGAAGTTAAAACTGTTTTACAGGCATACTTCATTTTATTGTACTTTGCTTTGTAGCCCTTGACAAATAATAATTTTTTTTTTTTTTTTTTTTTTGCAAATTGAGGTTTTGTGGCATCTCTGTATTGAGCAAGTCAGAGAAAGTGTTTTAGGCCCTTGGTGAGTAAGAAAGTATAAATCATCATAATCTTGTTGATATTTGTGTATTGACAAAATGAATTTGTTGAAATGATTTTAAGCTTCGGGAGAGTTCTAAATATGAATATAGATCACATTCAAACAGGTAGTATGCATTAATGTTGCATGAAATAGAGAGCTATCACTAGGCTTAAAATGCTGCAGAATTATTGTGTTCCAAGGAAAGAATCAGCGTTTATTTTCTCTGTTTCTCTGCTTTCAGTTTTCATTTTCCTGTTTCTCAGAGATGTTGAGCATGGAACATGTGCTTGACAGAGAGAGCATCATGACATTACGTGTCTGCTAAACTCTCTATTCCTAGGTAGGATTTTCTAGAGTTTACCCGAATATCAAACATGTGATAAATGCTTTATCAGACATTGACAGTCTTTCCACCTCTCCTCCCTGCCCTACCTTTACCTCACTCCACCCCACTGAGTAACCCAAGCTCCACTGATAGGGAAACATAAGCTGGATAAAGGCTTATGTTTGGTTCTGGACTGTTTCAGGTGAAATCAAATGATTTGGTTCTGGACTTTTCTGAAACACTTCCTGGTCCATTCAGAGGGAACTTATGGGGTTGGGTGAAGTTTTCAAACCCCAATTTGCCTTTGTCAAGTGGAGACAAATTATTTTAGGAAACCGAGCCAGTCCCACCCTGAATTAGTCTATATTAAACTGTACCACAGAGCCCTCTTGCCTCTGGAGCTGCCTCCACGTTGGCCTTCTATGACTTTCTAACCTACCTCCTCTTGCACTGCCTGGACTATGTTTTCAGCCCTTATGCTCAGGAGGTACAAATGCCTTTTGTATAAAAAGCTGTAAAAAGGCAGCTCGGGTGTCACTTGTCATTATTTTCAGAAGGAGAATTCTGGCCCTCATGGAAGCTGTGGGTTTGACAGTTTCCCAGGATTTCTCACAATCACTTTTTCTTTTTCTTCCACAGTTTAACACTACTCTGCTCCCTTTTCGGCCTTGCTGTTACATTCATTAGGAACTGTGTTGCCACAGTTGCTTTTTCTATTTTTGATATTTGCTTAGGCTAAAATATCAGACTTGTTCTGGCATGATGCTGGCCCAAATTAGAGAGAAAGGCAACAGAATAGTCACGAATAGAATCTCAAATCTTCAAAATTCTGCTAATCTGCTAAGTTTAACATTTCTATGAGAGTGAATGAGCAGGTTTCACATTTGTGAGTTTGGGAAGAAAGTAAAAATTTCCCCTCTGGATCCATGACCAGATTTCATTTTTCTGGTGTGTTTGATGTACCATGCCAGTTGCTGTGGGCACAAGATGAACAAGGCATCATCCCTGTCCCCAGGAGCTCACTGCCCCTCACACATCAGGTTCAGTGCATGCCAGCTCAACCACAGGAAATCCCAGTGCTCAGGCTTTGCCCACACTGTTTGATAAACTGAATCCTGAGCATATGTAACTTAGAATATGCCTCATGTTCCGCCCTCTGCAATGAACTGTTAACCCTTTCAAGTTAGAAGCAAGACCTCCTGGGATTTTCCAGTATCTAGGACCCTACATGTAATCATTCCTATCTGACAGACACTGGGTTGCAATTAAGAGTTTGTAAAATATTCCTATAATATTCCTATGATTAGCAACATCTGTAATATGGTCAGGACAGCTGCTATTATCCACTTTACTGATAACAAAACTGAGACTGAGATCGCACGGCTCAGCAGCCATTGTCAGGTAACAAGAAAAGCAGTTGTAGAGCTGGAACTAGAGCTGAGGTCTTGACAATTTCTCCTGTTTTTCTTGCCACAATTTACTCAAACCCAGTAATCTGATAGTAGTCATCTAAAACCATTCATAACATTCTCATATGTCTTTATGATGGAAAGACAGGAGAAAATACTAGTTTAATCAACTTGCTACTGATATCCTGAAAATAACATCTCTACCTCAAATCCTTGTTTTCGAAAAAGGAGAGAACAAGGTAAAAAAAAAAAGAAGAAAAAAAAATGCGAGATGATGTAACTTGGTAGTTAAACTACTTTGGGCAAGTTGCTGAATTTACTAAACTTCCATTTCTTCACCTGTCAAATTGGAATAATATTAGTATATATTCATATATAGTAGATGCCCAACAAATATTATCTATAATTATTGCTATCATAATTATAATTGTAATTATACTAAAACAAACAAAATCAAATCTTAAGCAGCTCTGGCTAGTTTGGGATGTCCTGAGCCTTCTTGAGAAAACTTTTAGGTTGGTGCAAAAGTAATTGAGGTTTTTGCCATTAAAAGTTACTTTGCTATCACTTTTAATGGCAGAAACCAAAATTACTTTTGCACCAACCTAATAGAAGTCAAGTCTTGGGTCCTGTCACTTTGAAAGGGCATTTTCCTAGACGGCATTGCTTTTGAGGAATTCAGGAAAGAAGAGGAAGGTGGAGATGAGGAAAGAAAAAGAAAATTAGCAATAGATTTATTGAATCAGACTTATTTCCTTTTAAAGGCACTATCGTCTCATGGTATCTTAGCACATGACATGTTTAGATATTTTCTTGCAAAAGAAAATGGATACCTTCCTAGAGAAGTGGATGCTGAGGTAGAGGCTATGAAGCTGGCAACTGTGATTTAAAGAGAGTTTAGGAGTTTAACCTTGATGTGGTTCAAGATCTCCCAGGACATGTTCTGGGAGTGAAATACAGAACTCTAAACAATGGTACTGGCAATTGACGTTGAACATAACTCATAGACATCCATGAAATTTATAGCTTACTGAGCCTCATACACATACGCTAAAGGAAGATAAAGTGAGACAAAGCTAAGTGGGAAAACAATCCAAATTAATATTCCTCTGAAATTATTTTTGGGTTATAGAATTCAAATATGAAAAAGCTGTAAGCCTTTAAAAAAGCAACTACTGATTACTTACAAATAGGGTATGGACAAATTATTTTGTATAGTTTTTCCTAATTAAGAGATCCAAACAAATTGGAAGAATTTTGTATTTTCCGATAGGGATATTTGACCTGCACTGTGCAGAAGGGGTGGGGACACTATGGTTTTGAAAGGGCCTAAGAACATTCATTTACATACAAATGTGTTCTGGTTTGGTCCAGAAGTCCTTCCCCAAGGAGCCACCTACAGTATCAGAGGGTCAAAGTTTATTTTGGATTGAATAAAGATGAGGCATGTGAGAAGCTTACGCATACAAACTTTTTTTAAATGCAGGAACCACAGTCTTTTCCATTTCCTCTTTAAAACTGAAGACTGGGAAATTCATCAAGGAGACAAATTCATTCATTTTAAACATGTTATATAACTCAGGATTGTTAGATCAGGAAATGAAATGGAAAAGTCATTTCTGCCATCAGGCTTGTAGCAGTCTGTGGTGGCATTTTACTATTTAACGTATGTTGTTGGGAACCATTAGCCTCATGTGGCTTTACATTGGAAACTTTAATCTGACCACCTGTACTTGTTATATATGGATATTTACAAACTTGTTTCATAACTTTTTATAGAAATTTGTAGTCTATATCAAGTTATACAAATGATCTAGTCACTGGCATACATTATTCAGTGCTTGCAAAGTTACATACTTTTAATTATGCTAAGATATTTTCCTGAAGAAATCAAACATATGTTTGCCTGTTGCCTTTTCACATTCATTACTTACAGCATCTAGAAACTTCCAAAATATTTTTATGCCATGCAAGAAGGTTATTTATGTGAAGAGGCATCCAGTTCAATTAGCTCTAATCCCATTAAATTATGCAGCTACTTCTTTATGCCTTATTATACATACGCTATGCTATAATGACAGATGCCTCATTTGTATAACCTGATGCATTCATTATTTTGGTTTCAATTACACTCTCATGAATAAGCTGTACAAAAGTCACGCTATTTCCCTTTTGTTTCTCATGTTTCCCATTGACCCTACTCCTCCAACCCCTTTGTGAGAGATGAAAGTCAAAATGCATACATATAGAATACAACATTGTTCCAATTTTGTTTGAATTCTTAAGTGAAAACAGTCACTCTAGAGTTCACCATAAAGTGAGGCAAAATCCCAAAATAAGCTTTGGCAATGTAGTCACCAGGAAATTCCTATGGAAGAAAGTCTAATATCTGTGCTGATGAACAGGACACAGTCCTTCTCAGAGTGGCTGAAGCAAGATTCTTAGAATACAGTAGATAGACCATATATATGGTTGTTGAACTGAACCTTTGGTGTCACCTGGGAAATCTGACTAATTACTCAGAGATAGCAGGTTTGGGGAAAAAAACTAAAAACTTCATAGGACATTATAGCATGAGGATGTTGATGGCATCCCATGAATTCACTTTGAAGAAGGGAGAAAGATGACTGGAAGAGATGCAGAATTATTTCAAAATTTTTTCATTTGATAGTGAATGTCTAAATTTATAAGGTTTCATTTATATAACATTTTGTATATAATATTTAATAGCACTGGTTGAGAGTATATTTAAATTCTCAATTTTAGAGGAAACACCACCACCATTTCACCATTAAGGGTAAGGTTTGCAATAGGTTTATTGGAAAACAGCCTTTTATCAAATTAGGAAAGTTTCTATTTCTAGCTTCTAACAGTATTTATCATGAATGGATATTAAATTTTATCAAAATTTTAAATATTAATTATAAAGATAATCATATGAGATTTTTGCCTTTTGTTCTATTAATGTGGTAAATTACTTAGATTTTGAATGTTAAATCAATCTTGCAATTCTATAAATCTAATTTGGTTAAAATGTATGATCCTTTTTATAGACTATTGGATTCTGTTTGCCAGTATTCTGTTTAGGATCTTTGTCTTAATGTCAAGAGTGAGATTGGACTGTACTTTTTTTCTTGCAATGTCACTCTCAGGTTTTGGTGACAAGTTTGTGTGCTGGCTTCAAGCAGACTCTTCTTGTGCTCCTCCCGGTCTTGAAGAAGTAGCCTACCAAGAAGTAAATGCTCTGCATAGAAAGGAACCTCTAGGGACTAAATAGAAAGGGTAGCCTCTAGGGACTAAAAGTGGCCACCAGCAAGAAACTAAAGCTTCAGTCCAGCAGCTGCAAAGAAATTAATTCTTCCAACAACCTGTGGGAGCTTGGAAGTGATTCTTTCCCTAGTCAAGCTTCCAGATGAGAACACAGCCTAGATGATAACCTTGATTGTGGCCTTGTAAGACCCTGAACAGAAGACCCAGATCAGTTAACCTTGGTCTCCCGTCCCACAGAAACCATAACGTAATAAACATAAATTGTTTTAAGCATCTAAATTTGTGGTACTTTTCTGTATAGCAATAGAAAACTAATACATTTCCTGTTTTTTAAACATGTTCCATCAATACTTGAGCAATTCCTTACCTTATGACCAACAGGATATTCCTGGCTCAGCTTGTGCTTTCTGTGAATAAACATGGAATTAATCATTTTTGCAAGGATCTCTGCTACCTTTTGGTGGAGAATGCAATTTAGAAAACAAGGCCTGAGTGCTAGGTGTGTCAATATTCTTAGAGTGTTTTGTTCTTAGACTTTCCCATTGGATAGAGCTAGGGGATATGTGTGTGTGTGTGTGTGTGTGTGTGTGTGTACTCAAATTTGCTTCTATATTTATATCAGTCTCTATCCGCTGCAAAACATAGGTTCTTACTGAAACCCTGCATTCTAACCCAGTACCCCACAGTGTTTATTCCACTTTTCTTTCTTTCTATATGTGTAACGCTCTTCTCTGATAGGAGAAACCTGACTCCTATTATTCTCAATATGTTTACTTACTGGATAAATTCTTTCTGTATGTGACAATCTCCCATCATCTTCATTATCTCCCTTGCTTCACAGATTCCCTCCTCACCCTGTTCAGTCTGTACCAATGCCGTACTATCCTCAAAGGCACTAGGCCCCATGTAATGGATTATGAACTAAATTATCCAAGAAAGGAGGAAGGTCTAGTTATTTTTAATTAAGCACCAGAGATTGTATATGAAAATCTATAGGAATAATGTGAAGCCCAGTGTGATGTTTTATTCCCCCAAAGAGTATGTACCTTGTTGCAGGCAGCTAAGGTCGTTAGCAATGGCAGTTCACCTAATACAGACTCATAATTGAGATGAGTTGAAACTGGGCTTTCATCACTACGAGGGCTAGTTCAAGTTGACTCTTACTCCTGGTTTCTAATCCAAAACCTCCCTCTTTGGAAGCCCTTGAACTCCAGCTTTTGTCCCCCTTAGCCCCATAAGGCTGAAAAAAGCTCTACTCAGTTTCTCAGCTACTTCCTCCAGAATTGGAAGAAACTGCTAGGAGAAAAAAGGCCCTCAAAGCAGGTCTCAGCTCTCTGGAGTTGCTTCTTCTTCCAGGTATTACTCCCATCATTTTTTCACCATGTTACTAGCTTTCTGATGTATTCAAGAATTTTTTAAAGTATATTTTGTCCAATTATCCTAGTTAGTATCACTAGGGGAGAGGTACAAATTATCTAGTCCTTCATTACTGGGAGAAAAGTCTTCTATTGGTAGCTTCCTATTTTTAAACTAACATATAGTGAATACTTAGTGTTCTTAGTGCCATTTAAACATTTCATGTGCTTTATCTCGTATAACTTTTACAACCTCCTTACAGATCAGTACTATTATTAACCTATTTTACAGTTGAAGATCCAACATTTAGTGAGATTCACTATCTTGTGCAGGGTCACATAGCAGTAAGCAGAGGCCAACTCAGGTCTGTCTGACTGCAAAACCCAGGATTAAAATACTGAGCTGTGTCATTTCCCACCATTAACTTTCACAGCCTAGAAACATAAGCACCCTGTAGGGACAGTCGTAGTTACCAGTCTATTCAGACAATTTAGAGAGGGAATAGAACAGACTTTTTTTATTTGCTTAAATGGCTCTGAGACAGGGACAAAAATAGCACTCAAGTTTGGGCCCAAGTGCCACATTTATTGCTTCCTGTTATCCAAACAAGAACTGTGATGGATTTGAAATTAAATTAAATTACAAGACTCAAATGGGGGAAAATGTCACTATCCTAAACCTACCTTTACATATTTTGTGGCATAAATTAAAGCTTTTTTTTTCCTCCTCCCGTCATAGGAATCTGTCAGTTGACATAAAATTGTGCACCATGACCAGATGTGATAGAGGCAGACAAGCAAGATGTGTCTCATTGATGCATCTGGACAGGAAACCTTAAATATGGTTTTCTTTTCTTAAAAAAAGAAATCCCAGCCACATATGTTTTCGTTTTTCTTCTCAGCATTTGGTACGTGAAAACATAGGGCATGTTATTGCAGGTAGCAATTCTCCAGAGAGTGGTAGTACTTTTTGAAAGATTTTAGGAGCCCTCAAATTCTTCCAGGGATGAAGATCGAGGTATTTTGATCTGATACTTTAAAATATATACATATTTATTTACACTCTTTTGTGTACAAACTGGAACAAGTTGCCTACATTTTCTTGAAAATTTTGGGAAGTTACTTCTATTTCAGAAATACTTTTCTGTCAGCAAAATGTTATTAGTGAGGACATGAAACTCGATTTCAGAACTTCCAGGTTCTCTGGGGACTATACTTTTATTGTATCACACTGAATTTTGAAATGTAACAGTCTGGTCTTTCTTCAAAGAAGTCAGAACACCTTCCAAGATGATAAGCACTCTTCCTTATATGGCATTTGTGAAGTCTGTAAAGAATAAAGGGCTGATGAATGTTAATTGATTTCTGCTAGTAGACTTGAGGCATTCCATGCTGACTCCAACTACACAGCCAAATGTAGAGTCACTAGAAACAGTATTCCAGGCTTTCTTTGCATTGCTCTTTTATCTATTTTGTCTCTGTTCCTGTTTTGACTCCATTCAAGCTGCTAATAATTTTCTATAGCAGGTTCCCATTTGGTTGGTAATATTTGATCATGGTCAGGTTACATTCTACCTGGATTCCAGGACTGGTAACTAAATAGCTATGGGGACATTTAACCACACAATAGGAATCTCTCATCTTTCAGCTGGTGTAGAGTCTTCTGAGAGAAGCAACAACATTAAGTCATCAATGAATATTCCAGTAGAGCTGCTTTTATTGAATCGACTTGGTATAATCAGGTCTGGACTGAGAAAGGTGAGAGCCCTAGATAAGGTAATAATGAAGCACCCATCAAACTAATGTGTTTAAAGTACTTTTTAAATAATTATTTAGTGGAGACAGTCAAAAATGGTTTCCAATATTGGAAATAAAACACTACTCACTTTATGTTTTAGATAAGAACTTTATAACATGCAATTACTGGAACTAGACTACTTCTTGGGAGGCATGTAGAGTTATGTAAAATGTGAATAAAATAAATCTCTTTTTCACAGTAAATGCTTCAATCCCGTGAATTACTCAGACTCAGCATTTCAGTTTCAGGTGCCTGGGAAATGGCTGGTCTCAGAGCTGGTGATACAGCTACATTGTACCATAAAACTTATTTGTATGTACTTCAAAAGATTAAACTAGGAGATAAGGTGTGGCATTTTTCCCTCTACTGTGACCCAAGGAAACATTTTTTTTAAATTTTTATTTTTATTTCAATAGTGTTTGGGATACAGGTAGTTTTTGGTTATATGAGTAAGTTCTTTGGTGGTGATTTCTGAGATTTTAGAGCACCCGTCACCCAAGCAGTATACATTGTACCCAATATGTAGTCTTTCATCCCTCACCCACCTCCCAGTCTTCCCTCCTGAGTCTCCAAGGGAACAGTTTCTTCAGCAGATTCTCATTTGGTAAGATCAATTTCTGTTTTACTAGATATGCATGAAGTCACATATAGAAATCTGAGTCAACTGGTACTGAATTTCTAATTCACCGAAGACAATGTTTTAATGTTTCTTATAAACTAGCACCCCAGGAATATGTCTTGCAGGTTGGCCCCTTGCTTTAGCTCTTGGTGTGATATTATCAGCCATACCATGACCTGAATAAATTTGTCTTTAAGAAGAATCTTTATGATATTAAATTGTGTCATCTTTATTAGGGACATAAGAGCAATTCCATTTTAGTCTTAATTCTAAGAATGACGTCTAAGCAATTGGTCAGTTTTTACCTAAACTATGAATTGGGCAATTGATTAATTTTTTTTTTTTAGTTCTTGTTATTAAAACATTGAGTCAAATAATAACCCACTCTTAGAAAACTCATGGGTGGAAAGAAACATGTTTAAAATTAACCTTATCCCTGGTGTCATTTTATGTTCCTTTCATTGTTTTTCTTTCCTACTTTTACTTAAGCTCTCTTGCTTTATTTTAGGTATCCCCATAAGCTGCCCTTAATCCTCTCTGGAATGAGAAGAGTATATAAAAATAAGTCCACAGTTGCTAACTTAGTAAAGACTTTGTTCATTAGATTTGCAGAAAGTGAACAGCATGCTGAAGGAACAGAGCATTGTTTCATGAGTGTTGGGGGGGGGCTTCGGGGGGATGGGGACGGGTCTGGGCTTCTGCACAGCAGGGAGAAGTCACCACCAAAGAACTTATCCATGTAACCAAAAACCACCTGTACCCCAAACACTACTGAAATAAAAATAAAAATTTAAAAACTTGTCCCTTGGGTCACAATAGGGGGGAAAATGCCACACCTTATCTCCCAGTTTAATCTTTTGAGGTACATATGAATAAGTTTTATGGTACAATGTAGCTGTACCACCAGCTCTGAGACCAGCCATCTCCCAAGCACCTGAAGCTGAAAATCTGAATCTGAATAATTCATGGGTTTGAAGCATTTATCGTGAAGGAGAACTGAGCCGGCACAGCACAGATGACAACTCTGACTTGTTTCATGATTCTGCAGAGGGTAGGCCCTTGGAAATACAGAACCATCAGATAAATGATTGCTGGAAATGCTGGTGGAAAAATTGTTGTGTGCCTCAGTTCTAGTAGTATCTATACTCATATTCATTCCTACTGCTCTCCAAGACATACACCTGGTGTTAATCTATTGAATTACCTTTAACAAAACTGGCTCATGATCCGCCTTCTCTGACACTTGCCTTCCTCACTGAAGAGTTGTCCCTATTTGTTCTGTCTCCCTGCTACAAACAAACTGAACCCAATGTGAAGATGAGACTTAAAGGTGCTAGCTATACTCTGTTCATTGCTTGAAGAAAAATATGTGAGCTGAGAGGTCTGTTCTGTGATTGCTCTGCTTGTCCACAGAGCAGAGCAAACTCTTCTCAGCGAGAGGTCAGAATAAAGCTGGCACTTAGAGCAGCAAGAATAGGATACCAATGGAGTTCTAGAGTTGCACTTCCTGTTTCCAGCGCCTCACGAGGCTCAGAAATGGCTCCTGCCTCCAGTTTGCTTGTCATTCTCCTCCTCCTGTGGGCCAAGGTTGCTCAGGTTGCTGTCCACCACTCTGAGGTTAATGGTGCTTCACTGAGACATTAGCCCTGAAAAGAAAATGTTTCCAGTGGAAATCACCAAAGATGCACTTAGGGACTTAAATACAATACTCATCCATTCAACAGGTATTTGTTGATGGCTACTATACTAGATCTCAGATGGTATAAATCATTGAATCAGATAAGTGATGCTGTTTACTGTCTGACAGAGGATAAACCCATAAACTAGGTTAAATGACAATGAGGAGAAATATTTACTGGCAGAGAAATATATTCATAATAAATTGTTAAGTGAATAAAGGAAATTAGAAGACAGTATGTATAATACATTTATAAAACCATATATAGTATATGTGTATCATACATATATATGCACATGCATATTTTTTCTTTCAATCTGTACATATATATTTGGTATATATAACATACATATTTACACATATATCATGTTTATTTATAGACTGGAAAATAAAACAAAAATAATTTGAGAACTTGAAGGATACCCAAATGTTAAAAGTGGTTATTACGCTGGCAAGATGATTATTGCTGGTTTTTATTGTCATACTTTTTCCTGTTGACATGTATTATTCTGATAAAAATTATAAACAACAATATCCTTTTGGAAACTCTTCAAACATGTACAATAATATATGTTTTGCAAAATCTGTCAGCACAGATGTATCTTTGTAAACCACAGAAAAAAATGAAGTCAATAACTAATTAACGTTTAAATGTATACCCAATAAGAGGTTGGGTATTAGAAAACTTTAGAGAAACAGTAACATAAAAATGCTTTTCTTTTTTTTTCTTTTTTTCTTTCTTTTCTTTTCTTTTCTTTTTTTTTTTTTTGAGACAGAGTCTTGCTCTGTTGCCCAGGCTCGAGTGCAGTGGCACGATCTCAACTCACTGCAAGCTCTGCCTCCCTGGTTCACACCATTCTCCTGCCTCAGCCTCCTGAGTAGCTGGGACTACAGGCGCCCACCACTGCGCCCGGCTAATTTTTTGTATTTTTTAGTAGAGACGGGGTTTCACCATGTTAGCCAGTATGGTCTCAATCTTCTGACCTCGTGATCTGTCCGCTTCGGCCTCCCAAAGAAAAATGCTTTTCAATATAACATTTGCAACTAAGTGACATTGTTAAAAAATACAGATAAATTTTATTTTATGTCATTCAACAAATATTATTGAGTACTCTCCATGTGCCAGGCACAATTCTAGGTTCTTGGTGGTACATCAGTGAATAAAATTGACAAACGTCCTTGTACTCAGCAACTTAATCCTTTTAGAAGTCAAGTATGGGGGACAGCATCTATAAGTGTCAGGTCTGCTTCATCTCTGTTTACTTTCCTATGTGCCTGCCATAATACTGGGCACATGGAGCACAAGCCCATCATAATGGAAGGCCTGCACTCAAGCGTCTCGCTGTCCCCGGCAGCATACAAATAAATAAAGGGCAAATTTACACAGCATGATAAGGGTGAGGAGGAGTAAGCACAGGGGCCATGGGCATGGATAAAAGGCAGAGTCATCCTGGGCTTTGTTTTGGGGATAGGTGATAGCAAGAAAGACACATTGCCAGGAGGAGACAAGATATCCTGGTTCCCATTACTATCTGAGCTGAGGCCTGAAAGAGAAAAATAGGAATATGCAGGTGAAGAGGCTGGAAGAGGGGCATTTCAGGAGGAGGAAGCAAGGAGAAACAGGATAGATATTGGGGAATGTAAGTGAGTCAGTATAGTTAGAGCTTAATTTGCAAGTTAGAAATGACCAAAAAATGGGGTAAAAAGGATGAGCAGAGGCTGTGTGTTAAGAGTCAATGCTGTATAGTACTCAAGAGTGTGGTTATAAACCCAGACTCTGACACCTTTTAGCTGCATGACTCAGGAAACGTTACCTAGCTGTTCTGTGGATCAGTTTCCTTACCTATAAAGTTGTATAATGGTATGTAAGTCCTTACATGCGGCTATTGTAAGTATTCAATGAAATGATGTATGTAAAAATTACTCAGAAAAGAAAGAGCTTCTTGTAGTTAATTTGTGCTGCTATAACAAAATACCTGAGACTGAGTACAGTTGGCTCTTGAGCAATTCAGGGTGAGGGGTGACAGCCCTCTGTGTAGTCAAAAACCCATCTGTAACTTTCAGCTTTCCCAAAATGTAACTACTAATAGCCCTCTGTTGACTGGAAACCTTACTGATAACTTAAACAGTATTTACAGCTGCTTCCCATCACTTGTATTATCACCTGAGCTCCCTGGCATTAGATTCTCAAAGGAGTGTGAACCCTATTGGGAACTGCACCTGCGAGGGATCTAGGTTGCATGCTCCTTATGAGAATCTAATGCCTGATGATCTGTCACTATCTTCCATTACCCTCAGATGGAGTTGTCTAGTTGCAGGAAAACAAGCTCAGGGCTCCCACTGATTCTACATTATGACGAGCTGTGTAATTATGATGAGCATTGTAATTATAATTTACAATGTAACAGTAATAGGAATAAAGTCACAATAAATGTAATGTGCTTGAATCATCCCAAAATCATCCCTTCCCTGGTCCGTGGAAAAATTGTATCCCAGGAAACTGGTTCCTGGTGCTGAAAATGTTGGGGACCTCTGCACTAAACCATATTCCCAAGCCCATTATAAGCCTATAGATACAATAAGTAAAATACCTTCCTTAGGGCATTTCAGGATGAGGTGGTTTTTGGGGGGCAAAAGGGTGATTATGACCTATAAAGAGATGGTTATGAGTTGGGAAGATGAATTCTATCCTTGAAAATATGATGATTTATAGAAAAATAATTTTTCATATAAATCTTTTTGTTAGTTTGGTAAAAATGTTGAGAGACAGTGCAGTATACAAACAGCCCAGAGTGAGAATTAGGGCCTAAGTGTGATCTTGAGTACATTCTTTAAGTTCTTTGAGATTTGGCATTTTTGTCTTTCCCTAAAAGAACTGGACTAGCTGATAACAGGTCCTGGGCAGCTCCAAATTGCTATGGTGCTGTGATCCCTGGTCAGCTTCCAGAAGAGCAAAATAGACTCTTAGATGACAATGGACTTCTTCAAACTTTTATAAGTCATGTGTCCCATTCTCTGGCTGGTGACCAACAGTTTAGGGGCATGGACTTGGGGTGAGCAGGGCTGCACCCAGAGAAAACTTGAGAACCAAGCAAAGGTAATCTACATGCTTACTCAATTGTCAGTTTTTATCTTTTCTTTAAAAAAAAAATTTTATTTTAAGTTCCAGGATACATGTGCAGGACGTGAGGGTTTGTTATATAAGTAAATGTGTGCATGGTGGTTTGCTGTACCTACCAACCCATCCCTTAGGTATTAAGGGCCACATGCATTAGCTGTTTATCCTGATGCTCTCCCCACTTCCCTCTATTCTTGTCTCACTTTCTTCCTAGTCACCTCCAGACTCTTAATGTCTTCCTTACACCTGTGTACATTATAAAATTTTCTCATTAAGTTTTCTCAGCACATTTTCCCATGGTGTCTGCCTTCACAGCATTTCAGGAATTTTCAAATATATTCCCTCAGTATCTGAATTTCACTTTCATTATTCCCCAGATGCTGGCTAAGTAACTAGTCAGTTGGAGAAACAAATCAGGGCCGTGGGGGTAATGGTTGATAGTAGCCTAATCCCTAATATGACAGGGACCATTCAGGGACTTAGTCCCAAGAATCTAATGGGGCAGGGTTAGAGGAACTTTTGGAGTTTGCATAACCTAGCTATATTTAACACAAGGTCTGGATGAAGAATTAATTTACATATTGTCAGAGAGTTTTCTTCAATTCAAGCCAACAGAGCAAATATTTATTAAGTGTGACTATATGGCAGGGGTTTGAAGTTTTTTTGCTCTCATGCAAGCTCCAGTTGAACTCCAAGCACAATTCAAACAAATTGTTTCCATTTCTGGAAAGGGTTTCTGAACTCAACTGCTGCCTCTTCCAAGTTCTGTGACCTGGGAAATATAATCTTCATAGAAACCTAAGGTCCCCATTACTTTTATTTGTCTTAAACCCAGAACCAATCCCAATAGATTAGCATCCTGCTTTCCACTCTCCAGCCTTCACCTGACCCCTCTTACGTCTCCAGAATCATGGGTACTTCCTAAGGAAAAATGTCCCTGACGCCAAACAACAGAGAAAGAAGGAGAACACAAAGATAGGAAAGCAGCACAGGTGCTTATATCAGTGAATGTAATCAAGACATGTCTTTCTTCGGAAGTAGGAAATACAATATGTCATGATAAACACCACACTACTGGTATCTATTAATTGTCACTGAGCATAAGATTTGGAAGTTTTCACAGAAGTGACTATTTTGAGCTGGGCTTTGAATGATGAATAAGTGTTTACCAGTTCAAGCTGTAGGCAAATTCCATGTCCAGGGAAGTACATGAGCAAAATTTGAGAGTTGTAAGCATGCATGGGCTGATCAGGAGATAGCACGGAGTAGGGTGAGGCTGGAGCATAGGATACATGGGACCAGAGCTGGGAGATGAAGTAGAAAGGTTGGGTGACTGAGATTAGAGTTTGTGTACTTGGCCTGAAAAAAATTCAACATATAAGACTAAATAGGAATGAGTCTTAACATTTTCTGGGACCTAGGAAGCTCTATTACTATGTTGGAGCCTAGTGGGAGAATCCTGGAGTAGTCAGGAAGCATAAATTCTAATTCTGGTTGTGTATGAACCAAGATTATCTGGTGGCATATTCCTCATGAGTTATGTAGGAACCGGACCAGGTGACCCAGGTCCTTTTCTGCCTTACCCTGGTTTTAGGAATGTCAGACATAAACTAACGTCATTTTGTAATGGTGCCACCCATGGCCCCAGGATGTGGTTGCAGGGGAAGGACTGTTATTGAAATACCATTATTGGTTTCTGCCAGAAGCATCTTTATAGAAATGACATTTTATTTTATTTTATTTTTTCATTACATTTCATTTCACTGTTTAACTCTCCAGGAAACACTGGCCAAGTCAGATTCCTACATTTCTTTACTGGAAAGCATTGGCTGTTTTAGTTAAATACATGACCTCAATCCTAAAGCATTGAGGGGTGTGTGTGTGTGTGTGTGTGTGTGCGTGTGTGTGTGTGTGTGTAGAAATTGCCATTATGTCTTGGAGTCGCTTAGAGATTTGAGTGGAGTCCTATTGGCTGACAACAAGTGTGGCATCTGTTGAGTAGGGTCAGATGAAGAAAAGTGAAATTCATGTTGCTGTTAGCAGACACAAGGTAACTAGAGGCCTAAGAAGTTTATAAAGACCATGTTCCTACCCCTCTAGACCCTCAACTCTAGGATTGTAGCCAAATCCATCTGTGTGTGGGACACTTCATGGAGCAGGCCTTGCCATGTAGGGACCGCGGTGGTCAGGCTGACCTGAAAGAGTCCCAGCTTCATCCATATTATCTGTGTGATTTGAGTAACTTGCTGAACCTGTGAGCGCCTTGGTTTCCTCGTTTATAAAGTGATCCTTCATAGGGTTACTATTAAGATACAATGGTGATCAATATCTGAAAATGCCTGCTTCATTATGTAAGTGCGCAGTAAACTGTAGAATTATTTCTTCCTACTGAGTCAAAAGCAGCCCCCGATACCGATTGCTCAGACTTCCCTTCTTTAGAAGAAATCATCCTGGTTCCTTAAACCTTTTGACTGAGTCTTGTTTCCCAGCCTCTTATTATCTCTGTGGTTGTTTACAAACCTTGCCTTTAGTGCTCCTTTGGTGACATTTGAGAAAAGCCCAACCTTTGGGAGCTGACAGCCACAGTTACATGCCAGTCTGCCTCATTCTTATCCATCACACTCCTTCCACTTCCAGTATCCTCCCTCCTCCTGGGATGTGAGCCAAGTGGAAAGAGCTTAGCCACCATCCCCACCCCTTCCCAAATGGTGGTGATGACTAGTCCTCACAGCAGCCACTCCTGAGACCGACTCTTGGCAAGGGTTCAGGTGCTACCAAGAAGTAAATCCTGCCCCTGCAACTTTTGGGGATGAGGGAGTCATAAAAAGAGAGGGAGGGTTTATCTGTTGCAAGTTCATCTGTAGCATTTTTAATTCAGCAATGGATAGAGTGTATAAATTCTTCGAGGGGCCAGAATTGACACCACTGCCAAACAGTCTCCTACTAATGCATAACTAATGCAAAACCAATGCATGACTGGATATCCAATACTGGATAGTTACTTCAACTTGAACTGAACTGAAATAGCATTTTGTGTGTGTGTATGTTAAATGTGACCCACTACTACGAAATAAGGAAAGAATCCCTGAAAGTTTTCCTGTTATATAAAAACAATCATGTGCTTATTGAATTAATTTTTTTAGCAAACATTCAAGTGCAGATTGTATGTCATATTCTATTCTTAGGGACTTAGTATGTGTTCATATTAAATGATAATATGTGTAACATTTACAATGTAAATAAGTCTCTATCTTTTTTAGTTAATTAGTTTGTTTTATCTCTCACAGTACTACTTACTTTCCACAAATGTCAAATTGAGGTTGAAAGCAGGTATGCCTTTGTCTGGAGTAGAATCAGATCCCATAAATAGAATCTTTGGCTAAGCCTATTATTTGAATGTATATAGCATCATAGCCTTCATAGTATCTGCATTTCAGGCTAGAATAATAATCTAGTGCCTTTACCTAAAACATTTTAGAATTCCCATCACCACCTAGATTTCACTAATTCCTATTCTTTCAACTGAACAAAATGTTTGAGTGCTAAGAAAGTGCTTGACACCTTATTTTACCAACTCCTTGTGCCTTTCCAGAATATTTATAACATTAAAATGGTGGTGTGGTGGTGGTAATATTAAGATGAGACTCAGAAATGGAAATTTCCACAATAGAAACCAGAAAATTTCCTGGCTTTTGTGTAGATTCTGACTCTTAGAATCATATAAGACTAAAATTTGTCATAAAGACCAGCAGGGGATCTACAAACTTGGTTGTCTGGCAAATTTTGATCTTTAAGAGAAAGGTCAAATCAAATGTTACTTGAAACCTTCAGACAGGAAAACTGAATTTGAAAGATCCTTTTAGACATAGTTATTAATGCATTTAAATCCCACCCCAAAACTGTCAGTTCTCCATTGTACTATTATTAAGGTTTCCTTGAGCTTACTGTGTGATTCCCCGATGCATTTCAATTGATAATTGGATTACATTTTGGGTAATGACTTCCATAATTATTTTAATGCACATTCTAAGTGCAAAGAACTGTCAGGAAGCTAAAAATCTGCCATATGATATTAGATTCTTAACTCAAAGTTTTTCAGTCCAGTTGTTTAATTCAAAATTGACTTGTTTCTGCTAAAACAACAACAAAAAATCCTTTAAAAGAATTCCGGTGCTTTTTTCTTCATCTCTTCCCTGAAGTAGGGAGAGAAAAAAACCAAGTCTCAAAAATATTTGTCTGACTAATGAAAAAAGGAATGAATCCTCTTAGTTCTATGCAGGAACTATGGGGTTAGCATGAGTCACAGCATCATTTCTGGGGGTCACTGGTTCTGCTGAATTGTTCCTGAGTAAGGAGCCCATGTTTGGGGATGCTCCCTTAGTATAAATAGTAGTTGAGGAAAGCTTCTTTGAATTGCAGAAATACTGATAATGATAATTTCTCAAGGTAAATTTAATTCAAGAGTGTTTAACCTCCTTCAAATTACTACTCAGTATAAATGGGCTCTCCTAATTGCTACAAATGCTAACTTGACAAGACTTTTTTTTTCTACTAGTTCTCAGCACCATAAATGAAATGAAATGTACTAAGCAAGCAGATACTTCTCCCTCCTTGTTCTCACAGCTTTTCTTTGTTTTTGTCTTTTCTTAAAAAGAAATGAGTGAGACAGTAGCCAAAAATGGAATTTAGTTCTTGATTTCTTCCCATCTATGTGCTAAACTCATTAATTATTTCTTTTTCCAATTAAAGGAGAAATTAATTACTAATCTTTGCCAAAGCTGTCAGGCCAATTTATTGACTGATAAACATACTGGTTTTCTCCTGATGTTTTTGTCTTCTCTTTTCTCACAAACAAACATTTCAACAAAGTCTATTACCAACCATTAAAAAAATACAATTCTTACTACAAATACCATCATTCTATACATGAGATATGAAGAAACATGATGTTTGGTTTTCATATCTTTTGATATAGCTGCATGGTAAAAGGATTTAAATGCAGAATATCAGACTGTAAGTTAGACCCACCTGTGGAGGCAGCCAACCATGAGTGAATCCCTGGCCAAGGAGATCAAGAACAGGAATTCTGCAGGTGTATCCATCAGAGTCTTCCCGAGAAACACATGAGTGTGTGTTCATCTCTGTGTATGTATATGTGTGTGCATTGTGTGTGCATGTGTATGCGTGTGTGTGGGCATGTGTGTATGTGTGGACATGTATGTGTATGTATATGTGTGTATGTGTGGACATGTATGTGTATGTATATGTGTGTATGTGTGGACATGTATGTGTATGTATATGTGTGTATGTGTGTAAGTATATGTATGTGTGTGTGTGTGTGTAGAGAAAGTTTGAAAATTTTAGGCAGTCTGGAAACTCAGACAGGTGTTGAGTCTTGAGGCAAAATTTCTTTTTTTCCAAGAATCCTCAGTTTTTATTCTTAAGGCCTTCAACTTGTTGGATGAGAGTTACTCATATTATTGAGGGTAGATTCATTTACTTAAAGTCAACTGATAACAGATATTAAACACCTCTACAAAAGTACCTTCACAGTAGTACCTGGATTCATATTTGATTAAATAACTGGGACCATAGCCTAGCAAGGCTGACACACAAACTGTCATGATGGGCATGGAGAAGCACAACACGGGTTCAGATTATGCTGTTTCATGCCTTCATGCCCTTGTACAAGCTATAACCACCCTTTGGAATGCCCTCCCTTATGTTCTTCCTTATTTCTGAATGAGCTTTCTACTTATTCATTCAGATTCACCCCCTTACTAATGTATGGGTCATGGGGATGGAAAGAAAAGAGGAGATTCAAGAACAGTTTAGGAAAATCAATAGGACCTGGTGACTGATGTATTTGGAAGTGGGAGAAGAAACAAAAATATATCATAACTCCCAGGTGCCTGCCTTGGGTAAGTGATTGGTGGTATCATTCACTGATGCAGACAATGGAAGAGAAAAGTAGATTTGGCAAAGAAAATGGTCATTTGGACACATTGAGTGTGAGTTGCCTGTGAATCATCCAGGTGAAGATGGACAGAGGGAAGATAGGGCTATGAAAAGAGATCTTAACTATTGAGCTCTGCACATACGGATCTGAGATGTGCCCATATGTAAATAGAGTTGAAATAATGGGAATGGAAGAAGTCACCTAAGGAATTACACAAAGTGGGAAGATCAAGGACAGAATCCTGAAAAACACCAGAAGAATAAATAGGCCAAGAGAAGAAAGGTCTTTGAAGGAGACTGAGAAATGATTGTCAAAGAAGTAGAAGGAAAACTAGGCAAATGTAGTGTCACAAAATAAAGGCAATCAATCAGTGTCAGATGGAGCAGATAAGTCAAACAAGATGAAGTCCAAAATGTTTTCCACTAGAGTTAGCAACAAGGCTGTTAGTGATCTTGGAGAGAACATTTCCAGTGAAATGGTGGGGGTGGAGTGAAGTAGGATAAAGAATGGATAGGACATCAAGAAATGGAAGCAGCAACTGTAGACAAATCTTCCATTGACCAACCTTCACTATGTAAATAAAGAGATTGGTTCTTGGATTCTAGCAGTCTTGTTTCAGGAGATTGAAACCACACCATGATTTAAACAGGGGAAGTTTAATAGAAAGAATTAAAGTGATTAAGCTATGATACTAAAGTAACCATAGACTAAAAGAATATATATGGTACATCAGAGCAGAAGGAGAGAGAGGCACAAACTTGGAAGGTAGCACCCTTCCCAAGACTGCAGTTCAAATCTCATTATAGAATGTGTAGTTGAATTCAGCAGATGGTAGGGAAGTTTGCTGGTTTGCTCATCAGAACTGCAGTCACAGCAGGGAAGAATATGCTGGAGGGCAGGCAAGGCTGGGAGCCATAGCTGGTGGCCAGTGCCTGGCAATGCAGCAGGAGTGGGACCTTACTGCTGCAGGAGGCCTGGAGTTCACATGGGGAGGAAAATGAGATTGAGAGGGGCACAGCATCAAGAGGACTGTGGGAGATGGACCTGAGGACTGGGGTGAGTGCAAGCAACCAGGGAGCCAATGCCAGCAGGAGGCTGGAGCACAGGGTGTCTGTATGGAGAAGGCAGCAGAAAGATGATCGCTAGGCCATACTGGGGCTGCAAAGCCCCCGAAGGACAATGCCTTCTGGGCTAGTGGCTGAGGCCAAGCACCTCCAGATGTCCCCACACCCACACTGTTGACCCACTAAGCTACAGCCTGAAGCCTCAGGAGAGCCCTTCTTCCTGCAGCGTCCCTCCAGGGCTCTCTCGTGAGAAAGTATAATATCATGCTCACTTTAATAGAGAAATGCTTTATCACAGAGCATATATTGAGGCTGATTTGGAGCTGAGAGACAATCAACTGATATTGGCACAGACTCCGTACAACTTGCTACTTTGTTTACTAGAGACCTTTCCTTCCATCGCTGGTAAAGATTAATGGGACACGATTGAGGAAGCAATTAAGCTGGGAGATCATGACTTTGCAGCAGCTCCAATTTGCAGAGCTATTTGCTTTGTCATCAGTTTTAAGCCATCCAGGCATATGGATAGAGAATGCTGATGGAGTACTGATCCAGATTTTGGTTTTACTGGTGAGGGTGAAGAGGGAGATAGTGATTTGTGTACCAAAGACTTCAGTGAAAGACAGAAAGTCTCCAGGAGACAGTAAATGATGTTACCAAGGAGGGCTAGAAATGGGACTGTGGAACAATGTGAGGCTCAGGAAGAATAAACTTTACTAGAGTGGGAATCATCAGTGGTTTGGAAGCCACTGAGGGAAGCCAGGAGAGGGCCAAGTCCTCCTCTTGGCTCAAAGGTCTGAAGAGGTTGAAGATGTAAGGAACTCAGCATTGGAATAAAGGATCCAGAGGCCACAGTAAAGTAGAAGGGGTAGTCAATAGCAGATGGCACCTGAGGTGAGGCATTTCTGAGCAGTAAGAGCATGACAAGGAAGGGAGCCTGGCCCTTCCTTAATGAGTTGAGAAAAAAGCATGCATGACAGCTACTAGCCTCAAATGTCCTAACTTGACCACAAGTTTGTTTGTTTGTTTTTGTATCTGACTGGTATTCTGGTCTCAGAGATGTGACGAGGGCTGCCACAAGGCTTGTGAAAGGGAGGCGAGGGTCCCGTTCTGGGCAAGGGCTTGCTCAGTGCTCACAACAGTAGTCAGGGTCCTGGTTAGGATTCCAGGATGCTTGTGAACTTTTTATTTTATTATTTGCTTTTAACTTAGGTATTCTCTTAGTATAAAAACAATGTAACCACGTTGCAGAAAATTTGGAAATTGAGAAAAAAGAAAATAATAACAATTTCATCGACCCTAATGTAATGATTTGGAAGTTTCTCCTAAAGCTTTTTCCCTATGCACATTTTAAAATCTTGTTATACTCAGAGTGATACACAATTTTATATCTTTTCACCTAACAAATCATAGACATTCTTAATGTGCTGTGTGGTCTTCATAATTATAATAAAGGTTTGTGTAATAGTTCTTTCACTGGATGCATTATAATTTATTTATTTCTCTATTGTTAGACTGATTTTCTCAGAATTGTTAACAAGTCGTTCGGTGAACTATGATCTGTGGTCGTGGCTATGTATGACTATTCATTCATTTTTATGCCAGAGTCAGTATTTCTAAAATTCTTGTACCCAAACCATAGCTATTCATGAAGAGTTTCCTAGGCTACATTTTGAATTCAGCGTATCTTTGATGACATCATAGTGGAATGCCTTTTATTTCAGAGGGAGGTCCACAATTCTATCTGATATTTCTTTGACTCAGCATCAAAGGCTTTCATGCATTTTTAGTCTTTTATAAGTCAGAAGTGAAAGAAGATAAAGGAGCTCAATGTCTTTAGAAATAACACGTTTTTCAGTGGCTAGAAATCTGGAAGCTTATTCATTATGAGTGTTTCTCAAACCACCCTCACCCCTGCTTTCCCCAATTCAACTGCAGCTGCCTCTCACAGTGTTTCAGTTCTCACCTGCACAACTGGATAAAATATTAAAGTAGAGTAAAATAAACTCATAAATGTGTCTTGGGATGGATTTTAGTTACCTTCTATGAAAACCCATGTTTTAAGGTGAGTAGCGTTCTTTGGCAGCAAGCCAGTCCCCGAGGAGACTGGATATTCTCACGGTACAACTAAAGAATAAGGCAGGGAACGGGGGCGGGGGGTGGTGTGAGGAAGCCTGGAACTCAGTGCTGAATCAGTGAATCACCAGCTTAGGGGCCTCACGCTCCCCAGGTCTGGGGATAAGATTAGTCTCCAAATGTGGAATGGTGCCTTGCCCACAGGTTAGGGTTAAGTGACCTTACCTGTAAAAGAGAATGCAGGGCAATGAAACCAAGTGAGTAGTCCTTCCATTATCACTATGAAACCAGAACTATGTCAGGGGTGTGTCGGAAATGAAATGACTGATACCAGTTCCCAAAGGAGACTGTTGAGGTTTAAGAAACTTTGCAGCTTTTTGACTTACACTGGTAATTTGAAATCAGCTATTATAGGAGTATCTACAACACAGAAATTAGCACCACAGAATTACACCACAGAAATGCTACTAATCAGGACTTTTCTCCCCACAAAATCTGATGGCTAAACATTTACCAGAACACCTCTGGGGGTACCTCCACTTTTAGTAATAGGTATTTTCACTTTTTCTCTTTTTGTTAGAGAGTCAATGTCTCTGAGCCTCAGTTTTCTTATGTATAAAATGTGAAACCCAGCATTTAGATTGGAAAGATATTTTAGAAATTATGTGGCCCAAACTTTTTATTTCACTGATGCTTATTCTCTCTGACCAGAAGGTGATGTATGTATTTTTTTCCTCAGAGACAGAAGCCATGAATGCATCTATCACTTAGTAAGATAATCAGCATTACCCACTCCCTCCTGAAGCAGGATTCTTAGCAATTGAAGCCTAATGTATTGCTTGGCACATTTTCATAACTCATGGTGATGAGCCAGGCAGCAATAGCAAATCCCAGACTGGGAGCCCAGGTAGCCAACTGGGAAGGGGAAGCCAGTCAGTCTGGGAAGAAGCAGGTAGGTCCTTGTGGTTTGATGGGTTAGGGTGTCATCTGATGAGTTGAGGCGGGAAAAGATAAGATCCAGGCCAGGCACGGTAATCCCAGCAATTTGAGAGGCTGAGGCGGACAGATCACCTGAGGTCAGGAGTTTGAGACCAGCCTGGCCAACATGGCGAAACCCCATCTCTACTAGAAATACAAAAATTAGCTGGGTGTGGTGGCATGCGCCTGTAATCCCAGCTACTCAGGGGGCTAAGGCAGAAGCATTGCTTGAATCCGGAAGGCGGAGGTCGCAATGAGCCAAGAATGCGCCACTGCACTCCAGCCTGGGCAACAGAGTGAGACTCAGTCTCAAACATAAATTAATAAATAAAAGATCCAGGCTGGATGCAGTGGCTCACGCCTGTAATCCCAGCGCTTTGGGAGGCTGAGGCAGGCGGATCACGAGGTCAGGAGATCAAGACCATCCTTGTAAAACCCCGTCTCTACTAAAAATACAAAAAATTAGTTGGGCGCAGTGGTAGGCGCCTGCAGTCCCAGCTACTCGGGAGACTGAGGCAGGAGAATGGCGTGAACCAGAGAGGTGGAGCTTGCAGTGAGCTGAGATCACGCCTCTGCACTCCAGCCTGGGTGACAGAGCGAGACTCCCTCTCAAAACAAACAAACAAACAAACAAAAATTCAAACCCAGCCAAAGTCAGGGTTTTCATTCAAACAGATGGGACAATCATCTGACAAAGTCTAGGCAGTAGGACAGTAGATGTAAGAAAAAAAATAGTTTTCAGAAGTTCATGCTGAAGTTCAGGAAAAAAAAAAAAAAAAAAAGAGTCTTATCATTAACAACAGTTGAGATCCCAGGGCCTATTTCAAATTGCCTAGCATACATACTACATACACAATATCAAAGCTTGGCATTGTCAATATAAACTTCTAGAATGTCAAATCCACTGCGCCCTTTGCCTTAGGAATATAGACCTTTTGTAACAAGGAAAATGGTCTTGATTCCTAGTTCAAAAAGATCCTTGAAAGATGTCTTGGGAAAATAGATGAGGGCATGTACTTTTCCCTCTAAGACTCTTATTCTTTTCATGATATGTGAACATTTTACTCCCATGCCTTGATTCCAATCAATGTGGCAGTTAATTTTGATTACGGAAACCTACCTCTGAATTGGCTTGCTGCATCAAGTTCAGATTTTGACTAAATTCACTAGCCTTTCTTTACTTGCTAGCAATCAGAAGAGCACTTAAGCCATCTTTTGATTGAGCAATCAAAAACAATAAATCCCTTTCATTTAAGTATAGGGATGCAGGTGAGGAAATAGATTTCTCTTAGTTATGACCAGATAAGTGCTGGCATCAAGATAGAAATATGGTCTCTGAGGAACACGTACCAATGGAGGCAGCTGATATGAACTTGACTAGGAGATAGAGCCATTTAGGGGCCCAAATCAGAGCCCAATTAGTGGAGTTTTAAATTCAAAGGATAACTTCTCAGATTACCCTTATCAAAGACAGCATCGCTCCAACAACACAGGGTGAAAGTGAATCTTGAAGTGGTGTGGATTTAGGAAAACACCAGGCATTACATTATTACAGATGAATTGGCTTAGAATATCTCATTTTTCTTAGTAACTAAGTGATGGAAAAAGGATGTCATGTCCACAATATCACTAAATAATAGCTAATGAATGTTATTCTTCCACAAAACAGGGGTTGTTAGCCATAGTTGAGTCATACTAAGTTCTGCAGTAGCAGTGTCAGCATTCTCCATCTTACAAGTCTGGCATAAGGAGGCACATTGAAGTTGATTTGACAGATAGCCTGCATGCATTTTCTTCAATATTGGAAAATCGCTTCATCTCAGTTGTTTCCCCATGTACCTTAATTTATGCGAATTTTCCTCAGTCTACCTTTTTTTCCCCTCCCTATTGCCAAGTTCATGGACTATAAACTTTTTGGCATTTCATTAATTTTGTTACAGAAATAAATTAGTCAAATCTTGTCAAATTAACCAGCATTTGGAAGAATTAGTATCAAAAATATTTTATTAATTTTTATTTTTTTCTTGAGTTTAGCTTATAGTAAAGGGAATTTTACTCACTACAATTTAAATGGGATTTGATAAACAAATATTTATTAGGTATATTACTACCTAAAACATACATTATTAGGCCGGGCACGGCGGCTCATGCCTGTAATCCCAGCACTTTGAGAGGCCGAGGCACACGGATCACGAGGTCAGGAGATCGAGACCATCCTGGCTAACATGGTGAAACTCCGTCTCTACTAAAAATACAAAAAAAAAATTAGCTGGGTGTGGTGGCGGGCGCCTGTGGTCCCAGCTGCTCAGGAGGCTGAGGCAGGAGAATGGTGTGAACCTGGAAGGTGGAGCTTGCAGTGAGCTGAGATCACACCACTGCACTGCAGCCTGGTCAACACAGCGAGACTCTGTCTAAAAAAAAAAAAAAAAATTATTAACTATAATAGTATTTTTTAGGAAGCCAGTAAGAGTTCCTCACAATGTTTTACCTATAATGCCTTACGAAAATATTGCTATCATGGATTGATTAGTCAATTTTTCCCCTGAGGATAACTACTCACATATATGCATGATTAAAAAAAAATATTTCTCTTCTTCAACAATAGGAACATAACATTTTTATTAATGGCGGTCCCAGAGTGGATGGGAGAAAATGGAGTGAACGTGGGCCACTAGACAAAAAAGTCTATCCTACCAACCACTAAACAATACTAAATCTGTATGACCAATGTGCTAATTATAAAAGATGCCATCTGTGACACTCACTCAAGAAAACAGGACTTGGGTAAACTAATAAAGTTGAGATGAGGACAAGGGCACGGCCTGAAATTAGGCACATGGTATTATTAGTCGTGGGGGTGCTAAGGGCAATGGTAAAAACAATATTAATAGATAAGAGCAAGGTAATGTCTAGTGTAAAATACGCTAGCTAGAGCAGAAGCTGTTTTGTCTTAAGAAAGCGTATCTTATCTGGCCCTGTGGTTGTTGAAAAATTGGGGAATTGATTGATTGCACTTCACAACTGATGGGCTGTGTGGAATGTACCAAATGAGCACTGATGAATAACAGCTGTTTGTGATTTCCAACGCCAGCATCAAGGAGGCCAAATAAAATTAAGATGATCTGGCATGAAACAAAGACATCATTGTAATCATCAGGATGCTTTTTACACATTGTCCTAAGATCATTGTGTAATTGTCTGACCCTCTTGATAAGTTCTCTGCCACTGATCCAGTTATTTTGAGAAATTAGACCTCCATGATTTTAATCACGAAAAACTGAAAGATGACTATTACAAATTAATGGCCATGCAAGGCATCAGTGGTGGAAGGAAGGAATGCTTCCCCATTAGTCCTGTTCAGTGGCTTTTCAGTGCCTTTTTTCTTTTTTAAGTAATTATTTTCCATTTTTATTGAATATTTCTACCTGGAGATATGTAATTTCCTTTCTCTATGGTGGCTTTTTTTTTTTTTTTCCTCCAGTGCTGTCTTTTTTCATCTGGTGGTGTCACAATATCATACGAGCTGTCCCCTGACATCACAGCTGAATTCCTGAGAATGCTAGATAAATTCTGAAGTGACTGTTCTTGTCACTGTTCATGTTTTATAAATGTCTCCAAAATGTTTCTGCAACATCTAAACAATAAACAAGTTAACTTACTTATAGCTCCATTGATTATTATTTACGGGCAATTGAACATAAACGCTTTTCAGTAAGAAAGATTCTGGAATAAATTAGGAATAATTGGATTAAAAAAAATCTTGGTCAGGCCAACCTTTGTCAAATCAACCTACTCAAATTTTCCTTGCCTTCTGAAGTTTAAATTCTTGATTAATTAGAGCTAGGGTGGAAATTTAAACTCTAAACCAGATGAATTTCTCTAACTACCACATTCTAGCAGACAAAGCATGTCTTAACCTTTCATCCTTAATTCAGCTCTCCAGTGCTTTTAAGAAGTCCTGGTTGTTTACTTAAAGGTTACAGGAAACTTTGAAAGACATTATCTGTAAAACCACATGAAAAATCTGCTATAAAATTAATATCGAATTCAAAGTATTTCTGCTCTGAGATTGTAAAGCTTTTCTGTTTGGGAGAAAAATAGATTACTTCATGTCTTAATCATCATTGTAATCTTGTTAATGAAGTTTCCAGCAGGCACCAGTGAGATGTTGCTGAGATCAGATTGTCATGTAAAGCATCTTTGTACTAGTTTAAGACTTTTGCAGGATCTCTCAATAATCTGACAGGATGAACAGGAATACTGAAACTCAAGGTGATCTCTGCTGCTCTATACGTGTGTTGGAGAAGGGGGTTGCAGTGTTTGGGATGAACAAATGAAGCAAATTTATGTAAACAGGAATCAATCAGCAAATTTATGTAAACAGGGTGCCTGCTTAGGGGATGGGAAAATGGTTTATCTGGTTAAGAGCAGAGAAGTAGAGGGAAATGAGAGTTGCACTTAGAGGTTTACCTTCAAAATTTAAAATTCAGAGTCTGGTTTTGATGAAAAAGAAAGGTGTAACTCATGGTTTTGCTTGGCAACTTGGGATCCATTGCAATGATGGACAGGCCTATAGAGGTTTCAACAACCACTACAAGGCGGTCACCAGGAAATACAGCATTGGGGAAATATTGGTAAGATAGCTTGACTTACTTCTAGAAAGGAGACTTACTTGTACAGATGTACCGATTACAAGAATAAGCTCTCTATCCACCCATGTTTAATCAAAGTAAACTCTAATACTATCTATATATCTCTTACCTATGCAAATATGTTTAGATGGTGTTTCTTTTTTAAAATCTTATTTGTATACTCACTAGTTCAGCAATTCACTTTCTTTAAATACTCATGTGTTCACCTATATCTACCTATAATCGCCCAGGCTATTGTCATTACTTTCAACCCCATCTGTTTCAACTTGAATTTAGTTGCTATTTTTAACCCAAGTGTAAATTGCCTCATTAGCACCACAGGGCTTCTCCCACAGCAATTAACAGCTCCCCAGCAGCAATTAATTTATCCTGGCCTAAGTGATTCCTCTGGCACTCTCCAGCTCCCTGAACTGCCTTTTAAAGAAAAGTCTTTGCCTGCTCTCAGCTGCTTTTGATTCTTTCACTGATGGCGGTTCCCCTCAGTGGGGGGATTCAGATTCTTATTATTTAGGAAACCATTTTTAAAGGACTAAATACAGACAGATTACTAGTTTCATTACATAGTGCAAAAAATGGTGGGTGTGGTGGGGGTGGAAAACAAAGCTCTAACATCCATGCCGCCTTTACAAGCACCAGGAATTCTGCAAGGCACTTTTCAGACACTCATGCTTTAATGTCCACCATATCTACTTTATTCTATTGGCCCATTTTAGAAAAGAGGAAATGGAGGCCCAGGCCCACAATTTCTAAAAGAAAAAAAAAAAAAAGCTAGGATTTGAATCTAGATCTGCCTGACTCTCAGACTACTGCACTTTTAAGAGGTAAAAGAAAAAAGTGTTGATAAAATGTAGAATGTGAGTGAGTGCAATCAGGATAAGATGGGAACGAGGGTGGAGCTGACCGGCACCGTGTTCATGCCACCAAGGGAGTGTCTGTATTTCATCATTGTGTGCTTGGTGCCTCCAGTTCAAATATTATTAGAACGCAAAGTTCCACAAGCAAAACAGCACTATGACAGATCCCCCAAAGAACCTATCATTTCCCAAAACTTTTCTGGAGAGCCTCAGACTTAGGACAAACAACTCAGGGTAAAAACTTAAGCTTGACCACAGAGATTTCTTAGTATGATACACTGGATTTTCTGATTTAAAGAACCTTTGATCTCCTTCCCACTTCAGAAAAGCCTTGCAGGCTCCACAAAGGACTGCTGGAAAAGAAGAAAAGATTTGGGTAAGGTCCTATTAGTTTTGTCATTAATTCTAATGACTCACCCCCATAAAACTGCAATTCTGTCTCTTTGCTTTTGATAATCATTTGAGATAGCAAGACTTGTGATCATCTATTTTACAATAAGTGGCTGCATTGCTATCATAAACACACAATGAATATATTTAGTGATCTCATGTACTAATTAAAAAGCTTGAAAAACCTGGTTCTCTGTCAGAGCCCCCCAAAACTCCTTGGGGAGAATACCATATGACAGTCTAGAGCAGACTGCTAACATTTCTGTAAAGGACCAGATAGTAAATATTTTAGGCTTTGTGGGCCATACAGTCTCTGTCACAGCTACTCAATTCTGCTGTTGCAGTGCAAAAACAGCGATAGACAATATGTGAACCAATGAGCGTAACTGGGTTCCAATAAAACTTTATTTACACAAAGAGGCAGTGGGACAAATTTTCTCACTTGCTATACTTTGCCAAACCCTGGTCCAGAGCAGTGGTTTTCCAGGAATGATTTCTGAATCAGCAGCAACACCTGGACATTTGTTAGAAATGCGAATTTTGGGGGTCCCACCCCAGCCGTAATTACTGAATCAGAAATTCTAGGGGGGCTCACTCCTGTGTTTAAGCAAGCCCTCTAGGTAATTCTGAGTTATGTTAAAGAACCACTGATCTACTGAAAGGTAACGTTTATTGAATGGCTGATTTGTTCCAGGTGCTTCCAATATTTTTTCTCATTGAACTTACGACAACCCTTTCAAATTAGATGCTTTCTCTACAACTGGAGCAGCTAAGGTTCAGAGAGGTTAAATGACGTATCAAATACTGATGATTATTAAGGAATGGAGCTAAGATTCAATCAAAAGGCTGGCTGACTCCAAAATATATCTTAGCTAAAACATCTCCAAAATTATCCCAGAGATCAATCTAATCCACCTGCTGATTTTACAGGTGACAGAATTAGGGACCAGAGAGATTAGGGAAATTTACCCAGCCTATTTCTTATTGCTCCCAATTTAGTAATCTTTCCTTTGCATCATGCCAGAATTGCAAAGTGAGCAGATCTCTGCAAGTGCTGGGACAGAATGTAAATACACCTAGAATAGACAATCCCAGGCGCTGCTTGGAATGGTGGAAAGCCTCCACTCTATCCAAAGGAAATCTAACAGGTTCCATGCTGCTAAGGCAGATTCTGGAATTGCCTAGTCATTGAACCATCACTTGGGTCTGTGATGCTGGCATTTCATCCAGCCCCTCCCCAGTTCCAGGATATCAAGGCAGAGAGATGATCTCAGGCGTGTTCTAAAGATTTAACAGGGAAGAAGAAGAAAAGACATTTATTGAGCTATTTATGCTAGGTATTATTCTATCTACTTTGTATATATTAGTTCAAATAATCCATTTAAGAATCAACAAGGTAAGAATTATTCCATTATGTAGGTAAGAAAACTAAAAGGTAAAATAAATGTAACTGAATTGGAAAATATCCTACAACTATCTGGACTCTATGTAACTTCAGAGTTCTTTCTTCTCTTCCATACCATCTGCTGACCAAATCTTGGATGCTCTCTGCTACTTAATGTCCTCAGTGTGTGTTCACAAGTTAGTGAGCTGGTCCTGTGCTCTCTACCCTCTGAGTATAACCAGGATATCTCAAAATGCACTGTGTACTTTTGGGTGAAAGGTTTTGTGTTTGTTTTTAAAATGCAAGTAAAATCAACTCCAAAAATGTGAACAAAAGCAATTGCATAAGAATGAATTTGAATGAACACTCTCACAATTTGACATTTTGGAATATAATACACAAAATCACTTTGTTATAATGTCTCTCGCTTTCCCCAATTTCAATGTTTTCTCATACATAACACTCATAAGTCCCAGCCAGAGACCCATAAAGCAATATTTTCCCCCATGTAATGGTTTCCTGCACATAGAGTTCAAAAACATGGTCTCCTGGAAAACATTATAAAGACTTCTACAGTATTAGAATGTAACTCACACTCCTTCAAGATCACTAACACCACTTAAACATATCCCCATGTTTAAAACACCTCTTTCTGTAGTTGTCTTTCCATAGTTTATAAATATCATCCCCCTCCAAAAAAGTTTAAAAGGAAAATGAAGTGTGAAGTTCCTGCCTACAAAACATATATTTTAAACAAAATCCGACTGAAAATATTTTTAAAGCTTTGTTTCACAATGAACTTAAAAATGGAGAAAAAATGGTTTCCTGCTTCTGAAGTGATTATATTAGTTTCCTAGGAAGCCAAAACAAAGCACCACAAATATCTCAGCTTAAGACAACAGAAATTTATCCTCTTGCAGTTCTGGATGCTTAACCTCCAAAATCAAGGTGTTGGAGGCTGTGCTCTCTGTAAAGCCTCGTGGGAAGAATCCTTCCTTTTCTCCTCCTGGTTTCTAGTGGTTGTGGGTGTTCTTTGCCATTCCTTGGCTTACAGCTGCGTCATTCCAGTCTCTGCCCCCATTTCACAAGGCCTCCTTCTCCATTTATCTGTGTCTATGAGCCTGAATCTCCCTCTCCTTTCTCACATAGATACTAGTCATTTGATTTAGGGCCCATCCTAATCTAACATAACTTCATCATAAGTTGATTACATCTGCAAAGACCCTATTTTCAAATAAGGTCACATTCACAGGTGCTAGGGGCTAGGGCTTGAACGTAACTTTTCAGGGGACGAAATTCAATCAACTACAGTTATCAGGTAAATATATCTGAATATTACTTCAGTCATGAGAATAGGTTTACAAGTTTTTCAAAATCTTTGCTTTTACAAGAACTAATTTTTTATTTTCTAGAAGAAAAATTTGATCTAAGTCAGATTTTTGGTTAATAACCAAAGTAGGTGTATTGACTCCTTCTGGTTGGTATTGATGAATATTATTATTATTATTAATTTATTATCTTAAAATGATTTGATAATGACAATAATAGTTACAGTAATAACTATATATAAAGAACTTACTGTGTCCAGCATATCCGTAGTGCTAATCTTTTAATCTGAACAACAATTTTATGAAGTCAGTACAGGTTTACCCTCATTTTACAAATGAGAAGACTGAGACCAAGAGACATTAAGGAGGTTGCCCATTGTCATGCAGCTGAGTAGTAAGTGATACGTCCAAGATTCAATGTCTATTTCTTTGGTAAAGAATTTCTATTTCATTTCACTAAGGCAGGAAGCCAACCTACCCAGCAGTGTGCCAATGTTTCCTTTCTTTAGTGTTTCCTGTTCCAAAGTAACTGGAACAGGTGTATTTCCTTGATGTTCTTTCAATAGCAAAGATTTGTCAAGGACAGTTTCCATGGGTTAGGCACCAGAAATTTAAATAGTTAAATAAGTAAACAAATAGAGACTTTAGAGCAGCCTACTTTTAATGGTTGCCAAGATAGCTAAAAAATATTAAAACATCATGAATTATTTCACCTTCTCTAACCCTCAAAGCAAGCAATAGCAGTCTGCTGTTTGTCTTTATGCAATCAAGATTAGTTTAAATTAATATGCATCTGTGTAGCAACAAGAGCAGAACATGACATAGTCAGAAACAGAGTAGGGGAAAGAGGTGGGAAAAGGGAATGAAGAGGAGAAGGGAGAAGAAGAAACTGGTAAGTCTGTAGCACCAAAATGTTCCTTCTGTCTAGGACCAGCATTTAACAGATTTAGAAGGGAAACCTGAGGATACAAATCACTGTGGACCTTTGGCTTAGTCTCCTCCTAGTTGCCAACTACTAATAAGGAATGCCCTGACCTGGATGTAAGCAAGAAGCTGTCTTCTGGAATTATGCAGAAATAGTAATGGTATAAATTTTATTTGCCAATGGCTGCTCCTGAATTGCTAAAGGAGTTTTACAATTGAATCCCCAATTGCCCTTTACTCTACAAGTGGAAAACTTAAACTTTTAGTGGAACAGGAATGGCTCAGAGTTGTACAATGACAGTGTTTTTTGCTTCAGTTCCTTAGCTCATGGGAACACGCAAATATATTCGTCATTATTGCTCATGTTCTTCCAGTTCAATTGGTACCTTAGTTTCACATTTGTGGCTGGTTCATTGGAGGACTTGTTTCAGTGAAAACACTGTGTGGAAAGAGTTTATATCTGGTCTACAGTAGCCAAGAGGTGATACTCATGGAGGGCAGAAGAAAAGGAGAGAGATGGTTTCACCACAAGATTAAATAGATGCTCATTCCCTCCTCATAAAAAAGAAAAGAAAAACGTTCTCAAGTATTTGCAAATATTTTCTATACTATAACTTTGTTTTTAATTATAAAATAACTCAAGGAAGGTCAAAATCAATGTTACTTGTATTTTTTACTATTTAAAGAGAATATTTAAAGGTAAAATAACAGAAACAGTCTATACATGCACAAATGTTGATCAGTTTTAATTGTTAATGCATAAAACCGTCATGTCTACCAGCCTCCCTCATACCTTCTATGCAACATGAACAAAAACTAACTCATCATTGTTCCTCCTAAACTTGCTCTTGATCCTAGATTTCCTATGCAGTGAACGGAGCCATTACCACCTAGTCATCCAAGCCAGAACCCAAAGCCATTGTATACCCATGGGGTACCTCTGCTTCTGGTTAAAACTGGATAACTGGCACGGGACTAGTGTTCTGCCACAAACAACTATAAAACTGAATAAAATACATGAGCTTACTATTTCTAAGCATTAGACAACAGGCATCACAAAACTGTAATATCTGAGAGAAGGAAAGCTTGCTCTTGCCCTCTGTCTGGGGACAATTTCTTGACCCTAGTACAAGGTTGGAATCCAAACATGGTGGGAGACTTTAGAGTTCCAGCCCAACCAGAATGGAGAGACTGAGGTAATGTCATCAACATCTCAGTCATTCAGTGGAAACACCAGTAAGGCTCTACTTATGAATAAGGACCACCCTCCAGAATAAGACCTACTCAAGATCCACTGTGATGAAGCCTCAGCCTCCAAACTGTTCCCATGTAGAGTTGAATATAGCCACATAGTAGAGACTTGGGAAGCACCTTGGACTTTCCACAGATCCATGCTAACAAAGTATAAGACTAAGTCTACCTAAATTCAAGTTGATGGGCCAGCAATTGAAGTACTTCTAGAACAAAAATCAACACTCTTCAAAAGGAGATGATTATCAAATGTCTCCACCATAAATTGTCCACAAAGTTTGTATGTAAACAAAAATTATTAGACATGCAAAGAAATCTGATAATCAAAAAGTGAAAGGGTGGTTAATGTGAACCAGCCCCAAGAGTGCTCACCTGTTAGTTTTAGCAGATAAAGGCTTTACTACAGCCATTATAAATATGTTAAAATAATCAAAGGAAAATGTGTTCAAATAAGTAGAGGAAAATAATAATATTTTTTTTTTTCTTTTTTGAGACAGAGCCTTGCTCTGTCACCTAGGCTGGAGTGCAGTGGCAAGATCTCGGCTCGCTGCAACCTCTGCCTCCCGGTTAGCTGAGACTACAGGTGTGCGCCACCACTCCTGGCTAATTTTTGTATTTTTAGTAGAGACAAAGTTTTACCATGTTGGCAAGGCTGGTCTTGAACTTCTGACCTCAAGTGATCTGCCTGCCTTGGCCTCCCAAAGTGCTGGGATTACAGACGTGAGCCACTGCACGCAGTCTGGAAAACATAGTCTTAATGAGGGAAGAGATAGACTATCTCAGCAGAGAACTAAAAGCTATTTTTTTAAAAAGCAAATGGAAAGTATATAGTGGAAAATTATAATTAAGATTGAAAAGTCACTGTTTGTGCTTAATAATAAACTGTAGATAGCAGAAAAAAGAGTTGGTGATCTTGAAGAAAGATCCAAGCATCTTCCAATCTGAAGAACAGAGAAAAAGAATTGAAGGTAAACTTTCCAAACTGAAGAATGGAGAAAAAAATTGAAGATAAATTTCCCAATGTGAAAAACAGAAAAAGAATTGAAGAAAAATGAACAGAGACTCAGGGCCTTTTGGGCAATATCAAATGATCTAAGGTATATGTGATAGAGTCCCAAAAAGTGAGTAAACATATTGGAAAGTATACTAACTGAAAGTTCCCTAAATTTGATTACATTGACTTAGATCCAAGATTAAAGCAGTATTAACATAAAGAAAACAAAATATGTAAGTACATATTGAAGACCAAAGGAAGAACATCTGAAAAGTTGAGGGGAAAAAAAAGACACATTAAATACAGGACAACGATGATATAAAAAATGACTAACTTCTCATCAGAATCAATGAGGGGCAAAAGACAATAGAATTCTATCTTTAAAGTGCTGAAATAAAATTTTTAAAACTGTCAATCCAGTTTTTGAAGAAATTTTGAAATATCCTTCAAAAATTCTTATAGTGAAGACCTGCACTATAAGAAATGCTAAGAAATATTCTTCAGGCTAAATGGAAATAATATAATACCATATACAACTTCAATCTATTGTAAGAAATGGAGCACACTGGAAACAGTAAATGAATGGGTAAGTATGAAAATCATCATTTAAAAGAAAAATAATATAAAGTGAGGTTGGTAGCTACCTGAAAGTAAAAGCTACAACAATAACAAAGGGAGGGTAGGTAGGTGAGTGGAGTTATCCTTTTGTAAGATTATTACACTTGTGACATGAAAAGTAGCAAATGGGAAGTCTGAGTGTCAGGTATAAAGAGTGAAGTGGTAAGTTATTGGACTCTAAATAGTCTTTAATAAATACATTTATTATTAGTGCTAGAAAAACCACTTAAAAATAATGACAGAGATAAAGTCACAAACCCAATAGAGGAAACAAAAGAAATACTAAAAACGTATTTTATTAACCCAAATGAAGTCAGGAAAGGAGAAAGAGAGGAATAAAATATTTGGAAAAATTTGAACAAAAGGAAAACAACTAGCAAGATAAATAGAATAAATGATAGATTATCCACAGCAGCTTTATTTATAATAATCTCAAGCTGGAAACAAACAAAATGTCCATCAACAGTTAAATGGATAAATGAATTATGTTATGTTTACACAGTGGAATATACTCTGCTGAAAAATGAAAACCAATGCACACAACAACGTGGATGAGTCTCAAAAACATCTGAGCAAAAATAAGCCAGATCAGAGAGGGTATTATATGGGTCAATTTACATGAAATCCTAGAAAAGATAACACTAATCTATAGTGCTAGATATAAAATCAGTAGCTGCCAGGGTCAGGGGTGTGTGTGTGTCTGTGTGTGTGTGTGTGTGTGTGTGTGTAAGGGAGCTGGGAGTTAACAGCAAAGAGGCATGAGGAAACTTTTAAGGTAATGGAAATGTTCTATACCTTGTTTACAGTGATGGTTTCACAGGTATGTACATTTGTCAAAATCATCAAATGGTACAGCTAAAGTAAAACATTTTAAAAAGCTATCTGTGGAATCTATTCTCTTCTTCTTGGCTAGCAGCAAATCCATGCGTCTTGAGCCCAGTCCAGGCTCTTTCTAGAATGTCTTACTGATCTCAGGTACTATTTGCTGGTGGTTATCAGATTCTTTATTTTGTGTTTTAGTACTAGCCTTTTTTCATCAAAGAGAAAACGTATAGAGATTACAATGGCAGTTAGTACCAAAAGAATTAACAAAGTTGTCCTGTATTTCTGAATTTTTCCTGAGTAAAATTCTGAGTGTTGGAACCATCTGGCTTATTTCCTAGCAAGGGAAATACTGGAGTGGTTTTTTTAAAAAATGAAGTTTCCTTCCAGGGAAAGTAACTTTTCCCTTAAATAATGTAGAGAATATGGGGAATTTATAAACGTTTAGAATTATGATTTCAAAAAGTTGTTTTGGTACTTTATCTTTTGTTTCAAATGTTTTGGCCATTTTTAAGCAAACATTTGAAGATTCCTAGGTAATGCAACATGTTACAGCTATTTAAAAGTTGATTTTATTACATCATTTTCCTCCTAATCATCTTGGGTTGATGATTTCATATTTAATTTGGAAAAATACCCAGTTTGTCCGAGTTTAGATAATGTCTAATTTAATATTAATCTGTTTTCTTATTATTCACTTAGTAGGCTTTAATACTTATTTAAAAATTCACATATACACATTCACACATATATGGCTGAAAAAATATTTAAATATTGTGACAGTTTTGTTGTTTGAAAACTTTTTACTTAAAAGTCACAAGTTATGTTTAGGAAATGTCAGTTTAATATAAAAAATAAAATCCATTATGAAATATTTTTTAGAAGGCTGGATTAGGCAAAGGACTTATTGAGGGACAGCTAGGAAGGGATGCTGTCTACAGAAAAGAGTAGGTGAATGATCTTGAAAATGCATGTAAATATGAAAGGAATCCTTGACAAAGGATAAGCTAGAAAGCATAATGAGAAGATATTTGGCAAAAGAATGGATGCCCTAGGTCCATCACATTTCAGTTCTCTTTTGCAATTTCTGAAAAACACTCTCATGAGAACAGCCATCATATTGGAGGAAGGAATCAGATTGAGAAGTGACATAAAGAAGAATTACATTTCTTCTTCACGCAATAAATTCTGAACACAAAATTCCCTGTTGTGGCACTCACATTTGATCTCCTCCAGTTGCCCCATCCCTTAGTGAGCTCTCCATTGCCTAAACTCCATTAGCACTAAACTGTCTGCAACACCCTTAACATGGATGTGATACCTTGTACTGTATTTTGATGAGTTTTACAGCCTTTTCGCGTTTATATCGCTAAAGCCTTGGACAGTGTTGACATATACTAGGTCCTCCTCAGTGATGAGGAAATGTTATTATTAAAATATAACATGCCCCTCTGACATCTTTTCACCAAACATTGTATCATTTAATATTTACTGCACTGTATAATTGTCAGTACATTTGGTAGAATTCTCTATACTAGAAGATTCTTGAAGTCTGAGACTGTTTTATTCACTTCCTTACTCTCATTGTCTTGCACAGCTTGAGTCTAAGAAATCTTTGTTGGACAGAAGTATGAACAAGAGAGAACTGGACCAGGAGGAGTAGATGTTAGTCCTCTACAACTAATTGGTTCAGAAAAATTGAACAAGTAGTTTAGCATTTGTCTCTCAGTTTCCTCATATATATGTAAAATGAAGTACTTGGATTTGGTAAAAATCAAAGACCCCTTACAGTTCTAGAAGTCTATGATTTGGTGATGATGGTGATAGCTTAAAATAGAAAGTTGCTTTAGTTAAAATGAGTTAATGAGTTAGATGATATCAGCTCTTAGCAACTGGCTTTCTCCTGCCTCCAAACTTTTCATCCTGGAACTCTAAAGGGGTCCTTGCTGAAGATTTTGGAATTGTCATTATATTACAAATAGCTCCTCATAAGGAACAGACTAGAGACCCCCAGATATCAGTAGTTCAATTAGTGAGGCAACCTGTTTAGATTTTGAACCAAAGGTTAATTTACTAAGCATCCTTGATCCTCTCCCATTGCCTGCTCGGAAATAACATCAATTGGTTTGAGGAATTCTCTAAATCTATAGATACAGAAGCCCTACATGTCCTACATACATTTGTTGAGCACTATGTGCACACATTGTTCTAAGCTCTTTGTGTATTATAAATCCTCACAACATCATCATTTGGCAGATAGATAAACTGAGGCAAAGATATCCAAGGTTATACAGCTAATAAATGATAGAGGCAGAATTCAATTCATTACTGACACTAAGCGAAGGATATTAGAATGGTACAGTTTATAGAAGCTCCCTTTCTCATCCCCTGCAGGAATTGGGAGGGGGGCATTAAGTATGAATAATTCAGACTTTGAGACGATAAGAATGCATTGCCTTCATCTCCCAACAATTTTGCCTATGTGTAGAATACAGAGATGTTTCCCAGACTATTCCCATTTGTTTGGAAAGCCAGTTACCATTCCTTGGAGACCAACAATGGGATTACATTAACTGGTGATCTGAACTTCATCCAGGTCTGTGTATCTTGGGAGCAGACCTTGTCTGAGAGAATGCAGCTGTGCTGTCAGTCAGCGTATTAAAGCAGGTGGGCCTCATTATGAGTTAGAGAACCAAGTAAAGGGCTCAAAGACGAAGGTTTCTCTCTCCTCCCAGCCAGAAGATGGAACATTTATCAAGTGACTCTGTGGGGAGATTTTACTCTGTTGCTTTCCATTTTCCTGGGATTCTGTAAACCTTGTAATGTGGGACAGAGAACAGGGTAATTCTGGTTTATGTTCTTATTCATATTTTCTTTATTATGTTCCCATATTCATATTTAATAACTATAAATAGAACTATAACAGAGCCTTTCTTTGACACAGGAGGAGTTATCTGCCGAGATACTGGCAAGTTCTTTCACTCATCTTACAGGAACCAAAATGTTCTGGCCATTAAGTCCAAATCTTTCAGCAAGCATTATTTATGAGACAATCACAGTTATTATTTTGGCTTAGATTCCCAAAGTATTTGCAACAGTTTCTGAGTGGGATATGCCTGGCCCTTGACTCGGAAAACTAAAAAAAGGCTCATGTATTTCTCCTTAATGAATTCAAACAGTCCTGGAAACCTCAAATATTAAACAAGCAAAGAGCTCCCAATGATTTGTAAATTCTCACATTCTGATGAAACAGTTTTTGTAGTCATTAAGGAGTAGTCTCTTGGCATGGAAACCAAATCCTTATCAGGGAATGGGTCCCTCCTGTGATATGCAAATGAGTCAGTTGTCCTGCTTCTGACAACAACTCCAGGGGCTGGGGACTCATTCTCAATAAAAGACTTTTCCCCATTTTTGGGCAACTCTAATTTTTACAAAGTTCTTATTTTGACCTGAAATTGTACTGCTGCACATTTTGCCAGTGTGGATATTCTTTCTTGCTCGTCTTTATGAGCTTCTCTTTCTCTGCCAGGCCTATTTAGGTGTTCCTAGGAAACCAATATTCTTATTTCACACATTGTCCCTGGACAATCTATGTTTAATAGTTCATGCTCACAGTGAAAAGTGTATCTCAAGCCCACACTTTCATGCTGAGCTCCAAGTCAATATATTCAACACCAACATATCTACCTGTCTGCCTCACAGGTACCTCATATTCCATTTATCCAAAGTTGGTTTTACCTTTCCTTAGACTCCTGAATTTGGTGAATGATGCCACCATCCACTCAGTCTCCTAAGTGAGAAACCAGAAAGTTTCTTGGATTTTTGCCACCAGTCGTCCATCACTTTTGATAGTGCCCTGTTAAAATCTCATGTATATTTCTTCCTGCCCAACTCCACTACCAGTGGTCTTTGTTGTTTCTTGACTAACAATTATAAGAGGTTCTAAATTGCATCCCTGCTTCTGGCCTCACCTCCTTCAACCTTTCTCCTTAACTTCTCTAGATTGAACCACCTAAAATTTAAATCTCTTGCTGTCATCTGCTCAAAATTCTTGAATGATTTCATCTTGTGAAAGGATAAGCTTAGTGTATTTGATGGCATTTAAGTTCCTACACACACACCCATTAGGATGACAATAATATGTAAATAGCTCCTACAACAACAACAAAAAAATAATAAAAATGGGGAAAAGATTTGAATAGCTATTTCTTCAAAGAAGATATATGTATGGCTAAGAAACACTTGAAAAGCAGCTTAATAGCTGGGCACACAGTGGCTCAAGCCTGTAATCCTAGCACTTTGGGAGGCTGAGGTGGGTGGATCACTTGAAGCCGGAAGTTCAAGACCAGCCTGGCCAACATGGCGAAACCCCATCTCTACTAAAAATAAAAAACTTAGCCTGGGTGGTAGTGTAGGCCTGTAGTCCCAGCTACTCAGGAGGCTGAAGCAGGAGGATCAGTTGAACCTAGGAGGTAGAGGTTGCAGTGAGCAGAGATCACGCTACTGCACTCCAGCCTGGATGACAGAGCAAGACTCTGTCACACACACAAAAAAAAAAGACGAAAAGAAAAGAGGCTTAACATCACTAATCAGTAGGGATATCCTAATCAAACTGCAATGAGACACTTTACACCCATTACTATGGCTACTTATCAAAAAAAGAAAAGTGAGAATATGGCAAAACTGGAATCTTTGTGCTTGTAGGAATGTAAATGGTGCAGCTACTATAAAAAACAGTGTGGTAGTTCCTCAAAAATGGAATTACCATATGATCCAGCAAATCTACATCTGGGTGTATACCCAAAGTAATTGAAAGTAGGTGTGACTTTATTACAGTGAAAAAAAAAAAAAGAATTAGAAGTAGGGACTCAAAGAGATATTGGTACACCTGTGGGTATAGCAGCATTATTCACACAATAACAAACAAACAAACAAAAACAGAAGCAACCCAAGTGTACACTGATGTATGAATGAATGAGATGAAAGGAATGAGTGGATCAACAAGATGTGGCACGCACATACACTTATTCAGCCTTAAAAAGGAAGGAAATTCTAACATACGTTACGACATGGATGAACCTTGAAGATATTGTGCTAAGTGAAAATAGGCAGTTAGAAAAGGACAAATACTGTATGGTTTCACTTCTGTGAGGTACCTAGAGTAGGCAAATTCATAGAGACAGACGTGGAATGGTGGTTGCTAGAGCTGCAGGAAGTTAATGTTTAATGGGTACAGAATTTTAGTTTGGAAAGATGAAAAATGTTCGGGATTGGATGGTGGTGATGGTTGCACAATGATGTGAATGTACTTAAAGCTGAACTACACACTTAAAAATTGTTAAAATGTCCAATTTTAGGTTATATGTATTTTATCACAATTGAAGATCCTATGGAACCTGATTCTTGGCTAGCTTCTCTTGTCTGCCAATACGTGGTCTGGCAACCTTGAGCCACTTGCAGTTTCTCAAACACACGAGGCTCTCTCATGAGTTAGTGCTTTGCGCTGCCTGGCAATGTTTTACTCTTCCTTCTGGTTGCCGCTCAAATCTAGGGTGCCCAACCATCAAGTTAGCCTGGAACTGAGAGGTTTCCCAGGATTCAGGATTTTCAGTGCCCAAACTGAAAATTTGGGAAAATTTCAGGCAAATTGGGACAAGTTGGTCACTCCACTCAAATTCCAGCATTACATCATTTCCAAATTTGATCAACGTTCTCAAGTGTCCTCATCTAAACACTTGAAAATTTCAATTTGGAAAGGATCGACATCAGAACTCTGCGATGTACTAAAAGATGTTTATGAAAGTTCATATCCATTAATTAACATTCCTTGCATAATAATGCAGTATATTCTTTGCCTTATGTTATCTAAAATATATTTCTCTGTTTTCTCCATGACAGTATCATAAAAATCTAGTCAAATGCCTTTCTAAGATCCAGAATCACTGTATTGAAATGCATTTCTTTGATCGCCTATTTTGCCTACCTGTCCAAAAAAGATATTAATCTGTTAGAGCTTGTTGTTTGTGAACTCACACTGGCTTCATGTGCTCAGAGCTGCTTGTGTATGTGTGTGTGAACAACTGTTTCAATTAACCCCTCAACAACTTTTATTTGTTTATGAAAAAATATTATATTCTACCCTGTACCCACATTGTCATAGATTTCCTAGGTTTTCAAAATTATTGAAGTTAATAAAAAGAAAAAGGATTTTCCTCTTCTGACCACATTAGATTCAGTGACCCAGTGTTAGGCAGGATTTGTGTTACTGAAATAGTCTCTCCCAACACAGAGCTCCTACCTGGTAATTCCTGGTGAAATGGCTGAGCCCAAAGCAAACACAAACTATAGGGATTCATAGAAATGTTTGTTTCACATGTAAACCAGCTATGTGAATACACATTTATTCATAAGAATATAAATACAGGTCTTGATTAGTGGCAAGTCAGCAACATTAAACCAATAATTGTTACCATTTGGAGAGGTTTGGAGGCAGATGCATCTTGGTCTAAACTGATAGCTTAAGTAATTGCAGCATTTGTTTTAAGTTTTGTTTCCAAGTGAAAACAGGCTGATTCTGGTTGTCCTGGGTTTGGACCATGCAGCTGAGGAAGAGAGCCTTTCCCCTCTCTGAGGATAGTTTGTTCCCTTCCTGCAATGTAAGCTTCGTAAGAGTTGCAAGTAAGAAGCAAATTTAAAAAGAAAGGGGGATAAAGGGTTTGTTAATTAATGTACAAGATTTATAATAATTTCTTTATTGTGTCACAATAATTGGATTCAACATTCTATTTCTGCCACTATGACTGAAATATGTTGTTTAAGTTTTAGAGTAAAATGTCATCAATCAACTAGCATGAAATTCACTACCCAGAAGTAGTAAAGATAATGTTATTGTTATTATCATTATCATCAGAAAGGTCTGCCTTTCTAATGTGACTCTGCTATTCACTAGCTGTGCATCTATAGCTTTGATAGCTTTGTCTTTAAGTCTATTTCATCATTTGTAAAATTGGGATTAAAATTACCTATACTGCAGGTCTGAAGGTATAGTTAGGAGACAGTAACATTTACTGAGCATGCGCTGTGTGCCAGGGACTGTATGGCATCTTACATAGATTATTTCACTTAATCTTCACAGCACCCCTATGAACATGGTAATATCATCCTTGTTTTACAAACAGGGAGACTGAAGCTGAGAGACATTACATAATGTACCTAAGGTCCCACAGCTTTTAAATAGCGAGGTGAAGATTTGATTCTACACTGGGCTAAGTCAACTCTACTATATCAGATATAGATGTGCACGGACTTCTGTTTAGCTATATACCTACCTGTAGAAATGTAGATACATGAAAAGAGCATTGATTCTCTCATCCAGAGTGAGAGGGGGATTTTATACATTACTTTAGATTTCCTAAAAAGCCTGTATGATTTCACTGACATCTTAAGTCAAAAGTAAGGGAGTTAAGAGACTCTTCCAGAAGTATCACATAGAAAAGGTAATATTTATATAACATTAAAAATTTCACCCACTATTTACATAAATGTACTTAATATCACATTGCATTGAAAAGAAACATTCCACACAAAGCTTGTATTCATTCATGATATTCAAGTGCTACCTAACTTCATATAATGGAAACAATTCTTTATGCAATCTGGTATATGAGCTTTAAAATCCTTTCACATGCATTCTTTTATAAAATGCTACTCAGGGAACAAAATTCATCCTCGCTACTGTTGCTTGAGAGATGTTTCTCTTGCATCTTATTCAAACCAAAGTCTAAACCAAAGATTTTTAGGAAGAACATCCATCTCTCCTAGAATTAGTCTGGTTACCCTTGAAGACATACTCTAATTCTTTCCATTTCTTGTATTTCCTAAATGTTTTCTATCCACATTTAGTATTTCTTTAACCAAAATAATACTCCATACTCTGGGGCTGACACTAACGGAATTCTAAATACTTTCTCCTTGAGTATATATTCCAAAAATATATTTTTCTGGTCCTAAGCTACAGATATTTTGTTTTACACATCAGGTATAGTGGTTATGAGAATGGGAAATTTTTTAAAAACCAAAACATCCTCTGAGAAGAAAATGATTGGTAATTATGGTGGTCAGCTACCATCCTAATTCCCTAGTTTTGGAACAGTTTAAACATCAAGGTGTTCTCACATTTCTTTCTATTTTAGTAAATATTAACACAAATTATTCCATTAAAAATTTAATTCCATTAATTTAAAAAAGTGTTATAGAGCCTTTAAACATGACTAAGATTTCCTCCGAGGAGCGAAGTAATTTGTATGTTAACCAACTAGTGCCTTTCGGTTAATTTGCTTTCTAAATTAAAATGTGGAAATATGAACTGAATAGACAGACTTGAAATAAAGACCAGTGACGAAAGAGAAATAAGTTTGTTCTTGAATTATGTATCTGTTTCTGTACACGTGTGTGTGTGTACATGAGCATGCACACACACACACACACACACACATACACACACACACCAGATTCATAGGAAAACAATCTTGATTTAATAATCTGTGTGCAAATAATAAAACAAGAGGGACGGAAATATCTCTACATAATTAGCTTATACAGTTAGTATAAACCTCAATTTGGGTTAGAAAAGCAATGGGAGAAATACTGTATCATAGTAAATGTAAACTAAAAATTGTATGACAGAAAAAATAATTTTACAAGGCACAATTCAGAGGGCAAATTTAAGAAATTTCATCTTGGAACTCTTGCCAATCTGAAGCCTTTGAGATATTGGAATAAATAAAAGTGTGCCTACGTTGGAAATCTTATTTTAGAGCACGAGAGGGTCAAATATAATCGTTTGGATTCATTTTCCCTATTGGATGAAAGCCAATAATTCCTGGTAAGTGTAGTTATATTGAGCCCTACTATTAATCACACGCTCTTCTTAGTTTCAGTACTGCCAGGAAACAACTGTGGCAGACAGATTGGGCTGGCACAGGGAGATCAGAAAGGGACAGCTCTTCCCAAGCAAAGACGTAGATTAGCCTTGAAGGAGACAGGGACAGATTGACCAGACAAATGCAGAAGTATCTGAAGCTAAAACCCAAAGGATTTATTTTCAGTGGGGAAAGAAATATCATAACTCCTGCTGTACTCTTTTCCAAGAACCTTTAACTAAATATTAATTCTTCATATACTGAAAAACAAAATTATTTTGGCCCAAACCTTGTTATAAATTTTTCAAATGTTAAAAGCTCTGATTTGGGGTCTGGAGGGCACACAGAGCCTTCAAAGGTATTAATAATATAGTATTTCTTATATGATACTATTGTTTTCTTCTTTAAATTTTATATACACACAATGAACTCTCTTCCAATGATACATTTCTTGAAAAAACTTTAACATTAGGAAATGCCATTTAGTGTGTTACTGTGATTCTAAGTGCCTCAATTATCTGTTAGCATATCTGCAAACTATTACTTGAAAGTTATTTTATTTGTGTACATCTAGAACAAATTGCATTCTAATTATAATATGTAACCTTAAACTTTTTTTCAGCGACTTTTAGAACAAAATTTTGTCATATGAAAAATGAGGGAAATTTCCAGAGGAGATTCAGGAAAAGTAAATCTGGGTAGAAACTTTCCTTTTACTCCTTAAATACCTATTATTTCTATAAATTGCTCTATAATAATAGTTCTGTAAAAGAATTTGGGTAGAGATACACTAAAAGGTTTAGAAAAAAAAATGTATCACTGTAGAGAGTTGTCCCCCAATCAGTCTCTCCCCTGTCTCCAACATGCTACTACATCTGGTATTAGGGGCACATTGTTTGTAGCAATTATTTTTTAATGGGAAGAGGGACTCAGGGGAGAAATCCTCAAAATTTTAAAGGCAAATTCCAAAGTACCAGTTTTAATTTAACTTTATATATACATTTGAAAATTAATGGGCTCTCTGGTAATGCTGTAGCTTTTGGAATTCATTCAGAAAGGGTTTTAAAATGGAAATGCTGACAGATCGTGAAGTTCAGTGGTATGAATGGTGCCGATGTAACACTTTACTATGCAGGCATGATGCCCATTGTAACAAACATCCCTGTGGCCATATTTTAATATTTTTAAACTTAAACTTTACACATACAGATTTGTTTGAAGGGCGGACCAAAATCAAGTATCAGAGTAGCTAGTGGGGCAATCTGCCATACATATGTTTCCCTTTTAATTTATCTTTTTTGGTGTTTATTCTTGTTTGTTTGCCTTCAAATTTGTTATTACTCTCCATTTAGTTCACTTTGCAAATGAACAGTATGAATCTAGGCTAAATGGCTAGAATTGTGAGACAGCATACAGGAAGAATAAGAAACAAGTAATTGGGATGGCAGAGGTATGAAATCTTAGTTCCTGGCAATTCCAGCTTTTGTTTGCACAGGCAAGCTAGGCTACAGTAGGTGTGAAATGACTAAACTAAATTAGTTCAGCCATTGTGGAAAGCAGTGTGGTGATTTCTTAAAGAATTTAAAACAAAAGTACTATTTGACCCACCAATCCCATTATTGGGCATATACCCATAGGAATGTAATAAATTCTTTTACCATAAAGACACATGCACGTGTATGTTCATCACATCACTATTCACAATAGTGAAGTCATGGAATCAACCTAAATGCCCCAAAATGGAAGACCTAATAAAGAAATGTGATACGTATACACCATCGAATACTATGCAGCCATAAAAAGAATGAGACCATGTCCTTTGTAGCAACATAGATGGAGTTTGAGGTCATAATCCTAAGCAAATCCTAATGCAGAAACAGAAAACAAAATTCCATATGCTCTCACTTAGAAGTGCGTCCTCAATATCAAGTACATATTGGCACAAAGAAAGAAACAACAGACACTGGGGCCTACTTGACGGTAGAGAATGAGAGGAAACAGAGGATGGGAAAACCACATATTGGGTACTATGCTTATTACCTGGGTGATGAAATAATCTGGACACCAAACTCTGTGACATGCAATTTACCTATATAACAAACTTCCACGTGTGTCCCTGAACCTAAAATAAAAGTTAAAAAAAAAAAAAAGAAAAAGAAATGGTTGAACTGGGTAAACTTGAGATCCTGCTCAAAGAGAAGTGATTGATGGGACTGAAATGGTTCACGGTTAGTACTCTACAAAATATGTCAAAAGTGTCTGTTTCTATCTAAGGGAAATACTCTTTTTCTTGTCTAGTCCCAGTCAACATGTCACACTTCCCACCAAAACTCAGAATCAAACACTTTTTTGGCGGCACATGACCCAAAGCAGCAAGAAGACCCTGGGGATCCACATGGAAGAAGAACACATTATGTGGAGCTCACTAGATCCAGGACCGGGCAAACCAAGAAAGGAAAATCATTCTGCCAACTGTTTTAGATACACATTTGAGTAAATTTACAAGAGGCAGAATAAAGGCCCACAACACAAGAAGAAATATTCTAGCATAACCAGATTTTGGGAGAAAACAGTAACAACAAAGAGGATCAACAGCGTTTGAGTAATAAAAGAGAGGAAATCCAGACAGAGTCAGACACTGAAAAAAATTTTTCACCAACCAAGCTAAAGGTTTTCATCAGTTTCCCTTGTGAGGAGGAATTGAGATATTTTGTCATTTGTAATCTGTTGTATATAAACATGTATGAGTCAACTATGTGACAAAATGTACGTAGTTCTCTTCCCAAAGTGAATATTGCCATTTCTAATGACTCTTTTTAGCTAAAGAGTCCTTTCAGCTATTGGCATGGGCCCCCAACTGGTTATTGCAGCATTCCTTGTTACTTTAATAAAGTCTGTGCCTCTAAGGTGCCTTATGTTCTAAACATAGGAAAAAATCTTAAATTCCAGGACCCATATTTTAAACTGAGTGATATTTAAGCATGCTTCTCTCAAATGTTTCATCAGTTTCCAAGGCATCATTACCATTTGCACTAATATAAAAGAACCCTTAGGCTGGGCATGGTGGCTCATGCCTGTAATCCCAGTTCTTTGGGAGGCTGAGGTGGGCAGATTGAGCCCAAGTTCAAGACCAGCACCTGGGCAACGTGTGGTAAAATCCTGTCTCAACAACAACAAAAAAATGAGGTGGGTGTGGTGGCATGTGCTTGTAGTGCCAGCTGCTCCAGAGGCTGAGGTGGGAGGATCACCAGAGCCCGGGGAGTTTGAGGATTGCGTCACTGCACTACAGCCTGGGCGACAGAGTGAGAGTGAAACCGTGTCTCAAACAAAAAAACAAAAACAATAACAACAACAAAAAAATCCTTCAAGATACTCTAGTCTAATAGAGATGAAAATTAGGCTAAGTCCAGATTCCTGAAAATTCCTGCATGACCCTTCCAGCCTCATCTCTATGTTGTGGCCATTACAGCTATAGGTCCCCAGTAAGAGTGGCAGAGTCTTTTATCTCTCCATGCAATTGCCCACACTGCCACCTCTGCCCAGACTGGCTTGACTTTTCTTGTCTACTTTGTAAATACCTATTTATTTGTAAAAATCTGAGCTTTATATGTTCCCACTCACCCACAATAGGATTGTGTTCTATTCCTTTGTACCCCAACTGCCCTATATCACCAAGTTGGCTATTCTTATTTTTTTCTATCATCTATACCAGTTGGTTTTTCTTATTAAAATCCGTCCCTGCAGGTTACAAGCTCCTTAGGGGTGATAATTATACCATATATCTTTATAACTCCTGGTCTTAGAACATTGCCTGGTGCATATTAGACATGCAACTCCTTATTTAGTTATTCATTCATTCACTCATTCAATAAATATTTAAAAATGAAATTTCAATTAAGCCACTTATTCTTTTATTCTTATTCTCGTTCATTTATTCTTCCCAGGTATCATGAACGAGAGTATTTACTCATCAAGAGATTTCACAGCAGTCTGTAAGTACTGTGTTGGTAACTAAATCAGGAATGGCTTAACATGTTAATATAAGATCACCAGGCTATCTGCATCATGATTACGTGTAATAATTTTAACAAATGCTGTTGTTAAAAATGCAGATTCCTGAGACTCACCTCAGACCTAATTAGAATCTGTAGGCATAAGACTCAAGAATCTGTAATTGTAAAAAGCCACTCATGTGACTTATATTTACACTGAAGTTTGAGAATCATTGGATTCCAAAGAGCATGAACTTCAGGAAGTGAGGGACCTGAGCCAAGGCTCCGAATCTACCCTTTATGTGCTGTATGACCTTGGAAAAGTAAACTAACCTCTTAGATCCTCAGTTTTCTTACTTATAAAATGAATATACTAATGTCTCCCCATTGGGTAATTGAAAGGATTATGTAAAATGAGGTAAACCACCTAGAACTGTGCCCATGACACAGAAATGTGTGATAATGTCAATTATCTCTTTGTCTCCCTACTCCAGCTTCACTTTGTTCCCCAAATTCTCTCTTCTGAAAACAATCACGTGTGTCCCTTAGAGCTCCGCTGTTTAGAGTTTAAGCAATCTTGACATCACCATAATAATTTTGAATATGATTGTTTGAACTTTGCATATGCTAAAATATTCATATTTTTATTAAATTCTCCTTGTAGGAGAATTAAATCTCCTTGCAGGAACTAAACAGATTTTGATATGGGTTATATAGAAGTTTTACTTTGGCAGAAATGGATACCCCCTTTCTCATTTTATGCCAAGACTTGAAATCATGTGGTGGCATCTGCAGGCATTCATTGCCTCCCTATTAATTTCAGAGACTGGCCTGGTGCAAATTAACTTTTCCTCCTGTTCCATGGAAAAACTGATATTTTTATGTTCTTTCATAATATTGCCATTATTGTTGCAAGAATCTTATTCCAAAATATGGAAAAGTTTCTTCCACTTCTATGTCTCAGAAAATACTCTTACCATTTGTCTGTTTTCCTTTTGTGAAAAAGTGCGTGGCCTGTGTTCACTTTGTAATTGTTGGAAAAGAGAAAATATAAATTTCCCATATTGAATTTTCTAATGTACATAGTAAGGTGCAGGAATTTTTGCTAAAGGTGGTGAGCGAGGATCATGAGATTGACTCTGTGTTCTTAGGTGTCATCTCAGGCAGATGACTATCCACGATCAGTTCTCATATGACTATACATGATGCTAGTCTATCACTGGTTTCTATCAATTAGGTTCTCTGTTAAAGCTGGCAGCATCTGTATTAGTATTCATGTAAAAAATACTAAAACACTTGAAATAAACCTTTAGGAAATTGCGGATGGAGAAAATAAACCTTATTATAAAAGAATCACAGATGGAGAAAATAAACCTTATTATAAAAGAATCAAAGATATAATGAAACATGAGAGAAGCAAGATATTTTATTTGGCCCTTTAATAATTCCAAATGGCAACTATCATTGAAATACTTTTTTTTCCCTCCTCTTTTCTTTTTTTTTTTTTTTTTTTGAGACAGAGTTTCACTCTTGTTGCCCAGGTTGGAGTGCAATGGCTTGATCTCGGCTCGCTGCAACCTCTGCCTCCCAGGTTCAAGCAATTCTCTTGCCTCCCAGGTTCAAGCAATTCTCCTGCCTCAGCCTCCCAAGTAGCTAGGATTACAGGCATGCGCCACCACAGCCAGCTAATTTTTTTTTTTTTTTCCAGTAGAGACAGGTTTTCTGCATGTTGGTCAGGCTGTTCTCAAACTCCCAACCTTAGGTGATCCGCCCGCCTTGGCCTCCCAAAGTGCTGGGATTACAGGCATGAGCCACCACTCCTGGCCTATTGTAATACTTTCTAAAGAAAAATACTATGTTTTATCCTTACCTACATTTGAAATTGAAAATCTTGTTTATTTGTCCTATTATATTCTTATCTCAGCCTACTTCTCTTCAGTTACCTTCTAAATGAGATTCCATAGATATTCAAGCAAACATCGGTCAGTTGTGTGTAACTATCTCAGCTGATTGAGAATTCTCTGCAGTCCAATTCCATTCACCCTCTTCTTTTCATTAGTAAAAGAATAATATTTCCCCTTATACTAGAAGACATTGTAAAAATTAGTAACTGGTTAGTAGAAAATTAGTCTTGGGAGCACTGAATATGAAAAACCTCCATCTCTGAATGGAAGCATATCAACCTGTCATTTTATAATTTCAAATGTAAATTCTACCCTTCCTAGAAGACCACTCCAGTAGAGGGCTCCAGCTTGCTTTAACTTGTTGTGGAGAAACAATTAGGGAGATTTTTGAAGATGAACTTTCAATGTGGCATTAAAAATGTAGAGTTTTCCCCCTGGCATGACTATACAAGTGTTTGCATATCTACCTGTTTGGTTGTTCTAGAGTCGAGCTCAATTTATGGCTCTGCCTTTCTCTAGCTACACAAACACATCTTAATCCATTTATTAATGTCTTGTTGCTCCTTCCCTAGAATCTTTTCCATGTTAGTTATTCCAAACCATCCATACGGTCCTCAGGAGCCCAATCTATTTCCCTCAATCTTGAAACTCTTATGTCCTTTTCTGATGTATGTAAATAATACATGCTTATTGTAAAAAATAAAAATGGCAAAATACAAATGAATAAAGGATAAAAATTAAATCAGCATCCCTAATTTTACCACCCAGAAATTCTCTTTATGCTACTATTAATATTTTGGTATATTCACTTCAGTCTTTTTTCTAGGATACACAATATATACTATCACACTCATATATAGGATAGAGTTTTTAATCTTGTTTGTTCCACCTAAAATATTTTAAGAATTTTTTCATGTTAAGAAATAGTATCCCTAATGTTATTTTTTGTAGTTGCCTAGTATTGTATGAATGTACTATGATTTGTTTACCTAGAAATAAAATAACACTGTAATTATCATCCTTATACATGTTTTCATGGGCAAAATCTGATTAGTATTTACTTAAGATGCATTTCTAGATTTAAAAAATATGACATTTTTAAGGCTCTTACTGAGTACTGTCAACTTTACCTCTAGTTGTATCTAAGAGTACCTGCTTAACACTGCCGTCACCAACATGGGATGTTATAGTTTTTTTTTTTTTTTGAGACGGAGTCTCGCTCTGCCGCCCAGGCTGGAGTGCAGTGGCCGGATCTCAGCTCACTGCAAGCTCCGCCTCCCGGGTTTACGCCATTCTCCTGCCTCAGCCTCCCGAGTAGCTGGGACTACAGGCGCCCGCCACCTCGCCCGGCTAGTTTTTTGTATTTTTTAGTAGAGACGGGGTTTCACCGTGTTAGCCAGGATGGTCTCGATCTCCTGACCTCGTGATCCGCCCGTCTCGGCCTCCCAAAGTGCTGGGATTACAGGCTTGAGCCACCGCGCCCGGCCGGGATGTTATAGTTTTAAACAATCTTTGTCATTTGCTCTGGGAGCTTATTGTATTAACTTGCATTTTTTGAACTGAATTAGTTAAATATTTTTATATGTTTTGGGCCAATTTGATTTCTTCCTATGTAAATTGCATTTTCTATACTTCTATCTATATTCATCACTTTTCTTACTGACATAAGAAATCTATGACCGGGCATGGTGGCTCATGCCTGTAATCCCAGCACTTTGAGAGGCCAAGGCGGGTGGATCACAAGGTCAGGAGTTTGAGACCAGCCTGGTCAATATGGTGAAACCCTGTCTCTACTAAAAATACAAAAATTAGCTCGGCATGGTGGCAGGCGCCTGTAGTCTCAGCAATCTACTCAGGAGGCTGAGGCAGGAGAATCACTTGAACCCGGGAGGCACAGTTTGCAGTGAGGTGAGATCACACCATTGCACTTTAGCCTGGGTGACAGAACAAGACTCCGTCAAAAAAAAAAAAAAAAAAAAGAGAGAGAGAGAGAAAGAAAGAAAGAAAGAAAGAAAGAAATCTTCACATATTAACGATCTTGACATTCTACAAAAATAATTAATAAAATCTGAACTGTTTAAAAATGGTCAAGGTCATGAAATAACCGACCATTCAAGTTTGCCTGGGGCTGAGTGGGAACTTTCAGTGCCAAAAGCAGGAAAGTTGGACAAACAGTGATGGGTTGGTCACTCCACCTCAGAAACTTTTCCAGATTGAAGGAGACTAAATGCACCTAAATACAAGATGTGATCCTGAAGCAGGAAAAAAAAAAAGGCGGCGGGGGGGAGTTTCCTGTGACAAACAGCAATAATTTATGAAATTTGAATAGCTCCATACATTAAATAATAGTGCTATGTAAATATTAATTTCCTAATTTTGATCATCGAGCTGTGGTTGTGGAAAAGAATATTCTCATTTTTGGGAAATATACACCGATGGTGTATACTGAAGGGGTTAATCAGCATAATGCCTGCAGTTTACTCTCAAACATTTTGGGGAGAAAGAGAAAGAGGGAGAATATAATAACATCAATGTGATAAAATTTTAACATTGCTGAATATAGGGGAAAGGGCATACAGAAATTTTTTTTCCACACTGTTTTGCTATAAATTTGAAATTATTTCAACATAAAAGCTTATTAAAGATGTTAATTATCTGCCATGCACTACAAATAAATTAGGTTCTCTGTTAAAGTTGGTAGCATTTTAATGCTACCTCAGTTTGTCATTTGTTTCTTCATCTGTTTATATTGTGTGAGACTTTTGTTTCTTTATTTTATGACTTGGAAATTTCAAATTGCACTGCATTCAGCTTTGTCTTTCTGAGAGACTGCACATCTTCCAGAGCAGGATGAATCTGCCTGATGATTTTCATCCCCAGTTCATAGCAAAGTGTTTGGAACCTATTGCTGTCCCATAAATATTTGATAAATTAGTAAATATAAATAATTTTTTTGTTTTGTTTTGTCCTGTGCTTTTATTCTTAAAAGAGACTCACCTCTAAAGAAGAACATTTTTACATATATTTATTTCTAAATCTTTTCAGAATTTAATATTTTTGAACAGCCCATTAATGTATATGGAGTTTCCTTTGGTATACAGCATGAGGTAGTGATAAGTTTTTCCTTCCTCAAGATGAATTGTTTCAGCACTATTTGTAAAGCAGGTCTTCCTTTCTATATAGTTGTGAAATGCCACCTTCATTATATACTGAATCTCATATTCTTATAAGGAAAGAGAGACAGAGAGAGACAGAGAGAGAGAGAGAAATTACTGAGGGTATGGACTTCATCCAGAGTCAGTCTGAATTGGTTTAAATATTGATGATTAGGCCAGGTATGGTGGCTCACGCTTTGCTTTTAATCCCAGCACTTTGGGAGGCTGAGGCGGGTGGATCACTTGAGGTTAGGAGTTCAAGACTAGCCTGGCCAACACGACAAAACCCCATTTCTACCAAAAACTACAAAAAAAATTAGCCAGGCATGGTGGTGCACGCCTGTAGTCCCAAGCCACTCAGGAGGCTGAGGTGGGAGAATCACTTGAACCCAGGAAGCAGAGGTTGAAGTGAGCCGAGATCCTGTCATTGCTTTCCAGCCTGGGCAACAGAGTAAGACTCCATCTCAAAAAAAAAAAAAAAAAAAAAAAAAAGATCAGTTTTATAATCTCTTATAATCTCAGGCTATTTAATCCTTTATTTCCTTCTCTTTATAAGGAAGATAAATAATATCTAATTTAATATAATTTTAAGGGATAAAATAATTTTATAATAAACACTTAGAATAAATCCTGATGCATACTAAGCATTATTAAGTATTTGCTATATTGTTTTTTAAGCTCCTATACTATTATTTAAATAATGTTATATGCTTCTTGTTCTATCTCCTTTAATTCTGTGCTGTTTCCTTTCACTTTCTGGAGTCTAAGTTTGTATCCTTGGTGCTGTACTCCCTGTTTTGATAGTCTTTTCTTTAAAAATAGACTCTACTGTCAAGGCTTCAAATACCATTTTGTGCAGATGATGAAGAACTCTAACACTCTAGTTCTGGCCTCTCTCCTGAACTCTCTCTCTTCTACTCTATTGAATAGTTCCAAAAGAATGTCTTACCATGGCTTCAAACATAATATAATAGGCCTCAATGTGAATTAGTTGTCTGACTCTTTGACATTGGCCAGTATCGTAATTTCTTTATCATTCAGGCTTTCAATTTCATCTATGCCTTTTCCCTTCCCAATCTAACCAATTATCAGATATTGATTTATTTTAATAATGATTCTCTTATTTAGCTTTTCTACCATTCTGACTATAGTCGGAACCTATCTCAACATCTACACCTAACTTATCCCCTTTTCAATCCTGGCATCTGATGCTGACTCATCTTAAAATGGGAGTGTGGAGCAAGCGAAATTCTAATAGTTTTCTATTGGCTATAGGCATAAATCTTAAACAGTAGGATTTAAACTCCATAACGGGAAGGATTTTCATGTATTTTGTTCACTGCTGTAACTCAGTGCCCAGAAGAATTCTAGGCACATAGTAGGTAATATGATAAATGAACCCTTATCCTGACATTCAGGGACTTTCACAGTTTGCCTTCAACCTCTCTTCCAATGCAGAAACCTCTAGTCCAGACTGACGAAGCTGTTCTTTTTCTCTGGATATAATTTAGATATACTCTTCTTGGTTCATGTGCTGTTAGTCATCTAACATCCATTTCTAAACATAATACCTTTCTCCTTTCTATGTTTGTAAATCCTTTTTGCTTTTCATGGACCAGCTAAGTCCCAAGGTATCTGTTTAATCTGTCTCGATCAATTGATCTATGCTAATCTCCATCATCCTATAATGTCTATAGCAGTTAAAACTTACATTGTTTATCTTTTACTGGACAAATGCCTCCTCTCCCCGAATAAATGTACTCTGAGGGTATGTGTGCACTTGAGCATCTTCTACATATTAAGTGTTCCACTAACTCTAACTAGCAACTGTCATCTTATGCTCAAATAACCTGAAATACATTTTAATAACTTCATTTCATACAGCATTCTATTCTTCAGACTCAGTATTGTAAACAGAAAAAAAGACTTTATTCCAGAAGTGTATCTCATGGAAAAATGGAGATGGAGATTGAGTTACTTAAGCTCTGCTCAATTTTCATCTATTGTTCTTTCCATCAAGCCAAATTAGCTGTCTTTCTTTAGCTGACTAGTAGGAAAAAGCACAAAAACCAGAAATTAAGGGCATTTAAGAATGACTGCCTTCCCTCAGTCCTGGGTTTCTAGGAATATTTCATAAATCTGTGGTTATTTGTTACAAAAACTGGGAGAAGATTTTACAATGGCAAGTCCTGTGAGGTGAGCACCTTGACTAAGTGATCAAAGTGAACATCACTGGGAGGTGACATATGAACCTCATATACACCTGAGATTGATGCCCCGAGAAGGGCACACCATCACTTTAGTGTTATTTATGACCAAAATACATAACCTGCAACCAATCATGAGACTATGTCACAGAAATCCAGATTGAGGAACCCTCCACAAAATGACTGTTCAGTGCATTTCAAAAGTGTTGAGGTCGTGAAAGACAAAGGAAGACAGGACTGCCACAGATGGGAGGAGACTAAGGAGACCTAACAATTCCGTGAATCACTGTGTTAGTTTATTAAACACAGTGTAGGATCCTGAGTAAAATCCTGGACCAGATAAAGGACATTAATAGAAAAACTGACAATATTTAATAAGACGTATAGATTGGTTATTAGTATTATATTGGTGTTGAGTATCCAGGGTTTTTATTTTTTATTTTTTTTATTTTTGAGATGGAGTCTTGCTCTGTTACCCAGGCTGGAGTGCAGTGGCGCGATCTCAGCTCACTGCCACCTCTGCCTCTCTGGTTCAAGCAATGCTTCTGTCTCAGCCCCCTGAATAGCTGGGATGACAGGTGTGCACCAACAAGCCCGGCTAATTTTTGTATTTTTAGTAGAGACAGGGTTTCACCATGTTGGCCAGGCTGGTCTCTAACTCCTGATCTCAGGTGATCTGCTCGCCTTGGCCTGCTGTGCTGGGATTACGGGTATGAGCCACCACACCCAGCCCAATTGTCCAGTTTTGATAACTGTAATTTGGTTATGTAAGTTGTTAACATCAGGGGAAGCTGAGGGAAGTATATATAGGAACTCTGTACTATTGTGCAACTTTCTATAATCTAAAATTATTTCAAAATAAACAGTTGAAAAATTGAGGCGGGGGGGGGAACATGATGAATTTCTATATTCTTGCATTTAAAAAATTACCAAACTTGAGAGTCACATCAATTATTGTCATTCACCAAAATGATCACTTTAACCTTTATAATGTGTGTGTAATGTGGGATCCCTTTCAGCATGTGGGTCATTAGCTCTGGGAGGCACACAGGCTAGACAAGAAAAATTTGGAGAAATGATACTCAGTGATATACAGCATTCATTCAATAGATATGCCAGGTAGGTGCTAAGAACACAACTATGAACAACATAATAGATTCCTGGCCTCTTGGAGTTTCCAGTCTTATTAATAAGGAAGATAAAATCAGAACGTTTGTTTTCTGTTTTTGTTTTTGTTTTTGCAAACATCAGAAGGTGGATTTCTTAGTATAAGGCCATGGGGGCATAGCACCTTGTGTCAAAAGAAGAAATTTGCTACAAAAATTGGAGAAGGTATTCAAGTTGTTAAGGCGGTGAGGTGTGTGTGTGTGTGTGTGTGTGTGTGTGTGTGTGTGTGTGAGAGAGAGAGAGAGAGATTGTGTGAGTGTAGTGTGTGTGATGTGCTCTTGATGTGAACCAGTAAAACACACTTGTAGGCAGGAAAAGGCAGAAAGGTGAATTACAGGAGAAAAATCAGTAGAAGGTCTTAAGGGGGACAGACTGAAAGGAAAGAGTGAAGGGAGGAAAGGTAGAAATGAGAACAGTTAAAGTCATTTAATAATACCACGCAAGCCACTGGCCTAACTGCAAAGAAGGCAATAAGGTCGCAGGGTAATGAAGGCCTCCTCTAAGTGTCATTTCAGAAGGTGTGGGTGAAGAAGGTAGAGAAAAAGATTGGGGATGGGAGACACGCAAGAGGAAAACATCAAATTGGGGACTGCTGAGATGGGGAATGGAACACGAACATGGTATGGAAGGAAGGATACTAGCCGCCTACAAGTGGGGAAGGAGAGCATCCGGTTGGGTACCCAGGCAGTAGCGAGCGTGTCCGGGGTGCGGCTGGCCCAGCCCGACCCCGAAGGGCTGGCGAACGGGGACGCCTGGGACGGGCGCTGGGTCGGGGAAGGTTGTGGGGGCAGAGGGGGAGGTGTGCGCTGTGTTTGGTGATGTCATTGCAAGTCAGTGAGCGGTGAAATTTAACACCGGCCGGATTTGCTTGGCTCCTCTTCTTCCAGGCAAAAGCAGCCGGCAGCAGTCAACGCCGAGCTCCTGCAGTTGCCACCGGCCCCCTCGCACCGACTTGATTTCCGAAGTGGGTGTGTGTGCTTGTTTGACAAATGTTCGGGAGCGGGCTCTTTCCAAGGACTTCCTCCCCCACTTCATCTCCTTCCCTACCCCCACCCCTTTCTCCTCCCAGGCCCAAAGCAGAGGACTCCACTGGAGTCACAGAGTCGCCTTTGAACCGCAAGTGAACTTGAGTGCTGCACTAGCAGCCAGGCTCTCGCTGCCGCCGGCGCCCCGCGGCCTCCCAGTGAGGTTTACCTCCTCGCCCGCCCTCCCCGGGGAGCGCAACCCTGGGCTCGTTCGTTACCGAGCCAGAGAGCTAGGAAGCTTGTCCTCCCCTTCGGGTGCTATTTCCTACCTCCTCCCGACTTCACCGCCCCCCCCCCCCACTTTTTTTCTTGTTGCGGGTTTGGAGCATGGTTTTCATGTGATTGTTTTTTCCCTTTTTCATGGACAGTACCTGCACCCTAAGCAATTCAGAGTTGGCTTCTGTTTTCCGTTAGCGCTTTGCTGCACGGACAAATGCATACAAATGCATTTAGGAGCCCACAGAACAAGGCGTGGAAAAGTCTCCCCCACGGCAAAAACGTAAGTAGCCCACCCGCCGGGTAGGGTAGGGGTTAGACCAACCCCTCTCTCCACCCCCTGGTTCTGCTGAGCCTGATGGAGACCTGAGGTCCGGCTCCTTGGCACTTTTTGGCGTTGGGAGCGGGCGAGTACCCGCGGTATAGTCCCCTTGTCTTCTCAGCTTGTAAAATACCGTGTTTGAAAGGATGCCTCGTGCCAGCAGATCTCAGAAGTTTATGCTAAAGCGATCTTTTGGCTCGAGAGGGAAAGTTCGCTGGAGCGAGTCCCGAGGTCCAGGGCAGCGGCTCCCGAAGCTCCAGAGCTCGGCTCCGACGATCTCTCTGGCTCCAGCTCCCGCCGCCCCCGCGCCCTCCTCCCCTTCTCCTCCCGCAGGGCCCTGTCGAGGTCCTGCTTCCCCGAGGTGCTTCTCAGGGCGTCCAGCCTGGCGATTGCTGTGACACTAGAGATCCCCCAGGGTCGGTGTGCGCAGCCTGGATCACTGGACACAGGCGTGAGGAAGGGTCGCCAGTTGGGGGAAGGGGGTAGCTGCAGAACCTCGGGCGTCGAGGGGTTGCTTTACCCACGGGCTCAGAGGCAATCCCCTCTTGTTAAAAGGCCAACAAACGTTGCCCATCAGAGCCGAGGCTGCGCCCTGATCACTGCCCTGTCACTGGGGAAGTGGCACTCGCGGCAGGAACTGGGGAGGGGAACAGGACACGGGGGCGGGCCTGCCCCTCCTGGGGAGGTTTTGGGCGGGTCCTGACGGGCACCCCACCTCCCTTTTGGGCGCTGTACCTGCTCCCATGCCTTCACTGGGAAAAGGGCGTGGACCAGGGGTTGCGCGGCTTTGGCTGGATGCCCTGGTCCCCCTGGAAGAGGTCAGTGGGTTACACAAGTTTGCTTCTGGCCCCTGGGTGAGAAGGGTGAAGCGGCTGTGGAAGTCTTCTGCAGAGAGGCTGCCCCTCAGGAGGGAAGGTGGGAGGAGTGCAGGGAACAGAATTGACCGTGTCAGCTGAGGGCAGGCGGAGGCGGGGTGCGGAGAAAGAGCGCCTTGTGGTAGTGTTTGTATGAACATGTGCTTCCCAGCCGCATGCTGCCCAGCCTGGCTGGGGCTCGCTCGCGCGCTCTCCTCCGACCCCTGGAAGCCTCGCTGCTGGGCTTCCCAGCTGACCAGATGCACCTCCCCGCACACCCCCATCCCCATTCAACAGTGAAGAGGAAACCTCCCAACCTCCTCAACCCCGTGCGGGCAGCGCGGTGCTGGAGGCTGGGGAGTCCCGGGAGCGAGTAGAGGTCAAGCTCTGCGGGTTGCCTTCTCAAAGCGGCTCACGCAGGTCGCATGGGGTTCCCAGGCAGAAGATTTCCCGCCGCTGTTCTCGATAAACATCCCTCTGTGTGGACCAGCTTGGAGAGTCGGGGGTTGCAGCCAATCCTGCGAAATTGACAGATCTTCCCGCTGATCAGGGGCGGATGCAGAGAGGCTCTAGCCCCGCCAGCCTGGAGACTCCAGGAGAGGCGGATGCGGAGAGGCTCTTGCCCAGCCAGCCTCCGCATCTGCCCTCCTGCCGCTCCCGCCCCGAGGGCTTTCCCTCTGCCACCGCGCGAGGCCCACGCTTGTGACTAACACCCCCCTTGGTAGTTGTGACCAACCTCCCGGGTTAAAGCAGATCTGCTCCTGGGTTCTGTCTTGTCTGGTTTACACTTCCCTTCCAGACGCTCCCAGAAAAGGCCCTGCATAAATTCTTGGGCAGTTTGGGGTTTGTAAATTGGGTCCAGATGATTGGGGGGAGGGAGGCAGAGAAACCAAATAGAATGGATTGCACCGGAGGAACTTCTGAAGAAAAATTATACAACGTGGAATGGGAAGAGAACCCTTGTGCAGAGACGTGGGGATGAGTAGCAGGTTCTGGATGAAGGTATTTGTCTCCCATGACCACCAGAGGCCTTGCAGCCCTTGGTTATCTCATAATATCCAATTTGTTCTATTACAGGGGCCATTGGGGATGGGCTGCAGAGAATTAAGGGTAATCCATAATTACATCAGATTACAGAACTCACAGCTCCAACCACACACATGCAAACTTGGGAAAGATAGTTAATGATTGGGCTGAAAAAATTGTTTCTAGAAAATCCAATTTTCATAAATAATTTGGAATTTTTCAGTTTGAAAAATAATGCCACCAACCCTTCGAAGTTTGAGGCGGGGCTTGGGGGCGGGGAGCTGGATTTGGAAGAAGTAGCTGATTTATAATGTCAGGCCACTGAATTAAACCTTGAGTCTCTGATGAAATCCCTGAGTTTTATTTTCCTTTTGTGGTGATGTTTTGTAAGAGAGGGAGCGCTTTTTAAAATCACAGTTCTGATTAGTCACCGAAAAACATTTCCAGTTTAAAACTGGATCTTTACAGACACTTTCTTTCATGGGGTCTTTTATATGGGTTGCCTAATGTGAATTTGTAGAATTAAAAAAAGGAAATGAAATCTCAAAGTCAGCTTTAGATACCTCAATTTGACATATTATCAGAAGGTGTCCCAGGCAGGCTATTATGGTAATTAAAGACTTTTATAACCAAAAAGAATTTTTGGAATATAAAGATCTATTTCCTAGATGGCATGAAATTCTATTTTTTAAAGTTGCTTATCTTTGTGTTCAAATAAATTTTTAAAATAAACTGATGACTCAGGGAGAGGAAATGTAATTTATGGAAAGTACTTTTGAGTGTCATTTAGACATTCTGCTTGGTAATTTGTGAACTGCAGAATGAAAGTAAATTTTATTATGGGAATTAGAATAGCTGTGCTAGTTTCCTTGCCATGCCTTCCAACTATGACTTATTTTAGAATTTGTAACTCTAAGTGAGAACTAAAGACAATTTTATTTTCATTCTCATAAAAGGCTAACATTATTCTGTCATTCATTTATTCAATATTCATTAACATATTTATTCAACACATGTTTACTGAGCTCCAACTATGTGCCCAGTGTGGTTCTAGGCAGTAGAGATACAATGATGGAGTATGACAGATCCACAATTGCTGCCCTCCCAATGTGTTCAGTCTAATAGAGGAAATAGTAAATGAAACAACCAAGTATAACGAAATGAGAGGAGGATATATACATGAGGGGAACCTAGCAGTCTTGGATGGGTGGATAGGGGAGAAAAGGATAATACTGGAAGGAAAAGGCAACCAAAGGAAATGAAATCTAGACTGAGACCTTAGTGAAAAGAACATGAAATTTTCCAGACAGAAGGAACAATAAAAGGCTCACAAATGAGACAGCACAGTGCATTTGAGGACCTGAAAGAAATGAAGTTGGTTGGAGTACACATTCTAGGGAAGAAGTGACTGGAGCTGGAGCTGGAGAGATAAACGGAGACCAAATTCTGAAAGGCCTTTAAACCATGTTTAACAACTAGAGGTTAGGGAGACTTGACTTTTCTTGATTTTGGGATTGGAGTATAGATAGAAGATACCAGAGAATTTATGTATTTGTTGAAACGCAAGACCACCTGATAGTTTCACTGGAAGATTATCTGATTCATTAGTTCATTTGAAAATCTTTATCTAACACTAGTATGTGCCAGGAACTTTACTAAGCTAGGCAGTAGTTTAACACTCCCTGTGATATTACTAGGACACTCTAGTTTAGCTGTATTTTTCTTCGCTCCTACTGACTGGACTCTAGACACTTTGGCTATATGAAGTTCTTAAGCTTTTATCTCCCTTGCACTGCATGGATTGCTTGAATTCTTGGAATTTAATGAAAAGCTCTACAGGTTGAGTACTGCTCATCTGAAATGCTTGAGACCAGAAGTGTTTTGAATTTTGAATTTTTTCAGATTTGGAATATTTGCATATATATATAAAATGAGATATCTTGGGGATGGGACTGAAGTCAAAACATGAAATTCACTTACGTTTCATGTACAGCTTATACACATAGACTGAAGTTAATTTTATAAAATATTTTTAGTAATTTTTTGCATGAAATGAAGTTTTGACTGTGACCCATAAAGTCAGGTATAAAATCATTCCAGTATGGCATCATTTCAGCCCTCAAAACTTTTCAGATTTTGGAGCAGTTAGGACTTTGGATTTTCAGAGTGGGGGTGCTCAACCTGTAGTACACCTCACACTGGTTTAGCTATACAACTACCACCTGAGTTGAATTAACAGTTGGAAAAATTCTTTGTAAGTAAGTTAGTGACAGTACTACTTTGCTCCCTGAATCATTCAACTTTATGTTCACTGCTGTGATTGAAAACTCTTTTTTTTTTTCAGTTATTTTGAGAACAAAGAACAGAAATTTTACTATTTCTGGATCTTAGTAGCTAGTAAAGAGCAAAATCTGTAAAGCTGTCATGACTTAGAGAAGTTTTGGGCATGTAAATGTAGGGTGGTGGAGATTGTTGAAATTATTAATGTATATCACGTGTGTGTTTTTTTCAGATTTGTTCACCATTTTCAATTGGTTTAAAAGAAGGCCACCAACTCATAAAAAGTTGCCTATTCACAAGATTTCAGAAGTCCTTCCCACTATTATAAATTGAATCTATGTAGGAATGAGCATCAGTAGCCTGAAGACATATGTTATAATACCTAAGAGTCTCATGGGTACCCTAAACGAAAAAGATTCCTCAGATTACCCTAAAGCAACTTGGATCCTTTGAACAAAGAGGAAGTTGAATAACTCTAAGAATCATTTAGGAATGATGCCTGGGATGAATATTAGTCATTTACATGTTCTGAGTATGGTCTTTGGATGTATATTTTCTGTCTTCTCCTCTTTAGGCCTTTACCCTTACATGTCTGGTTATGTTTGGACTGTGGCTGGTGTCAAACTGAAAATGTGACTAGCAGCCAGACTCATGCAGAGTGTTTCTTCTTTTGTTAGATATCAATATCATGGGTCATATTTTTTGAGCCTTTATTAAGTGTTTGTTACCATATTGTTGACTTCTTTTGGACATGGTCTGATTTTGTTAAATGTCTGAGTAACTATGACTCTGTAACTTTGTATTAGTGACACATGGTCCACATACACAAACCAGTGAATGCAAACAAACATGCTTTGAATATTTGAAAAATGTTCATGTTTAATATACCAACTAGACTATTTGTGGGAGTAAACTAAATATATGAATGAATTAACAACTTAGTAGACTATTTTAGGTTACTTAAATAGTATTGGACCAAAACCATAGGAAGACCTTTACAGTTTTGTGGTTAAACAACAAACCTTTTATATATATGTATGTGTACACACACACACACACACATATATATATAACATTTTGCTAAGTAATTTGTTTTTTGTCTTTTAATGCCAGTATACTAATATGATCCCATCATACACACAAATTACAGGATTTTACATTTGGAATGTAAAACATAAAAACATAAAATTTGTATTATGTCATCACATAATAGATGAGTCAGCTAAGACCCAGAAGAGGACAAAGAACAGCTGCTTCCCTAGAGGACTCTACCATCTACTGCTAATGTGGCAACTTGATAAGTTTTATTTGTTTAGGAAATGTATAGTAAATGTAATATCATAAGGAGAAAAATCCAAAGAAACAAACAAACCTAGTCCATTAGACATTTCCCAAGAATCTTGGATTCATTAAATACCCATTTTACACAATGATGAAGTTTGGCGCTTTACCAAATTGACTATGTCAATGAAGCTTCATCCTTACTTTGTGTACCCACTTCAAAGACAAGAAAGCTAAAATGAAAAATAGGAAAAAAAAAAAAAAAGAAAAAGAAGACTTCCATATATGCTACCATAGCAGATTTAAAAAATTCTATTTCCCTTCTCTCTCTTTGGATATCTAACTAAAATTGCCTGTGTTTTATTTTATTTTTTCCAAGTATTAAAAGAATCAAGTCCATAAGGAAAAAGCGAATTCCTCAGTCATTTGGAGATAATACTTTTGATCATTTCCTTTTAAAAAGTATTTACTGTCAATTTCATGTAACACGTGGGTACACTAGAGATAAAGATGAAGACCTGCTGCTTGCTCAGATATTTACTTTCATAAAAGGTAGGACTTATAGGGGTATAATAAAGTCACAATTAATGTATCAAAAGTACAGAGATGGGGGAGAGACTCATTCTCCTTTAGAGATGATGGGAAACTTCATGGAGCAAGTATTGATTTAATTAGGCTTTGGGTATACTTAAGAATAATAGGTGGAGACTGGGAGGGCATTTCAGACATATACAAGCTCTTCCCAGCAAATGGAGAATAACTTGGTATGACTGGAACTTTGGAGATATCAGGGGTAGTGGGATCCATACTGCTGAAAAAGGAAATTGAAGCTGAATAATAAGGGCCTTGAATGCCTTGTAAGAAACTTTTCCTGTTCTTTTTCAGTTGGCTATTAGTTTTGGTTGTAACTAAACAAAGAGAAAGAGAATCTGTTTCCGTCATTGATCTCTACCACTCAATTAGTCATCAGCTTTCATACATAGGTACATTTACGTAAGGTATGGCTCAACTGATTTGTCATAATCCCCTAGGATCACCTGTCTAAAGAAAGATGTTTGATGTACTCAGGTTTTCCTGCCTCACACCAGGAATGAACTTGTTAACATGTTTATTTCCATTTTTCTCCACTGAGGTCATTGGGGAAGTTGATGAGTTTGTTGAATTGCTAAATGAGCAGTGCTGGCTGTTGTAATCGTCATTAGTTATTTTTAAGGGACAAGTGCCTGTTGGGTTGTTTCTGTGCATCTGAGTGAGCCTGATTACCTTGGGCAGGTGAGACATGCCTCCATTCACATTCGACTTTCTACTTAAGACAGCATAATTCAGATGCGCCATCCTTCATTGACTGTAATCCTAAGTAAGCAGTTTCTTAATCTCACTGATACGTATCCTGCCAGTTATATGTTTAAATATAAGTTCGAAAGGTAAATAGCCTCCTTACTCAAGCTCTAAATCACATTAGGATACATCCTGGAGAGCCCACACATCATTTTAATCTTGCACAATGGTCCTCAACCTTGTTTGCACATTAGAAACACTGGAAAATGTTTTAAAATGCCTGTGCTATGGACACATTAAAATCAGAATCTCTGTGGGGCAGGGAGAGAAAGATCCAATTATTAGTAGTTTTTAAAACTCCCCAGATAGGCCAGGCACGGTGGTTCATGCCTGTAATCCCAGCACTTTGGGAGGTCGAAGTGGGCAGATTACCTGAGGTCAGGAGTTCGAGACCAGCCTGGCCAACATGGCGAAACTCCGTCTCTACTAAAAATACAAAAATTGGCTGGGTGTGGTGGCAGGTGCCTGTAATTCCAGCTACTCAGGAGGCTGAGACAGGAGAATTGCTTGAACCTGGGAAGCAGAGGTTGCAGTGATCCGAGATCGTACCACTGTACTCCAGCCTGGGTAACAAAGAGTAAAACTCTGTCTCAAGAAAACAAAAACAAAAACAAGACAAAACTCCTCAGGTAATTCCAGTGTGCAGCCAAGGGGTAAAAAGATCCAAACAGGCAGACTTTATATCATCTCTTGAGGGTCATTTATTTTAGAGTGGTGGTCCTCAGAATGTAGTCCCAGATCAGTAGCATCAGCACATGCAGGAAGTTGTTATAAATGCATATTCTTGAGCCCCACCCCAGACATACTTAATTAGAAATTCTGGGGGTGAGGCCCAGCGATTGTTCACAAGTCCTTCATGTGATTCTGATCACACTAAAGTTTGAAAACCACTGACCTAGTGCAGTAGAAAAGGATTTTTAAAGGGCCAAATAAAAATTTAAGGGTCATGTCATGTTATAAAATTAGATATATATGATTTGAGCAAAAGTAAAATCTATTTAGATATATTTTAATAACATTGTAAATGTAAACACAGTGAATGTTCTAAATAGTTTTGTCTCAGAGTTTGGTACACATACAATCTGCATTAGAATCACCTAGTTAAAATGTATGCATCCTGGATATCCATCGCAAATTTTGAATCATAATCTCTGTGTTGGGGCCCAAAATCTGCATTTTTTACAAGTTGCTCAGGTGAGTTTAACATTTGGGAACCATCCATCTAAATGAATAATGTCATATATAAGAATGTTTCATAGGCCTCATTGCAATATATGGTTTAGTTACTTATCCATATCAGCTGAAATTTCTGCAATGATTCAGTTGATTTGTTTGTAGAGTTAGTGACAGTTGTTAAGTATTCTATCAAAACCTTGTCTTATAAGAGCTGTGCTATGGACTAAGTATGGCCATAGAATGTTCAATTTTAGAATTACTAACAAAGGATAAATACCATTTTAATACAAATGAGATTTGTGTTCCATTATAAATAGTCTGATTTTATATTTGCTGGCTTAAACTTTGTAAAAAGATCATCTTTCTTACATTAAGATGCTCCTTATACTAGTTGGTAAAGGTAAAAACATCTTATTAGTAATAAATAGAAAATGTACCAATTACTACCAGCACATCAGGAATGTAATAAAAAGGAATTAATGCTTTATAGACAGCTCTATAATCACTCCTTGCAGAACTGCATTTTACAAATACATCATTTGAACAGTCCCTGGGTTAGAATCAAAAACAGAATCAGGGTCTATATTAGCAAAATTAGGTAATGAAGTATTGTTTTCAGCCTGCTTATCATATCTCTTCAAAATTATTTCTCTAATTTTCATTTTGGAGGTAGATACAGCCAATTATGAAGAATGTTCAGCAAAATTTGTTAAAAGTTTGGTTATACTAACAATGTCACAAAATATTTTTGCTTAGAAACCTCATCAATACAAATGGACATTTTAATTTGTAGTGATTGGGTACTGTGCTTATAGCTACTACTAATCAAAATGCTCAGTGTTGACATCTACAGGTCATTGCTATTTTCAAAACCAAAGAATCATGAATCTAGTACCAGTAATTTAAGTATGATATTCAAATGACTTTCACATATAACCATTAATTTAAACAAATAAATAGCTGGTTCCCTAATCACTATAGTTAAGCAACTATAATTTGCATTATTTTTGTGGAAAATTCTATTACTTTGTATGAAATTGCATACATGGTAATTTAACATAATATATGATAATAATACTACCTACACTAGTTCACAATTATCGAATGTTTCCTATGTGCCAGGTACTGTTTCCTGTGCTTTACATGAACTTTTTAAGTTAATCTTCAGAAAATCTTATGAGATAGGTTTAACAGATAAAGCAACTAAGGCACAGAATGGTTAAAAAGTGTGCCCAAGTCGCACAGTAAGTGGCAAAACTGGAATTTCCCTTCAGAGCCTTTGGTCTTAACCACTATGAATATTAAAATATCATGCTATTTAAAATAAACGCTTAATTCTTAATCTTGCATAGACTTTGTTTTGGATTTTATAAGACTGTAAATGTCCAACTAGTAAGTTTTTCCCAAATGTTTTTTTCTTTTCCTAGGAAACCACTTCTTCATTTTATTGTGCTATGTGTGGCTGGGGTTGTTGTTCATGCACAAGAACAAGGTAAGAAAATTACCTTTTAATTTATTTGCTTACTTAAAAATTCTACTTCCAGACAGCAAAAGTACATAACTTTTAACTCATCATAGCCTTAAATTCAACATTAAACAATAACAAAAATTCCACCCAGTACCATGAGAATGTATGGTTAAAAAAACCAATTTTGGGGGGAAATATGACCTTTAAGAAATTACTCATATCTTCTGTCTGTGAAATTGCTTACATTTTTAAGCAAACTCTATAAAAGAGAAGTTTTGTACAATAAAAAGGCTTTGCTTGTGACTTCATTTTAAGTGGGAGTTCTTGGGGGTGGCAAACTGTGACTGCATTACCTTTGCACTTCTTGATACAACAAAAGCATATAATAAATGTTCCGTCTAGATTTGCATAATTAAGAAACAAAATGGAATTTGCATAGTAGTAGGCTTAGGATTCTATTTAATTCAAATGGGGAGGTTTAGAAAATAAACCTAAACCTGTTTTGTTTGTGCCTGCTAGTTAATTATTCTGGTAGTATGATGATAGAGTTTCAGGAGTATGTATATCCTAATTCATTCATTTAAACATGATTGAAGCATCTTGTATTTCCTGTGTAATATCCTATTGCCAATGATTGAAAATGTAAATAAGATAATGTCTCTAGCACCAAAGTGAAAAAAATGCCTTTGTCAAAGGTGAAAAACATACTAAAGTCAAAGAGAAAAATCCTAGAACTATGCTGGAGAAAGTAAGAAAAATACAAGTAAACAAATTAGAATGAAATATGTGCAAGGTAGAGAGAAGCCAAAAAGGCAGAGTTGTATTCTGGTTGACCAAATTGACAAGTAGATACAGATAAATATTCTTTCAACTATTACATAGATGAATTAAAATATTTCTTAGGAGACATTTTCTAAATCTCTTTTATGGGAAATGATTAAATTAAGCCACATGTCACATGTAACTTCATGAAAAACTATTACTGACCAAGGCATTTAGGTTACTTCATTTTGCTTGAAGTAGTCATGAAGAGGAGAAAAACTCTCTCTTTTAATTTATTGGTATTATCACTGTTACTGTTTCTGAGAACTTACTATGAACTATTAGTCACTGTGCTAGTAGAATATACATTTTCTTCAACACTGCCTCATCGCAGGGTTTTGTAATTATGGCCATGGTAGGACAGCTGAAACTAAGATTAAGGAGAATAGGTAACCACCTCCAAGTAACAGCCTAATGAATGGTAGAACCAAGATTTGAGCTCCTATTTTGACCGCAAAGTCTACAAATTCCTTAAAATTGAGACTCCTAGAGCCACAGAGAAGATAAGGAAGACAAGAATACAATTATTAATTAAATGTATATTTTGTATCATGTCCTTTGTTGGTACTTTACATATATTATTCTAATCACTATAATGAACCTACATAGTACATGTTATAGATGAAGAAACTGAGACTCAAAGAAGTGGCTCACCTATAGCTTAGATTTGAATCTAGGTCTGTCAATCTCTGAAGACAAAACTCTTTCTCTTAAACATCCTCTAGCTTCACATTTGCCAGCCACTGGCATTACGAGTTTAATAATTTACCAAATATATTATTATCAAAATATTAGAAACCCATGCAAAGAAAGATACAGGGAAAATTAAATATTTATGAATAGATTTTTAAAAAATCTAGAACCAACAAAAGTAGCAAATGAAAGAAACAATATACTTCTTTCACCCTTAATATCTCATTTACGGAATGTAAAATATGTTCTTTTATTTCAGGGCAAGCATCATAATTTTCAGTCTTATAGACCTAAAATTTTATTGCCAGTTCTTAACAAAAAGAAAAGTCCTTTAGAAAACCTCTCAGACTTTAGAAAATTGAATATTTTTGAGCACAGGAAAGAAATGGAAATAGTATACTATCAGAAACTTAGAAACACTTTTTTCCTAAAAGAAATTTTGTGATTAAATTGGCATGATGCAATTTGTAACACCTAATCAGGAGATTGGAAAACCATTATCAGAAAAATTGTGTTTTTATATGATCACAGATATTATTTATATTCATATTGCTGAATATGTTTGAGTGAGAGATATTCTAAGTTAGACTTATCAGAAATAAATATTTGTGTGCTTATGAGATTTTTCAAAACTTAAAAAAGTATATCAAAGAATTACAAGTACTGTACAAAGTTTAAAGGCCAAATTGTATGACAAAACATATAACAAAAAGTAGTGTCCCTTCCCCTTACCTACTCCTGCTATTCTCTGCCCAAACTCTTTTAGCACCTTCTTTTGGTTTTAACATCTATATTTAATACTATAATGTTTAAATATTATATTGACTTCCTATTATTAATGATGAGGATTTAACATTTCTATACTATTTTCTGTGTCTTCTTTTCCTCCTTCTATTCTCTCAATATAGTTTTATCCAATTTTTGGTTAAATTAATATTCACAATGCAGCTTATTATGACCATGTGCATATTTTTTTAATCACTGAGCCATGTACGTTTATATTTTTTCTTGTAAATATTACAAGATTGCCTCCTTTTCTGTTTGCTTTATGTTCTATGTCACTATCACTAAATCTCAGATATTTTGAAATATATTTTCCCCAAAAACACACAAAATACTCCAGAAATTTGATTTTTTCTGAGAGATATTCCTTCTGCATGCTAAAATTCTGCTCTGCTGTGGACCAGTAGTTCTCTAAGCTTCCAGTAGAGCTGATATCTGTGTTACATGGAGTTCTTGGAACTCTTATTTCATTTTTCATAGTCTATTTCCTTATTTGGGTGCAGCATATCCTCCAGTTGCATCCTGAGAATATGCACTTGGGTGGTGCATTTTTAAGAACATTCCATTTCTGAGAATGTGTTTATTCTCAGTCTTATACTTAGAGGTAGTTCAGGTGAGTATAAAATTTTAGGCTGTAAATATTATTCCCTCAGAATTTGAAAGATTTTCATCTTTTGCCTTTTTTATCTGGCTTGCAGACTTTTAAAATCTTATGTTATATTAATTCTTGATCCTTTATAAATGACCTTTTAATTTCCCTTTTAATCCGTTAAGATCATCTATTTATCTTTGATGTTTTGGAATGTTACAATAATCTTTCTTGATACAGGTCTTTTTACAACTCATTGTGCTAGGCACTTAGTAGGCCTTTTCAGGGTGGAAGCATCCTTAATTTTCTGGGAATTTTCCTGTATTATGTTTTTCTTACTGATATATATATTTCCTCTTTCTTAAATATCTTTTAAATATTAAGTCTTCAGTGTTGGGCTCTTTATTTTCTTATTTTTAGATCCTATTTTCCGTCTTTGTTTTATGTACTACTTTATATGAGATTTTTCATCACTTACTATTCCAAACATTTTGTTTAATTTCTTATTTCTTCTGTGTTTAAATTTTTAAGGGTTTTTTTCCGCTGAGACTAGTCCTTTTTTTTTTTTTAAGCATCCTGTTCTTATTTCTTTGATGCAATGTCTACTCTTATCGCTGTAAGAATAAGAATGATGATTTTTTCAACTTTTCTTCTGCTCTCTGCATTGTCTTTGTTCTAGATTTTTGTATTGGTCTGTCTTTTATGTTGGAGAAGTTATTTATAAGTATGCAGCATTTATGTTATCATTTAAAAGTAAGACACTGGCCAGGTATGGGGCTCATGCCTGTAACCCCAGCACTTTGGGAGGCTGAGGTGGGCACATTATCTGAGGTCAGGAGTTTTAGACCAACCTGGCCAACATGGCGAAACCCCATCTCTACTAAAAAACACAAAAAAAATTAGCTGGATGTGGTGATATATGCCTGTAATCCCAGGTACTTAGGAGGCTAAGGCAGAAGAATTACTTGAGCCCAGGAGACGGAGGTTGCAGGGCACTGAGTTCGTGCCAGTGCACTCCAGCCTGGCTGACAGAGTGAGACTCTGTCTCAAAAAAATTTAAAAAAAGAAGAAGAAATAGAAAAAAAAGTAAGACACTAAAAATATGCTTAACAACTGTTTGCATGGGTAGGCTAGTTAACTGAGATGTTTCACATAGAGGATGACTAAGTAGAAATCTGTCTGACTATTTTGTTAGGCTACACATGTCTGAGGCTGCAGAACTTCTCTAGAGAAGAATCCTCCAATATCTTACTTGTAGAATATAATCCTGGTTGCCACTGTTATTAGAGTTAAGTGATATAAAGAGGTTCTTGGGTTGGCGCGGGGAGGATTGTCTCACAATTTTGTATGTCAATTTTAGCCAAATTCTTTCTCAATATGGTGCTTCCCTTCCATTTTCCTGTATGATTGATTCAATGTTTCTATGTCATTAACCTTTGGTCTCCTTTAGTCCGGAAGCTTCTTATACAAACTTTCAATCCTCCACCCTCACATATCCCCAACCCCCAATTTGAAGTCTCATTGCTGAATTCATTGATTTGGTACCTTCAATTCTTGAGCCTTTTCAGGATTTTGCAATATGAATCAGCCTGCCTGTCATTAGCATTTGCCTCTGTAAGCCCTTAGGTTCAGATTTTTCAGTTCTGGTAATTTCTTCATGTGCTTTTCATTTTCCAAAAATTTGTTGATATATTTTGTCTGCTGTTGTTTCTTCTACTCATTAACTTTGTCCCTGTAGTTTTAAACCACATTTCCTTATTCTCATTTGAGTAAGATTTTAAGAATGAGAAGAAATAAGCATCTATGTGATTTGTCATGGTTTCAGTAAATTCCCTTAAATTTTAACACAGCTAAGAAAAAACATTTTAAGTACCTTATTAATAGATGTAAATTGTAAGTTTTCTTTGTCCAAGTTTTAGGTGTAATCTAATGAATAAATGATTCTATCTCAAGAAAAATTAATTTTGTAAGCCTGAGTTTTCTGAGGATTTGACAGATATAGATACCTTTTCTTACCTGATATGTGTATTTTCATTATTACTTTGTCTGTGTTGGTGGGCCGGCTGCCAGTGAGATGCTGGCATAGCTACAACACTTCTCTGCAATGACTTGCACCATGCATAATGTGTAACTAATTCTTAACATGCACATCTTTCTCAGGTTCACGATCCCTAGGTGCAAAAACCACATGTGTAAATATCTCCGTGTAGAATACTCATCTCGAGGAAGAATTTCCCATAGAAATTAATCTGAAATGTGTTTATTGTTAACAGAAGCAGTTCATTGTAGCTGCAGTAACTTCAAGTCCTTTCTGCACAAACACTTGTATGGGCACTTAGCCGAAACTTTTATACATAGCTTAGAGCTTCATTTCTCATTTTATAAATAAACTTGAATTTATCTCTTTATACAGAATAGACGTGCTATTTAAACTAAGAATAGTTTTAAGAAACAATTGCCACCTTTAACATAGCCAGTGTGATGATGGTATTTAAGCACAGGTGTTCCAGAGCCAGCATCTTGGAGGTCTGGTCCAGCTTCAACCATTTATTATCTAACTGACCTTGAGCAGGTTTCTTAAATACTCTGAGCCTCTTTTTTAACAACGCTAAAGTGAAGAAAATAATAATACTTACTACACAAGGCTGTTGTGTGGATAAAACAACACATGTAAAGTGTTTAGCTTTGTGCCTGTTACATAAGGATACAATAACTTTGAGTAGAAGAAGGGGAAAACTCCAGATCCTTTTTTTCCCCATATCCTCATAATATTTGAAAAAATAAAATAAAGCGGTTTATTTTAAACAATTTCCTTTAGTTCCTTAACTCAGTGAACTGGAGCTGGGAAGCTGTGTTTGAGTCTTGATTCTGACATTGACTATTTAGCTGAGACTATAAAAAATAATACAAAGCGGATATTGGGCAATTGTCTAGTTAGTTTGTTTAGTTTACTAGTTTAGTCAGTTTGAGTAAATTGGCAAGAAAAAGAAAAGTATGTTGATGCCTGTATAATTGTTCTCATTTGCAAATTTGGTGACTTTATTTTAAACAATCATATTTGTTCTTTCCTACAAACTGGAAAGAATATAGCTTTGGGGACTTAACTGATCAAGACATATGAAAATTTAAAACAGTGAGAATTCATTAAATTTAAGTGCTATGTTATATTAATTCAGTGATTTAATAGTTAAGAGTTAGCTCTGTAACTTGTTATAATTTATAAAGTGATACATTACTCCTTTTTATCTAAAAATTGATAACTTTAAGTATTTTAAACTACCAATTACTAAGAAATGTAAAAATCTCCCCATTTTGAGGGAGTAAACATAATTATACAATTCTTCTTCTTCCAATTATTTGTGATAGAGTATCGCTGAATATTCACACATATAATGGTTCTTTGGTTCTCTGTACTTGTAAAACGAGTATAACCATTGGATCTCCCATATCTATTTCTTTAGGCATATACTATATTCCCCCCACAGAGTCAATTGATACAGTCACTGAGTTTAGAGTCAAAGACTTGGTTATGAGTCATAGTTTTATCCTCTACTAAGACTTAATTTCTCCTTTCTCCCTCCCTCTTTCTCCATCCCTCTTTCTCAATCTACTTCTTCTCTCTCCTCCCTCTCCCTCCCCCTTTCTCCTTCTCCCTCATCTTTCTTTTATTCTAACTTGCGATAACAATATCAGTGCTGCTTACTCTACAAGTTTCAAATGAAAGACCATAAAGTTTGGGCTGTCTGTGTCTACATAGTATGTAAGCTTAGAAGACTGATTTCATTAGCATACTAAGAGAGGATCTATTTCTCATTAGTGTTTAACGAAACAACAAACAAAAATTGTGCTGATGCCTTAAAGGGGAGGTAACGTCTTGAACTGAGCCTTGTAGGATGAATAAAGATTGGAATGGAGGGATATACTTAGCAGGACTCTGACAGGATGAGATTAAAAAAAAACAAAACAGATAAGCTTTGTTATGGCAAGAAATTCAAGGAAGAGTAAATACAGAGAGTGGAGAATGCTGTGAAATGGGCAGATATATCATTGAAGAAAAAAATGAGTAAGGGGTATGTCTTAATCTGTTCTCATGCTGCTGATAAAGACATACTCAAGACTGGGCAATTTACAAAAGAAAGAGGTTTAATGGACTTACAGTTCCACATGGCTGGGGAGGCCTCACAATTATGGTGGAAGGCCAGGAGGAGCAAGTCACATCTTACCTCGATGGCAGCAGGCAAAGAGAGAGCGTGTGCAGGGAAACTCCCCCTTATAAAACCATTAGATCTAGTGAAACCCATTCACTATTGCAAGGAAAACATGGGAAAGACCTGCTCCCATGATTCAGTCACCTCCCACCAGGTCCCCCCCACAACATGTGGGAATTCGGGATGAGATTTGGGTGAGGACACAGCCAAACCATATCGGGCTAGTATAAAGTTAGAGAGCTGTCCCCAAGACCACCCTTACTTCTGACACTAGCTTCAAGTTAAGGGGTCCCCAAGACTACTCTGAGCCTCAGTGATACTTTAGAAGGACTCACAGAACTTACCGAATTTGTTATACTCAGAGAATTCACTGAAGCGTTATATTCACAGTTAAGAATACAGATTAAAATCAGTACAAGGACACAGATTAAAATCAATATATTCACAGTTAAGGATACAGATTAAAATCAATACCTGGGTTTAGAGCATCCCAACAAGAAAGAACAGTAAGTACAAATGCCATGAGTTTAAAATTAGTTGGGTGGATTTCAGAATGAAGGAAAATACTAGTTTGGCTGGAGCAAAGTTAGGTAAGATAAAATGATAGGAGATGTGATCAGAGAGATAAGAAGAGAATAAATGGCATAGGTGTCTTATACCTTGGAAAGCCATTGGAGGATTTTGGTCAGAAGATTGGCATAATCTACTTTACAATATGAAAAGATTATTCTGCTTGCTTGTGTGGTTGTGAAACTCTTCACTGAGAGAAGCACTCAAGTAAGAAAAATGAGGTTTGGGGAAAATACATTGAAGTGGAAATGCTTTTGGAATATCTGATTTCTATTGGATAAATTCAATAGACAATTGGATATGCAAGCCTAGAAGAGAGGTTTGTGAGTCAGCATATGTGGTTGTTGTAGCCATGGTTTGGATGAAGTCATTAGGCTTGGTATTTACAGCAAAAAGAACAAGGCGTTGTCTTGGTGACACCACCATTTATTTTACACTTCAGAAGCAAATAAAGGAAGGAGATACTGTCAGTTCTGCTGTTAGGTAACACATGCCTTTCCTAAATTTCACCATGATAAGAAATTGGCTTTAGATGACTGCCTGCGTGCAAATTCTGCCTCTGCACTCCCTAACTGGGTAAGCTTGGGCAGATAATTTAACTTTTCTATGACTTTCTTTTCCTAACTCTCACATGGAGATAACAACAGTGCCTACTCATACAGTCGTTGTGTGAATTATGTGACTTAAAATATTAAATTTCTTAGAATAGTGCTTGGTACAAGGAAATTTAGTAAATGCTGCTATAATTCTTACTTTTTAAAAATGTAAAGTACCTAATATAGTGCTGGGTTGATCATTAATATTCTTTAAATGGTAACTGATTTTCCAAGTGACATGAACTGGATTGATTTTTTTATATAGGGCCACTCACAAAACAAGCAATTTACTTCAGACAACTTAGTTATTTCTTGTTAACATTGGTACGAAATACCTAAATTCAACCCCAAATTGTAATTTGGTGATATCTAAGTCCAGGTATAAATTAAATGTTAAAGAGTCTGACCTCTGAGTGAAAGCCTTTCTTCTTCTTCTCTCCCCCACCCCCATTTTTTTTGTCTCCAGTTCTCCCCAGCTCCACTCATATGTGCCTTCGACCCTTAAGTGTTCTTTAGTCTCTCTTCTCTTATCATCTTGCTCAAACGCATTTGCTAAGTGTATTCATACTCAGGTATGAAAGCTTAAAATTAGGATGACAATTTGATAATTTCACTTCAGGTACCAATTTTGGTGGCTATTTAGAGAGTATTCCTCACTGAGATTTCTGTGGGGTAAAAGTAATACTGCCATGATTAATTAGTGAGGTTTGCCAAGGAATATGTGGAGTGGTGTGGGGAATATAATAGCTGAGAGGTCGTGTGGTGGAGCAGTCAAGAGACTTTAAAGCCATATTGATTGGGCTCAAATGCATCTCAACCATTTATCAGCTGTGTGACCAAGTTATTTAATCTCTCTGTGCTTCAGAGATTTTTCATTTGTGAAATGGGTGCAGACTTTAAGTATAAACTTGAAACCAAGAGATATTATCTTCCCACTTTTGTTCTTGGATATCATACAGAAGAAAAAAATGAATGAAATAATAAACTTAAAAATCACTTTCAGCAAAACTAGGGGAATAATATAATCTGCAAACCCCCAAAACCCCCAAAACCCCCCAAACCCCCCAAAAACCCCTCTGCTCAGAAAAGCAGAGCCCATATGGAATAAGGTCAATAGTGAGACTTCAGAAAGCACCAGCAAAACCAGACTTCCTGAAGGTGAGAAGCACACCCCAAAATATACCTTTAGCACATGTACACAAGTGCTACAGGGTCTGGGGAAGGCAGAAGCTGCCAAGGGGAAAGTATAATAAAGAAGCACAGATAATAGCTAAAAAGGATCAGTGGGGACAGATCTCAGAAAATGCAAAAATCTGCTAACTGAGATGAAGGATTCATTCTGAAGCATATACCAATATGAGGGCATATGGAGGAAGGAGAATGAAGGGTTGTACATAGAGCTGACTGCAGAAGTCCTCCTGGACTAGATTTGGTTTAGAGAAGAAGGTGGGGCTAGAAGCCATTTGAATGAAACTGGTAGTACCAGAGCAGAGCTTTTGGGTTTTGAGACTTGGAAGTCACAGCCCATCATCTTCTTCTGCCAGCATCTTGCTATAAGTTGCTGGGCTAGGAATTAATGAGTAAAAGGAGTTGGCACAGCACAAGTAGAAATATACAATAAGGAAACATGTAAGGAAAAGCAGCAAAAATGAGAATGTACACACAAAAAATGTTGCTGTTAAACCAACAAATATTCTGACCAAATATGCCCCCCTTATCACCTATACAGAGAAAGATACTAAGGCAGAAATGAAAGAACTCAGGGAAAAGTAAAAGAAGGCAAGATATTAAAACAATATGAATTGTGAGCTTGTAGAAGTCAGTAAAGAAGTCATAGAAAAATTACCTCATAAATCTAGATGAAATTGGAAGGAGCACAAAGGGAAGTTATACTTTCAAGGAAACAGTAAAGAAACATAAGAAAATCAAACAAACAAAAATAAATTTAAAGAACATAATAAAAAGGATTACAGAGAAATGATACATATAGAAGACAACAATGATTGAACATACTCATAATAGGAATTTTTAAAGAAGAAAACCAAAACCATGAAATAGAACCAATATTCAAGGATACAATTCACTAAAAGTTTGCTGAAGTAAATTTAAAAAAGACTTGAATCTATGCAATGAATGGGCATACTGAGCACCTGAAAACATTTATCAAGAATGGTCAATATGGAGCCATATTCTAATAAAATTACTGCATTTCAAAGATAAAGAACAACTCTTTCAAGAATGTTGGTAAAAATACGGAGTCACTTATAAGGAGAAAAATATTTAGCTGACTTCAGATTTAGAAGGACCACCTGAGAACCATGGAACTACAGCTGCAAGATATTCAAGGAAATAAAGTATCATGAAATAATTTTATATCCCACGAAATTTAAGGTACAAGTCTACAAAAAATCAATTCTGAAAAGGAACAACACTCGGGAAATGTTCCCATAAACCCTTCTTGAGGAAACTAATAGAGGATAAACTTCAGCCAAAGAGAAGTGATTGGAGAAGCTACTACAAGAGTCCAGCTCTATTTGTCAAAAGAAAATGTGGGAAAAGGAAAAATATAAATGCCATACAAACTAATAATGTGGGAATGGTACAATTATAGAAAAATAGTAGGAGAAGAGAGTAAACATGTGGAGAGTAGATTAATTTTGCTGATTGCCGTATCTGAAGAAGCTAGGCATTAAATATTATATGGTTGGTAAATTAGATGAAAGAAATATAAGGATATTTAACAATGAAAAGATAAACACTAAGAAAGATACTCCTATTGACTAATATTAGAGGGTACGGGAAAGGGTTAAAGGGAGGAAAATAAAACATTGTTCAAAGGAAAGAAGTAATAGATATGTCTAATGAAAGGACTAGGGGCATCATATACATTTGAAATTTTAAAGGAAAGCCTTAGAATAAAAATACAAACCCTTCTAAATCTCAAAAGACATATACAAAGCAAAGTAAAGGAAACAAACTACATAGTGAAAGACTTCAAAAAATTAAAGTGGTAAAACATAAAATAATACAACAGATTAAACAAACCATCGTATTAGCAAATGTAGATAGATTTAGTTTATATATTCAAAGAAAAAATTCAGATTGGATAAAAAAACAAATACAAACCCTTTTTCTTTACCTAAAGCACAGCGTTTCAAAGTAGATGAAAACAAAAACAAAGGCAAAGGTGTATCAGACAAATGTAAACAAAAAGAAAGTCTATCGAGGGAAGCTTAGTCTTACCACCAGTTAAGGTAACGCCAAAAAAAAAAAAAAAAACCAATAAACTAGACATAGAAGTTCTTTTTGTAATTCTGAAAGGTGCAGTACTCAATAAATATGTGAACTGTATAATTATCTGTGCATAAAAACCATGACATCAATATTCATAAAGCAAAGACCACAAGAGAGAAAAGACCAAATAGACACACTACTGGTAAGAGACTTTACCTCTCAGTTGGTGGCAGATTAATTGTATAAAAATAAACAAGAATATAGAGGATATAAATTACATAAACAATGATGTACAACTGGTATGTATTAAATTTTGTGCCTTGAAACACCTTTCCAAGTACTTATGAAATGTTATTGAAAATTGATCACTCATGAGGCTAATTGAGTTTTAAAAAAGAAAGTGCTGATTGGACACCATTCTCTGATCATAATGCTATTAAGTTAGATTTTAATAACAAAAATAAGAAAACAAAAAGACCTTTCCAACTGAAAATATAAAACTTTTTTTCTTAAACCATTTGGGTCAAAGAGAAAATACAAATAAAAATACTTTCCAGAAAACAACAAAAATGCAAATGCTACATATCGAAATCTAGGAGATGCAGCTAAAGCAGCACTCAGGAAAACGTATAGCTTAAATGCTTTCATTATCAAGGAAGAAAAGAACAATAAAGAACTAATTACTCATCTTCAGAAATTAGAAAAAGAGTAAAATTAAACAAAATAAAATGGGAAGAGATAATAAAGATAAATGCTAAAGTTAATGATATAGAAAACAAACAAAAAAATAGTAGATAAACAAATCTGAAGGCTGTATAGATTTGAAATGACCAATAATGACACCGACTTAAGAATAAATAGAGCAAAATATTCAAAATTGGAAAAATGAGACAGAGGGCCACAGGCATAGGAAAACAAAAATAATTGTAAGAGATTATTAATTATGTGAATATTTCTGGGTAATACATATGAAAGCCTAGAGGAAATTTATTATTTCACAGAAAAAATGTAAATTTCTAAAATCGTCTCAAGATGCAGTTGAAAATTAGAATAAATCAATTAACATAGAAGAGATTAGGAAAGTGGATGAAGCGCTATCAGTGAAAGAGCCAACATTATCAATTTGGTTTAGAGGTGAGTTTTTGTAACTTTTTGGGGAAAAATGTAATTTCAAAGGTTACTGAAATTGTTTTAGGCTATAGAAAATAATGAAATTTCAGTATTATTGTCTGATAAAGATAAGACAATAAGTGAAAAACACTGACCAGTCAACTCATAAATATTGATGCAGTGATTCTACATAAAATTATTAGTCAATAATCCAGCGAGGTATCAAGAGAATACCGTAAAACTAATAAGATTTTATTTTAGGGATGCAATCATGGTTCAATAACAGGAAATTTATTCAGTAATAAGTGTTCAAACACATTTGATTTTTATAAAACAACTATTTGTCATGAAAGCTCCACTAAAAATAGAATTGGAGGAAACATACATATAAAGAAACATTGAAAACACATATATGCTTTTTAAAGTTTTCAAATAATACTCTTCCCGATAATATTTCTGTATAATAGGAACAGAAATTTGAAGCACTAGATGGCAGGGGTTCTTGATAAATGCAAGGGGAGATGTTTCTGGGGCAGCGTGCAGCCCTTGATATAACACATGTATGATTCTTTTTTATATATGTAGTTTATCTGGTATCTCAGAATTATAGCTTTCTGATACTTTATGATCATATATACTTTAAATTTAAGCATTGTGATTTCCACAGAAGCAGTGTTCCTTCCATAGTTTACTTCTCAGATTGAGCTAGGCATACCCTTAGAGTTAGGTAACCCTGGGTGACGATATCCAATGTCACAGACTAACATAGCTAGTTTCAGCACTGTAAAGTTTCACTGAAGATTGGGGATGAGTACAATTAGCTGATTTAGCTCCTAAGTAAGGTATATTGTATATTGAAACAACCAGACATATTATGGATTAAAGTTTAAATTTTGCATGAATTATGATGATAAAACATAAGAAGTCAAAGGTTTTTTTTTGGTGATTATATGGGGACTCTTTGAAATATTTCCCTAAATTCCTGGAGGTGCATATAATTCTACACTGGTGTTAGGAATATTTTGGTGGAAAAGTTTGAGACACTCTGTCTTACAATATCATAGATATAAATGTTTTTATCCTTTAAAACTGTCATGAAATTACAACTATTTTATTGATAAAATGATGGTTGTTCTAACCTTAAAACACTTGAGTGTTTTGCGAAGATCTCTGTTAGAAAACATTTAAATTGCATCGCTAGATTACACAGGAATGGCATTCAGTAATTTCATTGTTGTACACAGTTGTGAGATATGGGAACTGAGATTCTCCCTTATCTTTTGTTATTTGTAATAAGCATGCATTATCAAATATCTACTAATTTCCTACAAAAGGAAAAAGTAAGGTGATGCCAAATGTTCCTGGCTAATCTTCAAAAACTTTTATTTTTTTCACTTATCACAATTCTCTAACATTTCTGATTGGAGATGATTATATTTATGCAAAGATACAGATGGGAAATTTATAACCCAAAGAATAATAAAGATCATACAGCTGACTCTGCCATTCTGTATTTTAAAGACAGAATTCGTCATTCTTTATAAGTGATATTTAAATTTATATCACTCCAGAGGTGAATATGAGACCTGGTCAGATTGCTGTGGGGCAAATTCATTCATTCAGAAATTACAGGACTATTTGCAAGGCAGGTGCTGAAGAGATCTAATAATGAATCAGACAGATCCAGTTTTCCAGAAGCTTTTAATTGGGTAAAGGAGACAAACAATATACTATTGGTAATATTACAATGAATAATAAATCAGATGAATCCATAATTATATCAAATCCATATTATATAAAATGCATATTCAATAATAGATATTGAAAGAGTCTAAAAGTTGGATAAAAGTTACTCTGGAGGACTGGAAAAAAGTGGAAGAAAGAGAAGCTTGGAAGGAACAGAAAAAGCAGAGTGATTGCCAATAAAATGAATTTAAATTCTTTTATCCAGGAATTATCAAAGGACTTTGGTGACCAGAGTACTTTAAGTGTAGCACACACTTAAGATAGTAGGCATTGGGAAAGCTTCCATGCAACTTGTAAATTCCCAGAAGGTTAGAAGGAAAAACGGCCTGAAAAATTATACTTTAAGGGATCTTGTGAATCTGATTTATAAAATGCTTTCCAAATCACAATTATCTTTGGAAGTATGACTCCACTTTCACTTTAACATAGATGTCATTAAATTTTAAGTTCTAAATTAAAGAACCAAATGGCATCTGGGAATCTTTGAACATGTATATTCATTGAAGTAACAAATAAGAATCCTACTTAAATGGAAAACAAGAGAGCTAAACTAATTAAATTTTGGAGGCCAGGTGTGGTGGTTCACACCTGTAATCCCAGTGCTGTGGGAGGATTGCTTTAGCCTAGGAGTTCAAGACTATCCTGGGCAATAGAGCAAAACTCTGTCCTATGAAATATACAAAAATTAACCAGGTATGATGGCATGCCCTTGTAGTACCAGCTACTTGGGAGGCTAAGGTGGGAGGATCCCTTGAGCCCCGGAGTTCAAGGCTGCAGTGAGCTATAATCATGCTGCTGCACTCCAGCCTGAGTAACAGATGGAAACCCTGTCTCCAAAATAATAAATAAACTAATAATAAATAAGTTTTGGGTTTAGAGATTGGTGTGTGTGTAGGGGGAGGAGCATGTACTTTATTCAAATTATTGAGTATAATGGCTTATTCTCCTCCTCCCTCTTTCTCATTACCCGTAATTAGTTAATTGATAGAACATGGTTATTTTAGAAATTATTGTTGCTACAACAAAGATTTCCTCATATTCAAACATTTATATGAACACATGAATGCATAAAAGTAAGATTCTTTCTCTCTTTCTTTTTTAAATTTCCAGGCATAGATATTCTTCATCAACTAGGCCTTGGAGGCAAAGATGTAAGACACTCATCATCAGCGACTGCTGTACCAGCATCATCTACACCATTACCTCAGGGGGTCCATTTAATAGAATCAGGCGTCATTTTAAAAAATGATGCTTATATTGAGACACCTTTCATGAAAATTTTACCAGTCAACTTAGGGCGGCCGTTTACAATATTAACTGGGTTACAGTCACATCGGGTGAACAATGCATTTCTCTTCAGCATTAGAAATAAAAATAGACTGCAATTAGGAGTGCAATTACTACCTAAAAAATTAGTAGTACACATTAGAGGAAAGCAGGCTGTAGTTTTCAACTACAGTGTTCATGATGAGCAATGGCATTTATTTGCCATTACTATTAGAAACCAAAGTGTCTCAATGTTTGTTGAGTGTGGAAAGAAATATTTTAACACAGAGACTATTTCAGAAGTTCAGACCTTTGATTCTAATAGTGTGTTTACTTTAGGAAGTATGAATAATAATTCTGTCCATTTTGAAGGAATAGTATGTCAGTTAGATATTATTCCTTCTGCAGAAGCATCTGCAGACTACTGCAGATATGTGAAACAGCAGTGTCGCCAAACAGACAAATACCAACCTGAAACAAGCCTTCCTCATACAACTCTCATACCAACTAAGATACTGGAACACTCTCCCCCGCCCAAACGATTTGCTGAAAAAGTACTGTCAGAGGATACATTTACTGAAGGCAGAAGTATTCCAAATATCATAAATAATGATTCTGAAACAGTGTATAAAAGACGAGAACACCAGATATCAAGATCTCAGTTATCTTCTCTTCAGTCAGGAAATGTCTCTGCTGTGGATCTCACAAACCATGGGATTCAGGCCAAAGAAATGATCACTGAGGAAGATACCCAGACAAATTTAAGCCTGTCAGTGACCCCTCATCGCATCAGTGAGGCAGGAATGAATACCAAAGAGAAATTTAGTTCTCTCCTAAACGTATCTGACAATATCACACAACATGATGATAGACTAACTGGTCTGTCACTGTTTAAGAAGATGCCATCTATTCTTCCACAAATAACACAAGATGCAATTACTAATCTCAAGAAGGCTATCACAGCAAATCTACATACTAATGAACTCATGGAAATGCAACCGATTTTAAACACAAGCTTGTACAGAGTGTCAAATGAACCGTCTGTGGATAATCACCTTGATCTAAGGAAAGAAGGTGAATTTTATCCTGATGCTACTTATCCCATCGAAAATAGCTATGAAACTGAGCTTTATGATTATTATTATTATGAGGATCTAAATACAATGCTTGAAATGGAGTATCTGAGAGGGCCAAAAGGAGACACTGGACCTCCCGTAAGTTTTTTTTTGTTTTGTTTTGTATCTCTTAATACGCTAACTTACATTTTAAACTTTCTTTAAAATACATTTTAAAGAGAGTTCTCTGGACCAAACAATACATAACAGATAAAATCTGTCACAGAAATGCATTCTGGCACGGTAAGTGAATTTATGGTTGCTGTAACACATCTGCCAGAATGTAACCCTGGCTCAAATATTGTGCTTTTGTTCTTCAACTGGTAGGCTAAAAGGTTACTTCATTCTGGTTAAGTAGTGGGCAAACTATTTGTTTTTCTTGTTCAGTTGAAATTCAATCAGTAATTCAACTGCTAAGTATAGATAATATATTTATATTTTGAAAACCGTAGGAGAATGCATAGTCATGTTAAGAGAAGGATATAAAAATATGGTAGATTTAAGAAAAATACATTAAATACGCCTATTAAATATTATTACAGCAAAATAGCATCAAATAGATTAAAATAGGGTGTAAAACTTACTTTAGATAGAGATTATTGTGTAATGAATCATTGACTGTCCTTAGTGATATGGTCAATTTATATTTATGGGTTAATTAAAGCTCCCCTTGCCTAACACAAAGAGAACCAGTTATCAGTCAATTCAATGGGCGGCAGGGGTAAAAAAAAATAACAACCAAGGCACTTGTTTAATATCATATAAACAAAACTGTGAGATAATAGACTGAATTTTTCAGCCCTGAATTTCTTTTGTTGTATAGGTGGGAATTAGAGATCAACATTTAAAAATTTCTAAAATCATTTAAAAAACCACTCAAAGCCATTTAAAATCACAGTGTTGGAAATATTGTTTTTACACTTCATATTTGTATAATTTACCTTTATGTCTTTAGAAGTTGTTTTTATCAAAATTTCAAGTAGACTAAAATATATCTTAAAGTATTTATTTAATGAAAATAAAATTTGAGTCTTTGGCTTAGCTCTAGAAATCATAGAATGGGAGAAGGTGAAGTCACTCTTTTAGCTTGTGTTTCCTTCATGGTTATTCCTAAAAGTGATTTGATAGGTATTGAGCCACTCTTGCTAGAGTAAATGTTTGAGGTTTAAAAATAAAATATGAAGAATATACTATTATAGAGAAATAAACTCTTCAACTATGGCAATTATCAACATATTGGTCATAAAATTGAATCACTGGACATGTCATATTAAGCAAATAGTTATGGAAGCAATTTACTTTCTTCAGAAAGAGTCAGTCTGATCAGATGAGCATCAATCTCTTCTGTAAATTCAAAAATAGTCATTCAATATTGGCAGGTGAAACAGTAATATTCAGCAGATATTTACTTAGTCTCTGCTATATGCAAGGCAGGAACACAAAGTATGTGTAACCCAGTAATTGCTCAGAAAAAGCTTGTATTTCCTAATGAAGATATTTATAACTATTAAATATATCTTGTGATAAAGTAAGATAAATGTTGCAGAGAGATGCAAAGTAAGTGTATGGGCTAGAGATGTTCAAAGGTTAAAAAAAGTAGTATTTTTTTGATGGAGTCTCTATGAAAAGTCGCTTAAAGCTGAGCTGTTTAGAATAAGATCTTGTGGGCAAAGTTAGTTATGACCTAAGCTCTAAGAATGGGTAAGATTTTGATAGGTGAGAGGAGTAGGTGAGTTTTTTTATAACAGCATAATAGCTATCATTTATGGAGTACCTTGTGGAAGATGCTCTACCAGTCTCTTTACATATATTATCTTAAAAGAACTTTGTAAAGTTAGTAGTGTTATCCTCGTTTTTCAGGTGAAGAAACTGAAGCCCAAAGAGTTAATTTACTTGCCCACAATGACATTGTTGGTAAATGATAGAGCCAGGATTTGAATCCATGTTTTCTTCCTCTAAAGCAGACAAATAAAGATCCAAGCTTGATGGTGTCAGGTTGTGGACATTCTTAACTGTCAAATGATCATTCTAACTTTATCTTGTTCTCAAAGGGGAATTTTGTAGATTTCTAAGCAGAGATATTAATCGGAAAGTCGGTCTGGTAACAGTGCCCAGGATAGGAAGTTTCTGTTACCATCTTGGTGTTAAAGGACTAGAACATTACCTAGGTTGGCAGCAGTGAAAATGCAAAGGAAAAGTCGGATTCAAGAGATTTTGGAGGAAGATTTGGTAGAACTAGGAAATTAATGGGACCTAGGGAACAAGCAAAAAGGAAAAGAATAAAAGATGACTTCAAATTTTAAGCCTGTAGGTTGAGAGCATGGTGATATCATTATTAAAAACTGTAATTAAGAGGGAAAGTCCATTTTAGGAGAGAAAAATGAAACATTTAAAGAACTGTTGGTAATTCAGCTGTTAGAAGAGTTGAAGAAGCTGAAGTAAAGAAGAGATGTCGAGGCTGGGGATATAGATTTGGGAGTATTCCTATTGATATTATAGTTGAAACTCTAGAGTTGGATAGATTTTCAAAGAGAGGAATGTGGCATAGGGTCACCAGTCAAATCAGGGGGATGTTTGCTTTTTGGTTATAAAAAGAAAAAGCAGAAATGTGATGAGAAGTCAGAGAGACAGGAGAAAAGAATAGTAATATCAAAATATAAAAGAAGCAATATCAAAAAGCCAAAGAAGAGACTTTTGAGAAGCATTTCATCAGCAGAGCCAAAAGAGAGAAGTCAAAGAGAATGAGGACTGAGAAAAAGGGGTAATCTGTTGTATATTTTGGTGAAAAAGTCATTGTTGAACTTTGAGAATCCTAACTTCAGCACAGCGTAGAAGACTACAGGTAGATTTTAGAGAGCTAATGAGAGACTGAATGGTGATAAAATAATGAACTTGTAGGAGTTGTTTTACTGCTTCTTGAAGTAGATGTGACTCAAAAGCCTGAAGCCAGCCTGGTTTTTCCTACTTTTAGGTGACAATTTTTTCCTGCCTATATACCGTGCAGTTCTGTATCTTTGAAGTTCTTTAAACCTATTAGGTTCTGAATCAGGTATTTGGGGGAATACTCTTTCGATCTGAAGATTATTTTTCGTGATAGAAAGACCTCCCCTTTTAATAACCAAATATTGCTTGGTCCCATTTTTCTAAATTCTTCAGGCATACAAGCTTGCATATGTCAAATGTCATTTGTGATGATGAATGGTATTTATTATCTTCTCTACAACTGTGTCATCATGATTGCTCTTTTCCATTTCCTTTTGTGTGAACTCATTTATTCTATATGTTCCTATCCCTTCACTGATTTTTAAATTCTATTTAATCAGTTTTTATTGCTCTGACATGGCTTTCATCAAAGAGTTTCTTTTTTTCTCTTTCATTTTTTTTAAATCTTTCACATTTTTAAAAATCTTTCACAACTCTTCTTTGAGCTTTATTTTTGAAGATTAATGTCATGTTGACATTCTTCGAATATGTAGTGAACTATGTAACTGAACTCTTTATCTGTTATATGAAGTAATTCCTCTTCTGGTAAATAATTTTCTTTTTTTTCACATTAACAATTATTCTCTTTATTATGTGCTAATAAAAAGGTTGCTGTTAGTGAATTAATGTTTAAACAATATTCATGTTAAAAGAATGGTACTAAGTAGAATTTTTTTTTATTGTACTTTAAGTTCTACGGTACATGTGCACAATGTGCAGGTTTGTTACATATGTATACATGTGCCATGTTGGTTTGCTGCACCCATTAACTCGTCATTTACATTATGTATTTCTCCTAATGCTATCCCTCCCCTCTACCCCCACCACACAACAGTCCCTGGTGTGTGATGTTCCACCCTATGTTCTCATTCTTCAATTCCCACCTATGAGTGAGAACATGCGGTGTTTGGTTTTCTGTCCTTGTGATAGTTTGCTCAGAATGATGGTTTCCAGCTTCATCCATGTCCCTACAAAGGACATGAACTCATCCTTTTTTATGGCTGTATAGTATTCCATGGTGTGTATGTGCCACATTTTCTTAATCCAGTCTATCATAGATGGACATTTGGGTTGGTTCCAAGTCTTTGCTATTGTGAATAGTGCCACAATAAACATGCGTGTGCATGTGTCTTTATAGTAGCATGATTTATAATCCTTTGGGTATATACCCAGTAATGGGATGACCGGGTCAAATGGGATTTCTAGTTCTAGATCCTTGAGGAATCGCCACACTGTCTTCCACAATGGTTGAACTAGTTTACAGTCCCACCAACAGTGTAAGGGCATTCCTATTTCTCCACATCTTCTCCAGCATCTGTTGTTTCCTGACTTTTTAGTGATCACCATTCTAACTGGTGTGAGATGATATCTCATTGTGGTTTTGATTTGCATTTCTCTGATGACCAGTGATGATGAGTATTTTTTCATGTGTCTGTTTTTTCAAATGTCATTTTTTCAAATGTCTTCTTTTCAGAAGTGTCTGTTCATCTCCTTTGCCTACTTTTTGATGGGGTTGGTTGATTTTTCTTGTAAATTTGTTTAAGTTCTTTGTAGAATCTGGATATTAGCCCTTTGTCAGATGGGTAGATTGCAAAAATTTTCTTCCATTCTGTAGGTTGCCTGTTCACTCTGATGGTAGTTTCTTTTGCTGTGCAGAGGCTCTTTAGTTTAATTAGATCCCATTTGTCTATTTTGGCTTTTCTTGCTGTTGCTTTTGGAGTTTAAGTCATGAAGACATAGGCCCATGCCTATGTCCTGAATGGTATTGCCTAGGTTTTCTTCTAGGGTTTTTATGGTTTTAGGTCTAACATTAAAGTCTTTAATCCATCTTGAATTAATTTTTGTATAAGATGTAAGGAAGGGATCCAGTTTCAGCTTTCTACATATGGCAAGCCAGTTTTCCCCGCACCATTTATTAAATAGGGAATCCTTTCCCGATTTCTTGTTCTTGTCAAGTTTGTCAAAGATCAGATGGTTGTAGATGTGTGGTGTTATTTCTGAGGCCTCTGTTCTGTTCCATTGGTCTATATATCTGTTTTGGTACCAGTACCATGCTGTTTTGGTTACTGTAGCCTTGCAGTTTGAAGTCAGATAGCGTGAGGCCTCCAGCTTTGTTCTTTAAATTTATTTTCCTGTCCTCTCACTTTTCCCTTCCTCCCAGCATCTATTTATAAATCCTCTACTGATTGCTCTCTGGTTATTATTCATTTTTAAAATAAAGGCAACTCTATCTGGGTGACTTGTTTCAGAATGGTATAGGGAGAGGCATAAGAAAGTAAGGTGGAATGGTACACAGACTCAAATTTAGATTGCTGCCTGAAACACTATCTTACCATATTTGTTGTATCTTCTACCCAGAGGTGTGTGTCCTCACATGTTCACACACAATTTGTTGTGAAGCCTTTTGTATCACAGGTTCTCTCAGAAGTGATAGGGTGATTTGTGTTCTTCTTGTCTTTTGTCCCCGCTCACCAGAGAGGGTTCTGGTTGTGGATCATAAAAATGGTATTTTCTTCTTCAGCTCCACCTTTTCTACTCTTGGCTCTTTGAAGTTGGGTTTTTACTGGGTCATGAATCATGTTTCCTGTGGCCCATTCCCTTAAACCTTATCATAATCAAAAAATTGTTGAAGTGGATTTTGAAGACGAATATGTATCCAAGGTTTGAGGTCTGAGGAGGTTTTTGGTTTTGGTTATCTCTCAACACCTTCGCTCCAAAGTTCCTCAGTATTGGGCAGATAATCTTCACATTTTGTGGTTTGTGGTTATGATCCTTTCCTTGTTTCAGAGGAGATGATGTTTTCTTCTTTTGGTGCTTCTTGTTGTTTATAGCTGATTTTGAGGGAGGAAGAGTAATCTGAAAAATCTTCTCACTCTGGTATCTTTTACCAAAATTCTCTAGTGATCTTTTACAAACATGAATCAGATAACATTATTTATCAGCTTAAATCCTTCAGTGGAAGAAGGTTATAGCACTTAAACTCAAACTCTGTATCCTGACCTGTGCAGGTATGTGATTTGGCCCCTGCTTTCCTCTACAACTGCCTCTTGCCCCACTTTTCCCCTTACTCTATTAGTTTTTCTTTTAATTCCTCAGAATGATTGTGTCTTTTATTTGTTTTGTTTTGTTTTGTTTTACTCATGCCCTCATTCATTTATTCCTATCTTCTGGAATTTTATTTTCTTCTCTTTTCTAGCTCCTATTAATCTTTTAGGTCTAACTAAATACTTCTTCAGAAAAGCCTTCTCTGACATCACAATAAAAATTAGGTCCACTATGTTAACCTCTTTCTTGATTGCCTTTTCTTTTCCTCCATATCACTAAGTAAAATTTGTAATTGCGTGTTTATATGTTAATGTATGTGTTTTTTTCTAGACTGAAAACTCCAGGAGGGCTTGATGCTTTATAATATTTATTGAGTGAGTGAATGAATAAATTCAAAAAGGAATGTAAGATGCAGGATTTCCAGTGTTAACTGACCAGGGGTTATTATATTTTAGAAGTATTGATCTATCAAACAGATTTACCTTAATGTATATATTACCCTCATAATAATGATATCTAACATTTACTCAGTGATTGCTGTGCCTTATGCATACCTTAAAAAATTAATTAGGCCAGGCACAGTGGCTCACACCTGTAATCCCAACACTTTGGGAGGCCGAGGTGGGGGGATCACGAGGTCAGGAGTTTGAGACCAGCCTGACCAACATGGTGAAACCCCGTCTCTACTAAAAATACAAAAAAATTAGCTGGGCGTGGTGGCACGCACCTGTGATCCCAGCTACTCAGGAGGCTGAGGCAGGAGAATTGCTTGAACCCAACAAGGGGAGATTGCAGTAAGCTGAGATCATGCCAGTGTACTCTAGCCTGGGTGACAGAGCGAGACTCCCTCTCAAAAAAAAAAAAAAAAAGTCAATTAGGCTACAGTTTACTGGTTAACTACTATCACTGCCAGGCACAGCGACAGGTATTTTATATAAAACAGCTTTAATACTCACAATAACCCTGAAAGGTAAATTTCTATCATCAATATTTTAAAGATGGGGAAACTAAGGCTTAGAAAGGGTAACTGACTAATCCAAGGTTATTCAGGAAGTAAATGATTGAGGCATGATTTGAATCTACATTGTACGATTGCAAAACCATTGCTCTTTAAATCGAGTTGTACTTTCTCTTAATAACAAATAATCTGAACGTTAAAGTGCCTTTCTTAGTACTTAACTTTATTTATAGAAAGTTTTATTCTCCTCAAAAATGTCATGCTATAAAAATTATCTTTCTTTTCTGGTATCTAGAAAATGCCTATTAATAATATGTTATCAAAGATTTTGAAACCGCAAAATTATGAAGACGTGAGAATTGATTTTAATTTAGTGCTTATTAAACAATTCAAATATTTAAATCATGACATAAAATATACCTTCTTTTCCCCCCAGTGTCTAATGTTAATTGCATCTTAGTTAGTTCAGGCTTCTATAACAAAATTCCATAAACTAGGAGGCTTATACACTATAGAAATTTATTTCTCACAGTTCTGGAAGCTGGGAAGTTGAAGATCAAGGTGCTGGCAGATTTGGTAGTTGGTCAGGGCCTGATTTCTGGTTTATAGACAGCACCTTCGTGCTGTGTCCTTACATGGTGGAAGAGGAAAATGAACTAACTCCTTTATGCCTCTTTTATAGGACACTAATCCCTGACCCATCACCTCCCAAAGTCCCCATCTCCTACTACCATCACTTTGTTTAGGATTTCAACACATGAATTTTGGGGAGACACAAATGCAAGCCATAGCAAACTGCCTTTCTGATGTGAATGGAATAGTGTTTTCTTTTGTCACAAATAGTGAGACAGGGCACTAAACCAAACTAGACATTTTTAAAGAAAACTTTCCATTTTATTTTTCATTTTAGTTGCAATTTCTCCTACTGGCTCTTATATTTTGGGAAATTAAATTCAAATCAATAGCTGCTAACTTTTTGATTATAACAACAGGACCAGAATTAACTTGAAAAGAAAGTCAATTTTTCTTGATAATGAGTGAAAATCAAGATTTGATGGAAGCTAGTGGTATGATAATGGCTGCTAAAATATTTGAACAGCTGAGGAAGGAGAATGCCCTCAGTTAGGGGCTGAATAGAAATAGCATTTATCTCTCAGTATTAGGAAATACATGAAAAGTTTTATAAATTTAGGGGGTAAGAGAAGAAAAAATACAACTAAAGGAAAAACATGGACAGTCTGAAATATATAATGAATATCAGAAAACTGCAAATGACTCTAATAAAAGACAAAGTTTCAAGGAGTAGTTAATATCAAAAAAGTGAGATGAGAAATATGTAAAATAACTGTTATTTTTTTCAACATAATTTACTCATTTCCCTCTGTGTTTTTGAATTGGAATGATCCTTTCCCATCATTCCATTTTCCCTCTCCTCCTTTGAAACTCAGTGTACATTTTAGGTGTACCTGGCCATGCTGCAGTTTAAACTGTATGAAATTATGAAATTGTAGGTTAAAAAACTGTCATGTATTGGCAAGTACATATGATTTAACCTGGATTCATCTCTTTATTTTATGTGCAATCAGCATAGATATATAAACATTTTACAATGAAGAAAAATAAAGCACATTAGGTCACAGTCCTTGTTACTAGTGAGGCTAGTATTTTAACCCTGATATGTCGAATTTGGCAGTGTGTACTATTTTTACTGCAATAATGAATGAATATTTGTTGAATGGAGTATGTGTATGCTCTATAGACACCAAGAACAATGCCATATCTCAGAGTGCTCAGTAACAATTGAATGAATGAACAGATGAATGAATGAATATGTATTCAACCATATCACAAATGAGCATTTATTCTTCCACAGTTGATTGTTAAAGTAAGTAAAGAAGACAACATAAAACATTATATGGAGAAGTAAATAAGTAGTGTCCTATTTTTTATTTGATATATTTAAAAATTAACATTTAAATAACTCAGAACACTTTAACAATTGATCAGTTTTTGCTTTCTTAGTTTGTTTTATAAATCATTTAACTCTATTAGTGACTTCCTGGTGTGCTGCAATTGGTATAAGTCAGATTTATTAATGGATATACAAGAAGAATTTCATTATAACAGTTTAACACGTTACACAGATCCTTGGTATAATTCTTTTAAAAGAACATAAAATGGCCAGTGCTTTCATTTTTCAAAGCAAATCTTCAATTGTGTTTGAAAAAACCTTGTAGTTGCTGGTCTCCAAACCCTAAATTGAATTCCTCCTTCCGCAGTGAAAGTAAATTTAGGTAAAAAATTACCCACAAAACTACTAGTTGTGGTCCCTTTAAAAACCAGATACCGTGGCTGTAACCATAAGTCATAGACTTCCTGCTGCCATTTCTGACCCGATTAAAGAGGACACTTGAGTTTCAACTCACCCCTGCCGATTAGGGTAAGGGGGTTTATGTTACTTAAAAATCATCATCAGCTGGGAACTGGGAACTGAGAAAGAGTTGTCTTTGGGTGGAAATCTTATTAAGACCTGTAAGAAAAAAAAAATGCATCTACTATCATGCCTAATGTCTTGGCATTTGTTTTCCAAGGGTCCACCTGGTCCAGCAGGTATCCCAGGTCCGTCAGGGAAGAGAGGTCCACGGGTAAGTAGATGGGCTACATTTCCTGCTGGCAGTGAGAATTTTTAACTTTCTAATATGTTTTTTTCTAGTATTGTACAGTATGTACTTCCTTTGGAAACCTGCCTGGATCTTCAAACTTAGTCCTACCTTAGCCAATTCAAGAGAAGTTTAAGAACACATGTAGCCTAGTTTATTTTGAGTGTAAACACACAGCCAAAGCATTCTCTGTGAACGTGTCCAACAAAGATGATCAAATTTGTAAATTAGTGGTTGTTCTGGTACTACTTGTAACATTATTCTTACTTATAAAGTGACCGCAGTAGTCTAAGGTGAGGTTCATTTGTTTGGGGAAATGAAGAGGAGTGGGCTGCCTTAAAACAGTACATTCCTGGATTACATAGTGGAAAATTCTGAAGCTATTGACTAGAAAATAACTGCCCTGAGGGAAAAAGCTGCATTAAAGATCAGCAGTAGTTTTTCACATTACACAGGCCCAACAAAAGACTTATTGCTGTGTTAAAATTAGTTTCTTTCAAACCTACAAAAAGTGTGGATATTTTACTACAAAACGCCTTTGTTCAATAAGTTAGAAAAAGAATTGTATGACAAATGCAAATACCTTTTATATAATCCACTTTGTTTTTATTCTGATTTTTATTTAACATACAAAGACTATAAACAAAAAATTACTCTAAAATATTACCTTAAGTTGTCCATAGTCACATCAAACTCTTGTCCATTTGAGGCCTAAGATAAATTCTCACTGGGCTCTAGCTGTTTTGCATTAAAACAAATTCTCTGTAGTTGATGACCTATCACATTTCTCACGTAGCCATTCCTAAATCTTGCTCATTCTCCTCTAGCCCATGAACCATTCCCATCCTCCTACCTCTCTGTGAGAATTTGGATCCTACTTCTCTGAGAAACTGGGCCCATTTTCATACTAATTCTATTCCCTATCCACTGCTAAGGTTGTTCTCTCAACAGCATGAACTTCAGGTTCAGAATCTCCATCTGTTCTCATAATACAGCAGTTTCCTTCCATAATTTACTTATCTTCCATTTATTTGTCCAATTCTCATTCCCTTAAGGAAGAAAGAGTGTTTTTCTCAAGGCAAATTATTTTACTTGCGTTCCTAATTTCACCTTATCTAACTTAAAATTTGCAGCTTCACATGTTTTCTCTCTGTAAATTTTATATTTGGCAACAACCAACTAGTTAACCCTCTTTTATAAATCCCAAACTTTCATTGATATTAATTTTTCCTAAAGCTATTGTTTTGGCTCACTGTTTACTGAGCTTTGTGAAATAATAATTTATATCCATTGTCCTTACTTTTCAATCAGCAACTTATTCATTAATCCCCGTAAATGTTTTACATATACTTTATTAAAATGTACTTTTTGAAGGCTACCAATAACATAAGTCATAACATCTAACCATTTATTTATTTATTTATTTTTGTGAGACAGGGTCTCACTCTGTCACCCAGGCTGGAGCGCAGTGATGGGTATCATAGCTCACTGCAGCCTTGATCTCCAGGGCTCAAGCCATCTTCTCACCTCAGATTTCTGAGTAGCTGGGACTACAGGTGCGGGCCACTATGCCTGGCAAACTTTTTTGATTTTTGGTAGTGATGAAGTCTTGTTGTGTTGCCCTGGCTGGTCTCTCCTGAGCTCAAGTAATGCTCCCACCTTGGCCTCTCAAAGTGCTAGAATTACAGATGTGAGCCACCACACCCAGCCAAAATTTAATCTTTTTTCTTTAGTTTTCATCCTGCTAGTCATATTTTCAATATTTGCATTGCTGACATCTCTGCCTTTCTGAAGCATTCTGCTCTATTAATTCAGAATTGAAGAGACAAATAATTATTAACTATATGTTATGTGTTAAGAGGGAGGTATGACTGAAGAGCACAGAAGTAGGGTGCAAAATTGAAGTAAGTATAGGGAGCCTGGAGACATGGAAGCCTTTCTTGGAGAGGGTGACCTGTTCCTCTACTTACTGGTTGTATGAGCTGATTTTTAAATGGGAGTAAAAATAATAACCTTGCAGGATTGTTATAAGGATTAGTAATGAGAGGCACAAAACATTAACAGTTCGTAGCATATAGTAGGTACTCAGAAATGGAATCAAGTTTTGAATTCAGATTATATAATTTATCAGTGATGCAAAATCAAATTGCTAAATATTAATCGAGTGTAGCCATTCAATGTGTTAAGTACTACACTAGTAATATTTTTAAGAGTCTCTTTTCAAAGAATTTATAATCCTGGGGCTAAATAGAACATGTCATAAGGTAGTTAGAACAGCAATAAAGTATTTAAGCAACAGATTAGAACAGTATAAGAAATGTCCCGAGGCAATATACAATTACTTGGCAAATGAATTTTACATGAAGAAATTTCTATAGAAGTTAGTAGGAAAAAGATATTGCTTCATGTTCTTGTGACTAGGATTTAAAAATGAGTTGACATCTGAAGAATAATTTGGGTAGGTATAGGGGATAAACTAAAGGAAATAGGTCTTTAAGGCATATATAATAACATAAGCAAAAACTCAAATGTAGAAAGGGATAACACATGTTGACAGGAAAGTAAGCAATTGTACATTGTTCCCTTCCAATATGTTCCAAGAATGATGACTTTTTTCACTACTTGCAGGGCATACCAGGGCCACATGGAAATCCTGGGTTACCTGGATTACCTGGTCCAAAGGTAAGTGACTACTAATGAGTATCACATGATTTTCCTGACATTAAAAAGAAGATCCCTAACATTTAAGGCCAGTCTTGATACATCAAGGATCTCTATCATCTCCAGAGCATGATTCTTCAACATGATTGTCTTAGCCTGGCAGAGAGCTAGGTTCCTCTGAAAGCCCACCATACTTGGATTTATATTCTTAGTAGTAAAGTCAGGTATAGGCCTGCTTAGTATTCCAAAATCATTATTGTCAAAAATATGATGGCAATGTATGGAAACCTCTGAAATATAAGATTATGATTTGAGTAATTTACCTTACTCAAGGGTCATTTTAATTTGTAAATAAACACCAAGGAAATAAAATATTATTTACCTGCTCCACACTTCCCTAATTATTTTTACCTGAAAAAAACCCGAGGATGTTTAAAGAATGATCAAATGTTTATGAAAACATCTAACCTGAAAATCTATATGTATGAGTGTACATAGTTGTACAATAGTCATATGATAGATGATTGTGTGATAAATAGTAGTAAGAACATAGAAAAATGTATGGAAGAATACAGGAACACAGGTTACCTTGTGAGAAAGTATGGGAATGGAGATATCACTAAATATAAATATAAAATATTTAATGATATATCCATCCCCATGCTTCCTCATTAAAAGGAAAGATTCCCATTTCCATTATATATAATATATTAAATAAATATATATAAAATAAAATATTCCCATTCCCTTAAAATATATAAAATAAAGTATTCCCATTCCCAATATATACATATTCTTAGTTTTTCAGGCTGCTATAACAAAATGCCATAAACTGAGTAGTTTATAAGCAACAGAAATTTATTTCTCACAGTTCACACAGTTCTGGAGTCTCGGAAGTCCAAGATTAGAGCACCAGAAGATTTAGTATCTACTGAGGGCTTGCTTTTTGGTTCATAGGCAGAGCCTTCTCAATGTGTCACCACACAATGGAAGGAACTAACTACATCTCTGGGGTCTCTTTTATAAGGGCATTAATCCCACTCATACGAGCTCCACCTATCATTACGTTGAGGATTAGGTTTCAATGTATAAATTTTGAAGGGAAAAACATTCAGTCTATTGCATTAAGAAGAGGAAAAAAGAAAAAAAGTGTGCATATGAGTGATGACAGAGGTTGGGGAACAGATTAGATAAGTATTAGGATCTTGGTTGCCAGTAACTTCATGAATCTTTGAGGATCTCACCCCTCTGCTTATCAGTGATCGCATTCAGAAGTAAACATGAAATCATATAGATTGGGGTTAAGAACATAAGTTTTGGAGTCTGACAGATGTGGGTGCAAGTCTTAGCACTTTCAATTTGAATGGCTAAAAGCAAATTGCTTGCTTAGGCTCATCAAGCTTCTCTCCTTTTCTGTAAAATAGGGAGAATCATGCTACCTGGTCATAGTGCTATAGTGATGGCTAAATACATTAATGTGAGTAAAGCTCTTAACATGGTGCTATGATGCCATAAGTAGTATCATTATTATTAATAGGTAATAATAGCATATAACAAGGATAACTCAAATCTAAATTTTCTAAAATTTCTCACCTGTGTTGAAAATTGTTTTGAGTTCAATAAAAGTGCCTCAGAGAGGAAAAACCAATCTTTAAAATCAAGTCTGGATGAGTAATAGGGAAGAAGATAGATGGTTTCTAAAGAAATTAGGAATTTGTTTTTGAGTTTGTGGTTTCATAGCCCTTCGAGCTTTATTTGGGGACTTTATAATTAGTCTAGTAAGGTTAAAGTAGCTGTAAGGGCTCAGATTATATTTCTCCACAGGGCCGAAGTTATACTGGGTTTATATTCCTGCTAATTGCCTCCTCTCCACAAGATCCAGGGAGACAGAAAAAAGGAGAGGGGAATTTCCTCATGTCTTTTATTCTTCTCCCCCTTCTAGGTTGGTGCTAAAGTAATTCCGGGTTTTGCACATTAAAAAGACAGAAACCACAATTACTTTTGCACCAACCTAATACTTCAGCCAGTAGCGAACAGTTAGGCACTCTTGTAATTTATCTCTCAATCTGCAGTGGCAAGTACCAGTTTACTCCCTTTAGAGAATCCATTTTTTTTTTTTTCTTTTTTTGAGACGGAGTTTTGCTCTTATTGCCCAGGCTAGAGTGCAATGGTGCGATCTCGGCTCACTGCAACCACCGCCTCTGGGGTTCAAGCGATTCTCCTGCCACAGCCTTCTGAGCTTCTGAGTAGCTGGGGTTACAGGCGTGTGCCACCATGCCTGGCTAATTTTCTTTTTTTTAATCTTTTTTTTTAGTAGAGATGGGGTTTCTCCATTTTGGTCAGGCTGGTCTCAACTTCCCGACCTCAGGTGATCCGCCTGAGGAGTGCCAGCGTGAGCCACCGCGACCAGCCTGAGAGTCCTTTCTTAATAAGCACTGTTGCTGTTTCAGAATAGAAGCAAATACAAACAAAAAATGTTGAAAATAGAGTGAGGAGAGATAACGTAGAGATGGTGGAAAGTATTTTATTTCATTGGCTTCTTAAAATGTATATAAATATTTAGAAAAAATATTTGAGAAAATGAAGAACTTTGTATCAAAGTAAAATTATCTCTGTTCCAAGATTAAACACATTGTAATAGAGATCCCAGTTACCTTGATTTGATTATAAGAGTATATCAAATTATTTATCACATGTACCTGGAGAATATGTATCAAAATAAATTTTAAAAATATTAAAAACAGTATTTTTAAATAGTGTTTAGTATTAATATATGTCTGTGAGATGACCTAGGAGAGAAGAAAATGTAATCTCAAGAGTCTTCTTTAATATTATATTTAGTAGGATGGACTTAATTTTGACTATAACTATACCAATAAGGTATTTCATGAACCCGCATATTAGGGATTTAAAAACCTACATTTATTTTGCAAAAACTTAGGCCTATTGGGAATTTACTCATATAAACCTGAACAATAGTCTTTAATTAACATTTAATTTGAGGATTTGATAACTGTGTCCAAACTAGGCAAAACTGATCATGATTTAACTGCATATATTTGTGGAGGACAGTAGATTTGTGACAGGTATTAAAAATTACCATTGTGTCACAAATGTATCATATAAATCTTGTAGTATTTGATTTTGTGAAAACGATTTTCTTAGGTACTTAACATGCATTTTTAGAGTAATCAGAATTAATAGAACATTCAAGCTTTATACTTTATAATCCTCTAATCCAATATCTGCCACTTACTTTATGTATGACATCTCTTTAGTTTTATCCCAATCATAAGTACTATGAGAGCAGGCTTTATTACCTTCTGGTTTGCACTGAAGAAAACACTTGAGAGCAGTAAGCACTTACCCAAGGTAACACTGTTTGTAAGTGGTAGAGGGGGAGACAAAATTGGAAATGTCTTGGTCTTTTCTTTACGCAAGGTTGTCTCTCCCAACACAATGAGGAATTCTTTTATAAAACACCACCTTAAGAAGGCAGGATAGTGGTGGGGTTAACTAACTTAAAGACTTTATGAATTTATTTAGTAATAGTAACAAAGTAGTTATATTCAAAGGTTTTAGGTTATCCTGTAGATAATGATAGTAATATAGATATTCTATGAGGAGTGAAACTGATTCCTAATCCCTGAGGATTGTATTGTTAAATTGCTAAATAATAGAAATATAAAGTGCCATACACAAATTTAGTGGATATGCAGCAATTTTTCTCAGCATCTAAAACTAATATGATTTAAAATAGAGAAAGACTACGGGGATCATTAACTGAAATCATTGGCTGAAATCAGGAGACTGATGGTAGAAATAATGTTCTTCTTAAAAAAAAATAAGAAAGTAAATTCCATTTCCTGTTTGCCAGAGAAAATGGCTTTTTTCTTGTTATCAAATGCCACCTGGGTATATAGTTTATCATATTTATCTATTAAATGAACTATATTTCTATTTATTTGCAGGGTGATGGAAATGTTCATTGCTATTAATTAAATATGGAAAATTATGCTATAGATCTTTGAACATGAGTAATGAATGCATGTAGAGTCTGTATCTTCAGCCTACCATGTGCTTACAATTCCAGTCCAGGCAATCTGTGGTCAAGATAGTTCTTTTCCAAAAAATGCTTCTTGGAGGAAGCCTAAAACCTTCCTACAAACATTCACGTCCTGTATTAATTTAGTCAGGGCCAATAGTTCTTTCAAATTTAATCCAGTTAAATGAAAACATCTAGCCTTAATAACCCACAGTAACAATGTTTCATTAATAATATTTAATATATTAGTATATATATATATAAGTATTGAACACCAAAGAGTAGTATCTTGGTGCTATGTTCTATCCCTGGTTAAGACTGTCTTTTCCTATGTCTTCATCATGTATTTATCTTAACTAGAAGTACGATTTTTCCTTCCATATGAATTAAATAAATATCTTAAGTACAGATGCTTACCCACAATAAGAATTTTTAGTGGGTCAGATTGCCATAAAAAATAGTCAGTCCAACATTATGAAAATGTAAAGAATGATATGGGAGCTGGGCAAGATGACTGACTAGATACAGCCAGGTGGAACAGCTGCCACTGAAGACTGGGATGACTGGCACACTCCTAACAGATCTGTAGAGAAAGGGCATGGAGAGTGGACAGAGGGAAGACGCAGAAGCTGGGTGGAAGAGGGAGGAAGCTGGGAATCCTGCACAGGGCTACTTCCCATCAGGACTCATTCATGGACCCCAGCTCCTGGGGAACAGGTGAGTTGAACTGGCAAGGAGCAACCTGCTTTCACCATGGGCCTCTGGAATCCCAGCAGGAGGAGACCCATCAACCACCACAGCCACTTGATTGGCAGGGAGAGCTGCTTAGATAAATGGTAGAGGCAGCACTTCAGCAAGTGTGGAGCCCAGAGGGTTTGGTGCAGGAGCATCTGTAGTGGAGCATGGCCAGGAATGCCAGTCCCCCTAAGCTCCACTTGCTCCCATAGGAGACTTTAGCCCTAGGGGAACTGTTCCCCTGGGGGAACTTTAGCCCAGCTGTAAACTCTGCAGGGTGGTCTTCCCTATCAGATGGAGCCGGTCTGATCTGAGCTTTCCTTGATCTGCTGGCCTTTCCTAGGGCACCCAGTGCTGCACTGCAAACAGATACAGCCAGGCTGGGGCCCTGGGGGCCTGCATCATAACTCCTGCACTGTTGGACTGTGCCTGACCAGCAGAGCGGCCCTCTGGACATGCAACAGCCGACCTGTTGCTTCCCCCACTGCAGCATCCCCAGGCTCCACGGCCACTCCCTGTATTGCTTTGCCAATGCATGTGTGTGCAGGCAGATCTTGCCTTCCCTGTTTCACCAGTTTTGCATGTGAACCCTGCCATGGCACTGTTGCTGGCGTGTGTGCACTCCACCTCCCCTCCCTCTGCCAAACCGCCATTGCAGTCGGAGCCCCGGCAGGCATAGAGTCTTCCAGCCCCGTCCCTGCCAGCACCCCAACCCTGTGCCAACACTGCCACTGGAGTGAAACTAGGCACAAAGAAAAGTGGGCCCTCTCCCACTCTGAGCAGCCACCTCCACCTGTGTAAACACGCACAGAGGGCACACACAGTCCTGCATCTGCCAGTGCCTCGCCCCTGTGCTAACACCACCACCAGTCCACCAGTGTGACCCCCACCTTCCTGAGTCATGCTACCTCTGCCACTGCTGTATATACCTGCATGGAGGCTGGTCCCTCAGCACCCGCCAGCATCCTGCCACACTGCCACTGCTGCTGGCATGTGCAAACAAGGACAGATCTTGCTGCTACCACCCTATGAAACACTTTGGCTGGCACTACCCATTGGAGTGCTGTGACCAATGGTCCAGGAACTTAGCTCCCTACATTGCAGTGGGTTCCAAACCTTGAAGAGCCAGAGAACAAAGTCAAGGTCCAATATCAGTCCCTCAGAGTTAGAGCATGTAGTCCAGGAGCTGTGAGTTGAGTCTTGGCCCCTTAAAATCATCCAGAGATGAGGCCAGTTGACTGAGCCAGCCTTATACCACAATAAAACCCTCAAGTGCTTCAAATAGGATAAAAGAAAAATAAACCATTCAAAGGACAGCAGTTTCAAAGACTGAAGTAACATCAGCCCACAAAGATGAGAAAGAACCAGTACAAGAACTCTGACAACATAAAAAGCCAGAGTGCCTTCTTTCCTCCAAATGACTGTACTAACCCTGCAGCAAGGGTTCTGAACTGGGCTGAGATGGCTGAAATGACAGAAATAGAATTCAGAATATGAACAGGAACAAAGATCATTGAGATGCAGCAGTAAGCTGAAACCCAACCTAAGGAAGCTAAGAATCACAATGAAATGATACAGGAGTTGACAGGTAAAATAGCCAGTATAGAAAAGAATGTAACTGATCTGATAGAGCTGAAAAAAAATATAAGAATTTCATAATGCAATCACATGTGTTAAAACAGACCAAGCCGAAGAAAGATCTCAGAGCTTGAAGACTGGCTTTCTGAAATAAGACAGTCAGACAAGGATGAGAAAAAATAATGAAAAGGAATGAACAAAACCCCTGAAAAATATGGGATTATGTAAAGAGACAAAATCTATGACTCACTGGTGTTGCTGAAAGAGATGGGGAGAATGGAAACAACCTGAAAAACATATTTCAGGATATCATCCATGAGAACTTCCCTAACCTTGCTAGAGAGGCCAACATTCAAATTTAGGAAATACAGAGAACCCCAGTATGATACTTCACAAGAAGATCATCCCCCAGATACATAATCATCAGATTCTCCAAGGTTGAAATGAAAGGAAAATGTTAAAAGCAGCTAGAGAGAAAGGTCAGGTCACCCAGAAAGGGAAGCCTATCAGCCTAACAGCAGACCTTTCAGCAGAAACCATACATGCCAGAAGAGACTGGGGGCCAATGTTCGACATTCTTAAAGGAAAGAAATTCCAACCAAGAATTTCATATCCAGTCAAACTAAGCTTTGTAAGCAAAGGAGAAATAATATCCTTTTCAGACAAGCAAATGCTGAGGGAGTTAATTACTATCAGACCTGCCTTACAAGAGCTCCTAAAGGAAACACTAAATATGGAAAGGAAGGACCATTACCAGCCACTACAAAAACATGCTATGTACACAGACCAGTGACACTTTAAAACCACCACACAAACAACTCTGCATAAAAACCAGCTAACATCATGAAGACAGTATGAAATCCACATATATCAACACTAATCTTGAATGTAAACAGGCTAAATGTCTCAATGAAAAGGAACAGAGTGGCAGGCTAAAGAGCAAAGACTCAATGGTAAGCTGTCTTTAAGAGACTCATCTTATAAGCAGTAGTACACATAGGCTCAAAATAAAGAGATAAAGAAAAATCTACCAAGCAAATGGAAAACAGAAAAAAGCATGAGTTGCAATCCTAATTTTGGACAAAACAGAATTTAAGCCAACAAATATCAAAGAAAGACAAAGAAGGGCATTATATAAAGGTAAAAGGTTCAATTCAACAAGAAGACCTAACTATTCTAAATATATATGCATCCAACACAGGAGCAACCAGATTCATAAAGCAAGTTCTCAGAGACCTTTGAAAAGACTTAGATCCCCATGCAATAATAGTGGGAGACTTTAACACCCCACTGACAGTATTAGACACATCATTGAGGCAGAAAATTAACAAAGATATTCAGGACCTGAACTCAGTACTGGATCAAATGGACCTGATAGACATCTACAGAACTCACCACCCAAAACAACAGAATATACATTCTTCTCATCACCACATGGCACATACTCTAACATCGACCACACAGTTGGACATAAAACAATCCTCAGCAAATGCAAAATAATTTAATTCATACCAAACACTCTCTTGGACTACAGCAAAATAAAATTAGCAATCAAGGCTAAGAAAATTGCTCAAAACCATACAATTGCATTGAAATTAAATAACCTGCTCCTGCACAGCTTTTGGGTAAATAATGAAATTAAGGCAGCAGTCAAGAAGTTCTTTGAAACTAATAAGAATGAAGATACAAATATGAGAATCTCTAGGACACAGCTAAGGCAGTATTAAGGGGAAATTTGTTGCGTTAAACACCCATATCAAAAAGAAATATCTCAATTTAACAACCTAATATCACAACTAAAAGATAACCAATAGAAAACTAACCTCAAAGGCCGGGTGCGGTGGCTCAAGCCTGTAATCCCAGCACTCTGGGAGGCCGAGGTGGGCGGATCACGAGGTCAGGAGATCGAGACCATCCTGGCTAACACGGTGAAACCCCGTCTCTACTAAAAAAAATACAAAAAACTAGCCGGGCGAGGTGGCGGGCGCCTGTAGTCCCAGCTATTCGGGAGGCTGAGGCAGGAGAATGGCGTAAACCCGGGAGGCGGAGCTTGCAGTGAGCTGAGATCCGGCCACTGCACTCCAGCCTGGGTGACAGAGCGAGACTCCGTCTCAAAAAAAAAAAAAAAAAAAGAAAACTAACCTCAAAGTTAGCAGAAGACAAGAAATAACCAAAATCAGAGCTGAACTGAAGGAGATTGAGACATGCAAAATCATTCAAAGATCAACAAATCCTGGAACTAGTTTTTTGAAAAAATTAGTAAAATAGATAGACTGCTAGCTAGACTAATAAAAGAGAAAAGATTCAAATAAACACAATTAGAAAAAACAAAGGGGATATTACCACTGACCCCACAGAATACAAGTAACCATCAGAGAATATTATAAACACCTCTATGCACAAAAACTAGAACATTTAGAAGAAATGGTAAGTTCCTGGACACACACACACCTTCCCAAGAATGAACACAGAAGAAATTGCATTCCTGAACAGACCAAAAATGAGCACCAAAATTGAATCAGTAATAAATAGCCTACCAAACAAAAAAAAAGCCCAGGACCAGATAGATTCATAGTCAAATTCTACTAGATGTACAAAAAAAAAAAAAAAAAAAAAAAAGCTGGTACCATTCCTACCGAAACTATTCCAAAAAATTGAAGAGGAGAGACTCCTTTCTAACTCATTAAATGAGGCCAGCATCATAAACCAAAACCTGGCAGAGGTACAAGAAGAAAAGAAAACTGTATGCCAACATCCTTGATGAACATTGATGCAAAAATTCTCAACAAAATGCTTGCAAACTGAATCCAGCAGCACATTGGAAAGCTTATCCACTATGATCAAGCAGACTTTATCTTTGCCATGCAAGGTTATTTCAACATATGCAAAGCAATATGTGATTCATCGCATAAACAGAACTAAAGACAAAAACCACATGATTATCTCAATAGATGCAGAAAACGCTTTTAATAAAATTCAACACCCCTTCATGTTAAAAACTCTCAATAAACCTGGCATTGAAGAAATATACCTCAAAATAATAAGAATCATCTATGACAAATGCACAGCTAACATTATGCTGGATGGGCAGAAGCTGGAAGCATTACCCTGAAAACCAGCATAAGACAAGGATGCCTCTCTCACCACTTCTATTCGACATAGTATTGGAAGTCCTGGCCAGAGCAATCAAGCAAGAGAAAGAAACAAAGGACACCCAAATAGGAAGAGAGTGAGTCAAACTATCCTTGTTTGCAGACAATATGATTCTATACCTAGAAAACCCCATAGTCTTGTACCCAAAGCTCCTTAAGCTGATACATAACTTCAGAAAAGTCATTCATCATCTTTTGATGATGCTAGGTGATTGTATCTGTAAGATCCTCATATCCTCTGACATCAGTTGGGTATCCAACAATTCAATTCAGTTCTGACAACAGCTTACCAGAGTTAGCATGAGTCTCCACAGTTTTTAAGACTGAGTCCCACAAGACTTCCCACACCTCACATGCCAGCCAAAAATGAGATGCCCAGACCACGAGACACACTTCTGCTTGGGCAAACTACAAGCTAAGGGGTTCCCATGACCCATCCTCTCAGATTCAATATTTTACTAGAACGGTTTACAGAACTCAGGAAAACACTTTACTTACTTTTACCAGTTTATTGTAAGGATACAACTCACAAACAGCCTAATGAAAGAGACATAAGGCAAATAATTGGGGATTTAAAAAAATAATGATGTGGTATTTTATATATATATATATATATGGTTTTTGTCCCTAGTTCCTGGCATAGAGCTCCTAAACTTGAAATTTTCTGAGGGATAGGGGTGTCGTTTGTTAGTCATAGCAAGCCCCTTCTGACCACACCAGACTTTATTCTAATAAGATGACACAGGCTGGGATCCCTAAATAGCTTTCAGCATTGGGGTCTGGTCACCACAAAGACACACAAATGATTAGAGAATGGGAACTTTCAGCCCTACTTTCCCCTACCCCTTTTGCCAGGGAGGGGAGAGAGGGACTGGAAACTGGGTTATAAAAACTCTTGAACAAGATTTGAAGAGCTTCTGTGGGTGAACACATTGATTTCCTGGGAAGGTGGTATGGCAGGATAGAGCATAAAAGCTCCACACTCCCCATTTCTTTTTATGTCTCCTTTCTGCTCCTTATGCTGCTCCCTTTTAGAGTGAAACTCCTAAGTTGTTTCTGTTAGCTAGGAGACTTCCTCTCCTTTCATTCTCTCCTGGACCTACTCTACACAGACATTTTTGTCCCTACCTCTATCCTACTTCACTTTTTCTTTCTCAATCTTATTGTTGTATTGTAAACAATGGGTTCACGCCATTTTCCTGCCACACTGACAGATGATAGAAAATTCAAGTAGGATCTAAACATAAGAATTTTTAACATGATATTTATAATAAAAACATTGGTCACAAAGGGTTTTGTTATATTTAAACTTTTCAAGGGCTATCATTTCTTATTTTAAAATTTTTTGTAAATTATTGCCTTGAATCAACTAGTTAGCTTTTATAATAAAAGATTAAAATATATTAAAACCAATAGATAAGATTTTTAATAGGCATTGTGATACAAGAAAGAAAATGGACCTTGTTTGCAAATATTTTCCTAAGTAATCCTTAGCAAGTCAATTAACTTTTCTGGGCTTTATTGCTTCTTTTATCTACAAAATATGTTTTACTAGATAAGCTCTAATTTCTCTTATAAATTCTAAGTATATTACCTTTTTGGATGATGACTTAAGTTTTTAAATATTAAAATATCACCAAAGCCATTTCTTAGGTTTCATAACCTTATAACCAGTGACCTAAAATTGTAGCCTTAGTAGTGGAATGAGCAGTGATGGCTACAATAAAGAAGAGGTCAACCTAGAAGACAAACTTTCCTTAAAGAAAACAAAATTTTTTTTAAGTTCAGGGGTACATGTGTAAGTTTGTTACATAGGTAACATTGTGTCATTAGGGGTTTCTTGTTCAGACTATTTCATCACCCAGGTATTGAGCCTAGTTCCCATTAGTTATTTTTCCTGATCCTCTCCCTCCTCCCACCTTCAAGTAGGCCCCTGTGTCTGTTGTTCCCCTCTATATGTCCATGTGTTCTCATCATTTAGCTCTCACTTACAAGTGAGAACATGTGGTATTTGGTTTTCTGTTCCTGTGTGCGTATGCTAAAGATAATGATTTCTAGCTCCATCCATGTCCCTATAAAGGACATGATCTCATTCTTTTTTATGGCTGCATAGTATTCCATGGTGTATGTACAGCACCACATTTTCTTTATCCAGTCTATCACTGATGGGCATTTAGGTTGATTTCATGTCATTTCTATTGTGCATAGTGCTGCAATGAACATATGCATGCATTTGTCTTTATAACAGAATGATTTCTATTCCTTTGGGTACATACCCAGTAATGGGATTGCTGCATCGAATGGTATTTCTGTCTCTAGGTCTTTGAGGAATCACCACACTGTCTTCCACAATGGTTGAACTGATTTAAAGTCCCATCAATAGTGTATAAGCATTTCTTTTTCTCCACAACCTCATCAGCATCTGTTATTTTTTGACTTTTTCAAAATAGCCATTCTGTCTGGTGTGAGATGGCATCTCATTGTGGTTTTGAATTGCATTTCTCTAATGATCAGTAATGTTGAGATTTTTTTCATATGCTTGTTGGCTGCATGTATGTCCTCTTTTGAAAAGTTTCTTTTCATATCCGTCGTGCACTTTTTAATGAGGTTGTTTGGTTTTTTCTTGCAAATTTGTTTAAGTTCCTATACATGCTGGATATTTCACCTTTGTTGGATGCATAGTTTGCAGAAATGTTCTCCCATTCTGTAGGTTGTGTTTACACTGTTGATAGTTTCTTTTTATGTTCAGAGAAGCTCTTTGGTTTAATTAGATCTCATTTGTCAATTTTTGTTATTTTTGCAATTGCTTTTTGTGTCTTCATTATGAAATCGTTGCCTGTGCCTGTACTAAATCATGTTGCCTAGGTTGTCTTCTATGGTTTTTATAGTTTTGGGTTTTACATTTAAGTTTTTAATCCATAGACACATAAACCAATGGAATAAAATAGAGAACCCAGAAATAAGAACTGCACACCTACAACTATTTGATCTTCGAAAAACCTGACAAAAACGAGCAATGGGGAAAGGATTCCCTATTCAATAAATGGTGCTGGGATAACTGGCTAGCCATATGCAGAACACTAAAACTGGACCCCCTTTCCTTACACCATATAGAATTTTTCTTTGACTATAGAATATAGGACTTTTTGCCAGTGAGGGTTCATTTCTAATTTGTAAAATGCAAGTACTTACTGGGGGACACGCAGGACTTTTCTTTTGGTATTCCATCTTTCATCAGTCAGCTTAAGTGTCATTTAAAAGCATCCCATATGTAAAAAGACATGACTATTTCCCAGTGAAAATAGCATTTAGAAGTATCTAGGAAAGGAGAACTATTTATTCTTAGTTGAGAATGGTAATGAAATCAGAATTTGAATTTTAAAGAATCTCCATTGTGGCCCCTATATTTTGAGATGTGACAAACAGTTTGAAAAAGAGTTACTTTGCTACTGTGCATCATAAAAATATTTTAATATTGTACCAAAAAACTTTAGCTGAAACCTAATGTCATATTTTCTTGAAATGTAAAAGATAAAGATCCTCAGACTATGAAAAGCATCTAATTTTATAACAGAATAAAAAGACTTTTGTGGATTAGAGGTATCTTTTTTCGGTTTATTTTTCATAATAATAAAAGTAATATATGTGCATTGTAATATTTTGGAAAACATTTAAACTTGGAACGATATCTTAGAATTTTAAGGATTATTATAAGCAGTTTTCTTTTACTAAAGTAATAGTTTTTCAATACTAAAATAGGAATAACAACTCAATATGTCACAAAAATGGAAAAGATAATAAATCTTTACCTAGGTCCTTCAAGAAAAATGTTTCAATAGTGTATAACTTTAAATTTATTAGATTAAAAAATCAACTATGTCTAGAGAATTTTTAGGAATCTTCTCATCATTTAAAAATAAGGCTAAGAAAAATATACATTAAAAAATGAAATAAACAATGCCTATCTCAATGTAAAATTATTTTATTTAACACCATATAATGTATATAACATCTGGTAATAAATACCTGAAGATATATGACACATTATATGCAACTTATGCTTTACCAATTGTTTTATAACTATTTTATTTAGGGCCCCAAAGGAGATCCAGGATTTTCCCCAGGTCAAGCTGTTCCTGGAGAAAAGGTAATTATTTGACCATGAAATGAAATTATAGTAATATATTTCAAGCATTTTAAAATGTAGATTTTACTGTATCAGACAGGAAGAAAAAAATGAGAATTATTGGATTTTAATGAAAGAAGAACTATTTGAAGAATTATGTAAATTTTATCACCCATTTCACTTATTGATTTAAGTCTTAACATTACTTTTTTTTTTTTTTGGGAGACGGAGTCTCGATCTGCCGCCCAGGCTGGAGTGCAGTGGCCCGATCTCAGCTCACTGCAAGCTCCGCCTCCCGGGTTCACGCCATTCTCCTGCCTCAGCCTCCCGCGTAGCTGGGACTACAGACGCCCGCCACCGCGCCCGGCTAGTTTTTTTTTTTTTGTATTTTTTTGTAGTAGAGACGGGGTTTCACCGTGTTAGCCAGGATGGTCTCGATCTCCTGACCTCGTGATCCGCCCGTCTCGGCCTCCCAAAGTGCTGGGATTACAGGCTTGAGCCACCGCGCCCGGCCTCAACATTACTTTTATTAAATGTCTACAGTGGCCTGCCACTGTACTCCGCGCCCGGCCTCAACATTACTTTTATTAAATGTCTACAGTGGCCTGCCACTGTACTATCTGCCAATGGGGAGTGGATGGGGTAAAAAATTAGAACAGGATGTGGTCCTAATTGCAAAGATTTTTCTGTTAATACATATGCACACAATAATATATAAATTGTAATGCCAATTTACATCTTTTTAGAATAGTTTCACATACTTTATGATGTTTAATTACCAGGGTAACTCTCTGTGAGAGAAGCACTCATTATCTTGTTTTCCCATTAAGAAAACAGAATTCATAGATTTTAACGGACTTATCACATGGATAGTAAATGGCAGAGTTGATATATATCCAAATTTTTAGACTTCTCATCCAGTATGCTTTTCATTTCATCACAATGCTGTCAATACAAACATATACATATTTAAGTAAAAACTAGTTTTAAAGCAAAGATAACTACAAAAACTTTATCAGGAGAAGAATACTGTTTTCTAGTGAGGATAAATACAAATGGAGTCTTAGGAGGACATCTGGGAAGTTTGGTTTAGACAGGCACTTTATAAATGTAATATAATTATAGGATGTGTTTGTTTATGTAGTATACATTCACAAACTTTAAAAATCCCTGAACAATTTTGGTGGTTCCAAAATTGATCTGATCTTATTGGCTTACAGAAACTATCATAAAGTTTGAAATCTGTCTTTTTATTGGCTTACAGAAACAATTATAAACTTTAAAAAATCACATAATTACTCTACAGATACTATATGAAATAGTAAATCATCAAAAAATTATTTTATTTTGTTTTTAAAATTTTTACTTTTATGCAATAGTTACACATATTTTGGGAGTACATACTCAACATTTTTTAAATCTAAAATTTTGGTAATTTTATTATTGTGGTGGAACTGAGTTCGCTGAGTCAGAAGATTATTAGTATAAACATAGTACTTTCATTACTGTCTTAATTATTGCAAGGACAAAATTCTGCAATTTGAGAAACACAAGTGCCATATTTAAAAATATCTAAATATAATACATTTGATTTCTTAACTTAAAATTTAGAAATTAGAGGCCCACTCAGTTTTGGTGACTATTTCAAGTAAAACCCCTAGATTAAACATTCATATTTATATCAAATGCTTGGTTTTATCTTTCCCTGTGGCTTCTCTGAGCAAAATATAGGGTGATTCAATATGGGAGTTCAGACTTGGAAGCATGTTAGTCTTTTTTTACTTTTTGAGTTACTTGTATACTAACTGTGGTTAAAACTGTAACAGAAACATAGTAAGATATAAAATTTAATAGTATGTTGCCATAGAGCTTTAGTAAAATCCAACTTTTAAAATTAATAGAGGTATTCCTAAAATGGTAAAATTTAAAAATGATCTTTAGAAATTGTACTTACATTAAATTGGATTCAAATATACTGAGGAAACAGGAAACTGGTTATACACATAAATCTGAATACAAATAAAATACAAACATTAACTTGGTGGAAGTAGAAGGGGATTGGCAAACAATTTTATTTTAACCATTTAGCCATTTTTAACAATAAATATATAGTCAATGGTGAAAGAGAAAAAGAAATGCAGGATTCAGTACTTCACCATGTAACATCCACTAAGTAACATCTGTAATAGACCATACACAAAGATTTAAGCCATTTTGGGGCTTTAAAAGAGCATGCATAGATAGTTTTTAAATGGTGTAAGTTTTTCCTTTCCCATGAGACAGGTGAGATGACATCGAAATCATCATCATCACCATCATCATTATCAACCTCATTTTCCAGATGGAGGAATTTGAGGAGAAATTAAATGATTCCTTCATGACTAAAGCTATTGTAAGAGGACCAGCCTCTTGTCTCCTCTTTCCTCGTGCAGTTTTCTCTTCCTTCTATCAGTGTAATAAATGTAAAAATGGTAGCGCTAATCGGTAACGCCTAGTCTGTTCGAGCCAAGCACATGATGGACTTACCAATCAATTTTCTCTCATTACTCCGGGGTGAGGGACGTTCTGTGGTGCTGGCACGCAGGATGGAAGGCACCAGCTCAGCTCTGGAAGCGGAAGTGCCTCCTGTGCGTCACGTGAACCTAGATGGTCCCACCACAGCCCGTGAGATTCTCTCTGGGAGTCCTACCACGCTGCAGGTCCTCACAGAAACGGAGTAGGGGTGACACCTCAACAGCTGCTTCACAATGCACTTGTAGATTTTTTAGGGAAACTACTTTCAATTTTCTTTTCTTTTTTTTTTTTTTATTTTCTGAGACAGAGTCAGAGTTTCACTCTTGTTGCCCAGGCTGGAGTGCAGTGGCGAGATCTTGGTTCACTGCAACCTCCGCCTCCTGGGTTCAAGTGATTCTCCTGCCTCACCCTCGTATGTAGCTGGGATTACAGGTGCCCGCCACCATGTCCAGCTAGTTTTTTTGTATTTTTAGTAGAGACGGATTTCACCATGTTGGCCAGACTGGTTTTGAACTCCTGGCCTCAAGTAATCCACCTGTCTCGGCCTCCCAAAGTGCTAGGATTACAGGCATGAGCCACCGTGCCCAGCCCTACTTTCAATTTTTAAAACACGATAGACCTTGGACTGAGGCGAAGTTTGATAGCAAAAGCCTTATTACAGAAAAGAACAGAGAAAACAGAGCAAGAATATGGAGGTGGGGAAATACAGTCCAGTTATTAAGCCCTGGAAGAGATAAGGAAGGGCGGGAAGCCTCAGAAACGGGCTCAAAGATTGTGAAGATTGGAAATGATTGTAATAAGAGCTGATGTCTAAGATTAAAGGGAGCTTTAATTTTCAAGAGAATTCTAATTTTCAATTCTCTTTCATGACATTAAACTTCTGTGTTTTGTTTATAGGGTGATCAAGGCCTTTCTGGATTAATGGGCCCCCCTGGTATGCAAGGTGATAAGGTAAGATGGAATTTTACTTGTTTTCTTTTCTGTTTTTCTTTTTTTCTTTTGTCTTTTTCTTTAGGGATCCTTGTTCTAAAACATAACTGGATGATATATGGATCTTGGAGGTCTTCAGTCACTATGATCTTGTTTTGAAGTTGAGCCTAAAACTAATGTTTTAAAATTCCTTTTCTCAGCAAAAGAAAATTAGGATGCCATCATCATCCTGGAAAGTGGTGCCCACAAAAGGCAGAATCTTGAGAAAATAAAAGAAGACCCTTCAATTAATGATGGGCACAGAATTCACATGCAAGAGAAAGTCAGTCACTGATAGAATATTGAAGCTTTCCTTTTTTAAACTATATTAGGGAAACGACCTACTTCTGAGACCTTGAAGTCACTTTATGACTTTTATATGCCCAAAGTGAGGTTTACCTGCTTATAGGTAATACATATGGATTTGTTAAGGGGTTCTCATTTTACTGGGAAATAATAATCTCTGTCTTGAGGTATATACAGATATGAGGCGTGAAGGGTAGGATGGAAGTGAGGATTGGGGATGGCTAGTAAAAAACAGTAGTCATGTTCATATGACTAAGCTTTTTGTGAGGTAGAAAGGAGTACTGACACAGTTGCAATAATTATTTTATAAAATATATCTTGTAGTTTCCTGGATGAAAGAGGTATAACTTCTTTTCTATCTGGTCAGCTTGTTTTTTCCCAAACACTAAGTTACTGATTTTCTACAGGGAATGAGGAAAACAAAAAATTTCTTCTTAAGGTGTTAAGAGTACCAAAATATTGTAGGGCAGTATTTGACTTGATATGGATGTCTAAATACATATAATAATGAGCTGTGTTGTTGTCTTAGTGTTCCATATCCCTTTCCTCTTGGGAGACTTATGTTGCAAGTGGTATTCAGGCTCTGGTTGCTTGGTTCAAATCCCAACTGCCATTTTGTAGGTTCCATCAACTTTGGACAGATTGCTTAACTTCCAAGCTTCAGTTGCCTCATTTGTAAATTGTAAGGATAATACTATCCACTTCATAGGGAGTTTGGGGGAAGATAGAATGAGACAATCCTTGCAACAACGTATCACATAAATAGTCAGCCCTTAATAAATGTAAACCATCAGCTATTTATATGGTTTTGGAAATAATCCTGACCTGTTTTGCTTTCCTTCATGGCCCCTATTATAGGGCTGAATTGTGCAATGATGAAAAAGTACTCATGAGAGTATTTTGTCTTCAATGACCACACCATTATTTTAATGTTCTTCAGACTAGTCTTCATCCTAGACATTAGTTAGAATTTGGTAACTCCCTTGAGATTGTTGGCTGCCCCTCAAGGAGACATGAAACTGCAGAGTGATCATTTCTGACAGAATTGATCTTGATACACAGGCATGAATCTGTTTATTTAATGCTACTGAGTATACATATGACTACTCATATCTCTTAGGCGATTGTACTGACATATATCATCAAACAAGACCTCATAATATGGATATGCTCTCAATTACTTTAGTTGATATTAAAATACAGTTATTGCATCCTATGCAGTGATACTGTATATGACAGAAGAATAATCATTACTTTCTGTAGTTAAATGATGTCTGTGGTTCCTGAAATTAACACTCCAGAAAGGGACACACTAAGTAAATGTTGAGTAGTTTTTGTGTAGAAGAGTATATAACATGCAATCTCTGGGAATACATATTATTCATAGACCAAAGAAAAAAATACTTTGATTTTAACTGTTAGAGCAGATTATTGTTTTAACTTTGAAGTTGTACTTGTTTAAAGCAGAATTACTAACTTTCAGAGACCTGTGTACATGTTATATGGCCCATCAGTATTTTAAAATATTAAGAATATATTCTTTTTGGTCTGTGTAATATTATTTTGCATTCTTCTTTTCTAGTAAAGTCATAAAACAGCATTATTTTAAACATACTGGGCCATTAATTATCTTTCACAGATTTCTTGTTTCTCTTATATGATTTTTTAAAACCTTTCAATCTGGCTTTTGTTATTAGCTGATAGAAGTAGACCCTATAGAAGTCGGGGATCTTGGTGTATTATCAATTAGGAGCTATTGCACGATCTTCTCAAGCTAAAATTTAGTTGAAAGTATTTAGAAAGTGACTTACTTTCTGATAAAAGAAGAATCCCTGGTTCACTGTGCTTTGACAGTAGTTCAGAATAGTGTTGAAATATTTGAGATTATTTTGTAATATTTCTTGGAATATTTTCCTCCTTTTCAGAGTGTTTCTATTAATGGAAACTGTGTACAGATTTTTGAAAACCAAGTATAACTAGGAAAAGGATACAATGACTCAATTTAAGCCTAGACTAATTCTCCACCTAGCGGGCTTGAGACAAGTTTGTATCATACTCCTTGTGGTGTGTCTTACTTTGATATGAGTATACAATAGAAATACATTCAAAATGAACTTGATATACTTTTCCTGTGGTTTGTATGGAAAAGGGAAAGGACAAGACTCATTATTACGTAGAATGTTCAGGTAAAGAGCTATTTTTTTATTGAATTTGGTTCAATTTGAACTAATGTGGTTCATTTTTGGACACTTAAGGCACTCACAGAATTGCTTCCTGCAAACAGGATCCATGCTAAGATAACCTAGAATAGTGGCTCCTATTAGCTGTAACCTAGGGACTCCTATTCCTTCATCCTTGCAGTTCTCCCCGAAAGTGCTGAATGAATTCTCAAGATCAATACAAAGATTTAAGTTATTCATTTTCTAAGTGAGAAAACAAACATAAGCCCAGAGTGGTTAAAATAATTCTTCAGGGTCACTTTGAGAGTGATGGTAGGATACTGAAATTGCTGTGCTTTTAACTATTCAGTTCATATTATGAGAGATGAAAGGGTACTTAGGTTTTGGTTAATACGAAGTAATTATATCTTTTAATCTGTTAAACTATTTTATGAATTACTATTGTAACTATTACTACTAACATTTAAAGTAGCTATTTTATTGTGTACAGTGTTCTAATCTGTCTGCTGAGCAGTTTCTTTTAATCTTTAAGACAACTCATTGAAGCCAGGAGCAGTGGCACATACCTATAGTTCTAGCTATTTAGGTGGCAAAGGCAGGAGAATTGCTTGAGCCCAGGAATTCCAGGTTGTGATGTAGCACGATCCTGCCTATGAATAGCCACTGCACTCCAGCCTGGGCAACATAGTGAGATCTTGTCACTTAAACAAACAACGACAACAACAAAACAACCCATTGAGACAGATACTATGTTTGGTATGTCATAAATAAGTTAATTGAGGTGTATGAGGGTTAAGTCACACTTTCAAGGCCATGCAACTATTATTTGGAAGATTTATAACTCAAATCCAGGGCTGTTTGACACATATGACTGTGCTCTTAATAATTTGGATACTGCTTCTTTATTAATTAATTAATTATTTAGCACCCATAATGCAACTATTTGTTCCCTTAATGGTGTCCCATAAATTCTGTAGGCTTACTTTTTTGGGGGGCTGGGGGGTCTGTCTCTATTATTTCAAATGACTTTTAAGTTCAGAAATTCTTTCTTCTGCTTGGTCTAATCTACTGTTGAGGCTCTTGATTGTATTTTTTTATTTCATTCATGGAATTCTTTAGCTGTCAAATTTCTGTTTGGTTCTTTATTGTGATATCTATTTCTATGGAATTTCTCATTCAAATCATGAATTGTTTTCCTAATTTTGTTGACTTGTCTATCTATATTATCTCATTTCTCACAGAGTTTCCTTAAGATTATTATTTTGAATTCTTTTTTTCTGGCATTTTGTGTATTTCCTTTGATTGATACCTGTTACTGGAAAATTATTCTATTCCTTTGGAGGTGTGGTGTGTCCTTGCTTTTTCATGTTTGATGTGTTCCTACAATGATTTCTACACATCTGGTGGAAAAATTACCTCTTCTAATTTTATGGAGTAGGTTTCCTAGGGAAAGACTTTTTCATATGAACTGGTCTTGGGGTGTTGTTTTGGTGGGATATATTGGCTTTGGTTCTAGATGGAAACAGTAACGTAGTCTCCATGTAGTTTCTTCAGTTGTAATCCATGCTAGTGACATTTATGAGTGTCTCGGTAGCCTAGGCCGAGAGAGTTTGTGATGGTGGTGGTGAGGCTTTGTCAGGGGTGGGCTTGCCAGGCTGTTTCTCAGGTCAGGGGCATGTGCATGCACATGGTAAGTCAGCCAACTTAGGGCTGGGGTTGGGGCTATGGGTGTCTTACTCTGGCTGGAAGCATGTTAAGTCAATATCTGTTAGATACTGGTATTTAAGTACATCTGACTATCTCTAGCATGTTGCAAGAGGAAGTAAAATACTGTTTTTCATGAAAGCCAAGGGAACAAATATAGTTTTGGATGACAGATAACAATGACTTCATTATTCTTTTTCTCTGGAAAGTACCTGTAAATATGAAAATATTTCTAGTATAAACCAAACTCCAGTAATCCTTAAAGCTAAAATGTCTGCAAGAAAGTTATGTGAAATACACTAATGACTGATAAAAACTGTTGAGGTAAATAAATAGAAGATTAACGTAAAAAAGAGTCTTGAAAATTGAAAGTGAAAATGAGATAGAGAAGGCAAGCAAATTAGCAGCAGTATTCTCTTCAGTCTTTAATAGATTTTTTGGTTTGCTTCTTTCTTTTTCCCGTTTTTCCATCCATTTCCACTTTTTGAAACCAGTATTAACATTTTTAATGAGCAATATGTTTTCCCTAGATTGACTGGTTATATTGCCTTAACTAAGCAACTTTCATGTAACTCTTATTTTCCTAGGAACTGAAGTGTAGTTTTACTTCTTACTGAGTGTCTGAATTTTTGCCAAAAAACAGATAAGTTTGATCCAGAGTGCATGCTTGATTGGATGGAAGACACGAGTCCTAATTCTGAGTTTGGAATCAAGATAGATTTTTACGTTTTTTAATATAGCCAATCAGTTGCTACATTAGAATGGAAAGCCTTCTATTTATAATTATAAGAACATTAGCAATCCAATCAATTGAAACAGTTTTTCTAAGTTCGAGACGATAAGCCATATTGAAGTAGTTAAGCACCCCTTACCACAACTCAGAGCAGTTGTGAAATATGATGCACACATTTTAAAACAGATTTTTGTAAATAATATATGACAATATTTTTCTGGATATTGAAAAATCCTCTCAGTTTAGTGATAACTATAAATCCATGTGAATTTTTATTTTACTTTGAGAGAATTTGTTCAATTATTTTTTAAAAGAATCTTTTCATTGCATATGAGGCACACAGTAAATATCTGTATAAAGTTGGGCAGGAATAAAGAACCAAAAGCATCGGGTGGAATGCACTGTGACTTATCAGTCACCCCCAAAGTGTGCAGCTCTTCATAAACTTTTTAAAGCAAGGATAGTACTAAGGAGCTATATTAATACTGAATATAGATAATCACAATGACCAAAAAAAAAAAAAAAATCAGAGTTGGCATAAAAATCAGTGCCTGAAGAAAGATAATGGAGAATTCTACTGCTCTATAGCCAGCTCTATAGATCATCTCTCACTGGCTTATTATTCCTATAAAAATCTGCAGAGCTGTGTTTTACTTTGAGTTGCTTCCCAATTCAAGTGTAGTACTGAGTCTAATACAAATGCTGCTGCTTGGAAGTTGTGCTGCCACCACTGTTACCATCTCTGCAATCCCACTAATTCCACTAATGGTAGGGGAAGCTGAGAACAAGGTATCACAGTACTGAACTCTCCAACAGGCAAGCCAGTGGTTGCCAAAGTGGCGTAGTTTTGGGGACTTTGAAAACTTCCTTGCGTCCAAAGATATTTCCCTCAGTCTGGCTCATATGATTGAAATTCCAACATTAATGACAAATTCATTTGGCTAAAAGTATTTCAGTTTCCAGAAGTCTTTGTAAATATTTCTGTGTCCTCAGAATAAGCTGTGATCTGTGATTTAGCATCATTTTAAGAATTCATCTATCATACTGTTTTTCTATGTGAGGGCTGGTTGAGAGGTACTAGGGATCGATGGGACCACAGAAAAAGCCAAGTACTACTTAAAAGAGATTAGCAAGTGAATATTGTGAGGAGTTTGGGACTAACATTGGCATGAGTCTGTTGTATGCCTTAGGGAAGTATGTTCTAAGTGAGAAGGTGGGTAGAATAGAGAGGTTTGTGTTGTATTCGTCCTATAATTTAAGTCTCCCAAAGTTCTCCAGCTATCTGGGATTATTCTTTTATTTAATATTTTAAAAAAAAATAATTAAAATCTTTATTCTTAAAACATTAGGAACTTTAAGGCCTTACCCCAAGAAGTGCTTACATTATTCTGGTTGTTGATTTTCATCTTGTTCTGAATTCTTGCTTAGGGATTCTTTTTTGATAACTATACTATCCTATTTTATCACTATTTCTCAATTTTGCCATAGTTTTCTCTGGTTGTTTTGGCCAAACCATGGTCATAGGCCTTTGTTGTATTCCTCAAGGCATTGCTGACATGAGTCCTGTAATATTTGACGAACTTTAGTAGAGAGTTATAATTACCTAATCTGTAGAATAAGGATATTACGTTGTAGAGAAAGAAGATTTAATGTTGGCTTTTAGACAACAATGCAGTAACAGTGGCTAAGGGAAAAATATATGGATTTAGGAAATATAGTATAAGTTGCTTAAGTGTAATGTAAGGACTACATTTCATTCACTGTGGTATTGCAGTTCAGTGTCTGGCACATAACAAGCACATATTATGACTGAATGAATGATAATGCTGCTCTTAGATTCAATTGACTCTGCCCCTTCACCTTGCTTGCTTGTCAAAGCACCACCTCCTCTCCGCTGTCTTATTTTCACT